>NC_060139.1:387793257-388993257 GCF_021461385.2 Schistocerca piceifrons | reverse complement strand
GACAAACGGAAGCTGCAAGCAACACTCTGAGCAAGGCTCAGTACCAAGGGTAGGGATAAATTCATAACCGGTTCCATCTATTGAGCACTGGACTCACTTCTACATGCAACCGAAAACTTTTGAGAAAACAGCTCACCTGTACACAGGTAGAAGGATTTGCATGTTCTAAGAAGTATGTAGCGCCGTATCTCAACGAGGATCTTAGCTCTGGACAGAAGCTTGCAGCCTAGAGAGATTCTGGTCAAGCAATTGATTTATATATAAGAAGAACTCAAATGAAAACGAGGAAAATGAAAGAAAGTAAACATTTTATTATTTCAAAAGTAATAGCCGTAACTGTTAATATATTTATCCCACCGTGGGACAAGACGGCCAATGCCCTCATGGCAAAACGTTTGTGGTTGCCTACGGAACGATCATTGCACTGAGGCATGCACCCCTTCGTACGAAGCAAATAGACGGCCATGGATGTCTGTCTTCAAGGCTCCAAAAATGCGGAAACTGCATGGGGAGAGACCGTCACAATTAACGCACAGCGGCTGGTGGGTCCCTTGTAGAAAACTGAAGCGCACGCAAAATCCAAACGCCAAGTAATGTTGAAGAACGGCATTCTTTTGCAGGATAACGCCCGGCCGCACGTCGCAGGGTTGTTCTGACTACGTTGCGGAAGTTTCGCTGGGAGGCCCTTACATATCCTTCATACAGTCTCTATCTCTCCCAACGCGTTTTCAACATTTTCTGAGGCCAGAAAGAAAAAATTCGTGGCCGTCGATTTGCTTAGAACGAAGAGATGCATGCCTGAGTACTATCATTGTTCCGTAGGCAACCGCAAACATTTTTCCATGACAATATTGCCCGTTTTGTCTCGCGGTGGGATAAATGTATTAACCGTTATGGCAATTACTCTTGAAATGATAAACACTTTACTTACATTTTTTTATCTCCCACGTTTTCATTTGGCTTGAACACTGAAGAGCCAAAGAAAGTGGTACATCTGCCTAACATCGTGTAGGACCTCCGCGAGTACGCGTAAGTGCCGCAACACGACGTGGCATAGACTCGACCAATGTTTGTAGTGCTGGAGGGAATTGACACCATGAATCCTGCAGGGTTGTCCACAAATCCATAATAGTAAGAAGAGGTGGATATCACATCAGAAAAGCTCGTTGCAAGGCATCCCAGATACGTTCAATAACGTTCTTGCCCGGGGAGTTTGATGTTCAAACTCGACTCCAACTGCACAAGCTCCACACTAGTACAGAGCCTCCACCAGCCTGAAAAGCCGTCTGCTGACATACAGGGTCCATGGATTCATGATGCTGTCCCCACACCCGTACACGTCCATCCGCTCGATACAATTCGAAACGAGACTCGTACGACCAGGCAACATGTTTCCAGGCATCAACAGACCAATGTCGGCGTTGACGGGCCCAGGCGACGCATAAAGCTTTGTGTCGTGCAGTCATCAAGGGTACATGAGTGGGCCTTCGCTCCGAAAGCCCTTATCGATGATGTTTCGTTGAATGGTTCGCACGCTGGCACTTCTTGATGGCCCAGCATTGAAATGTGCAGCAATTTGCGGAAGGGTTGCACTTCTATCACGTTGTACGATTCTCTTCAGTCGTCGTTGGTCCCATTCTGGCAGGATATTTTTCCGGCCGCAGCGATGTCGGAGATTTGATGTTTTACCGGATTCCTGATATTCACGGCACACTCGTGAAATGGTCGTCCGGTAAAATCCCCACTTCATCGCTACCTCGGAGATGCTGTGTCCCATCGCTCGTACGCCGACTATAGTACCACTTCAAAGTCACTTAAACCTTGATAATCTGCCATTGTAGTAGCCGAAACCGATCTGACAACTGTCAGACGCTT
This sequence comes from Schistocerca piceifrons, assembly GCF_021461385.2. Lineage (NCBI taxonomy): Eukaryota > Metazoa > Arthropoda > Insecta > Orthoptera > Acrididae > Schistocerca > Schistocerca piceifrons. The sequence continues at coordinate 388,991,382 of NC_060139.1, read as the reverse complement.
GTAGTCTTATATAGGCGTTGGCGACCGCAGCGCCGTATTCTGCATGCTTACATATTTCTGTATTTGAATATGCATGCCTATAACAGTTTCTTTAGCGCTTCAATATATATATGCTTAGTACAACAGTTCGTGATGGAAAAACCTGCCTGTGGTATACCGTCTATTTGTAGAAACTTCTAGAAGAAACAACGACTATAGCAGAAAAGATGTTAAAACAAAACTGACTAAATGATACAAGGGCAATGCCTGAAGCCTACACACAATTACCGTAACAGATTATCAAAGTACCTCTTACAAAACCAGAATAGTCTGGAGCCGAACGACCGCTACGGTCGCAGGTTCGAATCCTGCCTCGGGCTTGGATGTGTGTGATGTCCTTAGGTTAGTTAGGTTTAAGTAGTTCTAAGTTCTAGGGGACTGATGACCTCACATGTTAAGTCCCATAGTGCTCAGAGCCATTTGAACCATTTGAACAAAACCAGAATAAATTCTTGACATTTACAAAGGCTTTCAAGTGGTACAAAATTAAGTGTCCAGACGCTCATGGATGCCATAGCAAGTGAAATTAAGGTTAACAAGACAAAAGTAGAAATGTTTTACCCCAATTTCATTCTTTTTACTAAGCAGGACACAGATGTACTGCCATAATTTATTTCTCGCACTGTCAATGGTGTTGAGAAACAGCTGAAATCACTACAACTTAAAGCTCCGGGGCTCGATGGAATGCCTATCAGATCCTACACAGAATTTACATCTACAATAGCATAGGTCTGCCGTGTATCTACTGAACAAACAACTTTGCCCAGTAACTGGAAGGAACGACAGGTCACACCTGCTTACAAGGAATGTAGCACACGTTATCCACAAAACTACCGTCCAATGTCTTTGAAATCTATCTGTTGTGGAATCTTAGCACATATTCTGAGTTCAAACGTAATGAGGTAACTCGAACAGAATGGATTCCACAAACGTCAGTCATGTGAAACAACTCGCTCTTACCTCACATGACATCCTTAAAACCATAAGCCAAGGAAGTCAAGTTGGTACAATATTTCTTGACCGCTGGAAGCAATTGCCTCAGTGCCCCACCAACGTTTTTTAAAAAAAAGTATGATTGTAAGAGGTATCAAACAAAATTTATAGCTGGACAGAGGATTTATCGGAACAGAGGAAGCTGTATGTTACCTTGGATGGATTGTCATCGACGGATCTTGTAGTAGCTTCAGGCGTTCTGATATTTGCAATTGAGGGTAATTTATTAATGACCTGGCAGGTAATATTACACTAATCCCAGACTTTTAGCAGATTATGTACTTATCTATAACGAGATACTGTCTGAAACAATATGTAGAAATATCCAGTCACGTTCTGAAAAGAAATGAAAGATTCGCAACTTCCTTTAAATGTCTAGAAATGTCAAAACTGTGCACTTCACAAAAGGTAAAAATGAAATATCCTTCGACTACCATATCAATTAGGAGCAACTGGTGTCGATCAACAAATCACTACCTGGGTGTAACAATTTGCAGGGATATGGAGAATAGAATGGCCACAGAAGTTCAATATTAGGTAAAGCGGGCTGTAGACATAGCATCGCTGATAAGGTAGTAGGAAAATGCAGTGACTCTACAAAGGAAATTGAAAGAGAAACACTCTTGCAGCTCATCTAGAATATGGCTCAAATGTGTGGAACCCACACAAAAATAGGAATAACACGAGATAGTGAACGTCCACAAAGGAGGACAGCACGAATTGTCACATGTTTGTTTGACCTCACGCCAGAGCGTCACGGAGAAGTTGCAAAACCTGAAGTGGCAGACTCTTGAAGATAAAGCGCCAGCTACCCTGCGAAAGCGTACTTACAAAGATTCTAAAAACAGTAATAGGTAAGGAATCTACACATACCAAGGGTACTAGGAAAGTTTTACAATATCACCCAACAATAAGTCACAGGAGACTGATTGTTGCTGTTTTCTGAGAATATTTCATACTTGCATTGTACCCGCTGTGCCAAGTCTGGGCGCACTCGTTTACTTGCAGGGTCAGTTGGAAGTGCTTGTTATGGCATTGTGGTCATGAATTGAGGTTCAGGCAGTTTTTCGGTACAACTTCGCGCGTGGTTTAAAGACAGAAGCGTGCTTTAATGAAATGAGTGTTGCACTCGATGATGATCAGGTGGTACAGAGAATTCCAAAGAGTAAATTTCACTCTCGACGACGCTGAGGGGTCGGAAAGGCCACGATCATCAGTTATGGAGGAAAACATCGATGCTGTGAGGAAAATGCTAGACGAAGACAGGCGATAAGCAGATGGAGGATACCTTACGGCTAAATGCACCAGCAATTCGTTCGATTCTGCATGATAATTTGCAAGTAAAGAAACTTTGTTGTCTCTGGGTGCCGCATAGACTGACGGAAGAGCAGATGACACGGTATGTGACTTGGTGTCGGGAGATGTTAAAGAAGTTTTCTAAGGGACCATTTCAGTACGTGAATGACATCGTGACAGGTGACGAAACTTGGCTGTAGTATTATGACGTACCAACTAAGACTGAAAACAAAGTTTGGGTCTTTGAAGATGACGACACACCCATAGCTGCCAGAAAACCCCGACCAGTAAAGAAAGAAAATGATAGCTATTTTTTTTCCCAAATCGAGTCGAATTGTGGAACATGGTGTTTTGGACACACAGAAGACAGTCACAGCTAAGTAGTACATTGAGCAGTGCCTGTCCAAAGTCATCCAATCTTTGAAGAATCTGCGACCGAAAACAAGAATGGGCACTTGTTCCTTCATCACAAAGCTCCAGCTCACCGCGCCAAAGCATACACCGAATATTTGCGGGGTACAGGACTGAAACTTTTTAAGCAACTTCCTTACAGTCCAGACGTTGCTCCTTGTGACTTTGCACTGTTCCAGCATGCGAAAATGAAACTGACAGAAATTGCGGTTTTCAGATGGTGAGGACCTCCAGAGGGCTTGGGACAATGAGTGTGCCTTACTCCCAACAGAGACTTGGAAAAAATGGTTTACGGATTGGTTTCGGAGGATGGAGACATAATCAATGTGGCGGAAATTACTTCGAAAAAATTAAATAAAGCTGTATTACAAAACTTTCCTAGTACCCTTTGTATTCTACAAACTGCTACGTAACGCTACCGTCATCGATTAAGTTCGTCTAATCACAGTGCGTACAGGGGCATTTAAGAAATCTCTCTTCCTGCAGTCCATAAGCGAATGTAGCATGAAAACCTTAATACCTGGCGCAATGAACTTCGCGGTGATTCGTAATGTAAAGATACAGATGCAACCAAACGTAACACAAAGAGGGTGATCAACAGCGACTGCAAATGCATTTGGGAAGAAAGGTCACAGACATTACAGAACTGGAGGCGGTATCACTTACTGCTTCTGTTGCACATTTATCTAGTGTAACAGATGGAATATCACATACACCTAAAATAGCTGTTAAGACTGGGCCCAACCTTGTGACGTCGTACCTTTACGACATGACGACTTTTTTCCTTCTTCTTTTGCAAAAAGGGCAATAGGTTCTCATGTTATACAGGGCTAATGTGTGCATTGAATATTGTACGTGTAGGAAATATTTCCAAATGAATGTTCGCTATCCCTTCTTTCAAACGTTTTGGAGACAAATTCTATCTTTTACAAAAGTCATGTACGTGCCGTCATATAAGAATACTTCTCTGGCTTTGGTATAGGTCCAATCCAAAGTTTAACGCATATAAGATGAAATATGTGGCCGATAAGTAAATCTGTCAAGTAGAATTTAATATGTCGTTTTCGACACGATTTCCATTGCATCTGTCGTACGGCCGTTTGTCGGGTTATTTGTCAAATTCGATGAAAATTCATCTTCTATATTAACATTTATTTGTCAACTGTGTATGACTTGTTCATCTGCCTGGGGCCTTTATCATGGCCCACTGATTGATAAATTTGGAGTTCAATAATAAGTTGCGCAATTCGTGATGTTTATTTACGACGGCACGAGAGTGACGTATGTGCTCTCAAACTCCCAAGTATGGCATAATACAAGCCACACGTCATATTCTACATTAAGGGCTCTTATTGATACCAAAGTGCGTACAGACGATTTTAAGGTCCAGCACCACTAGGCAAATAACAAAATAAAGGAATAAAAATGGCCGAAACAGAACGCATGCAGGCAGCATCAGTGACGGGGTTACGAAAAGGTTCTAATGCACAAGGGGCGATCAAAAAGTTTCCGTTCGGATGCCGTACAGTCCATAATCGGTATAATTAAACAAAATAGCTGTGAGTACTGAGGCAATCATCCCACCGACGCACCAGACTGAAGATACCCGTTTGGTAAAACATCGTGCCCTACTGCATGAAGTAGTCCATATGCGAAGGCGTGATAATCGCATGGGGAGAGATCAGGGCTATAGAGCGTATGCTCGAATGTCTCCTACTTGAGTTGGCATAACTTCTACGAGCAACGTCCTCAAAACGTTAACTTTTTGATCACCCCTTATATGACAACGTCATACGTCAGCTAGTGACCTTGCTGAGAACCCGAGAAAATTCTTGTCCTGCGTAAAATCGCTAAGCGGGTCGAAAGTTTCTATCTAGTCACTCGTCGACCAGTTTGTGTTGCAACCGAATACAGCAAATGGAAAGTTTTGTAAGCCCCGTTTGAAAAAAATCATTCACGTCGGAGGATCGTACAGACTTAAAATCGTTTGTGCGTTGCATAGACTACCACATGAAGGACGCATAAATAGGAAATCTTTGGCCTTCAATTGCAACTGAAACCGTAGAAAACACATAGCTCGCCAGGCCTCGATGTAACTCCAACTCGGTTTTACGGAAAGCGCTCTTCGACACTGGCTGGCCCTTACATGTGACGCGAATCTCTAGCTGAGAGCAAAGCCGCAAGCTACTAGAAAAAAGCGCAACTGACTCCCGTGTACTAAGTTAAAAGATTTCCGGAAAGCGTTTTACACAGTGCCCCACTGAAGACTTAACGAAGGTTCGAGGACACGCAATATGTTGAGGTTCGAGGCCGCGTAATATGTTCTCAGATCTGTGAGTGGCTAGAGGGTATTGCAAGTAACTACTACATAGTCCTGGATGGGGAATGTTCATCACAGACAAAGATATCGTCAGCAGTGTATCAGGAATGTGTGATACAACCGTTCTTGCCCTCTAGATACATAAACCGCCTAACGGATAGGGTGAATAGCAATCTGTGAATGTTTGCTGTTAACTCTGTAGTGTATGGGAAAGTGTCGTCATTTAATGACTGTAGGACGACACAGGCTCACTTGGGCAGAATATCTATTTGGTGTGCCGCGCTGGGTAGCCGTGCGATCAAGGGCGCCTTGCCACGGCTCCGCCCGCCGGAGGTTCGAGTCCTCCTTCGGGCATGGGTGTGTGTGTGTGTGTGTGTGTGTGTGTGTGTGTGTGTGTGTGTGTGTGTGTGTGTGTTGTCCTTAGCGTCAGTCAGTTTACGTTAGATTAAGTAGTGTGCAAGCCTAGGGAGCGATGACCTCAGCAGTTTGGTCCCATAAGAGCTTACCACAAATTCCCAAATTCTCTTTGGTGTAACGAATGACAGCTTGCCCTATATGCAGAAAAATGTAAGCTAATGCACGGAAGTAGGAAAAACAATTCCGTAATGTTCGAGTACAGTATCAGTGGTGTGCTGCTTGACACAGTCACGTCAATTAAATACCTAGGCGGAATGATGCAAAGCAGTATGAAGTGAAACGTGCACATAAGGTCCGTTGCAGGAAAGGCGAATGGACGCCTTCGGTTTACCGGGAGCTCCGTGAATTCAAATGGGAATCCCTGGAGGGAACACGACGCTATTTCCGCGAAACACTATTGAAAAAGTTTTCAGAACAGCACTTGAGACTGACTACAGAATGAGACTGTTTGCAACAACGAATATCTCGAGTAATAACTGCGAAGACAAGGTAAGGGTAATTATGGGTCGTACGGTAGCATATAGGTGTTCGACAAGAACATGGAAACACTGCGAGGAATGTATGTTTGACGACAAATGCACATGCTAACCAAGCCAGTGGGTTGTGCTGTTGTATACCGGCCGTGCCCTTCCGAAGGAATAATCGCGGCATTTGTCTTGAGCGATTTAGGGAAATCACGGAAAACCTAAATCAGGATGGCCGGACGCGGATTTGAACCGCCGTCCTCCCGAATGCAAGTCCAGTGTGCTATGCACTGCGCCATCTGGTTGGTTGGTTGGTTGGTTTTGGGGGAAGAGACCAAACAGCGAGGTCATCGGTCTCATCGGAGTAGGGAAGGACAGGGAAGGAAGTCGGCCGTGCCCTTTCAGAAGAACCATCCCGGCATTTGCCTGGAGCGATTTAGGGAAATCACGGAAAACCTAAATCAGGATGGCCGGACGCGGGATTGAACCGTCGTCCTCCCGAATGCGTGCGCCATCTGGAGCTAAGTGAAATCTAATGTGGACAAACAGTTGGTGCTCGTATGGTGGGTGCTTCCGTAACCAAGAGAGTCCAAGTATTTAGCATTTCACAAGGCATCGTATCGAAGATTTACACTACGAGCCAGGAAAATAGACATCATCCCCCAAGTCACGAGGTGGACGAAATTGTGTGTCGAGTGATAGTGACGGACAGTCAATGACGAGGGTTGTGACGAAAAATAAGAGAACGGCAGCTGCAAAAGTCGCACTCGCGAACCCTTTCAGCACCAAAACAATACGAAAGGAGATGAGTAATTAGGGAATTGCAGGGAGAGATGGAATTTCGAAACCACTCATCAGTGATGCGAATGTCCGTAAAATGAAAACATGGCGCCGAGGCCATAATACCCAGACTAAGGCACTAATGAAGAAAGTTATTTGGTCTGATGAGTCTTGTGTTTCATGCTGTTGCCAACTTCTGGCCGAAGTTTGCGTCCCATAAGTGAAACGTGGCGGGGTTCGGTGATGATTTGGGCAGCCATATTTTGGTATTCCATGGGCCCCATGGCTACTCTGCAAGGTTGCATTACTGCCACGGATTATGTTACCATTCTGACTGATAAGGTCCATCCCACAGCACTTCAGGAAGGTATCTGACACCGCCCCGCACTGCAATTTAGTGAAAGAAATACGAGTTTATCGAGTATCGGAGCGGATTTACGACTGCATTCAAGACTTCCTTGCAGACAGAACTCAACACGTCGCTCTTAACGGAACAAAATAGACAGATGTAAAAGTAATTTCCGGAATACCCCAAGGAAGTGTGATGGGCCCGTTACTGTTTACAATATATGATCCAGTAAGAAGCGTCGGATGCTCTTCAAGGCTGCTCGCATGTTATGCGGTTGTCTGTAACAAAGTAGCACAGCCAGAAGATAGTAATCATTTGTTGAATGACCTCTGACAGATGACCCTGAAGGTAAATAAATGTAACATATGGCGCATACATGTTGTTGTTGTGGTCTTCAGTCCTGAGACTGGTTTGATGCAGCTCTCCATGCTGCTCTATCCTGTGCAAGCTTCATCTCCCAGTACCTACCGCAACCTACATCCTTCTGAATCTGCTTAGTGTATTCATCTCTTGGTCTCCCTCTACGATTTTTACCCTCCACGCTGCCCTCCAATACTAAATTGGTGATCCCTTGATGCCTCAGAACATGTCCTACATAGGAAAAGAAATACACAACTGTATAGCTACACTATTGATGAATATCGCTGGAAACAGTATCTACTACTGTACAATATCTACGTGTAACTATTCAGGACGACCGTTAAGTGGAATCACCGCATAAAACAAATAGTGGGAAAAGTGACACCAGACTAAGATTCATACTCATCTTAGGGAAATGAAACTCATCCACGAAGGCAATAGCCTGTAAGTGCTTGTTCGGCCGATTCTTGAGTATTGTTCACCTCTCTGGGATCCCTACCAGGAAGGACTGATAGGGAAGATCCAACGAATAGCGGCGCGTTTCGTCACGGGATCGTTTAGCCAGCTCGAGAGCGTTACGGAGATGCTCAACACAAGAGAGGCGTTGTGCATCACGGAGAGATTTACTATTGAAATTTCGAGAGTGCCGTTTCCGGGAAGGGTCGGACAACTTATTACTTCACCCACATACGTCTCGCGTAGTGACCACGAGGAGAAAATTCGAGAAATGAGGCCAATAAGGACGATTATCGACAATCATTCTTCCTCTTCCGCGCTGGTTTTGTGAGCACGAGCGCGAATTGTCGAATCTCAGCTGGCCACCAGGCCCCAGATCACAGTGTTACTGAGTCGTCGTGGGCTACTACCTCAAGAATCTACTTTGAAAACCCCCCTTTCCCTGCTCCACTCGCGACTGGAGCAGAAAAGGTAATGACTAGTTGCTGTATGAAGTAGCCTCTGCCATGCGACGTATGATGTCTTGCGAAGTATGTATGTATGCCTATGTAGATTGGTTTCTAAACCATTTGGGACGGTGTGAAGTCCAAAAGATCTTATTAAAGAGCAATGAAACGAGACAGTGTATTCGCAGAGTTGCTGGTCGTAAGGTGACCAGATACGTATATAAAATGAAATGCAGCTTGCTGATGTTATCGTTGTAATGAGGATTCGGACAACTACGCAGATATCTTCCACACATCGTTACAATATCAGGCCATTAGTCTGCTCATACAAAGCAACGTGAACTTTTAGTTCTGGCGCCTTTGCCCTCCACGTTATCTTATACACGGGAAAAAAAAATTAACCGTTATTGCAATGTTCGATGAACGCCGGTAACCAGAATTTAGTTACACGGTTCTTCTAGATAACTATTATGATTTGTGTAATATTTTTACAAGATGCTACAGTGCAGAACGAACAAACTTAAGAGGATGCTGATTGCATTTGCGGCTGCGATGTACAGTACTGCCGCAAGCCTTAGACAATACGAATCCAAACCGAACAGATCTTGTGATTTTGTCGCAAAAAAAAAAAAAAAAGAAAAAAAAACCTTGCAACAATCTTAGTCCTTCGAACACACTCACGACTGACCACAGAGACAGGCACTGGCACTCCTAGCTGTTACTGACTACGGTCGTTGAAAACAAGTTAGTAATCAAACATACACAAGCCAATATAATGTCAGTCTGATTCGTTCGCAGTGCCGCTATATTAGCAATCCACCAGTTTCTGCTGAAGCACCGATGGCTTTGAAGCATACGAAACGTAACTGGACACGAAGCGCCTATCCTGTCTCTTCCCAGAACGCATCCGCAGTTTTGCCTTGCTGACAGGAAGCGACCGTCTACAGCGACAGATCCGAGGTGAGATTCCACACCGATGCGATGCGTAGACGTGCGTGCGCGAGAGGCGGAAAGAAAGGTGGAAGAGAGAAGAGGGTTATAACAGGAGAAGGGAAGAAGACGAGGGGCAGAGAGAGAGAGAGAGAGAGAGAGAGAGAGAGAGAGACGCACGAGTCCAGGCGGGGCGAAGGAGAGGCTATCAAAGGTGGCCCCGGTGCAAAACGGCTCTTTGTCTGCGGCCTGTTTTTGTGGGCAGCCTCCTGACTGGGGGTCGGAGCAGCAAAGCTCAAGAAAGTTTTACATCGAAAGGCGCGGGGGAGGGGGGGAGGGGGGGGGGGGGAGAGGACGAAGGCTAGCTGCAGCAGGAACTGGCGAGGAAAGATGGGAGCGAGCTGGCACTTCTGAAAAGGTCCTGGTTTCCCTACGCCAACGCGCGGCATGGGACAGCTCGACGCGGCTCCGTAAAGACCACTTTATACGTTCCGAAACGGCGGCCGAATGCAGAGGCGCTTTGCCTGGCTTCTTCAATGACTCCTGCCTTCCGCTTGCTACTCTGCATACATGAATACTGCTACGGAGCCTTATCGCATAACGTGAATAATTAATGTGTTTTCAGCGCGATGTTCATAAGCTCTAGCGTCTGGGAAGACGCCACAACCACAAGCAAGATCACGAAGGTGTAAGCGAATATCTGCTGTTTCAAATTATGTGGATACTTAGATGTAATTTTACTGTGAATTAATACATGAAAGTTATCGACGACTTAACCAACCATAAAAAAATTAAAGAAAAATAAAAACTACATGCATTTGAACGGAGAGGAAAATACAATAAATAAATGTTCCTTTACTAAAAATTGCCACAAAGCTTATGAAAGCTACAACCAGACAACACGAGGAAAAGGGCTTGGGACATAGAAACAGTAATAACACAGTATTCCTCAGCATCTGACGAAAAATAAGTTAGGTTCATTTCACTAAAATAGGTAGCTTTTTAATCCAAATCTGTCAGCCCTACACCTACCAACACTCTTTTGCATCATTGCTTTCTTTATGTGCAGGAAAGGAGCTGAAACTGATAAAACATCACACAATGCTGTCTGTCTGATTAAAGAGTGTTTCTGACGGATGGCAACTAGACCACTGTCTACCACTTGCAGCACCCTGAAGCACAACTCATTACTATTAGATACCACTGACATTAATATTAAAAACAAACAGCATGATATGTACTGTGCTGAGAGAGATGGTTACATTTTCACTTATTTCAATGAGCTATTTTGAAGAAAAAATTTGTTTCCTTACAAAAACGTCCATTTAGTGGTGGCATATGTTTGATAATAAGTTTCTACACGATTTTTCCTAAGGGAGCAAGTCACTTTCCAGGTAGTACACTTCTTTCACTTGCTTATTTTCTAAATGTAACCAGGCATTATTGCTTTAGGATAGGTCATAAAAGGGTGTTGCCTTTCTTCAGAGGATTTCATACTTAAGACTCTGCATTCATGCAGCAGAGAACTGTCTCTTTACAAAGCACTTATATACAAGAGCTAGGACAGATTAGAAATACGAGTCAAGTACTGTCCACCATACACCATAAAGGGTGTTATGAAATAATTAAATGAAATCTGTCATCAGTTGATTAGTTGGACATTGCAAAACATTAGGAGAAGTTATATTCGTTACCACAAAGAAGTCCTAAGCCCCACTGTGGATTACCCATGGGTTTCTGTTTGTAATCTGGTATTTGCAAACAGGCAAGGTGTGTGAAACAGGTCATATACTCCACAAATGATGATATTGCCACCCTAAGCAGCATATTTACTAGCGCCATATAGCCCCCAAATATATTTGATGACTTTTTCCCCTCATTAGTTACAACAGTACATTCACATTACACGAAAGAACCAATCATGTTTGCAAGCTATACACCGTATCAGTTACCAATGCGACATTTGGAAGAGTGAAGATGGGTACAGGAGACCAAACACTGTCAGAATATATGGCAATATACAACAAAAGGCTAAAGAAATGCAGGAGAGTGCTACTGACAGCTCAATAACCTGTAGGTTTTATGGAAAGATGACAGAACCATAGGACACTGCCAATAACAGCAACACTACTATTGTCATACTGCTTCATAAAAATATGTTCGAGCTTCTAATACATTATGCCAACAGTTGTTGTTGTTGTTGTTGTTGTTGTCTTAAGTCCTGAGACTGGTTTGATGCAGCTCTCCATGCTACTCTATCCTGTGCAAGCTTCATCATCTCCCAGTACGTACTGCAGCCTACATCCTTCTGAATCTGCTTAGTGTATTCATCTCTTGGTCTCCCTCTACGATTTTTACCCTCCACGCTGCCCTCCAATACTAATTGGTGATCCCTTGATGCCTAGAACATGTCCTACCAACCGATCCCTTCTTCTAGTCAAGTTGTACCACAAACTCGTCTTCTCCCCAATCCTATTCAGTACCTCCTCATTAGTTATGTGATCTACACATCTAATCTTCAGCATTCTTCTGTAGCACCACATTTCGAAAGCTTCTATTCTCTTCTTGTCTAAACTATTTATCGTCCATGTTTCACTTCCATACATGGCCACACTCCATACAAATACTTTCAGAAACGACTTCCTGACACTTAAATCTATACTCGATGTTAACAAATTTCTCTTCTTCAGGAATGCTTTCCTTGCCATAGCCAGTCTACATTTTATATCCTCTCTACTTCGACCATCATCAGTTATTTTGCTCCCCAAATAGCAAAACTCCTTTACTACTTTAAGTGTCTCATTTCCTAATCTAATTCCCTCAGCATCACCCGACTTAACTCAACTACATTCCATTATCCTCGTTTTGCTTTTGTTGGTGTTCATCTTATATCTTCCTTTCAAGACACTGTCCATTCCGTTCAACTGCTCTTCCAAGTCCTTTGCTGTCTCTGACAGAATTACAATGTCATTGGCAAACCTTAAAGTTTTTATTTATTCTCCATGGATTTTAATACCTACTCCGAATTTTTCTTTTGTTTCCTTTATTGCTTGTTCAATATACAGATTGAATAACATCGGAGAGAGGCTACAACCCTGTCTCACTCGCTTCCCAACCACTGCTTCCCTTTCACATCCCTAGATCCTTATAACTGCCATCTGGTTTCTGTACAAATTGTAAATAGCCTTTCGCTCCCTGTATTTTACCCCTGCCACCTTCAGAATTTGAAAGAGAGTATTCCAGTCAACATTGTCAAAAGCTTTCTCTAAGTCTACAAATGCTAGAAATGTAGGTTTGCCTTTTCTTAATCTAGCTTCTAAAATAAGTCAAAGGGTCAGTATTGCCTCACGTGTTCCCATATTTCTACGGAATCCAAACTGATCTTCCCCGAGGTCAGCTTCCACCAGTTTTCCCATTTGTCTGTAAAGAATTCGCGTTTGAATTTTGCAGCCGTGACTTATTAAACTGATAGATAGGTAATTTTCACATCTGTCAACGCCTGCTTTCTTTGGGATTGGAATTATTATATTCTTCTTGAAGTCTGAGGGTATTTCGCCTGTCTCATCCATTTTGCTCACCAAATGCTAGAGTTTTGTCAGGACTGGCTCTCCCAAGGCTGTCAGTAGTTCCAATGGAATGTCGTCTACTCCCGGGGCCTTGTTTCGACTTAGGTCTTTCAGTGCTCTATACTTCATACAGTATCATATCTCCAATATCATCTTCAACCTCTTCCTTTTCTATAACATTGCCCTCAAGTACATCGCCCTTGTGTAGACCCTCTATATACTCCTTCCACCTTTCTGCTTTCCCTTCTTTGCTTAGAACTGGGTTTCCATCTGAGCTCTTGATATTCATACAAGTCGTTCTCTTTTCTCCAAAGGTCTCTTTAATTTTCCTGTAGGCAGTATCTATCTTACCCCTAGTGAGATAAGCCTCTACATCCTTACATTTGTCCTCTAGCCATGCCTGCTTAGCCACTTTGCAGTTCCTGTCGATCTCATTTTTGAGACCTTTGTATTCCTTTTTGCCTGCTTCATTTACTGCATTTTTATATTTTCTCCTTTCATCAATTAAATTCAATATTTCTTCTGTCACCCAATGATTTCTACGGGCCCTCGTCTTTTTACCTACTTGAGGCTCTGCTGCCTTCACTACTTCATCCCTCAAAGCTACCCATTCTTCTTCTACTGACAACAGATTACGTCAAAATGTGGAATTTTTCATGTACCAGTAATTGTTATTGCAAACGTAGCTACTGGTTTTTAATTACTGATCATAAAATAAGCTCTGCGGATTGCTTCACTATAATGATAAAAATTGTTACACTGAACATAAAACAATTAAACTCCAAACTTTACCAGCCCCCCCCCCCCCCCCACACACACACACAGTACAACACTCATCATCTTCAGTCATTTGAAATCCATTGTGTGACAGTCTTCCATGAGAGATTTCCCTGCTTTATAGTCTTCTGCTATGCACGCCTAAATTACTCTATTAGATTGACAACTCACATTTCTTACACCTTGGAACTTCCTTAATACATTAACGATCCACTTGGTGAACACGCTGCCATTTCATTTCAATTATGACAACAGTCATAATTACATCTTTAACTCGGCTTTTTCTCTGAACCGCCTGTCTGTTTTTTAGCCTCTCTCCTGACATGCATGTCTCCAATAGCAAATGAGTTATTCCCAGTTTCCGGATAGTTTTCGCCTTAAAAGTCCATGTCTCTCAGCCAGCAGTCAAAACTGGTAAATACAATTTGACTGTAAAGTTTTTGTTTCAAACACACTGGAAGTTTAGTTTTGAAAATAATATTTAGTTTACTAAAAGCTTTCCAGGACATGTTCCCTCTTTGGTTTAGTTCTTGTTCTCTTCAATACTAATCACTGCAAATTTTGAATATAGTACAATGTATTGAATAATTCTTCTAGCACTTTTCTTTAACTAAGATCTTCATAACTGAGGGTTCCGCAGAGCAACATGTAAGACTAAATGAAAGCATGACTGATTTATTTATACAGTCTTCTCATGCCATTTTTCTACGTGGAAGATACTGAACTTCCATTTAGAATCAGCAATCTGACAGCATTTATGGTGAAATAAGGAACAAAATACAAAAAGAATGGCAGAAAGTAATATCCGAAGAATGCATGACTCCGAAAGAACTGTTCGTTATTGTCACTGTTCTACTGAAGATCAGCTTGGTTAATTCATTCTTCCTTGACTGAAACTAGGTTTAGTAAGACACTGAAAACTACACAGGCACTCTCCATGCACAATTACATTCTTCACACATTTGAATGAGGGGCGAAGGAGGGGGGGAAGATACACCTGTACTTATTATCTACACTTGAGGTGGCTTGTTAATGCTTAGTAATAGTTTGCAGGAAACTCAAGCTGAAAGTATGAAGTATAACTTATTAACAGACTGTTACGACTCTGTAGCATACGGGATTCCAGTGAACACAGCCTGTACTTTTTAAATTATTTCTTTAATATGTCACATTTCACTAGTTGCTTGGTGATTAAATTTGTCTGTCTAGGGCTTCTCTTGTTCTCGAGAAAAAGAGAAATTTTATTATAGTCTCTTTGTGACAGCAGTCATCACATATGTCAAATGTAACATTCTCAACACTCTCAGATAGCTTGTTTTTTGCAGTATGCAGTTTGAAAACGGAAGATTTTGCACCAATCCATCAATCAGACCAAACAGAAGGAGAACAAAATTGACAAAGCTCAACATATTAGACCACAGCCAAATCATCTCATTCCTAGGCTACGTTATTCCCACTCATGACTTTGAAAGTATCAGCACTGAAACCACAGTGCATGTTTTTCACATGCACTTCTCACACACAACTACAAAAACTATGTTGAACGATGTTACCCAGCTATTTCCATTCTAATTATTTTTGTAACAAAGCACTGATTCTTTATTTAATGAACAGGAGTATTTTCTTATTAACATAACACAGTGGGCCATGAAAGTATGATGATCTGTGTGAAGTATTTCAAATCTTTATCTTAATGTCATTACTGGTGTGTATAACATTAGACGCTGAATTAATGTATGATATTCTTTGACTACCTCTTGGAAAGTTTCTTGGTATCTTTATACAAATAGGTATATTTCTCATGTAAACATTAAAAAGTTACAAACTGACAACAGACTAGCCCTATGTCACTGCTGCTCCTCGTAAACATGTCATTACATTATTATACAAGATGTGTGATTGCACATTCTTTCTACACCGGTCTCCAGGTCCACTGTTAAATTGCAACCTCGCTCTGTTATGTGTATTATTCCATTAAAACAAAATAATAGCACACAATTCTACCATTAAAAAAGAAGAGACTATTAAAACTGTGGAATTTAGGCAAAGTCCAATCATAAAAATTTCATAATTAGCTTAAAAAGTGATGTCTTCCACATTTTTCAAAAGAATACTAAATGTACAAGAGGTTGCAAGACAGAAAAAGCCTCTGTAGGCTAGGGGACAGGAATTTCGACATGTGTACATCAATTACTACCGTAGACATACAAAAAAAGCTGCCGCACATTGAAACACACTTGGTACCTCAAGGATAATTAAAGAACTATCAGCACACCTAGCCTTCTACCACATTTGTGTTTTGCAAGCTAGTTAAACACTATTTTTTACAGCCTGTGGCTTCATCACCTCTCAGGAATGTTGTATGCTGTGGTTTTATTTAATGCTGAACCACCAATACAGGAAAAAAAATTTATGCCTAAGAGAATTTCACTAAGTAATGTTTTGTAACTAATGCATTTCACTTTCACTGTGGTCACCCCAGGGGGGGGGGACTGTTTTCGCAGATAACCACAGGTATAGTCATGTGCCAATCTCTAACAAGCAAACAGACATTTTTAGGGTGGATAACATACAAAAGCCAAACATGGTATGTGAAAAGATTAAATAAAGGCAGTGTATGAGGAACACAAAAATGCATTTGGGACTGTAAGAAGGTTCATACGATATCTCATTTATCTTCAGTTGACAACTGAGCTCACAATGAAGGGAATTCAATGAGAGTAAAGACATAATATAGATTTTGACAGATGAAGTACACAGATGAATCATGGTAAACTCTTGTTCTGTATTAAATTACTGATGTTTAGTGTATTATTTTTACAGTGGCTTCAGGATAACACAAGTCTGTAACAGGCATATGTCTGATCACAAAATTTCACATTTACATAAATGTTTCCCTGTCAAACTCAAATTACAACAATTATTAGGTTTCACAATTTGAATTCACTTTGATATAACCAATAGTTGAGATAATGTGTTAATGATGGTCTATATATTTCCTGTGAATCCTAAGGGAGTCAGCATACGAAATGGTGCAAGGAAGAGAAGCATTATCCTGTGTTAGGACTTCCTTCAAAGTGCACAGCAGTAACAAACTTAAAAATTGAGCTACGTTAACTATAAGGCCACTATCATGATAAAGTTGTGTACACGAGCAATCGACACCACAAGAATCAGCTAGGAAAGTGACTGATTACTCAATGATGGTATAACAGAAACATCATACTGCAACAAAACAAAATTTATCCTAACATTAAGTAAGTATTAAAACACAATGAGGCAATTCAGAGAGAGAGATATTTTATGCGTTTCCATGGGGGAGGGGGGGGGGGGAGGGGGGAGAGAAAGAGAGAGAAATGGACAGTAGTTCTGACACACATTTAGATAATTTTTTACACAAACAGCTATACAAGGTACTGGAGCAATGGCATGAGAAATATGTACCACTAGGCCTATATAATTTGAATTATTATAACAATTCTGAAATTTCTGCACTTTGAATTCAAGTAATCATTACATGGTATCTCCCACACCACTTGTACACAAACAACACTTACATGACATAACTCCACCATACTAAAAAAAGGTTCAAGATCCTAGTATGAGCAGAGGCAATGGATCGTTGAATGTCAAAATGAATATGTACAGCTAGGTAACATAATGCATCCACAGAAACAACACAACCCAAATGTGTATATCGCCGCCTACAACAGCTAGGAACAATAATTCTCGTAAGTGGAAGAAAAGAGCTAGGTATCAACAAAGAACAGCTGACAAATAAGCAGTAGTGATTACCAAACCCTATAAACAACAACAAGAATGGCGTTATGTGTGCCTGATTTAGCTTAATCTTCATAGAAAAAAATACAATACAATAATGCACTGGACTAGTGCCTTCAAGTCACGATCTTCAAAGTCAATTACAGTAAATACGAGCATCGACTGAGTTGATAAACAAGTAACATAACCAGGGAACACACTCAGGGTCAGAAAGTGCCTGCAACGTTAATGAACATCCCTGACACCAAACTCGATCCAATGCAATGAATTATTATGCAAAAAAAGTCTGTAAATAAATTCCAGAATCTTACCTTACAAACACCTGAGCCGTTGAATCGGCCGTCACACGTATTTAAATGTTCTTCGTAAGTAATACCACTTATGCACATCGTAATTTCGTTCATACCGTCACACGAATTAACAATTTACGGACGTAAGTTCATAATTCACAGTCTTCTAAAACAAGACTTCATTGTCAACACTAACAAAAAGGAACTTTGCTTGACGTACTTTCCGTGATGGGCATGTTTCGAGTCCCTCTGACGATAGTTTCTCAAAGCTAATTTCAAAGTTAAGCCAATCACGTTCGGCAATTGCTAAGTTTATACACTTTTCAATGTTTTGTACGGAATGTGGAATGTCACGCGGCAAAAATTAAATTATATTTACGTATTTGTCTGAAATATATTTTGTAACTAGTCCTCTCCATATTAGAATTAGCCGCATTCCATTAATTCAAGCGTGGTGCAGGGTCACTAAACGCAAACTAGCCATCACAGATTATACTACGAGAGGACTTCGCTACCATCTTTGTTCGACACTGACACACTGAAACATCTTTGGATATCAAGCGGCACGAGGAGGACAAACAATGCTATTTTATCATTGACACTACCGTGCTATTAACTTCCACTTGTTTATTGATATCGAAATCACCAAATAATAGTATTTTGTGTTTTATTTGTGTGAATACACGATTATAAAAGTACCTTAAAACGTAAAATTTGTAATTAACTGGAACTTTTTCGACAACGTTTTACTGTTAATTTGTGCGATTCTAGGATGTCACTGAAAACAGTGGTGGATAGCTAATCACAAACAACATAGAGCTCAAAAACGTAGTTATGCACTTTGCAGCCTTTGTTTATACTTCATATTTTGGTCTGTTATCTAGTTTCTTTATTGTATGTCGCAAGCGATTAAAAAGATCTAATATTTATGTCTCGCATATAATAGTTTCTAATATAAAAAACAATACACATAATAGAAGTCATACGCCTCATTATTTTTTATTTATCCAGATCTATATACGTTGAATCCAGAGATATTAAAAGCAGCTCAAAAGCTTTGTTTGTTTTTGGCGCCATTGTTTTAAATTTTTAGTACTCAAAACAAACATACAATAGTAATGTTGAATGGATAGAACATGATGTTAAAAAATAACTGGAGATGAGCGATTCGAGTGCCGAAAATGATGAATTTCAGTTTTATCTGCTGCTCGTAAGACAATACATCTTTCAGTTGCCTGAGGAAGATGGTATGTTAATTCTCGTGAACTGCCACTAACTGTAATATTTATCACATACCGTAGCCACATATTTTGTTACTGTTTACCTGTTTTATGCAGGCTGCATCAAAACTAATAACAGAAACTGATTTAGGCGAAAGCATACAACATTAGTAGCAAAAACGTTCCATAAAATATGGAGAAACGAAAAAACTTTACAAGACATTCGGAATATGTGTTTACGAGCTGACAGTGACTTCACTATGACTTGCTGTCCTGATTAATAAAATGTGTATGGAACTTAAATATTTGAGATTGTGTCCTCACATAATTTGGTTCAAATTTTATCGATGGTCCATGGCTATGAGTTGTGGCATATGTGCATGATGGGGCACTGCCATATTTGGCTGCTGACGAAAGATGGCATCAACAGCATGGTCCAAGACGGTCAGGTTGAGCGGGGCCCGCCCATATCTTGGTCTCCAAGATCAAGTGATCTCAGATGTGTGGATTTTCCTGTTTTGGTGTCATCTCATGAGTGAAGTATACACATTCCTTTTACGAATGTCGAAAACTTGGGCAGCGATCTGTTTAGTCTTGTCAAAATTAGGAATTGATCTGACAGTATCTGAAAGAATTTGTATCTCACTGCAGATATGAGTGCAGTGTTGTATATAGATATACATGTTAGATGTGCAGAATATCTTCTTTAACAGTTATGAGTGCGCCGTAAACTGAAACACGTAACTTGCTGAAATAATATTGTATTTCTCATTAAGATAGACAGTGGGTGAAGTTAGCCTCCAGTTACATTGGGAATTAATTTGATAGCTATACTTGACCTACATTTCTTCCAACTGGGACAATATTTCATACGGAAAACACCTTCCCAGTTATCTCATAAATGTCATGTTTGCAGGCCCATCCTTATTGGATTGTATTTACTTATACTGCCATATACTTTCACCTCTGTCAGATTTCTCGTTTGTTTATGATACACCCTATGTACAAAGAATGCCAAAAAGTATGACTAACATAAAAAACTTAATTCAAAATCAGCAGAGATATTTACTCCAAAGTGAGCAACATCACATTTCTGTTAACATTCAGTTAATCACAGGACTCATGTTTGGGGGAAACTGATTGTAATTTGTATAAGAAGATATGGAGTAATTAATTTTTCCTGTCTGTAGCCACCAGGTTTCACATGAGGAACATTATTTTGATGTCTATGAGATTTTAATAAATTTCAGTACACATTAATTCTTGTAAACACATGATATTTTGTGCTATTGTCTGTGGACTGTGACATTATTTCTATATTTCCATGTTTTTGTGAGACTGTTTATTCTGTAATTGTGAGATACAAGAGCCACTGTCTCTTGTGGGTATAGTTCTCATCTCTATCCTTTTTATTAAATACATGTGTCAGTGCTTAGAACTTTCTGGGATGTTTATTTCACTATACACCTTTTCAGAGTCAACCTATTCCCTGTACTTTGTAAAATTTCATTAATAATTTACCTACAGTAAAAAGAAAAACATTGTTGAAAATAGATTGAAAACAACATTTCAGTGTGTAATGTTTTGATGCAGATGATAGTAGCAATGTGCAGATCCATGAAGTTGTGCACATTCCTATACCGAGCTAAATTAAATTATGGCTTCTTATCTATATTTTACAAGTAGATAAGCATAACCATTCAGTTACAAGAGACAGATAACATTTATTCTTGTATACATTGGTGTTAGTCCACGTGAAGTCAACCAAAGGTCTGTTTCTTGATATAAACCATGTGATTAAAAGTATCCACACCTGGCTGAAAATGACTTACAATTTCGTCTTGCCCTCCATCAGTAATGCTGGAATTCAGTACGGTGTTGGCCCACCCTTAGCCTTGATGACAGCTTCCACTCTCGCAGGCATACACTCAATCAGGTGCTGGAAGGTTTGTTGGGGAATGGCAGCCCATTCTTCATGGAGTGCTGCACTGAGGAGAGGTATCAATGTCAGTCTGTGGGGCCTGGCACCAAGTCGGCATTCCAAAACATCCTAAAGGTGTTCTATAGGATTTAGATCAGGAATCTGTGCAGGCCAGTCCCATTACAGGGATGTTATTGTCATGTAACCACTCCGCCACAAGCCGTGCATTATAAATAGGTAGTCGATCGTGTTGAAAGATGCAGTCGCCATCCCCGAATTGGTCTTCAACAGTGGGGGAAGCGAGAAGGTGCTTAAAACATCAATGTAGGCCTGTGCTGTGATAGTGCCACGCAAAATATCGAGGGATGCAAGCCCCCCTCCATGAAAAACCACGACCACACTACCGACTTCGAATTTTCTATTGTTCAATCGTCCAATGTTTATGCTCCTTACACTAAGTGAGGCGTCGTTTGGCATTTACCGGCGTGATGTGTGGGCGTATGAGCTGCCGCTCGACCATGAAATCCAAGTTTTCTTATCTCCCACCTAACTATCGTAGTACTACCAGCGGATCCTGATGCAGTTTGGAATTCCTGTGTGATGGTCTCAATAGATGTCCACCTGTTACACATTACATTCCTCTTCAACTGTCGGTGGTCTCTGTCAGTCAACAGATGAGGTTGGCCCGTACACTTACGTGCTGTACGTGTCCCTTCATGTTTCCACTTCAGTATCACATCGGAACAGTGGACCTAGGGATGTTTAGGAGTGTGGAAATCTCGCTTACAGATGGATGACATAAGTGACACCCAATCACCTGACCACGTTCGAATTCAGTGAGTTCCGCAAAGCGCTCCAGCCTGCTCTCTCACGATGTCTAATGACTACTGAGGTCGCTGATATGGAGTACCTGGCAGTAGGTGAAAGCACAATGCATCTAACATGAACAACGTATGTTTTTGGGGGTGTCCAGATCACAAAGTGTATCAGATTTTGACAATTTTTGTACATTAATAGTTCTATATGAAAAATTCACAATTAAAACTGTTTGGACATTTTATTTTTGAGTTATTCATTTTTAAACTTTCTAATATTATACCATTTTGCCACTTTTGGAACATGAAAATCAACATATATCCAAAACTGTTCGACATTCCTAAAATTTGCACCATTTTATTTATTTTATTATAAGCTTTGAAGTACATGCTACTTTGAAGTGTTTATAAAAATACTGAATTTTCCCATACCAAATATTTTTTTAAAAAAATTATGAAAATTAGATGATTAAAATTTATAGTGGCAACTTACCAAAATAAATTTTATTTTATTGATAAATGCAGCATCTAACACGTAGTTTGTAGGACTGTGTACTTATTACTAAGTTGTAATGCAAATTTTAAGTGTCAAAAACTAAATAAAGCTGTCAAATCATTATCGCTTTTTTGTGACAATCAGTCAGGCAGGAGCTGCCAACCAAACCACAGGGGCAACAGGTATTAACTGAATGTGTGACATTTTACGAGTTCCCAACCAGAAGAGTATTATATGGTTTCATCTGTGTGCTTAGGAAGTTTAGTTTATGAATATCTGAATGCTAATCTAATTTACTAGACACAGTTCTTGCGTTTTTGTCAGTGTCTACAATGGTGTTTCATAGCATGTGTCGATAGCACTTTATTTGTCTGTGTAGTGTAGTTTCCCAACGCTCTTAGTATGGGTAGGGACTGTGGCTGCTGTGTGCGAATGTGAGCTGAGTGGGTGACACTTTGCTTGCTGCTCCAGGCTGTGTCAGCATTGGTTACACAGCTTGAGGCTGTAGTGGGTGGGTATCACCCTTGTGGGCTGACCCTGATGATGCAAGAGATGTCCAGCACAGTCCACGAGTCTGCCAATAGGTCTCCACCAGTGGCCATCCCAGTTGCTGCACATGTTGAGGATGACCCCTCACCCATTGTCAAGCGTAAGATCGCCTTAGGGCGTGACAGGCTGTGAAAGATCTCGTATGGGGCCAAATGTAAGGCCTCCCCAGTTAGTCTGACAAACAGATTCCTGGTGTTGTGTGCATCTGACAGTGTCCCTCAGCCAGATGCAGTCGTTTGTCCTGTTTCAGAGGAAACCTATCTGCCTGCAAGATGCGGGCAGTCGCAGAGGGTGTCATTATTGGTAGTTGGGAGTTCCAATGTTATGTCCGTCATGGGGCGCCTTAGGGACATGGCTGCAAAGGAAGTTAAGAAAGTCAATGTACACTCCATGTACATACTGGGTGGAGTCATTCCAGATGTGGAAAGAGTCATTCCGGATGCCATGAAGAGCACTGGGTGCAGCCAACTGCAGGTGGTGGCTCATGTTAACACCAATGATGTGTGTCACTGCAGGTGGTGGCTCATGTTAACACCAATGATGTGTGTCACTTTGGATCAGAAGAGATTCTCTCTGGTTTCGAGGGGCTGTCACAAGTGATAAAGGCTGTCAGTTTTGTTTGTGAGATGAAAACAGAGCTCACTATTTGCGGCACAGTCGACAGGAACGATTGAGGACCTATGATACACAGCCAATTGGAGTGTCTGTATCAGAGGCTCATACAGCCATAGATTACTCATCTTGCGCCATAAGGTGGTGTGGTTTCAGGTTCCACTAAATAGATCAGGAGTTCATTACATGCAGGATGCGACTACACAGGTAGTGGGGGCTGTGTGGCGTGGACTGGGCGTTTTTTTTTAGATTAGAGGGCCTTGGGAAAACACACAAAGGGCTTCAATCTGAAAGGGTGCAGATCGAACAGCTGTAAGCTGTCGTAGCTATGTTGAGAAAGCACCAGAGCTACAAGGCCTAACAGAAAGCACTGATGCTCAAACCCTTACAGGCACTAGAATCTGGCTAAATCCAGAGATTAGTACAGCCGAAATTTTTACGAAGAACCTAATAGTGTTCAGAAAGGATAGGCGAAGTTCAGTTGGCGGTGGCGTGTTTGTTGCTGTTAGAAGTAGTTTGTTTTGCAGCGAATTTGAGGTAGATAGTTCCTGTGAGTTAGTATGGGTCATTCTAGGCAACTTGTATAAAATAGTGATAGGATCCTTTTACTGGCCTCCCAACACAGATGATACAATTACTGAAAGGTTCAAAGAAAACTTGAGTCTAATTTCAAACACGTACCAAGCTCATACAATTATAGTTGGTGGTGATTTCAGTTTACCCTCGATATGTTGGCGAACATACATGTTTAAATCCGGAGATACGCATAGCTCCTAAATCCACCAAAAACAAACAAAAAATATATCTATTCAGAAAAGCAGATAAAAATTCACTTGAGCCTTACTGAGAGACAGTCTCTGCTCCTTCCAAATTAACATTGTAAGTGTAGATCAGATGTGGCTTTAATTCAAAGAAGTATCGACATCAATTGAGAGATTTATACCAAATAAATTAATAAACAACGGAGCTGGATCCCCCATGGTACGCAAAACAGATCAGAACGTTGTTGCAAAAACAACGAAAAGAGCACTCTAAATTTAAACGAACGCAAAACCCCGAAGTTGGCAGTCTTTCACAGAAGCTCGAAATTTAGCGCAGACTTCAATGCGAGATCCTTACAATTGTTTCCACTACGAAACTTTGTTTCGAAACCTGGCAGAAAATTTAAAGAGACTCTGGTTGTATGTAAAGTATGCTAGCGACAAGACACAATCAATGTCTTTTCTGAACGATAGCAACGGAAATACTATCGATGACAGCGCTGCTCATGAAGATCAACTAAACACAGCCCTCCAAAATACCTTCACCAAAGAAGACGAACTAAATATTCCAGAATTCGAGTAAAGAACAGCTGCCAACTTCAGTAGCTTAGAAGCAGATAACCTCAGAGTAGTGAAGCAATCACTCAATAAAAGCAACTCATCTGGTCCAAATAGTATACGAGTTAGATTCCCTGCAATGTAGGCTGATACAGTAGCTCCATACTTAAGAATCATATAAAACTACACATTCGATGAAGGATGTGTACCCAAAGTCTGGAAAATTGACAGGTCACACCCTTATTCAAGAGAGGAATAGGAGTAATCCACTAAATTACAGGTCCATATCATTAACATAGATATGCAGCAGGAGTTTGGAACATATATTGTGTTTGAACATTATGAATTCCCTACAAGAAAGTGGTCTACTGACACACGGTCAACACGGATTTAGAAAGCATCGTTTTTGTGAAGCACAACAAGCTCTTTACTTACACAAAGTGTTGGGATTTCAAATTGATTCCCCCTATTTCTACACTACCGGCCATTAAAATTGCTACACCACGAAGATGACGTGCTACAGACGCGAAATTTAACCGACAGGAAGAAGATGCTGTTATATACAAACGATTAGCTTTTCAGAGCATTCACACAAGGTTGGCGCCGGTGGCGACTCCTACAACTTGCTGACATGAGGAAAGTTTCCAAGCGATTTCTCATACACAAACAGAAGTTGACCGGCGTTGCGTGGTGAATCGTTGTTGTGATGCCTCGTGTAAGGAGGAGAAAGGCGTACCATCACGTTTCCGACTTTGATAAAGGTCGGATTGTAGCCTATTGCAATTGCGGTTTATCGCATCGCGACATTGCTGCTCGCGTTGCCGATATCCAATGACTGTTATCAGAATATGGAATCGGTGGGTTCAGGAGGGTAATATGGAACGCCATGCTGGATCCCAACGGCCCCATATCACTAGCAGTCGAGATGACAGGCATCTAATCCGCATGGCTGTAACGGATCGTGCAGCCACGTCTCGATCCCTGAGGCAACAGATGGAGACGTTTGCAAGACAACAATTATCTGCACGAACAGTTCGACGACGTTTGCAGCAGCATGGACTATCAGCTCGGAGACCATGGCTGCGGTTACCCTTGACGCTGCATCACAGATAGGAGCCCCTGCGATGGTGTACTCAACGACGAACCTGGGTGCACGAATGGCAAAACATCATTTTTTCGGTTGAATCGTGGTTCTGTTTATAGAATCATGATGGTCGCATTCGTGTTTGGCAACATCGCGGTGAACGCACATTGGAAGCGTGTATTTGTCATCGCCATACTGGCATATGACCCAGAGTGATGGTATGGCATGTCATTGGTTACACGTCTCAGTCAACTCTTGTTCTCATTGACGGCACTTTCAACAGTGGACGTTACATTTCAGATGTGTTACGACCCATGGCTCTACCCTTCATTCGATCCCCGCGAAATCCTACATTTCAGCAGGATAATGCACGACCGCATGTTGCAGGTCCTGTACGGGTCTTTCTGGATACAGAAAATGTTCGACTGTTGCCCTGGCCAGCACATTCTCCAGATCTCTCACCAATTGAAAACGTCTGGTCAATGGTGGCCGAGCAACTGGCTCATCACAATACGCCAGTCACTACTCTTGATGAACTGTGGTATTGTGTTGAAGCTGCATGGGCACCTGTACCAGTACACGCCATCCAAGCTCTGTTTGATTCAATGCCCAGGTGTATCAAGGTCGTTATTACGGCCAGAGGTGGTTGTTCTGGGTACTGATGTCTCAGTATCTAGGCACTCAAATTGCGTGAAAATGTAACCACATGTCAGTTCTAGTACAATATATTTGTCCAATGAATACCCATTTATCATCTGCATTTCTTCTTGGTGTAGCAATTGTAATGACCAGTAGCGCTGATTTCCAGAAGGGTATTGACACCATGCCTCACAAGCGGCTTGTAATCGAATTGCATGCTTATGGAATATCATCTCAATTTCCTGCCAGGGAGGTCACAGTTTGTAGTAACTGACAGGAAGTCGTTACGTAAAACAGAAGTGATTTATGACGTTCCACGAAGTAGTGTTACAGGCCCTTTGAAGTTCCTTATCTATAGAAACGATTTAGAAGACAATTTGAGCCATCTACTAAACTTATCAGAAGATCAAAGCGACTTAAAACGATTTGGATCTGTATGGCGTGAAAATTGGTAACTGATAGTATTGGGGCAAAGTATGTACGGAAACACTCTGCATTGTTGCCAAATGTATCAAAATGCCAGACCCAAGATGGCGACGTGTAGACTTGACAACAGTGTATGACATCATCCAAGATGGAGGATTTTGGTGAGAACTATAAATTTTGGCGGGAAGAAGGTCAACTGGGCTACCTACACTAACCTAATCCAAACTCCCCCAGAAAAGTTGCGAGAGGTTCAAATTCCATCAGGATAATGCATCACACCTCAGTTATCTCTACAAAGCAAAGAAAATCGCGGGAAGATAGCTCCCTTGGGATACCTCCAATAACCTAAGTCGCCCGACCGCCACTTCCTCCTACAAACTGGCGCCAAGTTTGAATGTGTTCACCTAGACACACGTGCTGACATGATCGGGCAGGAGCGCAGCCTCAAGTTGCTGGCGAACGCAGGTGGAAGTTGCATCTAGGTGCCATTGATGAGGCGATCTAATGGGAGCGTAGATTTATTTACAGTGCACACACGCTCCAAGCTGGGACGTGCGTGTGGGTTCCTCTGACTGCGGTCCGGCGAAGACGCTGCAGAAATCCTTTCCAGAATATCACAAGCTGCTTTCTCCTTAGCGATTCTAATGGACCATGCGTGATGTGTGGCTAACACATCGCCACGCATAGCTAATTACCATCGCAAGTGCATCTAGCAACATTCTCAATGATATACTGAAGCCACATTGGTATCTAAAATAATAACCAAGGCGAATTCTAGTAAATTGCGTCGTGTCCCAGAAATACTTAACGTGCCCTTTTGTAGGAGTTTTTCGTGTTGTCTCAGCTTATATGCACGGAAATTCTTGCCCTAACCCAACCTCTTTACGAAAATAACACAAAATAATGCCGAATGCAGTCTTCCTCGCAGACCTAACGTGGTACCCACTACATCATGTGCTACCCTTCCTGCTCTCAACATACGCAAATGTTCTCACCGCTATGTAGAGGCTTCTATATCCCAGCACAAAGGATATGAATGAATGGAGCATTATGACTTGGTCTTATCGAATTTACCCATCGAATTACTGATGCCGCCGGTATCGAAGCACTGTCCGCCTCTTCTTTCTCAGACTTTCAGCAGTAAAATTGTTTTGCACAAATCAATGAAGTGCATTGACAGATAAACCCATAAACTTGTCTATAGATCATCAAATTCATACCAGGCTCACAAGGATATTGGAAGCCAGTCACATATCTACCAGTGTAACTACAATTAAATATTGCGATTGCTGCTACAGTCTGACACCGATCGTTGAACAGTTAATGTCTCATTTTGACGGCGGTGCTTCTGGAACCAAGCTCAGTATCTATAGCGCACGAAATTTTCCACATAAAAAATCTCTCGCGGTTATCGATGTGCTGAATCTATATGTCCCTCACGATAGGACACACAGTCATCCTCTCTAGTCATGCCACAACATTAACCATACTAATACAATGCAATATATACAAATTTTACACAACATAAGCCACAGTATCTTTACAATGCAATATATACACATTTTAGGCAATCAGTGGAGTTATCGTTTATATCTGTACACTACCCGAAAAATTATGGTATGCCTACACTCACACAGGCTGTATGTCATAATACTGCCCAATCCTAGGAAAGCACAGTCAGCTTTTTCTTTCTTTCTACAGACGTGACATTCAGCGCCATACAAAATCATCCCTTTTACATCAGAGCACCCTCAGCGGACCGAAGTCGCTCTCAGAACTCTTCTACAAATTCGAGATCGTTTCCTCTCGTCACAAACGCGTTACTGTTTCTGCTCCGAACCTGCTCGCTTTTCTACAGACATCTCCAGATTCGGGGATTACAAGAACATATGTATTTTCGTATGGTTCACCATAATATTATACCATTTTCGCGGTACTTCTCGATATTAAGCACTAGGCAGCCTCCTACTGGTCGTTAGCGCAACATAATTCTCAAGATATACAATGGAAATTATTTCTCTACAAACCCCAAACTTTAGCGAGGTGCCGGCCGGGGTGGCCACGCGTTTCTAGGCGCTACAGTCTGGAACCGAGCGACCGCTACGTTCGCAGGTTCGAATCCTGCCTCGGGCATGGATTTGTGTGATGTCCTTGGGCTGGTTAAGTTTAAGTAGTTCTAAGTTCTATGGGACTGATGACCTCAGAAGTTAAGTCCCATTGTGCTCAGAGCCATTTGAACCATTTAGCGAGGTGCAGCGTGCTGTAAACCACTGAGTAACTAGAAACAAATAGAGGAAACTGATATTTCCACTCTCGAATACCGATGTCAGTGATGTAACACATTCCAAATCACCCCTATAATTTACAAGCCAACTAAGGTCTTCACCATGTCTAGAGAACAGGCAAACGTGTTTTCTGCATGCCAGATGCACACACCACAATAGATCTTCTCTCAACGAAATATAGCCGCGAAATGTGCAGAAGCAGTCAACCGAACAATTTACATGGGAGGGAATAACAGTCCAGCGCAAACGCAATTCCATACACAATCTTCTCAAATTTCCATTTGATCACTAAGGCCACCCAACACATATTAAGTATTAGTTCGCTATTCGGTCGTCTAGAGGACGGCAAAGTTAACTCAGATACATTCCTACACTCCAACAGGCCTCTGGATTTGGACAGCTGCTGCCTTTAACGGGAAACGTGAATCATTCCCACCACAGGCCATTAATTCACGAAATTATTCCAGGAAACCAGTCACATACATGTTTTATCATTATACTTACAATTAAATGCTACGATCGTGGTCTCAATTGAATGGCATTCGACAATGAGCGAAGTATCGGAAATACACCCTGCTGTCGTCAGTGGCTCTAGAAATAAATACCACTGCCTTTCTGATGACTTGACATCATACTCTTCACCGTGCTATCACAGTATTCCAAGTCAAATCCATACCCCCTTGCGACTGGACATAGTCATTTCCGTTCCACAAACACATACTTTATACACTTAATGCTCAAATGCGACCATATCACGTACCCACCACTACTACTAAGTATAATACTTCGTCAATAACTGATTGCCTACGATACGATGTAATACTGACCGAAAATCAACGATGGGTGGGCATGTCTCATGTTTTTCTTGCAAGTACTACCACTGTGTCTTAGAAAGAGAGACGTAATCGGCCAGATGTTAAAGAAAAACCCGATTGCAGCAACTACTGTATGTTACTATCACAAGCGATCTTGTTTCTACAGGTGCAAAAAAGTATCCAGGTTAAAAGCTATACCCACTTTACGAAACGAGATACGACATAACCTCTGAATGAGGTGGTTTTTCCGGACAAATACCGTGATGGTGATCGTAGGAGTGTTCTAGCCCATGGTGCACCTTGAGATAAAATTACCGCATTTTGAAAGTGATTCAGCTATGGAACGTAGTATGTAAGCGGTATTTGCGACTCTCTCAGACGATACCACATCAGATGTTCTGCGATTTATCCACTGAGTTATAGGCGATGACTGATTGAGAATGAACACAACAGAAGTAGTAGATGATGTGCCGATTGAGGTCGTAAGCAGAAAAATGTACACTAGCTTCTCAGATCTCTAGTGTTACGCTATCCGCTAGAAATGATGTCCGTCATTTGGAATCAGGTCTTTCCATTCACGCACATACCTGCATCAGATCACACCCACACGTGAATCATATTTCTGGCACTCTCATATCTCGAAGAGAGTCACCTTCCTCCAACCTGTCTGCTACAGTAAAATTCCAACCTGGTTTTAGTCACCCCCTACACATCTTGCAACTGCTCCCATTTCTACAGCTTTCTTCATGTGATCGTTCCAATTTAAGTCGGAACTGAGCAGAAGTAGGAGAAAACCACACCCACCACCTTCTGCAACCCGTGTAGAAGGAGAACGATCTGAGTTAATGCAAAAGGACAGTGTTTTGACCATTCGGCGGAAATGCGCGGGATGTGGTACGTCCCCAAACTACATACAAGTACTACAGATACGCGTCCATTCAAATCAATCAGCCCAACATGCTATCATCGTTATTCTATACTCCTCAACAGAGAAAAAGCAGGAACTATAAAAGCTCATCCGATTTAGAAGTCACATAGGCACCGATGCGGACGCAATGATGCAAAGCTGCGGTGGGCCTCCAGTGCGGAGCAAGATATTTCGCAATGCTCACCCCGGAATACCACAGGGTGCAGCCATCCAAGCATTCCTAACGGTATACCTCCTCCCTCACCGAATTTACACCTCAAACTGCTGCTACTACTGCCATCTATTAACTATATAGGCACCACAGAGGCCACTTTAAAGTTTGATCACCTATACTCAAGGTGAATGATCGTATCTCACAGACTATACTAAGTCGCAAGAGACTCTCCCTCTGGTCCTGGTCCAAGCACTGTTTCCTAACACGCTTTTGTACAATGCCAAAAATTTCGTTTTTCTGCCACGACTTAAAGACTAGTGTCAGGTTCTAAACTGACATTAAGAAGTTCTGATCGACGACCTTTTGCAGGAAACTAGACGCTGCATGGTGTAAATCATATTCTTACGGCGGATCGCATGGAATGCCACACGTGTTGATTTTAAATAAAAGACAATTACAACATAAGCAAACTCGAAGAGTTTTGGCACGTTGGCGTAGGTCTCCAAACTACAGTCCGAAGGTGATTCACGAGCTCTACAGTTAGACTCGTCTCTCACACTGACGGAATAGTTGGTGACTCTGCATTCTCTTTCAACTGATTCCTCATATTGCACTCATGTATGCGATCAGTGTTTCGGTGCTGTCCACCCCACGAGCTGCTGTCCTTCCACCAAAACTTTTTCCCCAACTCAGACAACCAATATCAGTCAATGATTATGTGGTAACCAGTGCATAGATAGGATGGAAAAGACAACATCGATGTACTCTAATAATAAGCATCACAGTTGATAGCGCAAACAATTTTACATTAACTTCCACACCGACCAGTGATGTTACAGCATCGTTCCCCAATTTCACTATTGTAGCTAAACCACCCCACTTTGCGAGTATCAGTGCAAACATGGATAGATGACTGTGCAGTACATCCATTCAGTGTTAATTCTCAAACATATAAATCATCAAACTATACCAGACAGCGCTCCACATATTTCTATCACCTAGAGCATAGTATTTAATTTACGATCCATCTCTCTGCCTATGGGACTCACAGAACATTCTCGCTGTCTAGAGGTAAAATTAGAAATTGAAAGACCCTCCTCACATTGTCATTGACCAACCCACCATGCAACACCGCTAGCGAATTGAATAATTTTTATAGGCGATGGAGCTCCAGACGGATGGAGTTGGACGCATTTTTACATAAATTAACCAAGCTATCAACTCTAAAGTACTGTTCTAGAGTCTAGGATCCGTACCTGGAAGGTACTGGTAAGAGAGAACATAAGCACACGCACTGCTAAGGCTACAACGTTCTGAACTAAAAACGGGATATAATGTTAGATCGCTTGCTTTTCCAACCTATCAGTCGTATGGAATGTAGCGCTGTTAATATTACTTTGTGAGAAACGTACTTCAAGCGCATGCCATACATCCTCCTTCCCGCTTTCTCTACGAAAAACTATGTTATCGAACCGTAAAACACTTGCTCTGCTTGATACGAGCACAACATAGCTTTCCAGAGACGTATAGTGTCCACTGTTCACATCCGAACACCGTTCAGAAATTATACCATGCCTGCATCAGATTTATATAAAATGATTGTTAGTAGCGGGTGATACATCCGACCAGGAAACAAACACATAGCAGCAACGCCCGAAATGAGAAAATTACAAGTCATTCCATCACTAACTCTGTAAGCAGCACATGTGTCGGACAAATGTGTAACACCTCACAAGCTCCTATCGCTAACTTAGTTAATACACTGAAGTCTCAATTTTACACCCAAGATGCGTTAGGGGGGATGGAATACATCACATAAATCAAAGTACGTTTAGAGAAATGTATCAAGTTTCGTCACACATGAGATGGAAGTCCTCTGATGACCGACGACCGCAAGTAGACAGTGCTGTAAACCGCACACACAACACGTGACTGCATACCAGTAGAACTCAGGCTATGTCACGCGACTGATACATGCGGACAGAACACTAGAAAAAAATGGACCCTCTGAAACTTCTCCTTCTCTTGAATGAATCAATCAACCATTAAATCGTACCTCATTACAGCTCTATCTCAATCGATCACCCCGTCCACTCTCTGCTATCGTTTAACGCAGATGCAAGTAATTTAGAGGTAAGTGTATCTCTGTCTTCCTCAAAAGCATTAAATACAGTAGTCAACTCGCGTGTATCACTAGTGCCTCAACAGACAAACAGTATAATACTGCCTCGACGGAAAAAAATTGACTACCTCCCTGATTCCCTTCATTTCGATGTCGACGTTTTCCCGGATTCCTCCTGTTCCCGCATACTTGTTCCCATGTACAAATTGTTCGACGCGAATCAGAAGATACGCAAGTACTTCCTCAGTTTCAAAGCATTTCGGTGTACATTCGTTCAATTTATACTTATTCCCTCGTCATTTTTCTCAATTCTATCGATTTTATGTCAGATCTATCCATGCGATCACGACATAACATCTCGTTCGGTGTTCTAAAATTGCCTGTAAATGTAGTACAGCTGCCAACACCTAGCCCAAATGCTCTGATCGGGAGGCGCAATATAACACTGTGCTCGACTGTATCCAGTCATCTCCAAATTCGGAGAGCGTTTGCATTGTTTTCGGTATGTCGAATTATATGGGTAAATTCGATAAGAGCCAATCATAATGCTCCATTCATTCACATGCTTTGTGCTGGGATATAGAAGCCTCTACATAGCGGTGAGAACATTTGCGTATGTTGAGAGCAGGAAGGGTAGCACATGATGTAGTGGGTACCACGTTAGGTCTGCGAGGAAGACTGCATTCGGCATTATTTTGTGTTATTTTCGTAAAGAGGTTGGGTTAGGGCAAGAATTTCCGTGCATATAAGCTGAGACAACACGAAAAACTCCTACAAAAGGGCACGTTAAGTATTTCTGGGACACGACGCAATTTACTAGAATTCGCCTTGGTTATTATTTTAGATACCAATGTGGCTTCAGTATATCATTGAGAATGTTGCTAGATGCACTTGCGATGGTAATTAGCTATGCGTGGCGATGTGTTAGCCACACATCACGCATGGTCCATTAGAATCGCTAAGGAGAAAGCAGCTTGTGATATTCTGGAAAGGATTTCTGCAGCGTCTTCGCCGGACCGCAGTCAGAGGAACCCACACGCACGTCCCAGCTTGGAGCGTGTGTGCACTGTAAATAAATCTACGCTCCCATTAGATCGCCTCATCAATGGCACCTAGATGCAACTTCCACCTGCGTTCGCCAGCAACTTGAGGCTGCGCTCCTGCCCGATCATGTCAGCACGTGTGTCTAGGTGAACACATATTTGGATAGGGATTTCTCAGAAATCAAGAATGAAAGGGATATCCCCGCCTCATGCGTCCCGGCATCTGTGCGTAGTTTGACAGCTGACGACCGCGTCACTTCGCAGTCCAGTGGACAGGGTGTGGGGGAGGGGGGCGCTTGCGCATGTTGATTGCATTATTTTGCGAGCGGGGCTGTAGGCTGTGCCATGCGCTATTTGGGCAGCTTACGAGTACTGAGCGTGTCTACACATCACTGTGCTGCATTACTTAGGAGAAGTTTGTACGTCTGTACTGTAATTAGTTCGGAAAATTAGGAGTCGTTTGCGTGTCTGCGGACTGTGTATTGTGACCTCAGGCACATCAGGGCGAGTGTTCTGCGTAAGTATGATAAATATACGCAATGCCTAAATAAAATGTTCCAAACTAAATATAGTGAACCCCCTCCTTACTCAACCCAGCAGCCCAGTGCAGCCTGAGTCATTTTGGCGCCATTTTCCCCCTACAGACCACCATCTGGGATTAGATCATTGGAGGGATGACAGTACCCTCTGGTGGCAGTAATGTGTACTAGGTCAGTTGGAGTCTAGATCTCCTGGTGGAGACATTGCTTGCAAAACAATAAAGACTTATGTTTAGCATAGGCAGAGTCGTTCTCCCGCCATTTTGCCCCACCATCTTGGATGATGTAATGCACTGTGCATGTTAGTACACGTTAGTGCACGTTAGCGTACTTAGTAACATTAGCCCGCCAACATGCGTTGGTAAGGGGTTGTGGCGATCGGTTGAGGATCATGGCGGAGACTTTAACTATTTCCTTCCAAGTCGAGATGGGCGTGGTACTCGTGAAAATTCATTCCAAGTCCATGGTAGCGCTCTCTGGTGGTGTCAATATGTACTAGGCCTTATGGTGAGTATGTACTAGGCCTTATGGTGAGCACACCGTTTACCGCCATCTTGGATTACGGTACTTGTGTCATCATCTGACGTCACGGTAGCGCCCTCTGGTGCTGGTACTGTTTACTAAGTCAGTCTGAGTCCAGACCTTGTGGCGAACACACTGTTTGCCGCCATCTTGGATTATGTCACAGATGAGAGTGCCCTCTGATGATGGCGATGTGTACTAAGTCAACTGTAGTCCGGAACTCGTGATGAAGACACTGCATGATCGTACTGCATGAAAATGATTAAATAAAGACTTATGCCCAAGCCCTTTTCCCACATATCCTTAGGAGGAGGTGGCTGAGATTAGTACAAGTGTCCTTTCTTTTGCACCATTTTCTTAGCTTAGTAGAGATACGTGAATTGACCTTTGTTTACCGCAAAAATTCAAACTTGGCGACAGTTCGTAGGAGGAAGTGGCGGTGGGGGTTCTTAGGTTAGTGGAGGTAGGCCAAGTGAGCAATCTTCCCGCGATTTTCTTTGCTTAGTAGAGATAAGCAGAGTGTCATGCATTATTCTGTTGAAATTCAAACTTGGCGCTAGTTCATAGGAGAAGGTGGCGGTCAGATGACTTAGGTTACTACTAGAGATCGATCTCCCCACAATTTACTTAGGTTGGTAACGAAACCCCAATTGACCTTTGCTTAACTCATAAATTCAAATTTGGCGCCAGTTCGTTTGAGGAAGTGGCGGTCGGGCGACTTTGGTTAGTGGAGGTACCTCAAGTGAGCTATCTTCCCGCGATTTTCTTTGCTTTGTAGAGATAACTGTGGTGTGATGCATTATCCTGTTGGAATTTGAACCTCCCACAATTTTTCTGGGGGAGGGGGGTTAGGTTTGTGGAGGTAGCCCAGTTGACCTTCTTACCACCAAAATTCATAGTTCCCACCAAAATCTGCCATCTTGGATGACGTCATGCACTGTTGCCAAGTTCACACGACGCCATGCAGGATGATGTCATCACCGCCACCTTGGATACATTTGGCAACAATGTAGAGTGTTCTCGTTCATACCTAACCCCAATACTACTGACTCTAAACAATGAAAAGTGTGAGGTCATCCACATGAGTGCTAAAAGGAATCCGCTAAACTTTGATCATAGCATGTAAGCTTTCATGGCCGGCGTCTTCATTAATTAAAACTTCCTTGCTGAATTGCCGTGGTCCATTTATAAAACTTCTTCTCCTTCCTGACGTTTCGTTGCTGGCTGCGAGCAACATCTTCTGAGGTGAGTCAGCGACTGGCTGCTACTGCTGCTCTCATCTTTTACTTTCCCCTCTTTGGGGAAGTGTGTGGGGGAGTTTGTAGCCTTACGGCTTTTACTCCCCTATCTACGAGTGTGTATGATTTTGCTGTACTTTTTTGGTGTCTGTTATATGTGATAACTGTTCTGTATGTGTCTGGTATTTGCCTGGGGTTGGCGAGGTGTTTGGTGTTATATGGGCAAGGAGCAGGATTTGGGATTTGGTATTGGGATTTTCTCTTTGACTTAATCGTCGAAGATCGTCATAGGGGGCTTGTTCTTGTCGTGGGACATGTCATACCGACCTAGGGAGTGGATGAGGGCGTTTCCTGATCTGGAAGAACCCTCATAGAAGGCCCTTGCCAGATCTTGGAAACGCTCTCTCAGAAGTGGGATTTCGGCTGCAGCGTGCAGATCATCTGTGGGGAATCCAAGAGGTAAATGCAGTGCCCTCCTGAGGGCGCGGTTCTGCAGCCTCTGGAGTTTGTCCAGGTGCTGCTTTGCCGCGTATCCCCAGACAGGGCACGCATATTCCAATTCTGGTAGGATCAGGGCCTGGTACACATTTATTGCTGCTGGGCAGGGAAGGGAGCTGGTTGAGTTCAGGATAGGGTATAGGATGGACATTCTGGCGCAGACCTTCCCGTGGACCTCGTCTATGTGGGGTTTCCACGTAAGACGAGAGTCCAAGGTTACGCCAAGGTACTTGGCGGTTCTGCGCCAGGGGAGTTGGGTTCCGTTTAGGTGAAGGTGGAGGGGGAGGACGTTGAGGAGGTTCGCGCCTTCCGAGCCTGCGGGTAATCAGCATTGCCTGCGTCTTTTCAGAGTTGATGGTGATGCGCCAGCGACGGGCCCAGGTTTCTGTGTCGTCTAAAACCCTTTGTAGCCTACGGATGACCAGGTCCTTGTTAGCATTTCTCGTGTAGAAGGCTGTGTCGTCAGCGTACTGCGCAGCATGCACCAGGGGGGCCGTTGGGAGTGTCCACTGTACAAAACGGGCCCCAGGACCAATCCCTGTGGCACCCCAGCATGAATACGCCTTTTGGTGGAGGTGGCAGTTTCTACTTTGATGGAGAAAGTCCTATTTGTGAGATAGCATTTGATCAGCTGAACTATGCTCCCGGGAAACCCTTGTGTGTACAACTTGTAGAGTAGCCCTCTATGCCATACTGAATCAAAGGCTTTGGCTACGTCTAGTAGCACTATCCCGCAGTAGCCTCTGTGGTTGAAGCCCTCTGTGGCTGCTTCAACCATTCTCATGACCTGTTGTGGGGCAGAGTGGTTTCTGCCGGAATCTGAATCGGAAATCCGGCAGAATTTGCTCCCTGGTAATATGTTCTTGTATGGGTCTTAGCAGGAGGCGCTCATAGATCTTGCTAAGAGTTGGCAAGAGGCTAATCGGCCTGTAGTGCTGCGGGAATAGAGAGTCATTCTCTGGTTTGTGTATCGCGACCACTTCCGCATGTTTCCAGCAAGTTGGGAACTCGCAGGAACGAGTAATCTCGTTGAGGACGTTCGCGAGGTGTGTGATCGCTGTGGGTGGAAGTTTTTGACTAACTGGTTTGTGACACTATCGTGCCCTGGCGTCTTTTTTGTAGGGAGGGACCTGATTACTCTTGCCACGTCCTCGGGGGCAAAAAGTATGGGTTCGTCCTCTGGGTCCTCCTCAGTATTGAGGAAGACAGCCAGTTGACGACTGACTACCCCTTCATGCTCTTCATCCTGGGGTTCTGCCGCTTGAAACTGCTTCTCGAAGGAGTCGGCGAGGGCGTTGGCCTTCCCAGCATGGCTGTAGACCAGTCCCCGCTCGCCATGCAGTGGTGGCATCCTAGCGCGTCTTTTTGTGAACTGTTTGGTTGCTTGCCATAGTGTATGATCGTCTACTTTGAGAGCTGTGAGGCGGTTTTGCCATTGCTGGTTTCTGTGCTCATTAAGCGCTACCTTCAGTTCTCTCTGTAGACGATTGAGCAGCGTCCTGGTGGCCTGATTTCTGGTGATCTTCCGCTCTTTTGTCATTCTGTTCTTATGTCGGATTTGAGCTAGCAAGTGTTCCTGGAGCTGTATTTGCGGTGGAGGGCCATCTCTTTGTGGAGGGGTGGCCTCTTCCGCTGGCTGCAAGATGGTGCCTGTTAAGTCTTGTAGCGTTTGTTCTACTGTTTCGGCAGTAGGTGGTGGAGCGCGAGCGATATCAGAGGCGACAGTTTCTCGGTATCGCTCCCAGTCTGTACGTTTGTAAGACGTCTGGTACCGTGGGAGTGCTACCCATTCTCCCACATCGACCTCCAGAATCACTGGGTTGTGGTCGGAGGACATTCTGTTGATTGTCCTTGCGGCCACAAACCCTGCGATCCTCCTAGTGAGAGCTATGTCTAACACGTCGGGCCTGCCTCCATTTTTTGGAAAATGTGTGGGCTCGACTGGACCCCATGTTTCGAAGTGGTGGGTGCGCGCTAGTTGTTGCAGTTTGGCGCCTTCTCTGGAGGTTACTCTAGCATTCCAATCAGGGTGTTTGGCATTGAAGTCTCCCCCTATTACGAGTTTGCCTTCAATTTGCCCTAGAGCAGCTATGTCTCCCTCATCTATCTGGTCATGTGGGGGTCGGTAGACTGCAACAATTGTTAGGGGTCCGGTGGCAGTGGTTACTTCAACCACCACTGCTTCGATTTTATTGGTAGCTGCTAAGAATTCCTGGTGGTTGGGGATCCCTCTTTTTATGTATATGGCCACTCCTCCGCCTTGGGTTGGCCTGTCTTTGCGATAGCTAACATGGTTGGGGACCGTCGCTTTTATTCCTGGTTTTAGGTAGGTTTCCCCCATCATGCATATGTCGATGGAGAACTCCTTCATGAGTTCTCTGAACTCGACCTCTTGATTAACAATGCTGTCTGCGTTAGAGACGCACATTGTCAGGCCTTGGATGTTCGGTTGTCTATTCATGATGGGGTTTTGAAACTACTGAGCAAGTCGCAGAGGGGAGCGACTGCTGGACTGCTGCCTGAAGGGCAACGAAGATCTGTGTGTTCTGCCTCTGGGCTTCCCTGAATTCCTTCATCATTTCCATGACGAGGTTCATGGTCTGCACCACAATGCCTAACACCTGATCCGAGGGTGTGGGCTGTGTGTGGGGTTCCCTAGAGCTTTCTCTGTCGTGGTGGACCTGGTCGTTGTTGCTGTGTGATTCCCGGTGTTGTTCTTGTGATGGTGTCTGGTGTTGTGGTGATGGGGCTACGGTTCCATGGCTTTTCGAAGGAGAAACCACTTCTGCGTAGGTTGCCCTTGGTGTGTCCGGCCTTGGTTTTAACCAGGCCTTGTCTGTGTGTGTTGTCGTGTTTTGTTATCTTGTGTGGCTGGATAGGATCGTGGTGTTTTGTTTGGTATCCATCATAGATTCCCACGGAAGATATTGTTGCCAATATAGAAGCAGGCATTCGTCTGTTATCACCGCATTCTGCCGATGAAATCAGGATGGAAACAGCCAGGATATTACGTAAAGCCAAGCCACCCAGCAGTAATTTATCCCTAAGAGAAAGGAAGGCGTTACAGGAGATTAATGCGGACAGGAATATTATTGTACTTACTGCTGATAAGGGTAATGCTACTGTCGTGCTGAAGAGTGAGGATTATCATAGAAAGATCAGTGACCTCCTGGATCCTACCACCTATAAAAAACTGAAAAAGGACCCTACAACGAAAGTGTTAAATGCTACCCAGCGATTAATATAAAGCTCTTCCATTCCTACAGAAGATAAAAGATACCTTTGCAAAACTGAAGCTTACCCTCCTAGACTGTATGGATTACTTAAGATACACAAGCCCAATGATCCATTGAGACCGATAGTAAGTGCCACTGGGGCTCCTACTCAAGAGCTGGCTAGATATCTTGCTTCTTTGTTGCAACAGTATATCGGTAAAAATGACACTCATCTTAAAAATTCCAGGCATTTCATCGAAAAACAGGGAGATCACAGTTAGTCCAAGTGACATCCTTGTCAGTTTCGATGTAGTATCCCTGTTCACCATGGTCCCTGTTGATGAAGCTCTTTCTTAAATAGCTGATGTTTCCTACTGATATAATAGCTTTGTTTCCACATTGTCTACCCTAGACTTATTTTCAATATAACAACGAGTTTTATGAACAAATTGATGGGATGGCCATGGGTAGCCCTCTAAGCCCTGCTATTGCTAATCTATTTATGGAATTTTTCGAACAACAGGTGCTGCAGTCGGCCAAAGAAAGCCCTTTGAAATGGTATCGATACGTGATGACACCTTTGTGATATGGAATCATGCTGAAGAGGAACTGAGTGAGTTTTTGGAGCACATAAACAGTTTCAATCCAAGGTTACAATTCACCATGGAGAAAGAGAGTAATGGACAACTAAATTTTTTGGATGTATTGGTTAACAAACGGGCAGATGGGACTTTAGGGCACAAGGTATATAGGAAAGACACACACACCGATCGTTACCTACATAAGAATTCGAATCATCATCCTAGGCAGAAGAGAGGAGTCATAAAAACTTTAGTGTACAGAGCTAATAACATCTGTGAGTCAATTTACTTGCAAGATGAATTAAGCCATTTGCGAACAGCTTTCAAGAGAAATGGGTACACTGAAAAGGAAATAGATCGAGCACTCCACCCTGGAAGAAAAGTGTCCGAAAATACACGACAACAACAACCGTCGGCTGGAAAAGTTTTTCTTCCATTTATTCATAACGTCACGGACCGTATTGGTAAAGTTTTGGCCACGTTTCAAGTGGAGACAATCTTTCGACCTACCAAGAAAATTAGTGAAAGTTTAAGATCGGTAAAAGACGCACGACACCCTTTAGCTACCCCAGGTGTGTATAAAATTCCGTGTAGCTGTGGCATGGTTTATATTGGAACAGCTAAAAGGAGTGTTAATATCCGCCTAACGGAACACAAAACGAACTGTAGATTGGGACAGATTGAGAAATCAACTGTAGCGGAACACGCTTTCAAAGACGGTGATCACGAAATAAAATTTAGTGAGACAAACGTGATAGCTAGGACCTCACATTATTACACTCGCATGTATAGAGAAGCTATAGAGATCTACAAGCACAGAAATAATTTTGATAGAAAAGAAGAAGGATTAAAACTAGACAATATATGGCGTTCGACTTTGTACCAACGAAGTGACAATCGATTACCTGTAATCGAGAGAGATGGCACTAGTCAGAGATAGTTTTAAAGTCGAAAGCACGTGACGAGTGGTGGCGCCATCTAAGCGCTCTATATAAGTGGGACTACCAGCGCCTAGCAGACAGTCGCCGACTCACCTCAGAAAATGTTGCCCGCACCAGCTAAACTTTGGTTACTTAGTAAATCACTTAAATTTAAAGGCTGCAAATTCAGCTAAATACCTAGGAACTATAGCGTACCGGCAGCAGCCGAGCCGAGAGGCCTCGCAGCAGAAGCAGCAGCAGCTCTTGTCTGATCAACAGTAAATTAATTTAATCTTTCTTTTTTTCACGTGCTTCTGTAAAGAAGTGAGCTATACGTGTGTATTTTACTGTGGAGAGTAGTGGTTAGAAAATTAATCATAGTTTTTGTTTTTGCGTAAGTCTTGTGAATATCTTTGTGAAGGGCGGCTTCCTAGTGTAAATTTTCCCGCTGCTAGAAACTTCGTTACGCCACCAAGTTTTAATTTTGTGTTAGCCGACAGCATACGGTTTACATCAGTGCATTCTAGTTTGAATATTTATCTCGTGCAGTAACTTTTCGGTAAACAGGATTTCTAATAACAGGTATCTGTAAATGCATCAACATCAGTAGAGAAATTTATTTCTGTTTAATAGCTTGCGGTCTCAGAGTACAGTGAGAAATCTGCACAGCAACTTTTAGTGCTACTTTATTCTCCTTTGATGTATTTGGTATACATTTCAAACTCAGTAGCGCCATTTGAGACCTTATACCTATTCTATACACAGTACGATATCGCTAGATGCTACACTTGGTGAGAGCGGGCACAAGGAGACTTGGCTACTGTCCGAACACAGCTGGAAGCTGCTTTGACTACCGTCGAAAAGCTTTTAGCAGTCGAAACTTCCTGGCAGATTAAAACTGTGTGCCGGACTGAGACTCGAACTCGGGACCTTTGCCTTTTGCGGGCAAGTGCTCTACCATCTGAGCTACCCAAGCACTACTCACGCCCCGTCCTCATAGCCTTACTTTTGCCAGTACCTCGTCTCCTACCTTCCATACTTTACAGAAGCTCTCCTGCGAACTATGCAGAACTAGCACTCCTGAAAGAAAGGATATTGCGGAGACATGGCTTAGCCACAGCCTTGGGGGATGTTTCCAGAATGAGATTTTCACTCTGCAGCGGAGTGTGCGCTGATATGAAACTTCCTGGAAGATTAAGACCGTGTGCCGGACCAAGACTCGAACTCGGGACGTGCTGGGGAGGCTCAGATGTAGAGCACTTGCCCGCGAAGGGCAAAGGTCCCGAGTTCGAGTCTCGATCCGGCACACAGTTTTAACTTGCCAGGAAGTTTCATATCAGCGCACACTCCGCTGCAGAGTGAAAATCTCATTCTGGAAATATCCCCCAACGCTGTGACTAAGCCATGTCGCCGCAATATCCGTTCTTTCAGGAGTGCTAGTTCTGCATGGTTCGCAGGAGAGCTTCTGTAAAGTTTGGAAGGTAGGAGACGAGGTACTGGCAGAAGTAAAGCTGTGAGGACGGGGCGTTAGTCGTGCTTGGGTAGCTCAGGTGGTACAGCACTTGCCCGCGAGAGACAAAGGTCCCGAGTTCGAGTCTCGGTCCGGCACACAGTTTTAATCTGCCTGGAAGTTTCATATCAGCACAGACTCCGCTGCAGAGTGAAAATCTCATTCTAGCTTCTAGCAATTGCTTTCAAAGTTGCGGTGTCGTCAGTGCGCCAGTGACGAGACCTGCGACACCCTTGTTGCTACTGGAACCCCCTGGTAACCCGGACATCACTGTGGCTTCTGATACGCAACATCCAACCGATCCGTCCTCAGTCCAGAGTGGGTGGCAGACAGTGGTGGGTTCGTCTGTCACTGGGCTGAAGGCGAAAGAGGGAGTAGGCTGTGTGGTTAGCTCCCAACGTCTTAGCATCAGGTACGAGATGCTACCCAGTGTAGGTGACAACTCTGAGCCAGGATGGGATGCCTCTCCTGTTGGGGCAGCCGTCGATTTTCCTGCCCAGTCCAGACAAATACAAAGGAATGGTATGCTTGTCATTGGGAGGTCCAATGTTACGTGGCTGATGGAGCCCCTCAGGGAGATAGCAGGCAATGCGGGAAAGAATTCCAGCATGCATTCGGTATGTCTGCTGGGAGGTCTGATCCGTGATGTGGAGGAGGCCCTGCCAGCGGCTATCGAGTGCACTAGATGCAACTGGCTGCATGTAGTGGCACTTGTCAGCACGAATGATACCTGCCAGTTGGGTTCTGAGGCCATCCTCCGAGCCTTTTGGCGGGTGGCTGATTTGGTGGAGGCAACAAGCAATGCACGTGGGGTGCAGGCCAAGCTGTCTATTTGTAGCATAGTACTCAGGGTTGATCGCGGTCTTCTGGTTTGGAGCAGAGTGGAAGGTCTAAACCAGAGGCTCAGACGACTCTGCGGCGGTATCAGATGCGAATTTCTCGACCTGCGCTATTGGGTGCAGAATTGTAGGGTTTCCCTTAACAGGTCAGGCGTGCACTACACTCAGGAAGCGGCTACTAGGTTAGCGGAGTATATGTGGCGTACACATGGAGTTTCTTTAAGTTAATACCCTCCCTTTGGAGCAAACACGATTTGCCTGTTAAATCAGCCACAGCGACCTCAGAGAATCTTGGTCCTCGCAAATCAGAGATAAAAAAGATTATGATTTTAGTAAACTGCAGGTGCATCCAAGGAAAGGTCCCAGAATTAGTATCGCTTATTGAAGGTTATAATGCACAGATAGTATTGGGAACAGAAATCTGGTTGTAGCCAGACGTCAATGACAACGAAATCCTAAGTTCAGACTGGAATAGTTATCGTGGACAGGTTAGTCGCCAGTGGTGGCAGCGTGTTTATTGAAGTAAAAAATTCGATAAAATCTAGCGAGGTTATCACGGATTCCGAATGTGAATTAACCTGGGTGAAACTGAGTATCAAAGAACGGTCAAAAATGGTGATCGGATGCTTCTGTAGACCACCTGGGTCAGGATCTGTAGTTTTAGTGATTCAGACAGAACTTGCAGAATATCATTACACCCCATGGTAATAGGGGTGACCTCAACTTACCAGCTATAGATTGGGAGTGTTATGCCATAAAAACTGGTGCCAGAGACAGGGACTCGTGTGCATTGTTCTGGATGTCTTGTCCGAAAATTGCCTTGAGCAGATAGTTAGAGAACCAACTCGTGACGGATAACGTCTTAGACCTCTTGGCAACAAACAGAGATGAGCTTATCGAATCAGCTAACGTAGAGGAAGGTATCAGTG
The DNA here is from genome assembly GCF_021461385.2 of Schistocerca piceifrons. Classification (NCBI taxonomy): domain Eukaryota; kingdom Metazoa; phylum Arthropoda; class Insecta; order Orthoptera; family Acrididae; genus Schistocerca; species Schistocerca piceifrons. The sequence continues at coordinate 388,946,489 of NC_060139.1, read as the reverse complement.
ATCATAAGGCTGTGACAGCATCTATGACGACGAATCCTTCAAGGAATATTAAGAAAGGTAGGGAGATATATTTGCTAAGCAAGGGTGAAGGATACATATTTAAGAATACCTCAGCAGTCAGCATGAAATAATCGGTGATGAGGACGAAGATGTGAAGAACAAATGGAAAAAATTCAGAGGCATCGTCCAATATGCCCTAGACAAGTATGTTCCGAGTATGGTTTTAAAGAATGGAAATGATACACCTATGTTTAATAGCTATGTTAGAAGAGAGCTGCGTAAACAAAGACCATTTCATATCAGATTCAAGGGAAGTAAAACCTAGCTGACTAACAAAAGCGAACGAAGCGAAAGTGAGCGTAAGGGGAGAAATGAGAGAAGCGTTCAATGATTTTGAAAGTAAGACGTTGTCAGCCGACCTGAGTAAAAACCTAAGAGATTTTGGTCGTATGTAAAAGCAGTAAGTGGGTCAAAATCAACTACTCTTTGTCTCAGCGACCACACCGGCCCCGAAACGGAAGATAACAAAGAGAAGGCCGAAATGCTGAATTCGGTTTTCCGAAGTTGTTTCACCGCGGAAAATCGTAACACTGTCCCTCCTTTCAATCGTCGTGCGAACGTCGAACTGGCAGTTACTGAGATAACCAATCACGCAATTGAAAAGCAGCTACAATCGCCTATTAGTGGAAAGGCATCAGGACCAGATGAGATACTTATAAGATTCTATAAACATCATGCGAAAGAACTTGTTCCCCTTCTAGCAGTAATTTATCGTAGATCGCTTGAGCAACGAAAGGTACCTAACGACTGGAAAAAGCGCAGGTCATTCCCGTTTTTGTGAAAGCAGAATGTGTCGGATGTTCTTTAAGACTATTCGCAGATGATGCAGTCGTCTGTACCGAAGTAGTAACGCCAGAAGATAGTAAGCATTTGCAGAACGACCTGCAGAGAATTGATGATTGGTGCAGGCTCTGGCAGTTGACCCTGAAAGTAAATAAATGTAACATATTGCGCATACATAGGAAAAGAAATCTACTGTTGATGAGAAACAGCTGGAGACAGCGTCTGGCGTAAAATATCTAGGCCTAACTATCCAGAACGACCTTAAGTGAAATGACCATATAAAACAGATAGTAGGAAAAGCAGACACCAGACTCAGATTCATAGGAAGAATCTTAAGGAAATGTAACTCATCCACGAAATAAGTGGTTTATAAGTCGCTTGTTCGCCCTATTCTTGAGTATTGTTCATCCATATGGGATCCCTATCAGGTTGGACTGATAGAGGAGATAGAGAAGATCCAACGAAGAGCGGCGCGTTTCGTCACGGGATCGTTTAGCTGGCGAGAGAGCGTTACGGAGATGCTAGACAAACTCTACTGTCAGTCGTTACAAGAGAGGAGTTATGCATCACGGAGAGACTTATTATTGAAATTTCGGGACAGCACTTTTGAAGAGGAATCGGATAATATGTTACTTCCCCCCACATATATCTCCCGTATTGACCATGAGGAGAAAATTCCAGAACTTATAGCCAATGCGGAGGCTTACGGACAATCCTTCTTCCCACGCACTACTGGCGAGTGGAACAGAATTGGAGGGATCAGATAGTGGTATCTAAAGTACCCTCCGCCACACATCATTAGGTGGCTTGCGGAGTATGATGTAGATGTAGATGTACAACTGTTAACAACTTAAATTTTAAATTGGGAAGAACGCATAGAAAATGTTGTGGCGAAGGCGAACCAAAGACTGCGTTTTATTGGCAGAAAACTTAGAAGAGGCAACAGAGCTACTAAAGAGACTGCATACACTATTGTTCATCCCCTTTTGGAGTGCTGCTGCGTGATGTGTTTTTTTTTTTTTTTACAAATATTATTAATGAAATAGTTGTGTAGGAGTTACTGTTTGACAGTGAGGTATTTGAATGTGTTGCAGTGAGAAACGTTTTACTTATCTTCAACGTGAAAAACATTATGGTGATTCAACAGACATCGTATTGGGGTCTAAGATTATATTGCAGTCTTCATTTAATTAGCGTAACTTAGTTCTCTCAAGTAATAATGACAGATTATTGATGTAACAACATGTTATTTTCCAATATAATCCCTAAGGCTTTTCACAGCTCGTCGTCTTTCAGTCTACATGTTCTTCCACTGGCACTCATTGTATTTGATTTATAAAGCATGAAGTTTTCTTGATACAGTGCGTTTTTCTGATCTTCTTGGTTGTGAAAAAAGAAGGGGCTCTTCGACAAGGATACATAAATACATATATTGCTTCTCAGGTTTCAACTCTTGATCATAGACAAACCATCCACCATTTTTTTGTCCTGAAAAGCATGTTATCTGCATATGGATCAACTTGAATTTTATGATTGTCATAATCTTTAAAAACAGAAACAATATTTGCTTTACTTTTCGCTTTGCTCATAGGAATAAATGCATGATACATCTGAGCCCCTTTGATTGCTGTCAGTCAAACTGAGGGTTGTTTTGACATTGGTATTGTCTTTCAGATTATGGCATTAGAACTGAGTCAGTAATCCAATACGAAGAAGAAAAAGCTTAAATGGTGGATTTATAAGTGGCTTTTACACAGAAATAACATGGTGGCATCAAACAAACTAATTATGGATGTGGCACTTATCAACAAATACCAATTCAGGAATTACTTTTGAATAACACAAACCAATTGAAAGTGATTGGAAGGCAATGATTCGAGTTCTAGTAAAAAAAATGCCATACTCACAGTGGAGACACCAGAAACAGTGAAACTTTTATATTTGACATTTGAGGATTACTTGTCATCTTTCCAGGGTTCATACATTTTCTCAAAAACACAATTTCAGAATTGTCGTCTCATGTGTTGAATGCTATTTACGATGCCCTAAAGAAGCTAGTAAAAGCCAATTTTTTCTCTCTTGCACCTCACATTAGTTAAATAACGCGAAATATTAAAGTTACTCTACATCAAATATCAGATTTATGCTTTGTGAACATTCACTAAAAGGCAATGGATATGTAGTTAGTATTTTTTTTAAATAAAAGGCTACACTGCCTTAAGAAATGTGTTATTTCCTTTTTAAATGCACTGGGCTATCATTTAAGACCTTCGAAGATGCCAGTACTAGAATCTGAATGTACTGTCAGTATGGCATTAAATTTTACCATCTGTCGAATTAAGTGAACTAATGTGAAACAACAAATTACCTTTCACTAATTACTCAATAATATTTCCTTACTCATACACGGATCTTATCTGTGGATCATGCACTTTCATCACATATATTAACCATAATGTGCTAATAACTGCAATGTCAAAACCTTTAATTACCAGAAACCTCAAATGTGGAATGATAATATTATGTTCCTGTTAAAATACAATGTTGTCATGGTCCATGGGACATACAATTTAGAATAATACACACATCATATTGTCAGGGTCATACACAATGAAATCGTATTTCATGTCATAGCTGTGCATTTAGCATGCAGCTTAAAATGTTTATTTTTTTAGATTAGCTTAAGTACAGTAATAGCATTATTTTTTATCAATCTTTCACAATTATCTCACTTGCATTTTAAATAAAATGCAGGATTTTTTTCTAAAAAACATCTAAAAGAAAGTAATAAATTTTTAAAGTAGGCTATTCCAACTATACAGTGGATTCATAAGTTCCAAAAATCAAACTGTTTGGGTGCCATTTGGACCTGCAGGCAGTCCATACTTATAAGATATGAACAAATTGTTGTGTTTGTGGCGACTATCGACCAAGTCGCTTGTAATATCTTTTTGTTTTTGCAAGCTCTCTGTGACCAGTCTGTCGCCGCGCGAAACAGTACACACGTCCACCGACAAAAAAGAATGTACATAACTGTATATGTGTGCTTTGGAGTAATAAAATAGTGCTTATTACATGTGGTATAGTATACATCATTGGATCCACCAATCCTACAACACTAAACCCATACTGGTGACCCTGAATTTTGTTAGCGAGTGCTACAACGAACTCTCGTACCGTCGAGCACTACACAATGGGTCGCTTGCCGCCCTCTGCACGGCACACATGCCAACTAGGTTTTCCAACAGACTCTTTGGCATGGTTTTCCAATTACCCACCTTGTGTTCACAATAGTTCGACGCAGTTCCCGAACACACCGACTAGCTGTACTCAACAGGACAGTGCTTCTACATCCCCACTGTCACATGTGCCGACATTAGGTACGAACAATAACTTTTCGTTACCATACATGAGTCAGTAATTGTGTAGCAGTGTTCTGTAGCAATAGAACGTTTTTCGCGCACACAGCTTCGAATGCGAACGTTTCACGCCGAATATGAACGTTCCACGAGTTCTGAGTGCTCAGCTTCGGCCGACACAATGTGCTCAAACCCCAGCAACTATGTTTATGGATTTCCCAAGTGCCAGTGTGAACTTTCCACCCGAATCAGTGGCAGCTCAAATCGAGCCGGACGCTCAAGACAGGAAATTTTATGTTTATCCCGGAACTCTGAATTTTTCACCAGCCCCCCTAACCCACCCACCCTCCCCCTCCCACACTACCAGCGACAACTTTAAGAATGTTTCCGACGGTACACGCCGTTCCTGCCGCGTCTGCTCCACAAACATTAGGTGATTTTAACAATTTTAATGCACCTGTAGGGGATGGGCCCGGAAACTGTACTCTGTCATTCTCTGCACATTGGTCGACTAAGGTCGACTCTACCGCGATGGTACATTGTACGCCTGTTGGTGTTACTCTGTCGAATGGCCGACTCGTTGATTTCTCGAGCAAGGTCGAGCCAGTCGTGCCTACAATGCCACATGCCACTGACAGTGTCAAAAGCTGGTGCACCGTTACTGCACCCGAACCAATTATGCTGCAGAGCTATGGACAGGGAGTGGCAATTTCTGACAAACAGTTATATCCAGACTTCCCCATTCGTTGGCCTAAGCTACCACCCCTTCGCAAGGACCACCCGCGCACATGGTTTGCCTTGGTTGACCACGTCCTGCAGCTACACGGCGTCTCTGACAACAACTCGAAGTTCCTTTGCTTACTATGTCACCTTCATGATGAACTGGACCTGATCTGTGACATTGAGGCTTCGCCCCCCACTACGGACAAATGTGTGTTCGCCTGATGCACCATCCTTGACTGACTATGCACATCGACAGAGGAAGCCTTATCAGTCACGAGTTGCTGGGTTCCAGATCGCTGTTGAAGCTCTGACGTCATCTCCGCGCCATGACTGACACACATCACATGCCAGACATTACACTTTAGACCATCTGGTTGCTCATACTTCCTCTGGAAGCTCAAGTTCATCTTCTGCATGTAACTTTAGCCCCACTAGATGCTAAACTGAAGATCACAGACCAGTTTTACAACATTCTGCCCCCCCCCCCCCACCCATATACCCCCACCCTAAGGGGCCCTCAGGCCTCAGGGGTTGGCACACCTGCACAGCAGTTTCCATCGTGCGGTACAGAGTGCGCACAACTCATGCAAAACTCACTCCATACCTGCGCCAAGACCCCCTCCACTGCCACTTTAGCCTCAGGCAGCGCGACGAACGATGCCATGTGCCATCCCACTTATTTCCATTCCCGCTTTTGTGACGCGGCTAAGAAATGTCGTTCTCGAAGCGCGTTCCCAAACTAATAACGCGACCTAATTCAGGCGCTACAGGCCGTGTTCCACCGTACAGATGCCTATCACTTAATACTTCTTCATCTCATGTGCTAGGATGCTTGTACGTGAAAGACGCAGTGCCTTGCCTTTCATTTCTAGTTGACAGGGGAGCCGAGGTTAGTGTGATACCTTTGTCCGCAGGTATTAAATTCGAGCATCAGCCTTGCCCCCCACTTCGTGCCGCCAATAATTACCTGATCCAATCTCATGGAATAACTAATTTAAGCCTTAAACTGCAGGACATTAATACCCTCTTGCAGTGGACTTTCGTTATCGCAGATGTGGATAAACCCATGCTCGGGGTAGATTTTCTCTTAGCCCACACACTGTCACCCAACCTACAATGAGGTACACTAATCTTTAACTCGATCGACCAAACCACCGGTTCAGATATCTCTTCCCTCTCATCTGAGAGTGCCACTCTGTAGTGTGAGCTAACTGAAACCGCTGTTGCAGTGCTCTCTCTTAGATCACACAATGACGAACTTCGGGACAGCAATGCAGCCCTCCGCTTACGCAAGCCAAGCTCACGGATGCTCTTAAGCAGGTCGCCCAGCTGTCACACACAGCCATGTCCCCAACCCCCACACAGCTTCCTCGCACGTTTTTACTGCCAGACAGAAGCTGTGCCCGGGACACTAAAAAGTACCCCACCAAGCTCCACGACAAGGACTACTAGTGGATCACCGCCACTGCTGCTGACCCGCCGGCTTGGGATGCACAAGCATGTGCATTACAGGTTAGTCATACTGATTTGGGTGTGGATCCATCATCCCCATCGGTGTTCGCGATCAACAATGGTACTGTCCATAGATTCAATACCACAGTATGTGCAAAGGCTAGGCGTTTGAATCCAGAAAAACTTAAACACGGCAAAGCTATTAGTCAGGAACTTTTAGATAGAATTTTGCAAACTCTTTTAGATAGATTCTTGTAGTAGTTGGTCATCAGCCACTGATTTGGTGCCCAAGAAAGATGACACTTTCCGCCTCTGCAGTGACTAGTGAGCGCTTAACACCAGAACAATTCTAGATAATTATCCCGTCCTAAATATTCAAGACTTTGCTTCCCAACTGCACGGGGCACAAACTTTCAGTGTAATCGACTGTCACAAGGCGTACCACCAACTGCCAATGGCACTGGAGGACGTTGAAAAAACCGCTTTCAACACCTCGTTCTGGTTGTGTGAGTATTTGTTTATGCCATTTGGGCTTAAAAATGCTGCACAGGCTCGGCAACAGTTCATCGACTCGTTGGTTGGAAAACTGGACTTTGCGTTTGCGTACCTAGACGACTTGTTAATTTTTTCTTCCTCCCTCGAGGAACATGAACGCCATTTAAATACAGTGTTCCAACTACAGAAGGGTCCAAAAGAATGTATCCACTGTTTAAAAGTCCATAACTTGCAAGCTATTTTTGGTGAAGGTGTAGCTGAAAGTCCAACTTAAAGATATCACTGTAGGTGTTCGAAATGGTCACCATTAACATCTACACACAAACGATGACGTAGAACTGCAGCAGAAACTACTGACTGCAATGTGTTCAGCTGGATATTTGCACATGGATGTACGATGGACTCTCGAAGTTCATACAATGTGCGTGGCTTTTGTCGATAAACGACGTCCTTTAGTGTTCCCCATAGGTAAACGTCCAGAGGAGCTAGGTCTGGGGAATGTGGTGGATACTCCACAGTACCTCTACGGCCTATCCATCTTCCTGGTAGATTTTCGTCGAGATACGCCCTAACACCATTTTGGTAGTGGGCTGGGGCACCATCTTGTTGAAAGTAAACTCTTCCATCTCCCATCTCCATACAAGTCTCGGATGGCAGGTAAAATGGATGTCTGAAGCTTCTGAAGGTACACCTCACCGGTAACTGTGCCGTCAAAGAAGAATGGCCCAATCAAGCACAAGTAAGACAACCCACACCACACATTTACTCCTGGCAAATTCACTGCTTTGTCTACACGGACGTTCGGATTTTCGGCTGCCCAGTAGATGCAATTGTGACGATTTACTGTACCATTGAGTTTGAACTTTGCCTCATCAGACCACACAATCATCTCTGCAAACTCTTCATCATTGCGCATTGTTAGTAAACCACTCGCAGTACTCTATTCTATGATCTGGGTCGTCCTCGTTCATTGCGTGTAGCAATCATGGGATGTAGCACTTCCTCTTTGCTGCCTTCAAAATTCGCCGAACACTTGAGCGACTCACTCTAGTTTCACGGGCACACTGTCTCACAGACTCCTGTGGTGAGTGAGTGAATTGTTGTAACACATGACGGGAGTTAGATGGACTTGTTACTATTAGAGGTCGTCCAGATCGTTGTTTGTGTACATCTTTAACACGGCCTTCGGCTTCAAATTTGTCTCGAATGCGACGAATCGTTAAATGTGTCGGTGGCTCTGTTTGATACTCATTTCGCCATTGCTGTTGAACCTCATTCATGATTTTGTACCTACAATACGACTTCAAAACTGACTCCCTTTCATCGAATGCCTTGCGCCAGCCATGTTTAACTAGGTACAACTAAGAACAAAGCATTGGCTATCTGGCGACTGTCATCTGACAAAACAAAGCAACGCAACAGAACGCTTGTGTGACGATTGCCAGAACTACAGACTATTACACTACCACAGATGAGACAACTCCATCAATTAGTTTGCCAGTTATGGACTTCTAAACAGTGGATACATTTTTGGACCACTCTGTATTAAAAGCAAACAGTGTCACAGTGAACAATGCTAATTCACAACTCCGCCACGCTAGTGTCACTTTTCTGGGCAATGGGGTTTCTGCTGATGGCATCGACCCCCTACCCGAACGGCTCGAGGCCATTAGTTTGATGCCTTTGCCCAAAGATTTTCAGGGCCTCCGCTGCTTCCTTAGAATGGTAAATTACTACCGCAAACACATCCCTGACGCCACCGACATACAAGCCCCACTGACGGATGCTTTCACTAGAAAAAACACTTCAGGGTCTTGGGCGGTCACATGAACTCCAGATGTGTGTCATGCATTTGATAACCTTAAGTCAGCCTTACAGATGGCCATTACGCTCGCTCACCCCCATTCCTGGTACTCCCATCTCGCTTACTACAGACACAAGTGATACAGCAGTGGGGGGGGGGGGGGGGTTACTTCAGCAGTCCATGGGTTCAGTTGCACAGCCGCTCAGATTTTCCCCCAACAAACTGTCCACTTCCCAGTGTAAATGGTCGACCTTCGACCGGGAACTGCTATTACACCGCTACCAAATATTTCCAAGACGATATCGGAGCTCGCCATCTCGTGGTATTTACCGACCACGAGACATTGGTATACACTTTCCATAACCCAGGCAAGGACACGTCGCCGAGACGTTTTTGGTGTGTGGACCTCATATGTCAGTTCATGAACGACATACCTAATGTGAGAGGGGCAGACAACGTCGTCGCCAATTTTCTATCTCGTGTGTCGGTTTTATCTTCACAACTGGACCTCAGTGAACTCCCTAAATTGCAAACAGAGGATACTGAACTCGCCGCATTGCGCTCCGATGTTGAAACAGGACTCACATGGAGTTACAGGCACTTCTTGGGTTTTCATCACCCATCTGATGCGACATTTCAACTGGACGCCTACGTCCAGTGATTCCTGCACCTCTCCACCAGGACATTTTTAATAGTATCCACGACTTGGCACACCCTGGCATACGCGACACTGCACGTCTGGTATCGGAACGTTTTGTTTGGCCCGGGGTGATAAAACAATGTCGCATTTGGGCACGAGCGTGTGTGTCTTGTCAGCACGCAAAAGTAGGATGTCATGCACAGCCTCCCATGGGTAGGTTTGATGTGGCAAAAAGAAGATTCCAGCACATACACATCAATATCGTTGGGCCCTTACCCCTCTTGGGCCCCTTCCATTACATACTGTCCGCCATTGACAGGTTTACCCGCTGGATAGAGGTAATTCCTCTCACTACTATCACAGCTGATGCAGTGGCCTGAGCCCTTTTATTAATGTAGATCTTGCGCTTGGGCGCCCAGTTTCTATCACCAGTGACCAGGGCCGCCAGTTCGAGTCCGCGCTCTTCTGACAGCTTTGTGAACTGTATGGGATGAAACGATTTAGGATAACAGCATACCAACCCCAGGCAATGGGCTTGTCGAATACTGGCACCAAACGCTTAAAGCTTCCCTGATGTGCCACAGAGGTGAGTGGGCTGACGCCTTACCATGGTTAATGTTAGGCATTCGGACCGCACATGAAGAGGACCTTGGCATATGCCTGGTAGAAGTACTGTATGGAGAACTCCTCACACTCCCAGCAGAGCTAGTCGAACCTTCACTTCCTCCAGATCAAATCTGCGATTTGACATTCGTTGGGCATATTAAGGAGCTAATCACTAACATTCGTGTGCCTCCTCCTCGACCGCACTTGCTCCCTCCCGTATTTCTGCATAAAGACTTGGCGTCGTGCACTAACGTCATGGTGTGTGATGACACTGTCTGACCAGCCCTCAGCCCTCCATACTCAGGCCCACACAGAGTCATATCGCGGCGTATCAACATGTTCGAAGTGCTCATTAACGGCACACCTCAAACGGTATCTGTCTGCCGCCTCAAACTGGCTTGGTCTCTGGGAGAACTGCCTGATACCCCAATCAGTCAGACCCAACCCCCTGCTACACCCGCCTCACACGAGGCATCTACCGACGGTCCGCAGATGAGTGACGCACATTCCCGCACATGTGATGTTACCCATTCCCAGTCGTGTGACAGTGCTAGAGGTGTGTGTGACATTCCACTACAGAGTGATGCGTGTGACGATTCCTCATCCTACAGGCAGCCTCCCGCCTCTCCCTCGTTAGGATTTAGTGACGTATCAGAGGCAATCTTGGAACATGTGATGTCGCTGACGATGACTCGTGTGTTTTTTGTTATGAAGCTGGATAATGTGTGTGTCTTCTACTAACGAGTCAGCTCCCCCAATGACAACTTAACCCACATTCATTTTCTCCAGTCTGTCCCCTTGGCTGTTGGTACTGACCCATCAACAGCAAAAGTGCTATGTACCGCAACAGGCATTTAGGTCCACTACCCTGGCTCCTCACAACACACCATCCCCTCCCTGGACCCCTTGATGAGAATTCGCCCAGTCAGGCTGGACTATCTGCCCCCGTTGCTGGCTTGAAGACTTCAGTTACTAATGTAATGTAATTTAAGATAAGGTTTTGGTTTAAACACCCTCCCCCCGGGTGTTTCCTTTACATGTATGCCCCAACATTTATGTTTTGTGCCCCACACTCTAGGGGAGGGTGGGCTAATGTCGCGACTATCGACCAAGTTGTGTGTAATATCTTTGTTTTGGCAAGCTCATTGCGACCAGTCTGTGGCCACGTGCGAAACAGTACACACATGCACTGAGAATCAAGAGTTTATATAACAGTGTATATGTGCTTTGGAGTAATAAAATAGCGCTTATTACATATTGTATAGTGTACATCATTGGATCCAGCAATCCTACAACACTAAACCCATATGTTCAATGGTGTAAGGATTGCAAATGCTTGTTGTTGTAGTTTTGACAGTATGTAAATAACAACAATAGACATTCCTTTGTACCATCCACAATTTTAGAACAATTTATGTTTCCATTAGCAATGTCACTGCTTATACGGTTCAATAAACTGTACAGTTTCTACTAACAACCACCTTATGGAGATTTTCAAGTACTGTGAAACACACAAACAGTAAAATTACTAACACGAAAATCAAAACATTGCGATGATGCTTCGAAATTCAGCCACGAGATGGCAGTCAAAAGACGCTAATCGGCGGTGCAGGAAGAAAAGTGGCAAGACAGGAATTTGTGTGTTTCCATGTGGAACTTCGGTGATGCCACTTGAGTCTTGGTCAAGTGGTGTCACTTTTGTTACATGTGGAAACCTGGCTGAAGGCAGTGTTTGCAAGATTCTGTTTGTTTGCCGTGGTAGGTACTGATTACAAACACAGTTGTTCATGGCTGATTGTGCACAATGTGGTTGACTTAAAAACTCATGTAATATGTGCTTCATCATTCCGGCACATGATTTGTTCTTTCCAGTGTGCAGTTTATTTCTACAGCACAACATAAGCAATTAATTGCAACATATCTTTATGAGACTTAGAGACCATCTACATCTGGCTAATGTTTGTAGTTCTGGTCAACGTTAAGAATCAGAGAGTTTCTGTGCACACAAAATGTAGTAGATGAATCACTGTCCACATATGTACTGGTAATATGTATTTTTTATTATTCTATAAACACCAATTAAAAGTTAAAATACCATAGATAAGACAGACACAAAGCCATCAAGTACAAGTTTATTCATCAGCTAACTCCACAGATCAGGAAGAGATTGAAAGAACATATCAAGAGATAAAGAAAATTATTCAGATAATTAAGGGAGATGAAAATTTAATTGTGATGGAAGACTGGAATTCTGTAGAAGGAAAAGGAAGAGCAGGAGAAATGGTAGGACACTATAGCATTGGGGGAAATTAATGAAAGAGTAAGTTACGTGGCAGTATTTTCCAAAACAATCATAACTTAATCATCGTGAACACTTGGTGTAACATGAAAGTTCATTAACATGAAAGATGGCTGTATATGTGGACGGAACATGGGGCACTGGAAGGTTTTAGACTGACTATATCATGGTAAGACAGAAATTTCAAACCATATTTTAAACTGTAAGACATTTGCAGTAGCAGATGTGGACTCAGACCACATCTATTGATTATGAACTCTAGCTTAAAAATGAAGGAAATTGCAAAGAGATAGGAAATTAAGGAGATGGGTCTAAGATAAGTTGAAAGAACTAAAGTTTCAAAGGGAGCGTTAAGCAGCATCAACTAACACAGGGAAGAGGAATACAGTAGAAGAAGAGAGGGTAATTTAGAGAGAGGACATAGTAAAGGCAGTAGAGCATCAACTAGGTTAAAAGACAAGACCCAGTAGGCCTTTAAGTTTTCATCAAATGCACACTTAATTAATTAGAGGTAGGACATTTTTGACTATACAAAATGAGATGAACTGCGTTTTTTCAAAGTTTAAAAGTTGCCTATTTGTGGAAAAGCACTCATTAACTTCCACAAAACATCATTTACTGTTTTCTCTATTGATGGTTCCTTGCTCAGCTTCACAGAAGTGCTTGTTATCAGGATTAATTCTACCTCCACATTCAAATGAAATGGCAGACCATGATCAGAAACCAAGAACAGTAGTGGGCTGATGATCAAGACATATGGGACTCTGATTGTAGTTTCTCCACTGTGCAGGTAATGTAGGATTTATCTTTATATTGCTAAGCTGTCTGCATTATGTTTTGTAAATAAGATTTAAACTGGACATTTGTCAAACTGCATATTTCATAAAAACGTTATTTCTCTAATAGAATATTATGGTTTGACACAGTCAAATGCCTTTGATAGTCACAAAAGATTCCATTTCGTGATGTTTGATCATTTGAAGATTTTATTATGTGCTGAATAAATGTTTAAGTATTTGACTAAGTAGAATGGTCCCTCAGGAAATCCAAAATTTATTGGCTACCTGTCCCATTACCACACAGTTGTGGAGTATTTATAGAATAAAACATCTGCTTCAGTTGCCATTTATTTCTTAATTTACTGCACAACTGCTTTCAATGCCCAAGCTTCATCTTCAGGTACTACCAACTGCAAACCACAGCAGGGGCTACTAGTGTACTAATGCTATGGGATTGACATCCAAGATGAAAGGTAAAGTCGTGGAAAACGGAAACTCACATAATTATGAGAACATAAATGTGTGGCAGTTGGACCAACCAGTCTTGTGGGTTGGAGGGGCTCATACCCACAGTAAACAAATACATGTGTCAGGAACAAAGATGCTAACATTCAAGGGGGGATCAGGACAGAAGCGATATCAGTAATACGAGGGTTGGAACTTAAATAGTTACAACTATTTATTCACAACCTATACAAAAGAGTTACATGTTTGCACCTGTTACTGTCCTTCAAAGTAGTCACCAGCGTTGTGTAGGACGATACAAAAGAGTTACATGTTTGCATCTGTTACTGTCCTTCAAAGTAATTACCAGCATTGTGTAGAACCCATTGCCCGTGATGTGGAAGGCGTAGTATACTGTTAGCAGAGCCTGTTCTGTTGATGGTGCGAATGGACCGGTCTACTGCCTGTCAAATCTCTAGAACAGTTCTGAATCGAATGCCACAAAGTAGTTCCTTCATCTTTGGTATCAAATCAAAGTCACCATCGCCTGCGACCAGCTTTGTGAAAGAAGCGGCGACACTTTCTGCGCAACCCACCCAACATTTTGTATGACAATGTGGGGATGCATACAGCGCAAGCTGTGGCTGCTCTGTTCGGTCAATAGGACTGGGAAGTACTGTACCATCCACCATACTTCCCTGCACACGCCTCTGAAATCAGTTACGAATCCTCTCACGCAGTCCTGGAGAGTTCTGTAAATTCTGGAAGGCTTCTTCAATCTGCAAGCGTAATTTCTCAAAGAGAAAATGACCTCTGTAGGACAGACCAGGGTTGTGACGTGATCCCACACACAGAAATTCATAGGATCTATATTTGGAGACCTCAGAGGCCATGGCACAGGCTCTCCCCTGCCTATCCAATGTTGACCATATATCCGAGGTAGAAACCGGCGTACTCATGCATGAACCACATGTTCAGGCATTGGTTCAATGGGATATCATTATGTACATCTGGAAGTACAGTCCGTAGAAACTGCATGTACTGCTGTCCAATTAGTCTCTGTGGTAGGAAGTGTGGTCCAATTATGTGGTCTCCAAACAGTCCTCCATAACCCCCTGTCCTCGACATTGGGTATTATGGATATGGTCGACCTTCTCGTACTTGGTGTGCGAAACTCCCGGTTTCTCTAAGTTTCTGATGTAACCGGCTAAATGTACACCTATCAGGCTGCCTGCAGAGAGGAAAAGCTTCTTCATACAATCATGCAGCCTCAAGGGCACTGCCAGTTACTTTGACATACATGAAATGCATGTCAGTGTACTCTTCATTGGTGTAACCTCATTCTATGATACCTTCATGTTCGTGTTTGATTGTGAGGCTGGTATGGGACAGTGAACGGAGGGGGAAAGGGAAGTAATTGTGCATGTGTAAACAAAGAGATAGTTGATCCCAAACCTTGAGATACCAGTGTAATTACCATGGTATCCAGGGGCATCTATAGGTGGTTCTCAACTCGAATTAATGTGATAGTTTGGCAATGGTTGATTTACAGACCCATGTTCACTGGAGATTTTTAGCTACTTTTGGGCTGTACTTTCCATGTGTCAATTATTGTCCATTATTTCTGAAACATAGGAATAACAGTGCAAAATTGTAAGGTACCACAGTGCATCCACACAGCACCATACTTAATAAAAACAAGTAAGAAGTAAAAATGATTACAAACTGTCATGCATTATGTCATGTCTAGTTACAGGCACTTTACTGAGGACTTACGTTTATTTATTATAGTGTCTTAACATGACGCTCACAAGTATTTAATTGTTACAGCATGGAAGCGCTGTAACAAATATGAGTGAAAGGCCACGTGCAGGATCATGGTTTGGGGGTCTGGGAACTCAATTTTTGTTTGAGCTAGCAACATGGGGTGAAATTTTTTTGGTTTAGCCTGGACAAACGGCAGTTTGTATACCGATTCGAGCATCTGTTTTGCTCTAGCTGTATTATATTAAGCAAGGTTTGAATTATGAACCAGAGCTGAAACCCGGGCAAATTATGTGAATCAATTGGCCGCGCAGTATGGCTGCGCTGTTAGAGGCGCCACATTACAGATTGCGCGACCCCTCCTGCCAGAGGTTCGAGTCATCCCTTGGGTGTGGGTGTGTGTATTGTTTTTAGCATAAGTTAGTTTAAGTAGTGTGAAAGTCTAGGGACTGATGGTGTCAGCAGTATGTCCCGTAGGAATTCACACATATTTGAACATTATGTGAATCGATCAATTCCTTTTGCAAAAGATTTTAATTGGACTGACATTAATGCTCAGCTAATGGCACCATTTATACGTGGATCATTCAGATTTCACACGCAAAAAAAAACACCCTTAAACGACTCAGGACTGGAGCAAGACTGATAGTTCAAATTTGGTCCACTGGTGATTGGACTTTTGTCCAAGACAAGTTCTCAGCATTTGAAAAATCTTGCTTTGTTTGGATTTCACTTGCAAATATCGTTTTTTCTGGAACGTTTCTGAAGCACACCACTTCTGTACTTTAAACCTGTGTGAATCAGATAAATGGGTGAACTCAAAACTAATTTTTTTTAACCCAGTAATATTTATCTGTTTTCGAGGTCCAGTGGTATCAACTCAAGCTAAATGTAGCACATAAAATTTGTTCTTACATCACTAAATGTGCAGAAATAGTTTAAAGTGAATCAAATACAAAAAAAGTATTCTTAATAAGATTGAAAACTCACTTTCAAAAATCTAGCTTCATTATGATTTTACGTGCAAGAAACACATTTTTGTGAGTTTTTTCACATGTGTCACTTCTGTGTTTTGAACTTGTGCAAACTGGTTCAAAATTTTGTAAGAATGTTAACAAATACATGTAATTAATGGTCATCCTGTTGTTTTGTGAAAACTTTCTCTGTTGCAATGATATAGCGGTCTAAAGTTGCACATAAAATGTACATAAAATACGGTTTTATGTGTATCACACATGCTGAGGCAGTTTAAAGTAACACAGATGCTAATTTAAATGTATTCTTACGGTAATTATAAGAAACAATTGCAGAAAATCTTCCCTTGGTCAGGTTTTAAGGGCAAAGTATCACGCATCTGCACATTAAACTGTTTTGTATAAGTGCATTACACTTTAAGTGCTGCATTTGGTTATAATTAAAAAACTCATTATTATAGCTGATTATCATTTCGATGTTCATATGTTCAATATTTTATTCACTAGTGGGCTAAACTCATGGAAAAATCATTGTACATGCGAAACAATGCATGTACAAAACCAGAATTATGCCCAGCCCTCTACAAAATGATATACGGTTTGATCGAACATTTAAAACTTTATCAGTGACCAAGCAGAACATTAAACTAACCTGAAAATAGCTATGAAAGTAACTTCCAGAAAAAATTTCACATAATTTCCAACCAACAGAAAAATTTTTGCTGCATTTCGTTCAAAAACTATTATGCTATCCTGTAGAAAATTTATTTTTGGACCAAACAAGCTTAAGTTCATCAGTTTTCATGCAGGATTCAAAAGCTGACAGTAATTTGTTGTGCAGATATTGTATCACAATTCTTCTGCCTATTTTAGTTAATCATGGTCATACTTAATTTAGACTAATGTTGGAACATCAAAATTATTCATGGAAGTTTTTCTAGTGGTGGTTTCTCAATTTTTAATTTGTATTATTGCATACTTTAAATAAACAATGACAAGAATTTTAAGATCAGAGGCAATAACAAGATGTTTTCAGTCGTATATTATTTGTTGGATGGAATCTTCAGCAGGCAATTTAGTAAGCTCTCAAACTAGTTTATAAATGTAATATGGTCGTATAGTATGTTTATCTATATAATGTAAACCATTTACATATATTATCATTGTAAGCTTTGGAAAGGATTTAATATGTCATTAAGTATCATAATTATGTTTGCTGTTATTTTATACACTTTATTAAATATTTATGGTTATTTTTGTTATGTTTGCATGTACAATATCATGCACATCTGAATAAAATGTAACTACAAAACAAAGAAAGAAACAACAAAATATTAAAAACTAAGAAATGAAACACACTAACAAAATAATAGGAATGATAAAAAATAAAAAATGTGAAAATAAAAAAAATTAAAATTCCTGCTGACTAGTGATGTTGACATGGTGGTGAGGCTTGTGTGCTCTAAGGACACAATAGGCTATACTGAAAAGGTTCAACCATGCCAGGCAGATAACTGTAAATGAGCCAGGTTAACGATACCAACTCAAGCATCACAGTTTGAAAGACAAAAAAGAACTCCACCAGATCAGTGATCTCCCAAGTCAACACAAACCTACATCAGTTGCTGACCTATGGCGATCTAATGTCAAAATTATGGTAGAGTAAAAGTTGGGAACCAAAACGAGAAATACTTCTATCATAGCACAAAAAAGGCGAATATATCCTGGTTAGAGTTAGAGATGTAAAAGAAGGGAACTAACTTTGGCACTTACCTGGCAATTTCTGTAATATTTAAATCAGATCCTCTTGGCATATTTGTGCTTTTTTATGAGTTAACCCTACTACCCCAGTCCAGTGAGCTCTTTTACTGCTAGATGTTGGCACACCTGCATCTCGCAACTTATAGGCTGAAGTCCCTGATATTGTAGCCAAAATCCAAAAGATTCGCCAGCCATAGTAAACAATACATAATATATGAGCATACAGGCAATAGCTAAAAATATTTATCTCGTGATACAATTTCTGGGCGTGGATTTGTTCCTTGGAGACACACACACACACACACACACACACACACACACACACACACACTCGCTAAAGCAATTTTTGAATGTGGGTTGATTTTTTCCCCAAGAGGACCATTTCTCCCCAAACCCATCCCTGTTACATATATAATGAGGTCTGTAAGAAAAAACAGACACAAATTTATTGGCCTCTAAAGCGTGGAATGCATCTGAAATAGGAAGTATCTAAGAGTGGGGTGCATGTATAATAGGAAATATGCCAGAGCGACGATGCAAGCTTCCTAAACTTTAATGACACGTTTGGCCATATCACACAACATGAAAAATGCTGTGTTGGATGTCATGATGGCATGTGTCATATTATATGACATAACATCATGTATCACATTACTTTACATGACGTAATGTAACATGGATATTAATACCAACAAGTAAAAAGCTGCAAATATGTCAAGATGTTTCGATTTAAATGCCTTTGAAGCTGCCAGATAAGATGAAAAACTATTTCCCTTCTTTCACAGTCCTAACTCTGCCTAGGACATACTCGCCTTTTTTGTGCTATGACAAGAGCATTTTTAATTCTGGTATGCTTTATGTTATTTCATTTTAGCCATTTGGTAGTTGCATTTGTCCTGTCCTGTTGTACCTGTATTATGGTATTCAAACCCACTACACTTACATATAATTTGTTTACTTCTTTTCCCTAGCCCTAATTTATAGAATGAAGTACTTCAATCTTTCTGGGAAAACACCCAGTGACTGAGAGCATTACAAGTTAGTGCCTTGTTGGAGACATTATCTACACTATATGAACATCCACCTTTTAGAGTCATCACATTCCTTATTTCAGACTAGATTTTACTGGCGACTTTGTCCACATGGATCTCAAATCTGCATGAATGTTGAAAAATCGTGAAAGTCTCTTGGGATCAAGATGATGCAATTCTAGAAAGCTGCAATGCTAAATGCTCTTCACACTCTGGTTCACTTTCTGTTAATCTTCCCAACCTTGTTTGTTTGGCATGAGCAGAAACAGAAGAAATATTAGACCATTTTCAGGAAGGCACAATTACTGCTTGACAAACTTACCAACAATAGTAGTTACACTAATTGGAAAATGAATTCAAGAACGAAAGAAGTTCAATGAGTGAAGACACTAATATGAAATCACAACAAGTATATCACTTGGTTTATATCAATTAGACACAATGAAAACTTCTGAAGAAATGTATGAAAGTGATTTTTGTGTCAACTCAGCAAACTTGTCAACAAGACAAACTTATCAGCCATAATAGTTACACCATTTTAAGAATGAATTCAAAAATATCTTTGGATAATGGGATAAAACTGTTAACATTGTTT
This sequence comes from Schistocerca piceifrons, assembly GCF_021461385.2. Taxonomy (NCBI): domain Eukaryota; kingdom Metazoa; phylum Arthropoda; class Insecta; order Orthoptera; family Acrididae; genus Schistocerca; species Schistocerca piceifrons. The sequence goes on along the minus strand of NC_060139.1, from coordinate 388,926,920 downwards.
TTATGTTGATGAAGTTCCAAATTACTAATTTTTAATAATTCTGGCACTTCTTTCTTGGTTTATTTAGTTTTCTTTTATAAAATTTCTGCTGTCTCGATTTTATCTTGCACTATAATGAAATTATCCTTACATGAAACTGAGTCGATCCACATTTTAAAAAAATACCAATTTTGCTCATTTTCATGGACAACTCGTGCTTGACCAAACATTTTATTGTGGCAAACTTGTTTTCACAAAAAAGCATCTAAATTATCCCAAGACAGTTTTCCTGTATGTCCTATGGATTCCAAATTCCCCATACTGGCACAGTTAACGAAAACACTTTGTATGTATAGATAACTCGGCTTCAGGGTGGCACATCACGATGAAACATTTTAAGTTAGACCTCCAACAATACAGCTGTGAAAACCTCCTTTAATTTTGTGCAGTAGTTTTTAGGTGATGCAACTACAAATATATGGATAGAACACAGACAAACAAATAAACTAAAATTCTAAAAGCAGTTGATTTGGCTTATATTGCTGTTATAAAGACCTGACATATGACGTTTTCTTAAATGTATCCTATGCACAGACATCAGCCAGTTTCAGTTTTATTATATATATAGACAGAAACATGAAATTAGTTTTTATTTCCTAAATGTTATATGTATTGGTTCTTCAGTGTACTGTTTTGCTTTCCATTCTGCACTGTTTGCTACAGTGTTTTCACTTATTTTTAAGAAGAAATTATTAAGAATATTTACTACACTCGAACTTTCTTTTACAATGCTCCCATTCTCTTTAATAAGAACATTGTCGTCTGCTATGGCTTCTTTCCTGTCTCTCTTTTAACAATAATCTATATTGATTTGATTTTATGGTCTGATTGTCAATTTTAGATGGGATATGCATACTGCTGGATTTTTATACATTGTTTCCTAATACATTACAGAAATGTTTATAATAAAAAAGTATTTTTCTGTAGTGAAGAAAAACTCGTACTGATGGTGACCTGAGTTTTTTTAATGACTCGCCATTATTGCATTTAATCATCTTTTTAGGAAAACTCTTTATCTTCGTGTTAATACTCCTGTGCACATGTTATTGTAGATCTGTTTATAGTGATAATTTTTCCTACCACCACTGCACTGTCGCATGGCTACTGCTACCCCAGCTGATCTTGTCCACACAACCTCCCTTCTCTCTGAAACCAACTGAGGTGCGTTCTCTTCTCTGAACTTACGCTCATTCACCATTGCACATTCGTCATGCTTGTCCCTTGCGGCAGCTGACCCAGAGTCAGGCGCTGTATCAACCACAGGTATCCTCACACATGCTACATCTGAACACACCATGCTCCATGCTGAAGATGCTAATTACCAATACAGACATACACATCGATGTAGTACTTTTGTCAAGGATCTGGCGAAAACCAACTATTTCCGCCAGTTGCGTAATTCTAGACAGCTGTGTCTTTCTAACAACTAAGACACGAGTGATGTAACAGGCAAGGGGTGGAGTAAGATGTACATGTGCTTTTATTTATCTCCTACTGTGTTACACATGTCCAATAGTAATGGAGATAAACAACTGGAAAATATATGTTCACAGAGGTCAAATCCCTTAAGAGGAAGTGCATAATATGTTTCATCTACAAACCTACTAAAGTAGGTGAGTTGGCCTTTTTCGAAACTGCCCTGTCAACTGTCAAATCTAAACACATGCATATAATTATACCTGATAACACTAACATAAATTTGCTACACAACAGTCTCTCCAGTGTGCAAAGAGTGTAATTCGTTCCTCTCAAAGATTTGCACGTGACATGTCTGCCCATGACATAATTTTCATGACATACTCACTAGAATATGCTGAAAAGAAACCACAACTGACTACATACCAAGACTTCAAATGCATTAATTTATCTGAACTTGCAGCTAAGGTATAAGAAATAGTTTGACAGACAGACTCCATTCTTATTTTGGACTTAAATGAACTACTTCATGGGTTTACTTAAAAACTTGCTCAACTATATGCCAAATATGCTCCCCAAAATCCGAAACAGTAAGAAGGAAACCTGCACGTAGGATAACGGATAAGCTACAAAGCCGATGTATCTCACAGACACTACAAACTGGGCATATAAACTGCGCCCTACGTCTGAAAATCGTATTGCTCAAAAGTAGAAGCAGAACAAAGTCAGCCAAATCATGAGAAATGCTAAACTCAGCTACAGCCATACATTAATCGACAACAGAGACAGACTAACTATCCTATCGAAATACCTGCATGGCCTTGATATAGGAAAAATAAAAGCTGCAGTAGATCCCATTGTTCCATCTGAGGAATGAACTGGTACTTCACAATCGCTAAACAACAACTGAACTGCAAATGACGCACAAACTTATTGATTACTTCATGGGGATAAACGATGGCAGCCACGAAAAATTCTGCAGAAACTTATGCAATCATATTTATTTAAAATCTTCAGTAATTTTGTCATTAATCTGCCTCACTGTTTTGCTAAAGTGGTTCCAAACTGTATATGAATCTAAGTTGTATAGTGTGTCTAACTGTGCAACATGATCTGACACTCGATCTACCACCAAATAGGCATATGTCTCTTTAACTTCTGCTTGTTGAATTAATAAACTATCTATAAGATTACTACTATCTTGTGAAGCTTAGGTAGGAAAATTTATTACTGATACGAAGTTATAAGTGGTTAATAGTATCCCTGTATCACTTTTCCTGTCAGATTCCTTCAAGAAATTTACATAAAAATTGACACAATGTAATAATCCCTCTCTTCTGTCTGACAGAGAGCAGTATGATTCACCAAATTCTTTCATGAGAACTTCTCAGTTACTTAGCACACAGCTATATACCGTAACAATTACAAATATTTAATTTCCCAGCAGTAACTCATAAGCACTTGGATCCATGTCTGATCTATAAAGAATCTACTTATTTTTACATTTTTGTATTTATATCCCTTTGTTATGAATATGACAACTCCTCCTTTATCCATACTGATACATGAATTTTTAGCTAACTTATAGCCACTTACATGAAGATCATCTATCCCTGTGGTTATATGGTGTTCAGAAAGACAAGTGATGTAAATTTCTCTCCAACTACTAAGATATTGCAAACAAATTATCAATTCATTTATTTTATTTTTTACTTTACCCACTCAATAATCTGATGAAACAAGTTTGTTTCGCTATTCTTTTAAGAATAGCTGGGAGTCTCTCTCAGTTTATTTCCATTCAATGCTACCTGTCTGACTTCTCATTGGATAAAATGCTGGTTTCTCATCTGACCCCAATAACCACAGGCATTTGTCTTCATGTTCTGATGGCCTCTTATGTTCTGCTAGTAGATTTGTCCCTACCCCTCCTTCAAAGTGCAGGCTCCATCTTCCTATAGCAACTCTTGGAATGGTTTCAATATGAGATTTTCCATCCATCTGAAGGAGCTCTTTCAGCTCCATGTCTACTAATCTTGCAGCAGAGTTAAACCAGGCCTTGCCATGGCGCCACATATCTCCACAAAAGCGATATTTTTGGCCTCAGTAGTTGCTCTTGTTTTTGTCCAGGTCACCCCTAGTACTGTATTTTTCGTTTTTAGCCAGGTTGTTTCCAGCTCCACCAACTATCAAGATCTGATCTTCTTTGTCAAAATCGCTACATATTTGTCCTATGTTTTCTGTTACTTAGCGTCGACTAGCACTTGGTTTCACAAAATTGGTGACCTGGTGCTCCGCACCTAATTTCTCCTGTGATTGCTGACTTCCACTCGCCCTATGATTGCTACCTAGCAGCAAAACATCTTCTTTTCCTTTTCTGTTTTTCACCTGACTTATCTGTAAGTTTCTTAGCATTGCTCTGCTGCACCCTACATTTCTCTACATCTATATAAGGGTCTTCCTCTTCTAATTGTGGTAGCAAGCGTAATCTATTGCTTAACTGAATTTAGAATTTACTCCAAAATTTTTCTCTAATCGCCCTATACTGGACGTCTTTAACCAGCACCACTTTTTTCATGTGAGCTGTCATAATTCAAACTTCGCATTTTCTTACTCTTCCTGAAGAGCACAAATCTTCACCTACTGTTCCACAGTTTTCTGGTATTTTTGACATAGCCTACAATTCCATGGAAGAGCCTCACTGATCACTCCATTCTCTTCCCCCCCCCCCCTCTAGTCACCACATTAAAACCAGAACCTACAGTTTTCACAAAACACTCCCTGTTCAATGAATCTGCTGCAACCTACACACTTATCACACATGGCTGGTTGATTTTAAGGCTAAATACAATGAAACACCTGAAGAAATTTATGTTAATGCTTTTGTACGATTCTCATGTGTAAAATCAGGTCTAAATTTATGACCTTAGGCACAATAAAAAAGCATACTTTTACCACTGTGTTATCTTATTTCACACAACGCCAAAACTTATTTTAATTTAATTACAGTTATATTTATAACAACAATAAGCGTTCTAAAGTAGCTTCCAATCTCTTGTTAGTGTAATTACTTATGACAGCAGAATTGATAATGATCTTATGTGCAAAGTGTTGACAATATGTGTTGACTGAAATACACTCTTTGTAATGCTGAAGGCATTAGCAATAAAGTACAGGGCATAAAAGATTCTTTACAGCTTGTAGTGAACCGAGATGCAGTTATAAGAGTGGAAGAGCATGAAAGGGAAACAGTAATTGAGATGGGAGTGAGATGGGGTTCTGGCATGTCTGCAATGTTATTGAATCTGTTACACCGAGCAAGCAATAAAGAAAACCAAAGATAAACTTGCAGAAGGAATTAAAGTTCACTGACAAGAAATAAGAACTTTGAGGATAGCTCATGAGATTGTAATTCTATCAGACACAGCAAAAATCTTGGGAGAGCAGTTGTTCAGAATGGACAGTGCCTTGAAAGGTGGATATAAGATGTACATCGACAAAAACAAAACAAGCTTAATGGAATGAAGTCGAATCAAGTCAGGTGATGCTGAGGGAATTACAGGTTATCTGGAATGTAACTAGGTATTATAAAATGTCTGCAAAAGTTATGATATTGATGGAATCATAATAGAAATAATGTGTACATATATGTCATTAAATAGAGTTTGGATTTCTGGAGACACAGTGTAGGCCTGTGTCAGCTGGCTTCAAGGTCGTATTGCCATACTGGCACCGATACAGCTACAAACGCTTGGCTCTCAGACCAGACCTGTGCCCCATGCTTGGCGTTTGTTCCATCTCCCTCACTCGCTTCCCTACCGTCCCCTTCCTCGTTTTTACATTTTCTGCAGTACAGATGGCTGCGTGAGTGGAGCTATAAACAGCAGTTGCAAAGCTAGCCATCACCTAACTGTTCAACAGCGAACTCTAAATGCTGCACGATATGAAGTGTGAAATTCCGTTGTCCTGATGCAGAGATGGTGGCGTACTGTGAGTGGATTGAATGCTAGAATTCACCGAGAGACAGTGGACAATAGTCACAGAAAGTTAATGACTACAGGCTCTGTAAAAACTGCAAGAAAAACTGGTCTTCCATCCACAACTCGATCTGATAATAAAGAGACGACTATGCAGGGAAAGTTTGTATGCAGTTCTTTGAAATCAACACAGCAGGTAGGAATGAAAGTGGACTCACAATGTAGATGATATGTCAGGTCTTGCACAAAGAATTAAATTATCTAACTTGAAAACCTCATCAACTGCAACAGCTGAAACTGGAAGACTATAATAGCAGAATGGAGTATGTAGAGTCGATGTTGGAATGGCGCCAAGACTGGCCTCAATTTATTGTTCAACAACGTCCTCTGGAATGATAAGGTCGAATTCCATGTGGGATTCTTAATCAGTCGACACAATTGCCATTACAGAATCCTGGTGTTGTGGTGAAGAGGCCAAAAGCAAACATTTTGTGTGGAATGACTACCTCAAATGTTATTGGGCTCTTTATCCTTTGTGACACAATAGACAATAGACACACAACACTACCTGCAGATGCTTGAAAACTATATTTCGCTCACAGTATGTGCAAGAGTAACAGCGAAGACATTATTTTTATGCTACATAGTGCACCATCTCACTTTGCAAATGCCATGTGTGTGGTAATCTGAGAAGTTTCAAAGACGTTTACTGGGAAGATGTGCATCTCATGGATGGCCTGTAAGAAGTCCTGACCTGACACCATGTGATTTCTTTTCATGCGGGTGGGCATAAAGTGAGGTGTACTAGATGAAACCTCGCACATTGGAAGATTTAGAAGCACAGATTCGGGATGTTATCAATAATATCTCACGTGACTTCCTTCAGAGGACTGTGGATTCCATTGCAGGCCATGTAAGCTGACTGCTCGAAGTCACAGAGGCTTACATGGAATTTTAAACTGTGCACCCACATTCTGATATAACAGTGTATACAATAAATTAGCGTTGTAAATGTAGAATTTATTCACCTTTTTCCATACCTCGTTACTTTCCACACACCCATTAGACTAGGAAATCATACACTAAAAGCGTAGATGAGTTTTGCTACTGGTGTATTGAATTAACAGACGATGGTCGCAGGAGAGAGGATATAAAATGTAGACTGGCAATTCCAAGAAAAGCGATTCTGAAGAAGAGAAACTGAATATAAATTTCAGTGTAAGGAAATGTTTTCTGAATGCATTTGTCTGGAGTGTAAACCTGTACAGAAGCGAAATATAGATGATAAGCAGTTCAGACAAGAAATGAATACAAGCCTTTGATATGTGGTGCTAATGAAGAATGCTGAAGATTAGATGAGCAGGTCACGTAACTAATGAGGAGGTACTGAATGGAATTGGCAAGAAAAGAAATTTATGGCAAACTTGACTAGAAGAAGAAATCGGTTGATGCAACACATTCTGAGTCATGGAGGAATCATCAATTTGTTATTGGAGGGAAGTGTGTGTTGTTGGGGGGGGGGGGGTAAAAATTGTAGAAGGTGACCCAGAGATGAATACAATAAGCAGGTTCAAATGAATGTAGGTTGCACTAGTTATTCAGAAATGAGGAGGCTTGCACAGTATAGAGTAGCATGCAGACCTGTATCAAAGTAGTCTTCAGACTGAAGTCAACAACAACAACATAAAATAAAAGGTAAACCATCCATTATATTATTTGCATTAATTGTTATATGACATGGTTTTATTTTAAAATAATAAACCCAACTGTACATAGTTAGCAATCAATAATTTCATTTTAACTATAGTTTCGTGACATTTCTTGCAATCTGGGTGCAGTTGTGATACATATGGCAATGGAATCTGCAGTGAAATAAAATTTATTTCAAAATTTTCCCACTGGAATACCAACATGAAATTTAACATGAATTAACAAATAATGGATGACTGACCTAAACCATTCTTTTTTCTTTCAAGACAAAAAATTCTGATTTTTGAAATTTTAAGACTTTAAAGAAGTTTGGTTTGGAAAAGTTTAGTATTTTATGAAAATGTTCAAGTAGCACATATGCTTATAGTCTATAAGAAACGGAATAAAATACCGTGAATTTCAGAACTGTAAATCAAATAGTTTTTGAGATCTGGCCATTTTAATGTGTCAAAACATGACAGAAATCACACAGTTTTAGAAACTTTATAAATTAAATCTTGTCAAAAAATCTTTAATTTTTGAATCTTTACCATAATTTGTTAGGTAGAATGAAATACCAGAAAATAGCGAAATTGTAAATCATCCGGGTTCAAATTTTCTATTGGTTGTTTTCATGCAGAGTGACCAGTTACAAACATTACCGAAGTTGCATCCAAGGAAGAATGGTTGTAAATATGAATGATATCCTTTATTTTTTCTGTTCATTTCAGAGAGAGTACGTGCAGCTGCATGGATGGTTCACCTACGAAGGCTTCGGGAAGCATCGGACTTGAAACTTCGTAATGATTACATCAAGCTGCTTCTGTTTGCCATGCATAGTCGACGTTTCATCGGTCCATTTTCTCAGCCACCTCAGAAGGACAAAGGCTTAGAGCATTTTCCCCTCAATTTCACAGTAAGTTTACCATACTTTGTTGTCTGATTTTATGTGCAACAGTGAACTCTTGTAAGGAAATTAATCGATGTCGCAGTTTCCAGACATGATGAGACGTCTGATAGAAGAGAGTAATGCTCAGTCAACGAGAAACTGCCAATTTAAACATGAAGATCAGTCGTCTTTGGCTTCAGGAAATTGCAGACTAGAAGATAAGGTTTGGAAATCATTTTTGTTCAGTATCTCAGTTTACAAATGGACTGAAAAATTATAAATGATTCTTTTTGCAGGTACAAGAAAACTCAGAAGGCAATATGTCGCTACCTAAACTGACACTGACACAAACTCAGTCTTGTAGGCGTACTTTTGGGGATAACATTACACCTACAGATCGGAACGAGAGCTTTGTTGCTGAGCCTACTGCCAGTTGGGTATCAGGATTAATTTCAGCCAGTAGTAAACTTTCTCCAGATCTTAAAGTGGAGAACGTAATTAAACTACAGAATGAAAACAGAAAGGAATGTCAATCCATTATTGGAGATGCAGCCATAAAAAAAGAAGAGGGCATGAAATCGACAGTGGATTCATACCACAAACCACAACTTATGCAGGAGACTGGTGTGTCACTTTGCCATTCATGTCAGCGAATTAGCTTAAATAGTACTTCATCAACATACGGAGGAAATGGGGATCATAAGCAGAATATATGCAGCAGTGAATTGCACATGAACGACCAAACACCAACACATTCAAGCCAATTTATGGGTTCATTAAAAACAAATATAGAAGATGAGATAAATGTAGCACATTGTACTAATGAAAAGAATAGAAACAATGAAACACATATTTCGTTTAAGTACTCAGATCATTCTCATTACCAACACTGTCACCATCATCATCACCACAGACCACCAGTTTGTTGTAGTAATGACCAGAATAAATCAGCTCTAGATATGGAAATTACAGGAAGAAAATATATTGGTGAAATGTTTCTTCGGATGCCAACTAATGGAGGAATGACGACATATGCTAAACAAGATTCTTCTGTTAATTGTGGACACTCTTGTTTCAGCACTGACTTCAGTGAGGCTAGAAGAAAGCAACAGAGTAGCCCTTGTTGGTTAAAAGAAAATGCTGACAATAATTTGAGAACTAATCCATTAACGCTGAATTTTCAAACAGATTATGACAGAACCAGAACCCATCTCTCTGATCGTCAGGTGAGAGAAAACTGCATGTGTTTTCATACCATGAGCCCCAAAACAGGAAATATGCATCGTCCACTGGTGTTTAACAGGAAATCTAATGCAGAATACAGATCAGGTGCTGAAACAGAGGAACGAAACATTCCTTCAGATGAAGTAATGAAAAAGAATAATGTGAAACAAAGTTACATTGCCAGTGTGTCTGGCAATGGGAATGATGATAACACTACTGAGAATTCAGTACAGCACAAATCAGTCACATATGATTCTGGTTGTGTTCATACATGCAGAATGAAAGATTGCAGCTACATGGAAGATCCAAAAACAACGACTGAAGAACAGTTATTCGTTGCATCAGAATTAGATTTACCATTTCATGTAACAGATGAACTTGGCACCAATGAAGCTAGTATAAGACAACGAAAATCAGCTCAAGAAATGCATCTACAAGGGCCATCCAAACAAATCTACCATGCACATACTGAGACACAGGAGAACATGAGCAGCGGCCGAAGGTATAATTTATACTGACTAGCTAGTTTAGTTTTATTTTTTTTTTTGAGATTTATCATTTAAAATTAGAAACAACTGCAAACATATGCAGGAGGGTAAATGTGTAACCTTTGTCACGCAACACAGAGTTGACGAATATACTCATGAGCAGTTGATTCAGACTTTCTTGGCTGCTCAGCAAGAAAAAAGCTCGACCATATGTCACATGTAGATGGGTACCACTGAAGGCTCTGGGTTGTTTCCGATACTCTTTAACATTTATGTTCATGATATGCCAGTCTTCTCACATTGACACCTGGCACAACACACCAATGATACAGCGTTCTATATGACCGGCTGTGACACCAGCCAGCTCATTGCTCATCTCCAGAGGCAGGTGGACGCAATGGTCACCTGGTGTTTTTCAAACAAGATTGTCCCAATGCCGCCAACTACAGAGGTCTACTTCAACAAACGGAGCCCTATCCTCTGACACAACATCACTATTGCAGGCGTTCAGGTCCCATGGTCTTCGGATATCAAATATCTGTGAGTCCGGATGGTTAATATATTGCTTTTCTACTGGCACACAAAGTATGTCGCCCAAAAGGGGTTGAAGCTGATAATAGTATTGTACCCACTCTGTACCAGCAGGGACCTGAGCTTAGACACCAATTTTGTCTGTATTGAACTGTTGTCCACCCTTCCCACACCTATGGTTCCACTGTGTAGGCATAATAGTGCCTCCCAGATGCAGACCCTCCAGCGCCTGCAGAATAAGGTGCTTCAGTGGAGCCTGCATACTCCTCCACTCACGAGGAATCTAAAGACGACCATTCGAGAGAAGGAGAGAACCCTATGACAAAGTGAATGCCCTGTGTGACATCGTCAGTGGCTTACAACACATTGGCACCACGACTCCCTAGCTCTAGCACCGCCAGCCTGTTCCACTTACTACACTCGTCAATCAGATTTGGACCACAGCTGACGATAGCCTTGGTGCAGCCACTAACAATGTGTCATTTTTGATATGGCCACTCATTACGTGAAATCGTTAGGACAGCTACCTACGTAGTTGTGTCATTTTTACTAGTGACCTTTAACTCCCACTGTCAGAGGGTGGTATGGGTCTGCAAGTCGTAACGTCACACCTTCAATGTGCAATTCATGACGTCATTGCAATGATGTCATTGTAAGACACGAAGATTTTATTCCTACACCAAGACAATTAGATTGCTCTCAATAAGTGATGCTGTACCGCAACTTCACAAAAAAAAAAAAAAAATCATGACAGTCAGTTTTAGTCTCTAACGAAGATGGTGGAGGATATCACCGAAAGCTTTGAATTTTATCCAAATTTGATGTGGCAATGAACCGAGAAATTTTTATGTTAGTATAAAGTTATTTGTTTACTGTTCTCGGAAATACTGCACCAGGGGAGTTTCGTAGGACCGTTGCTATTCACAATATATATAAATGACCTTGTGGATAACAACGGAAGTTCACTGAGGCTTTTTGTGAATGATGTATATCGAGAGGTTGTAACAATGGAAAATTGTACTGAAATGCAGAAGGAACTGCAACGAATTGACGCATGGTGCAGGGAATGGCAAATGAATCTCAATGTTGACAAGTGTAATGTGCTGCGAATACAAAGAAAGAAAGATCCTTTATCATTTAGCTACAAAATAGCAGGTCAGCAACTAGAAACAGTTAATTCCATAAATTATCTGGGAGTAGGCATTAGGAGTGATTTAAAATGGAATGACCATATAAAATTAATCGTCGGTAAAGCAGATGCCAGACTGAGATTCATTGGGAGAATCCAAAGGAAATGCAGTCTGAAAACGAAGGAAGTAGGTTACAGTACACTTGTTCGCCCACTGCTTGAATGCTGCTCACCAGTGTTGGATCCGTACCAGATAGGGTTGACAGAAGAGATAGAGAAGATCCAACGGAGAGCAGCATGCTTTGTTACAGGATCATGTAGTAATCGCGAAAGCGTTACAGAGATGGTAGGTAAACTCCAATGGAAGACTATGCAAGAGAGACGCTCAGTAGCTCTGTATGTTTAGGACGGGTGGTAGGGACAGAGCATCGAGTGACATTATACTGAGTACACTATCCGAAAATTACCTTGAGCAATTAAACAGAGAACCGACTCGTGGAGATAACATCTTGGACCTACTGATAACAAACAGACCCGAACTTTTCGACTCTGTAAGTGCAGAACAGGGAATCAGTGATCATAAGGCCGTTGCAGCGTCCCTGAATATGGAAGTTAATAGGAATATAAAAACAGGGAGGAAGGTGTATCTGTTTAGCAAGAGTAATAGAAGGCGGATTTCAGACTATCTAACAGATCAAAATGAAAATTTCTGTTCCGACACTGACAATGTTGAGTGTTTATGGAAAAAGTTCAAGGCAATCGTTAATGCGTTTTAGCCAGGTACGTGCCGAGTAAAACTGTGAGGGACGGGAAAAACCCACCGTGGTTCAACAACAAAGTTAGGAAACTACTGCAAAAGCAAAGAGAGCTTCACTCCAAGTTTAAACGCAGCCAAAACCTCTCAGACAAACAGAAGCTAAACGATGTCAAAGTTAGCGTAAGGAGGGCTATGCGTGAAGCGTTCAGTGAATTCGAAAGTAAAATTCTATGAACTGCCTTGACAGAAAATCCTAGGAAGTTCTGGTCTTACGTTAAATCAGTAAGTGGCTCGAAACAGCATATCCAGAGACTCCGGGATGATGATGGCATTGAAACAGAGGATGACACGCGTAAAGCTGAAATACTAAACACCTTTTTCCAAAGCTGTTTCACAGAGGAAGACCGCACTGCAGTTCCTTCTCTAAATCCTCGCACAAACGACAAAATGGCTGACATCGAAATAAGTGTCCAATGAGTAGAAAAGCAACTGGAATCACTCAACAGAGGAAAGTCCACTGGACCAGACAGAATACAGTTCGATTCTACACAGAGTACGCGAAAGAACTTGTCCCCCTTCTAACAGCTGTGTACCGCAAGTCTCTAGAGGAACGGAAGGTTCCAAATGATTGGAAAAGAGCACAGGTAGCCCCAGTCTTCAAGAAGGGTCGTCGTGCAGATGCGCAAAACTATAGACCTATATCTCTGACGTCGATCTGTTGTAGAATTTTAGAACATGTTTTTTGCTCGCGTATCATGTCCTTTTTGGAAACCCAGAATCTACTCTGTAGGAGTCAACATGGATTCCGGGAACAGCAATCGTGTGAGACCCAACTCTCTTTATTTGTTCATGAGACCCAGAAAATATTAGATACAGGCTCCCAGGTAGATGCTATTTTCCTTGACTTCCGGAAGGCGTTTGATACAGTTCCGCACTGTCGCCTGATAAACAAAGTAAGAGCCTACGGAATATCAGACCAGCTGTGTAGCTGGATTGAAGAGTTTTTAGCAAACAGAACACAGCATGCTGTTATCAATGGATAGACGTCTACAGACGTTAAAGTAACCTCTGGCGTGCCACAGGGGAGTGTTATGAGACCATTGCTTTTCACAATGTATATAAATGACCTAGTAGATAGTGTCGGAAGTTCCACGCGGCTTTTCGCGGATGATGCTGTAGTATACAGAGAAGTTGCACCGTTAGAAAATTGTAGCGAAATGCAGGAAGATCTGCAGCAGATAGGCACTTGGTGCAGGGAGTGGCAACTGACCCTTAACATAGACAAATGTAATGTATTGCGAATACATAGAAAGAAGGATCCTTTATTGTATGATTATATGAAATCGGAACAAACACTGGTAGCAGTTACTTCTGTAAAATATCTGGGAGTATGCGTACGGAACGATTTGAAGCTGAATGTTCATATAAAATTAATTGTTGATAAGGCGGGTACCAGGTTGAGATTCATTGAGAGAGTACTTAGAAAATGTAGTCCTTCAACAAAGGAGGTGGCTTACAAAACACTCGTTCGTCCTATACTTGAGTATTGCTCATCAGTGTGGGATCCGTACCAGATCGGGTTGACGGAGGAGATAGAGAAGATCCAAAGAAGAGCGGCGCGTTTCGTCACAGGGTATTTGGTAACCGTGATAGCGTTACGGAGATGTTTAGCAAACTCAAGTGGCAGACTCTGCAAGAGAGGCGCTCTGCATCGCGGTGTAGCTTGCTCTCCTGGTTTCGAGAGGGTGCGTTTCTGGATGAGGTATCGAATATATTGCTTCCCCCTACTTATACCTCCCGAGGAGATCAAGAATGTAAAATTAGAGAGATTCGAGCGCGCACGGATGCTTTCCGACAGTCGTTCTTCCCGCGAACCACACGCGTGCTTGCGTCTTATTTGTTTTGAACATGTGTTTCGTTTTCATTCTTTTATCATTTGATGCGATTTATTGGACGTTTGAATTGAATTTAGTTTAGTTTTAGTTACTGTATATAAGAGGCAACGAAAATGTTTCCATATGATTAGATTACTCCATCATATATGCAATGTAGTGTGGCTTTGAAGCAGGTGTATACCCACTGACAAGTAGGCAAGGGATTAGTGTAGCATTGATGTCTCTCTGACATGCGCACAGTAAATGCAGAAACGCGAACTACAGGGACGTTATTACCAAATGCGCCCAAACAGGACCAACGCTGGTAGGCATATATTGAAGAATAAAGAATGTGGAATGGTGCGCCAAGTTCCGTGCTGGTTGCTTTGTAATAACAGACGTCCTCATATCGCAAATGTTGTAACACAGAAGTTACTCCATCTCAAGTGGCAGACACTCGAGCACCCACCCTGTAGTCCTCATTTCTCTTCATGAGATTGTTACACCTTCTGTCCCTTAAAAAAGGCCTGAAGGATCGACGATTCCTTGCGGCCAAGGATGTGCAGCAAGCAGTTACAGACTCCTTCACACAGCAGGGCACAGCGTCTTACTAAATGGGTATCTTCAGCTTGGTGTTTCTGTGGGATGATTGCTTCAGTGCTCTCGACAGTTTTGCCTGATTAGCATGCCGATTCTAGACTGTACAGCCTTTAGCGAGAAACTTCTTTGACCTCCTTATATGTGATGCTATTATACAATATAAAACACTATTTGTTGTTAAATATGAATGTATTAGATACCTTTCCCTGTAAATGTCATTCTTTTGCGCAACATCATATGTTATGTGGTAGCTATGAATAGAATAGAATGAATGATTTGATGCTATAAAACCATTAGTGTTAATAGAACAATTAATTGAACTGAGTATGTATGGATGTTAACGACAAGCCATCTGCATGAGTGTGGATTATCATGGCACTGCCCTCATACATGAACACTGTAAGAACAATTAGTATGAATTTGTAATATTGTAACTGATGGTGGTATCTTTATCAGTATATGTTTCCTTGAATGAAGATCCCAGAGCATCAGTACAAATGTGTGGTTGTGAGATGGGGTGTATGAAATTGTGCATGCATAAATTTCATGTTGTTTGCCTTTGCATCAGGTTGAACATTGTCTACCATGGAATGATACTCATTTGATGAGAGCATGTGAAACAAAAACAAAAAATGGCATCCCTGCACATTTAAAATGTCCTTGATGAATTCATGATACAGACGAATCTTAGCATAATTTCATTGGCATCCATTTCATTCATAACCAGGGGGTGATATTATGAAGCCAATTTCCTCTGAAATTGTCACGCAACATATTGCAGAACATTTTATGCTCATTCCTTTGGTCAATGTAGTCGATCTCTAACGATGAATAATAATACAAGCTAGATTCAGTACCTCCAGTGACTGTCCCTTTCATTGCTTTGTTCTCACTTCTCTTTTTAGTACAGTGAAGAAACTGCAGAACTGAGAGCCTACGAGGTGGTAAGCAAAAGATAAGAGGCTTCTTAAAAGTTACAGGCAAGACGATAAACATGTTCAGAGTGCAAGACTGGCTCTCAGCTCTGGTACTCATAAGGCGTTCATTTCACCCACCTCGCACACTATAGGCGATGGATGGGATGGTTCTGTCTGAAAAAAAAAAGACAGCATTGTTCGAAGAAGCCTTTTAGGAAGATAAAGACACTCCAGTCAGATGTCGCTGCCTGAGGCTGGTGCGTGAATCTCTGTTACCTCAGGAGCGAAGTCACAAAATAACGTTCAGTTTAAATGTCTGAATCCGCCCTTCTGATTGGTTCCTGTTGTTATTTTCCGTAGAACACGCACTTTCTAAATTGTGCCCACATGCCGAGCATCTCATAGGTGTGTTTCAAATATTGCTGTGGAGTGGGAGAGATTTTCTCCCTTCGTGTCTACCCAAAGTACAACGGGTTAAAAACAGCGCAAATCCGAAAGAATAAGAGATTGCTTAGCCTTTCATGGTCACTTGTTCACAAATTGCCTGTTGGCTTCTGTCTTGGGTTCTTCAGCTGAGGTTTGTTTGATGATTTTGCTGATGTTTGCTTTCACTTGTGGCTGGCATTGTCAAAGCTTCACCCTCTGTTGTTTCTAATGACAAGAGACTTTTTACACTAATATCAATATATTTTCCATGGATGTCTAAAAACGTTACAATTCTTTCATACAGAGATTTTTTACAGTTATTCTTTTTGATGAAGCTGTTTCAAGAGGCTTTTTAATGCAGTTGATACAGTATCAGATATACAGTTATCATGACAATAGATGTGTTACTTACATGGGAGATGAACAAAAAGAATACTAATATACTGGGGCAGCTAGCAGCAAATTCATAAAACTGTATACAATATAATGCAGTATATATTATACACATATACACACAGATCCTCAGACATGTACAGAGTATACATAGTACAATGTACATATAATTTACACACATGGTGTGCAGTATACCGCAGCCAAACTTCCCTATTAGATGACATTGCTCTCTACATGGAGATTTTGCTCCCTCTTGTAATAGCAGCCCGTAAAGATGACTGTCAGCAGCTTTCTTGTATAATGCATCATTGTTCTCCCATTCAGGGTTGGCGCAAGAAATGTAATCAACACACTGTGCAAGTTGTTCAAGCTCAGAGAGCAACCATTTACCAGGATTTTTCCTGATACATGTTTTTCAATGATTGAGACTTGGTTCATACGAGCATACAACTTGATATGCCACAACATATGACAGGTGCTGCTCTGAGAGTGTTGTGTGGGAGGCAGTGGGGCCACCATTTCAACATGCCACAGAAACAAGGAGGCAGTCGAAATCAGGATATACTACAGTGTGGCAATGCTCCTGATGGTGGAAATTCTTAAATTTAAAGAACTTGTTTTCCTCAGTGATCATTTCGACAAGTACCAGTTCTTAGCTAGAATGATCAATTAGATGCTTTTCTAGGCTCGTACTGAAGGTAAAAGAGTTGAGGCATCTAGAGCTATAATGCTGTTACAGATATTTCACTTTTTGACAGGAAAGTAAGTGGGAACTATTCTTGACCGATATACAGTACTGCTTATTCCCTTAGGAGAATAACAGATCTACATTTTTTCTCATGCTTCACACCTCAAATGTTTTTTCTCCACGTTGTGCTCTTATTCTGGCTGCTTTCATCTTTCTTCAGGCCAAAAACATGAACTGACATATGCAGGTCCTGACTCTCAAATTTAGGTGAGTCCTGAAGTTTAAGAGCAAAATCGGTGCTGTCACAGTTATAAAGCCTACAAACATTAGCAGTTCTGTGTGTAGTTGGACGCTCAGGATGAACAGCATAATTTCTTTTGCAAGTTGGTGTTTATCACCAAAGCATTATTTGTCTTTGAGATTTTGGACATTAATACAGCTCACTTTTCTAGCTATATCCTCCAGAAGTGTAATATAGCTGGACCCTCGATTTAATGGATCATGGATATGCAAGTGGACATACAAGTGTAGGATATGGAAAAATGACCTGACATGGTCTTGCGATAAAGTCACAAAACCACCAGCGATTGAGTCACCTGGCCATATCACGGATATCATGTGAATTTCTCCATGAATATAGACAATAGGCGAGGGATAGGGTATGCCAGTTCACAGCATAGTGCTGCACCACACTTAATGGCTAGGTAGCCTGCATTAGAGTTTTCCATGCTTGTTTAAGAGATCCGCTCCCTAATTGTGCGTACAATCTCAGAGAAGCTTAAAAGTGTTGTACGACTGACCTGGTGCAGTCCTACACTAATAGATTGGGCGAAGGAGCTGATGCTAACTGGCTGGTGACCATAACTAGCTGTTGACAGTCCCAGACAAGATGAAGGGACCGTTGACCACCACACACACGGCGTTGACGGTCCTTGATGCAGCACTAGCAGCCCTGGATATGGCACTGATGGCTCTGAACGAGGTAAAGGCACCAGGTGAGGTGAAGGCACCAGGCAAGGTGAAAGCACTGTTGATGGCCCTGGCTGAGGTGAAGGCACCAGGCGAGAGGAAGGCACCATTGATGTCTCAAATAAGGTGATAGCTCTGAGTGTATCACCAACAGGTTAGAGGATGGTGTTCTTACCGCCACAAGCATGCCTCTGGACATCCCCTCCAAAACTCCTACAAGAAACGACATTGCTAAGTATCTTATTTCTGTAACGATTCAGAAAACAAGAATTCATGTGCAAATGTCACTGAAATATAATTATTCCTGGTACTTACAGATATTTTCATCTGCGTCAGCATTGGTGAAAATGGACCTCATATGTTATCAAGTGGTCTGCTGCTTCCTAGCATCATCTTAATATCATCATCATCATCCATTGTTATATCATTGAAACATCTCATAAGCATTGCACATAAGTGTAAAAAAGCTATTATAGATGAAAAATTAATTTCTTACGTATCTGCCCATCTATGATGGGGTGGATCCACCCCTGTGAGCTCCTGGGGGAAAAATGGCTTCATGGACTTGGATAAGTAATTCGGCTTGTTCGCTGCTGCTGTGGCTTTGATGCGTTCCTTCCCGGTTTCATTGTTATTGACAGTAGCCTGGAACACGAACATCTCATAGGCAATGCATTCAAAGATGAATTATTGTAGAAGAATCCCTTACTATTACTATTGCATATGTATGCATTTGTCCATGATGGGAGCCCATCCCTGAAAGCTGATGGATGAAAAAGGGAGTCGTAACATGGGTTGGCTCATTCTTGATATCAATAACATTTGGAAACTAGAACAACTATTAAGCAATGCATGAAGCGTAGAAAAACAGTAATAATTATAGAAGAAGAAATATATATCGCTACATACACAAGCATTCATTTACAATCTGAGTGTAACCCTGGCAGCTAATGTCTGAAAAAGGTGTGCTGGTGTACACAACTTAATCTCTATGAAGTTAAGACATCCTGTCAGGAACTTGAACAGCCGTCATAAAGCAGACAGTATTGTATAAATATCATGTGTAAAATAATATACATACACACATTTAGGTGGGGGAGAATCATATTAGCACTCACCATGATGTGCATCCAGCGGACTGCCTACACGCCAGGCACAAACTTATGGATTGGCTACATTCTGGGAGCACACAGCCAGAAGAGGATAGCTCAGCTGGCCTCATACCCATCTCTCCAATATCGTTGAAGTACAATGATGCGTAGTTCACAATATATACTGACACCAATGTGGGAGCACTTCCGTGTCTCTTCATCAGAGCATGAAGATCAAGAATACTGTCGCTTCATGGCTTCTGCTACTCTGTTGCCTGCCTGAACAGGACAGATGTGTGGTCCTGCAACATGTCCTATTAATAGTCCACTGGTTGGGGAGCTAGCTTCTGTGGTTGGGTCAAATGCGATCGACAGGTTACCCCACAACCACATTTTTGATGCTTCAGAGCATTGGACACTCATACCATACTCGTGTTTTCGATCAGTCAAGCCAGAGGAAACTGATGCCTCTGGAAGTTCAAACATTATTTCACAGAGCATGTACTGATACAGATGAAGCACAGCCCTAGATTATTTAAATGTAGTGAATCTTCTGCCAGAGTTGTTAAGGAAGAAATACTGTCTGGACTGATGCTGCAGGAAGTGCTTCACAGGGTGGGTATTGATACAAGCAGAGAACAGTCCTGGATGATATAATAAACAAACTGTCAGAAGCTATTACATTTACGCAAATATGTGTCTTAATGGATCACAGTGCAGGATATGACAAGTTCTTAACTTACGTTAGGCACTATCTGGAGCAGGAACAACTGTTCCTTAATGCTTAGTTGTGCAAGGTGTATGTGATGAATTACTCTTATCAAATGCAATGGTTATTTTTACACTTCGCTCAGCTGGAGGGGATTTACTCACTCTAGTTGTATGTACAGTGTATGCATTGTTGTTATTCAACTCATCTAAATGTGGCCAACGTATGACCACACACTGTTAGCTTCACGCTAGCAGTGCATGTGTGCATTATTATTCTGACCACTTTGCATCAGGGCATGCTGTAAGATCACCTCGGACCAGAAACAGATATGTCTCTCTCTCTCTCTTTAATGTGCATATGTGTATTATACTTTACTACAACTAAGGACCAATCAGCAGATGCACTATCTACAGCGCTCTTATACTACACCATTCTGGACCAACCTGTGCCTCATCCTGAATAAACACACTGCTCTTCACTGCAGTGCACCAGCATATGCCTGGCCAGGTCAGCGTGTCACCAGGCCCATGTGCACTGTAATGGAAAGGATGAAGAGAATTTGGGTTACAGATGAACATAACTCCAATCATCGAATGATTATGTAGACACTTGCATATCGTGCTGCACATGTCAGGAAGTGGAAGCAAGAGGTACTTGATCAATGTTGCTTTGAAAGACACAGTGGAGAGATATCAGAAGCTCTGTCTCCCATACTAGAACCATAGCACAGAGGATGTATGTGGATGAAAATACATTATCACCACGAACACATGTTGAAACTTATTGCTGGAGGATAACCTTAACAAAGTAAATCTACAGTTTTCTTTAAAAAATTATTTATTGGTCACCAATTTTTAAAAGTAATTTCGGAATATGTGAAGTTCTCACAAAAGATTTGCTTCCTTCTTTTCCTCTGTATCTCTGTTTGAGTTTCTAGATAGGTGTGTAGTTGTGTGACTCCAGGTTGCAAATGGAAGTGTTCTTGCAAATTCTTCACATGCAGGACTGTTTCTCACTGCATTTAACATAAACCACATTATATATGGCATCAAAAATCTGAAACATTATCAGCATATCTTGGCAAGCCATTCCTTGACCATCCCACGATTTTGGATGGAAAAGATGCATCAACCATTGTACACTCCTCGACGCCTCAGCTCATTTAATGTTTCAAAATGAGTCTGATACTGCCACAGTTCTGGAGAATTTGCAGCATTCATGAAAGTGAGGAAGGTGATCTCATTAAAACAAACTCTCTGCATTTGTCTTAGAAGCCTTGAGATTAGATTAGTACTTGTTCCATAGATCATGAATTCGACACTTTGTAATGATGTGGAACGTGTCAGGTTAATAAAAGGTATCTATACAAGATATTACATTACAAAAAATATTACATGACACTTAACATTTTTAATTTTTTTGATGATGGTTGGGGAAATTACCCACTTACTATACCTAAAAATTCATCTAGTGAGTAGAAGGAGTTGCCATTAAGAAATTCTTTTAATTTCCTTTTAAATGCTATATGGCTGTCTGTCAGACTTTTGATGCTATTAGGTAAGTGACCAAAGACTTTTGTGGCAGCACAATTTACCCCCTTCTGAGCCAGAGTTAGATTTAACTTTGAGTAGTGAAGATCATCCTTTCTCCTAGTGTTGTAGCCATGTACACTGGTATTACTTTTGAATTCGTTTGGATTGTTAATAACAAATTTCATAAGCAAATACATATATTGTGAGGCTACAGTGAAGATCTCTAGCTCTTTAAATAAGTGTCTGCAGGATGATCTTGGATGAGCTCCAGCAATTATTCTGATTGCAACTAAAGAGACAATGGCTGATAATCTGGTCAATGCTGGAATCAGAAATTGGATAATTCCACCTAATACCTTAGATATTCGTGGAACACTAGGTGTTTTAACTTGCACCTTCTTATTGGAGGGTATGAGCACCTTATTATACACTATGTCTCTAACATCCACCCAGCTGTTATGTGATGATGGAACTCTGAGCTATTTAACAAAGCCTTGTTCTCTCAACGTCTTTTAACATGCTCTATGAGAAACACGTCTGGTTTAGAGCTTATCTGCGGTTCTTCTGTGTAGAAACTCCCACCAGTTTCTTCACTTTCACTGTTCTTTAAGTAGTAGGTTTTACAGTTCATTTATTGCTCTTTGGAAGCTGTAAATATCTTTATGGACCAGTTCAACAGGTAAAACTTCTCAATGCTGTCTTGTCTTTTGAAATATGTACCATATCAACTACATTAAATTTCTCCTTATATGCAACCACTATTTTAAAACAATTAAATACTGCATTTAAAAGCTCATTAACATGACCATCTATAGGGCTCATTTTTATCATTTGATGTTCAGATCAGTTATCCTGTCCAATTATTTGTGAGATAACTGAGCCATTTGTATTATCCCTGAAGATTAAACCGCATCTACATCTGGAACTTTAACATTCCGTTCAAATATTTCACAATATTTGCTGTCATCTGAGAGAGTGTTGAGTAGTGGTGTATTCTGTACTGATCAGCTACAGTCCAGAAGTCGCCTCCATGGTTGCTTTGAAGGTTATCTGGGCAATGATTCGTCCTCCTGTGCACCAACTGTTCAAACACTCATGCAACTCCATTCCCGGTCTTCATTTCCTAGGCAGAGCCCATGTGAATCTGAAATAATGTCTGTAGCCATTAAAGAATGTTTGAAACCTATAATTGCTCCTGGATATTGCCTCATATCTATGAGATCTGCCTGCCGTAAATCATCCAAACCCTGTATAAAGACACTAGGGGCCTGTTTCATGCATCGCTTTGTGGAGTTCTCAGACTATTGTCTCCGTAATTATTCAATAATGTGTCTTTCTCGAAGCTCTGAAATGACTGATATGCCTTCATTCGTGTGGATAGTGTTCCCTGCAGCAGCCAGTGCCATGAGCAATTGTAACTGTTCTACGACTACTTTGGAATCGTCATAGATTTGGACTCTAGAAGTCGGCTGATCATTCTTTTTTGATCAATGTCGATACCTTCGCCTCTATGTACAGCACCAAGACAGCTCTGATAATACTCTCATATTTCTTGCAGTTTGAGCTGTTGATCTGTGCATCTGGAGTGTTGTTTCGTCTATGTGTGTTAGTCATATGTAATATTTCAGCATACATTTGTATTTCTTTTGGCAAGTGCTTGTTGGGATTCGAATTTTTGTTAAGAATATTAGATTCACTAAACCAGGTGATAGTTCAAATTCCTTATCCAGAACACCTTCTGCATGCCTTGTAAGCTTATAGGATGCTTTAGTAGCATGTACAGTTCATACCTGCTGACCCCGTATGTCCTATCTATTTTGCCAATGTTGTGATGGTTAATGTAATTGCTAATGGTATATCATATCCTTCTTCTTCTTCTTCTCTTCCTCCTCTTCTCCTTCGACGCTCATATGTGAGAGCTATTTAATACTTCCTGTTACTGGTCTATACCTGTCCTACTTTTAGCAATCATAATTTCCAGTGAATAGCTTTCTGCACTTCAGTTACTTTGGGTTTTGTTGATATGCTGTATACGAAACTGACCTCGATATAGTGCACAACCTGCGTGGGGTTTTGTTTCCCTATGTCTAAAATTCGCTGTCTTATCAGCCTTTGCATTTATATATTGATTAACCTAACTGATTGATTCTAATGCTTTCTTTCCCTACATTTCTTTCCTTAATATTTACAGAAGGAGTTCTTTAAAGTCTTCTAATGTTTTTTTCAATTTCATTGACCTTTACAATTACCATTTTGATAGTATCTCCGAACATTTGTATTTCTGCAGTTTTACTATTAAGAGCACAGTTGATATTTTTAACTTACATAGTGCAGCCTTTAAGACTTCCATTTACTGCTTCAGTTATTGTAGCATCCCTTATTAATCAGTGCAAAGTATGTACTGATGCAGTTATATATTGGTTCACTATCCTTTACACAGAAACTCCTGGAAGTTTCATCTACATCGCCCTTCTTTCCATTTTCTTGTTTTATTAGTAACCAGAAACTCAATCTGCATTTGACTCCAGCAGTCCCCACATAAATATGTTGAACGTCATCTCAGTTCCTACATGCACTTGATAAATTCGCTTTGCATTATCTCTTACCAACTGCTATGGAATCCTAGAGTATGTCAGGATCAAACAGAAGACGTTAGCAACCTTATGACGGCAAAACACATATGTTTCCACATTTGATCCTGGTTGCCCACAGCCACATCGTCAGATATATACACTGTGCTCAGCTTTACTTTTCCAGATGGTGGGATATCACTGCTTTCACTGTGTGTCGTGCGTGTTACGCTATTAATCTCTGTAATAGCTGGTATTTGGGCTAAAATGTTTTCGAAAATACAGGCATGTGCTCAAGGTGAATCCTATCACGATGTGTCAGCAATGACAAGACAGTATTGACCTTATTACAGCTCAGTGGGCCAACAATAGTAGCTTATATATTATCTTGAAGGAGTGGTCCATTCTTCGTCTTCTTCTTATTCATCATCTTCTTCTTTTTCTGCTTTTCAGCTTCATTGCAGGGCCTCTCGGGTCACTACAAAGTCCTTGTTATGAGGGTGTCATGGAGACGACTACAGGTCTACATTAGCATGCAGAGGAAGCTCTTACACTTTTCTTTTATTTATTAATTCTTACATGTAGCTGGATATATGATTGAGGCACCTGTTTTCAAAACTGGACATGTCCATTCAGTTTGAAGTTGAGAAAAACATGAAAAGTGTCTAGAATATGTATGGCGTGAGATCCGCTCAACATTGCTGGCTTTTGGTTTATTGTTAATTTTACTAATGGATAACTAACAAAATTGAATCCTTACGATCCATGTTACAGTTTTGAAGCCAAATCGCGGACGTGTCTGCTTTTGAAACTATTCCATCAGACTTGTCCATTTACGACCGTACTCTTTGGACGCCTACCTTGTAAAGTATTATGTATGATGGACTGCCTCCAAGGTTTTCGATTAAGACATTTATTACAAGTTCAGATATTAGATCAGCATAACAGAAAATACGACCTACTAGGGTGGAAAAGGGGGAATTAAACTACTGTGGCACATACAAAATGATATAGTTAGAAAACGTACATAATCCCACTACCATGGTGATTACATAAAATTCCAGTTTCATGGTAGCTGCCTTCGCAAAAGTCTGGTTCATCAATGTCATCAGAAACACCTTCCATATTACTAATGATTCTTATTAAAGACTTTATTTATCTAGGCTTTGCCAGTTTTGTCCAAAATGTTTCTGCAAAATCTTTTCCACATCCCCAATCTGTTCTGTTTTCGCTTTATTTCCAGCAGTAGGTAGCACAGCGGGATTTACCATGCCACTTCTTACTCCTTTCTTTGTAATTACAACCTCCACTCCTATACGATTTCTGTAAAATTGCTCTCCTCTAAGGTGCATATAATTTTCCTTTGTTCTCCTGATGAGAAATCTGTTACAATTTGGAATTCTGAAGGGAAGTGACTGTGTTGATTTCATAAGAGTCTTACTTTCAGCTTTCCAGTCATATATGACCCAGTGAGGCCCCATAATCTGCGTAGTTCCCTGGTTGAAGAACACATTGTGAAACACTGTCATGAGGCAGAAATGAATGGTCAGTTACTGGAAAGGAAATCTCAATATTCGCAAAAGGAATACTGAAAAGTCTTTTACACGACAGTGTCATCAAGATTAAATTTTTATTCTGACCTGGGCATCCATCAGCGAAATGTCTTATTAAATTTATCCTTTGTAGATCTAGCATTTGGAGTTCATTGTGAATGGTAGACCTCACTTCATTCGAAGTTTTAGGGCGTTGATACTCTGTCCATGTGTACACTGACACTTTAGATCTAGGCCTTGAACTCTTCGAACTGCCATTAACAATGGCGAAATTGTGCAGATGGAGCTGCTGAGAATAATGACTGATCCAGGAGTTTTGGTAGCAACTGGTTGTTTTGGTAGTCAAATGATATTGTGATCTGCTCCTGAAGAAATACATAGAATTCACTGTACTGGGTTATTTATGAACACTCTGCTCTATAATAAGATTTGTCTTTGTAGTATTATCTTCCTCATTTCCTACCATAGTGGCAAGTTGGAAGCATTTTGAGCATGTATCCATCGTTGGACATCCTATCCCGATATTAAATTTTGTGGTGAATACCTTTCTAAAGTAATTTTCCTTTACTTGCAGTTCCACAGTCGCTGAATCGTTGCAAATGCGCCACAGTTTTTTAATATTCAGATTTGACGACAGGTACACTCGTTCAGACAGTAGTTTGAATCTGTCCCTTTTAACTTCCGCATGAACGTCTGTAAACTGGCCAATTTTGGTATGTAAAACTATGAGTAACGATCTTCACCCCTTCTTTGGAAATTGGGGAACCTTTCTTCTTTATTCAATCTAGCACCTCAAGAACTCTGTGCTTCCTTGTCCTAAGTATTCCAAGAGAAGCTTCACGACATAAGCATGCAATTTTACGACACACATTTGTCGCTGTCTAGGTAACAACTTCACTTTTAGGCGTTTTTGGGGTGGCAGATAGTATTCTGCTTCGCACTGGCGTAGAAGACGACCAATATTTGACGATGAAGGCAAGCTGTTGTGTCTTTAGACTCGATCTGTAAAACTTTTCATGAAATCTCTTCACATCATCTACTGTTAACACGTGACAATTCTTCCCTTGGTACTTGTGGTTGCAATTTTGATATTATACCGGTTTTTTTCACCTTGTACATGTATCATGAAAGTCAGGGGTGAGATTACGACGTCAAACAAGAAAAGAATTGACAACTTTTGTGTTCCAAAGCAACAACCGGCGTGTTATGTGCGGCACCTCGTCCGAAAAAGCACGCATTATTGATGTCCGATTCGCAGCTATACATACTGAGGAGTAAAAATGACAAATACCATGTCTATAATACGACCAATATGCTGTCTCAGACTGTCATTCATTTGCAGTAAATCCTAACTGACAAGTAGTAATTCTCGAAATTAGCAGTCCATTACATACCGTTTTTCCTTCTCTTCTGTGCGTTGCCATTTCTTTGGATTCTGTTTCTACTGTGCCGTATTGCGTTCAACTATTTCCACAATGGTCTTTGATGTCAAACCACTCATTTCCTTGTACTAATTGTATCAAATACAACACGTTTGTTACACACAGTCGACAAACATCTGGTGCAAACAGTGTGTTATACGAAAACAGCCGCCATTACCCTTGTTATTGTCACTTGTAGTGCGACCACGTTTCATTTTGGTGCTGTTGGACTACTCCGCCTTGGAAACGCTATCGTGGAGGACTTCTTTGGTTGTGACATAAACAATAAATTTCACATCCGATTTGTAGGGCTTTTATCCAGTTTGTGCTCCACTCTTAATTGGGGTCGGATGCAGCTGTCCAATAAGCCTAGGAAACCACATGTATATCTGTTTTTGCTATATGTTGACTTGTCCGGTTCTGAAAGTAGATGCCTGTTGTACATTCTTAATTAGGACCATAGTTCAGTGCCCACATCAGGCATGGCTTGTTCATACATATTTCCACTTACTGATGCCCACAATGCTTTATAAATCTGAGTGATGATTTCTTCTCATAGATTACTAGCTTTGTGCACTAACTCAATCAAACTGGTCCACAATTTCTCGTTTAATCCGTACATATATAGCTTCCACCTTTGCTGATTGTCTAGAGCAAGATGGATTGTATAACTGATATGTATTAAAGCCTTAAATACTTGCTTCTGTAGATGAATGCAGTCCTTTTAATTAAAAATTTTAATCGTCCCTGGGAAATCCTTTGAAGCGATCCTATGAGAACCTGATACCACTAAGGGAAGTTGATTAATTCCATTGAACATGGGAGCAATTTGCATCCAAATTTTCATGTAGAGGAACGTACTCATCTGGAGATATTATAACTTTGGTTTCCCCTTGAGGATTTTCGAAATCCACTGCCAGGTAGAACTCGTGATATGATATCATCCTCACACTGACATGTTTATTACCACTGATGTTGAAACTGTAATTTGTGTTCTGTAGCATTACTTTCACGTTCCATGGCTGTGATGGCTTCACTTATCCTACAGAAATAAAAAAATTGTACCACTAACACTTATGGGCTACCTGCCATGAGGAGTAGGAGGAGAGCTGCTGCTGCGTCATATATTTCGACACCTTCATCTTTTGAGAGTTCTTACTCAACTGTGATTACACTTTTTTCAACCACAATTAATATATGAATTGACAGCACTATGTGCAACTTTAAAACATGGAAAAATAAATGTGTTTCAGCTTTCATGTATATAAAAATGAATAAGGTTACAATGTTCGACATTAAATGTGATAAGAAGAGGGTGACAGAACTAGTCATTCATTTAAGCACAGGTGACAAGTGTATACTGCAACTTCTGAGCACTGAAGCATCTTTCAGCACTTTTAAGTCGGCCATTAAATCACTGCTAAGGGAGAATGGTGGCTGCAGGACATTCATGTTTTCAGGAAATCTGCTGAGTCAGTCATCCTAAGTATTCTGGAACAAATTCTGCCAGAATATGTGATGATGCTGCAGCTAAAACACTTTGCATACTACGGGTGAGAGAACGTTGATACCTATTACATGTTTACGTGGCTTAAATCTAAAAATGTGCGAGGGTGATTCTTGAAATTTATAAAAAACGTGTGGAAAAGTCTGTAATTTGATCACAATTGTCTACTGTTTACTTCTTAACAAAATGACGCCTGATTCATAAGACATTACACACAGATTTCACAAGGTCCCTCCATTGTTTCAGAGAGATGAGTTTATTCTCAAATATGACCTCTGTGATAAGCTCTTTCAGTCAGGTGGAGATGTCAGCTTGATGGACCATATCCTATTTAACTGCACTGTGAAGATTGTAAAAAGCAACAAATAAAACAAATGGTTCTCATACATGCTTGTTCTTCTTCTTCTTTTCTTTGTATATATAAAAATGCACATCGATTCTCTTTTCTTTTTAGTGCAGGTACCTTACTGACAGAGATACTTCAACAGTGCATTTTTATGTACTATATACAGGTACACATCTTGGGAGCCAGAGACACAGACACTTGCCCCTGTGGGGCGGTACCTGTTTATCCAAGTGAGGAGAGGGCTCGGCACACACAACTCCCAGCTGCCTCTGAGCCAGTAGCATTGTGAATGGATGGAGAGGAGGTACTCCCAGCCAAGTGCAATGCTGGTGTGGAAGACATAATAATAAAGTGCATAGCTTCTCTATCTCAGTGTCGAAACATTCCCGCCTTTATTTACTATAATATTATAATATCAGTGTAGCCAATATTTTTAACAGACAAAGTAGTAACGGCTTACTTGGTGCAGTGTGCCAAATCCTGTTGCAATGTGACATTAGTTTTAAAAATTTATATGTGCTTGCATTATACACATTGTGGTGGTAGCTGTTAAACGTTTACAGCGTGGTATTTACATGTGTCTTCTTGAAAATAGGTAAAATTATGAAGAATTACCCCAAAATTGTAAATAACACTGTACACCGATGAATTTGCAGGATACGCACTTTGGTAGTGGTTGTTAAGCATTTGAAGACCCATAGTTACATCTATATTCTTGAAAAGTGGGGCTAATTGAGAATTGTAACACATAACCCAAAACAGTAATTAGTGTTTTACTTTACAGAATATAACACTGGACACGATACTCTGCGGAAAATTGCAAATATCACTTAAATTTGCTGCTGCTGTTGATCGACTGAGGTACAGAGCAAAAATTCTAAGTCCCATCCCATGATTCTGTGTACCTGAAGAGTGGTGGTTTTGTAGAGTGTGTAGTACTGGGGGACCAATATTAACACATTATATGAATGAGGGAGGGATAACCAACATTTTTGGATAATAAATTTTAGTAATTCAGATCAGGCTAAAACGGTGGGACATAAATTTGAGTGCAAGTTCACTACTCAGTGGCTATCTTGGTCATAATTATAGTAAATAAAATAACTTACAAGCCATTAATTAAATCCTAAATAAACAAAACTGATTTCCCAAGTGTGTGGTTTGTTTTCATAAGGGAAGCTAGGGCAAGTGATCAGCTTGCTTGCATAAGAGAAGAATGGGACCTCTGTCTCTGAACTGAATTTACTCCACTTCTGTCACTATCTTACAGGCTGAGGCTGTAACAATGCATAAAGGGTAACAATGTGCTCACGTTTCCTGCGATTTTACGAAGCCCAACATAATCACATTCTCAAGAACCTTACTAATTACCCACCTGATTGGTCCTAATTAATGGGAATTTAATGCTTATAATTGGCTACTGGGTTGAAGATAGATCATTATTTATTTTGTCAGCAAATTACGTAATACTGGGTATCCAGATGATTGATATCCAAACTAAAGGAACTATATCCCGCAAATTATTTATATACACATTTATGGATTAGAGCGTTTTTTTCCTGAATATCACATTTTCAACATATGTAAATGTGGGACCCCCTGGTGGCACAACAAGGATCCAGACGATAGTTCACCTCATTAGGATCCAGACGATATTTCATCTCGTCTCATGTAGTCTGCGGCATGTTTGGTTGCTATAGCATCCTTCATTCACTCTTTGAGGTGTTGGAGACTGTATAAGCATATGCTGATAGACTGTGTGTTTCAAATAACCCCATAAGGAAAATCTTAATGGGGTTACAGCTGAAGACCTGGCAGGCCATGGCTCACCTCTGCCAATCCACCTCCTGAGCAATTCTCTATTAAGAAATTTCCTGACAGTAAGGCTGAAATGTGTTGGAGTTCCATCCTGCTGGAAGATAGTTTCATGTGGAAGTTGTAAGGGGGCATATTGTTTTGGCATATCTAGGTACTAATCTCAGTCACTGTCTAAGAAGTACAGTCTGCTCACCATGTTACACATTAAGCTGGCCCATATGTCGATTTTCCAGTTCACAGGTGACATGGACTTTAGTTGTCCCATGTTCTAAGACTGTGTGTGTTTACAGCTCCATTAACAGGAAATTCCACTTCGTCTGAGACACAATCATGCTGGAGGTAATCAGGTGACTTAGCAATTCTTTTTAGCATTCTTATGTGAAGCTCATACTTTGTCGTTAGATTTTATTGTGTAAACAATTTGAATCTTGCATGATCGTAGATGGAGCCTTTAATGCAATACATCATCCACTCTTGAACGTGGAATCTGTAAATCCAAACTAGCAGTATGAACATATTTATGCAGGGCTGAAATGCTTCTGGATTGTGATCGACGTATTTTCAGAGGTCTGTGGCTTTCTAGCACATTTTACTTGCAACAGACTACCTGTAGTTCTCAGTTTATTGTTTCAGAAGCAAATGTTTTTCCTTGTAGTTTGTTGACGTCCATATCGGGTTCTGAAACGCCATTAAACAGACCTAGTAGACTGCAGCTCTTCTAGTCACAAAGCACACCGAAATTGCTCTTGCGCAGTCGCCATTTTAACTGTGCTCAATGAAAACAAATGATACACATAACCTTGCCAACCACGCTAAACAAAACTTCTGAATATTCTCTTCGGAATGATGTGTTATGGCCATGAGTATATTAATTGAATTATGCATTATTAAATTTTCATTTTGGATACCTTTCAAGCGGACACCCAGCACACAGTTATACACAGCTGACTTAAAAGCAGAAGTAACACATTACAAAGGAAAATAACTGAAGAGCAAGAATCCACAAACAGAAGAGCATTGAAAATTAAGTGTTGTTAACATGTCAACGGATTGGGTATCAACCATTGATACACAGATCTCTTCTCAAGTGAGATGACTCGCCAGCTGCAGTGCTTATGGTGTGTCAACATTAAAACTGCATATTTAGGAAGAATGCACCTTGCTTGCTCATTAGAAGTTAGTATATTTTGATAAGGTTTTATATTCACAGTCAAATGCCTACTAAATTTTTGTTTGAATTCGTTACCTGTTTATAATAGTTAAGGATTTATATTGTAAGCTTTCCAAAAGCCAAATACAAAGCAGTTGAACAAGCAATATTTAAATTTTTTGGTGATAATTTTAACTGTAGTTTCGGTTTTAGATGTTTAGATTAATTTAGATCACTTTTTATCTATTTTTTGTGCCATTGTTTAATTTTATGCACATGCATCTCTGACTAACACAGCAATTTTTGTGCTTCAGTGAACAGATTATCTCAAAATACACCTAAAAAAACCTTGTATACCATTTGTTTCCCTAACATAACAAAGGAATGGCTATTTAACGCCATTCAGCAAAGTTTTGATGTACTCATAATACTAGTCCTTGTAATTACGTGAATAGGTTCTATGATCCACAGATTATGCGTGTCTCATTGTAAGTCACTTGCAGCAATGTTGGCAACGACACCAGTTATTTCCTTGCATGTATCTTCACTAGTAGGAGTTGTAACTTTCTTGTCCATATATTTGACAATATTCAACACATTTCTTTTTTTCTTCTGTCTTACTTGCAGGCACCCATACTCAGCAGAAGATATACCAACCAATATGATTCCAAAGGCTAAGCGTTCAGAATTCAATGTTGCAACATTCAGAGCCAGTTTATCAGCAGATTTGGGAGCATATTCAACGGGATATGCTGCTGGATATTCTGCAGGATATGCAGCAGGAATTGCAGCTGCTTTACATTCACCACCAGAGCATTTATATTCAGTACTCCACTGACTGTATGATAAGAAGAATTACTACAATGCAGTCTAAGACAAATATTTACAAGTTCTGTGGTCAGAGTATATGCGCCATATGTAAACAGTATCTCTTGAATTCTTGTGGATGTGAAGTAAACAGGATTCACTACAAAGTAAGTTTTTCCTGTCGTTTCTTTTGTGTCAAAAGAAGTAGTTTACTGTGCATATTTTGCATATTTAAAATTGATCATTATACAACTTTTAGAAAGAAACGATGGATAAGTATGTGATGCAGTTTTATATTGACCCAACTGTACATGACATTAGTTTTTGGACGATAAAGGCATGATGCATAGGTTACTAGACTGACGAAGTAGATTGCTTACACAGTAGTGAAAGTAGGACAAGTTAAATGGTTTGGAAGTAATCTGATAGAATCTAGAGGTGGTTTGATAAAGTTTGGGATAATCTAACACATTTTTGGTGTAATATGACACACTTTTGGGGAAAGTTGATACAGTTTACATGTGCATTCAAAGCAAAAAAAATGTGCACAGTATATCCACATCTGCCTCATCACCATCATCATCATCATTACCATCATCATCATCATAATCGTCACCTCTCTGATTTATACACCACAATAAAATTCGTCTCACTTTGTAATGCTCACTTCAATAAGGCAATAACGCTATTGTGTTTTAACTTACTTAGTCTCAACTTGCTTTTACTGTCATAACTTGTAAGAACAAGCTTCAACTTGCGCATTTAACGTCATGATTACACTTGCCGACGTCTGCACATGTGCCTTGATACAATCTTCAAATACGTCATATTTTGATAAGTATAAAGAGGTGAGGTATGGGCAGTTTGTTTCATTTTGTTGCAGCTTGTAAAACTATTTGAGAAGCTACAAAACAAGACAGACAGAGGCACCACACCAAAAGAAACATATAACAGAGAAGCAGAATAATAGTTGGTTCTTCACTGAGGAAAACGGTTAATAAATGTGGAACCGACTTTATGACGCTCCTGTGGTTCTGTCGCAATCTGCAAACCGATTCCACCTGTAACAGTAAGTTATATAAAGTAATAATTGCATATTCTAAGATGAATTAATTTTCCATCATCCACAAGACAAACAATGAACCAATAAGTTAAATACAATATTTATGTAATATCTTACCTTCGGTCAATGGAGATACATTAGTCTCAATTTCAGGCTTTACTATATCTGTACCTAAAGTTGGATCTAAAAAAATCTCACCAGGTTTTGTCAGAAGGAGAACAGATGTTATTTGAGAACCATGGAGTTCAACTTCCCTCACCATAAAATAATAAAAATATGAAATAAAAACGTTTGTATAGTCCTTCATCATTGCTTAATGAAGATACATTATTCTCAATTTCAGATCCTAATTCTTCTTTGCGTAATTCGGATGCAAAAAATCACACCAGATTTTTGGCAGAGAAGAAGAAGATGCGGTTCAAGATCGATGCACTTCAGCTTCCCATCAGACCTGTGTCTCACAGACGGTGGCAGCTATACCAAAAGCAGACAAGTGAAGACGTTAAAAACAATGTCTTTATGAAATCAGCAGGTGACAAAGAAGGAGATGATTATAATGAGAAAGACGATGATGATGATTACTGTGATGAAGAACAAGAGGGTGATGTTCCTAAATGGAAGAAAGTCTCCAACAGATTATCAGCATATGTAAATACAGATAATCTGATGGAGTGATAGGTTTTCTTGCTAGCTTTACAATGGTGTGCAATAACTGACGTCATAATGAAAAATATGTATTAAAGAGGAGCTTTGCGAAGCATTGATTGTCATCTGATGCTGCGAAAAATGAAGTGAAAGCCTGGTAAGTTGAATATGAGCTCATTAAATCATACCTAGACTAGGTAAAATGATGAGGTAAACATGTCACTCTTACCAAAAAATTTTGTCATTTTTTTGCTTTGCTAAATCGCAGCTGTAAGTTAGATTTGAGTAGTGCTGTAGATGAATTTAATGTTGTGCTTAGTTTAATAGACAATTTAGGTGCGAAAATAATTAATATGAAAGTCCATTGCATTTGCAAAGGGTGTCAAAGTTTGTTGGGAGGGTAATATTGGTGCATTTTAAGCTATAGTTACATCTGCAGAAGTACTCATTTGTGGCCAATTCTTATGTATTTAGCTAAATTATTGCATTGTATTTAAAGAAAACTACTGTCATCTACTAATCTATAATTTATTTAGTACCAATACTCAAACTGCTTGTATTTTACTAAGTATTACAGATAATTTTCATGTGGAAGTATTTAATTTGAAGGTCCATTGTCCTTGCAAAGTGTGTGAAATCTTGCATGTAGTACAATATATGTTAAATAATTTTATTTATTTTCAAGATATCAACTCTGTCATTCTCTTTGGAGATGTCATATCTCTGTCACCATCTTTGGTTATCTAATGAGTGTGCATAAACAAAGGACATTGTTCTGCAGTTTAAACGCTATGTCGTAAAATCATTGTGATAGAAAAACCCTTCCTACTGTCAGGTTATATGCTAAATGTTGGTATGGTTGATTAAAATTACTTGCAGAGCCATAGCAACAATTTGTTCAATCATTTGTAGTAACTGGTATCGATTGCGTTTTTTCTAGTGATGCATTATCTTGGCTCACTTCTTGAACTGGTGATGAAAAAGTTACATGATGACAATACACATCACCAGATACACTTTATGCATTTAGATACTGTCATAATGGAAGCATTACAGTTTCATGCATCCCTGACACATTATTTTGGATATTGTGACTTTTACAAACATCACAGATATGAAATAGAATTAATTTGAGACACTGTTGTGTCATACCTAAGTATGGTGTTCATATCGAACTTCGAACACTACTGTTTATTGGCAAAGACAAGCAAGGGAGTTTACACCAATTCATGTCACAATACACATATAGTCACTAGAAAAGTCAGAATCAAACTGATTTGTGCAGTGAGAATAAGTATATTGTGACAATTGTCTACCATCAGTGTGTGATGCATGTATTATCAATTTTAGATTCTTGTCATTACGATCACGCAATTTCAGTGCAGCCTCAGTAGGTCAGTCTTGAGAATGAAACAATCAGTGTGAAACTAGTTGCCAAAATATATGCACTACGTCTGCGACAGATTTGTAATACACTCTTCACTATATCAAATGTTGATGCAAGGTTCCATCTTGGCTCCATTTTTTGGTATTAACCATTAAAACTTTACTAGTCCTGATAAATACTGATGGAGTCATGACATATGCCTATGACATATTGTTTATGGTTTCAGAATGTTCTGGAGCAAGATGGAGTCTAAATCAAGAAACTGTTTATCACTAATGTAGCAATGGTTAATAGCATAGCTGGATGTGTTCTGGCTCTGCATGTACTGTTACTAGATACCCACTCCCCCTATGATGCCATAGATGATGTGATGCATTGCTGACAGATTCCTCCCACTCCCTCCTCTGACCTACGCTAATTGCTCTACGTATAAAATGGCGCGAAATTTAGAAATTGGTGGGAAATTAAAAAGAACCATAATTTTTACCCATTCCTATGAGATCACTGTGTAAGTAAGGTGCATGTCCTAAGCGTAAATAGGTGAGAAATTCAAAATTCCAAGTGGTTGTTATCCTATTGGTTGGAAATCCAAAGTGGACCTTGGGATATGGGCACAGCCCTCTTCAAGTCAGAACCCGTGATTATGAAATTTGGAATGCTGACAAAGGCCCATAAAAACAGAATCCAGATGACGATCAAAGATGGGAAAACTGGGGATACTCAGACAGCTCTAAGACGTCAGAATCCCTGATGGTGGATTTGTTGGATACTGGCACAGCCTGCATGATTGTCAGATCACATATGCGAAGTACAGAATACATGATGGTGGACCTGGTGGATACTGGTTAGTGTATATGGTTGCCAAGCCAATTGTGTTCTAAGTTTCGAATCCTATCAACTATCTATATTCAACTATCTACATTCAATTATCTACAGCCTGCTGCTTAAAATGTCACACAAACATTGCAGTGGTTCCATCCTAGGGTATTAACTTTATCTCACAAATACAAAATATTTGCCATCTTCTGTTGGTACGACTAAATTAATTGCAAAGTGATGACTACACGACGTTTGACCCCCTACATTAACTTGTTACAGTAAGATTGTAACAAAATGCTCCATGTTACAGCAAAATTTGTAAGAAATTGCCTCATGTTGCAGTTAAATTCTACATCTACATCAATTGTCATTGATCTCACAATCAAATGACAATTGTATAACTGACATTTAATGTTGGAGGGAATACCACCACAGTCATCGTTGCACTATGCAATGCTAGTAATGTAGACATTGAAGATCATGGAAACTCAAAGTCTGGAAGCTTGGACCTCAAATGCTGATATTTTGCAATCGTCTCTTTCTGCCAACATGCTCACTTTCATTATCTGTTGACGATAACTGGGTTTATGTAAGTATAACAAATAATGAACTATGAACAGCTAGCTTTTCCTCACCAAGTATTGGTTAAAACCAAAAGGAGTTTGAATTACCATATGAACATATGTATCTGTGTATGTATGTATATCTCACCAATTTACATTCTTACATATCGTAAACTCCTTCTAGCCATTTCTTCTTTCCTCTTCACAGATCCAGCCATGTCCATTCATAGCAATCGCTACCCAGGTGGCCTTGCCTCCCACGTACCACGCAAACCACACATAGTGTGTGTCTTATGGGATACAGGCCACATTCCACCTCTCTCACATTGCCTCTAAATTCCATCACCAGATCAGGGGTTGTAACAATAACAACAAAACCTGCTGTTGACCATCTGGTTACCTTGTCGACCTTCATTATGAATAACTTCTTGCGGAAGCGCCAGACAGTGGCTGTGTTCTTTGATTTGGAGAAGGCTTACGACACCTGTTGGAGGGCAGGCATTCTCCTCACCATGCATACATGGGGCCTTCACGGTCGCCTCCCTCTTTTTATTCGTGCCTTTTTAATGGATCGAAAGTTTAGGGTACGTGAGGGTTCTGTCCTGTCCGACACCTTTCGCCAGGAGAATGGGGTGCCACAGGGCTCAGTTTTGAGCGTCGCTCTCTTCGCCATAGCGATCAATCCAATAATGGATTGCCTCCTAGCTGATGTATCAGGCTCCCTTTTCGTGGACGATTTTACCATCTACCGTAGCGCACAGCCTACATGTTTCCTGGAGCGCTATCTTCAGCGTTGTCTTGACCGTCTTTACTCCTGGAGTGTCGCCAATGGCTTCCGTTTTTCTGCCGAGAAGACGGTCTGTATTAACTTCTGGCGCTACAAAGAGTTTCTCCCACCGTCGTTACATCTCGGCCCCGTTGCTCTCCCATTCCTGGAGACAACAAAATTTTTAGGTCTTACATTTGACAGGAAACTTAGCTGGTCTCCACATGTGTCATATTTGGCTGCCCGTTGTACCTGTGCCCTAAATGTCCTCCGTGTTCTCAGCGGTACGTTGTGGGGAGCGGATCGAATCGTCCTACTTCGCCTATATCGGTCGATCGTCCGCTCAAAGCTAGATTATGGGAGCTTTGTATACTCCTCTGCACGGCCGTCCATCTTACGCCGTCTCAACTCTATACAACATCGGGGGTTACGTCTTTCGATCGGAGCGTTCTATACTAGTCCCGTCAAGGGTCTTCATGCTGAAGCCGGTGAATTGCCACTAACCTACCGGCGCGATATACTGCTTTGTCGGTATGCCTCTCGGCTATTATCAATGCCCGACCACCCGTCTTATCGTTCCTTTTTTGACGACTCTCTCGACCGTCAATACGGGTTGTATGTATCTGCCCTGCTACTGCCTGGAGTTCGCTTTCGTCGCCTCCTTCAGCAACTTGATTTTCCACTCCCTGCAACCTTTAGAGTGGGCGAGAGCCAAACGCCACCTCGGCTCCAGGCTCAGGTTCGCATTCACATTGACCTCAGCTCGCTCCCAAAGGAGGTTACCCCAGCTTCGGTATACCGCTCGCGGTTTGTCAAACATCGTTCGCAGTTCATTAATACGATCTTCATTTATACAGATGGCTCTAAGACCAATGACGGTGTCGGGTGTTCTTTTATTGTCGGGGCACACAGTTTCAAATACCAGCTCCATGGCCATTGTTCGGTCTTCACAGCTGAGCTATTTGCCCTCTACCAGCCACCACCGACATTCTGCTTATGTCATCTGCTCTGATTCCCTGAGCGCCATCCAGAGCCTCAGTGATCAGTATCTGGTTCACCCTTTTGTTCACCGGATCCAATGCTCTCTTCAGCAGCTGGCAGATAACGGTTCTCCGGTTACCTTTATGTGGGTTCCTGGCCATGTCGGTATCCCTGGGAACGAAGCTGCAGATGCCGCAGCCAAGGCTGCGGTCCTCCAGCCTCGGACAGCTTCTTGTTGTGTACCTTCATCTGATTTTAGCAGGGTCATTTGTCAGCGCATTTTATCGCTGTGGCATGCCAATTGGTTTACACTTACTGAAAACAAGCTTTGGGCCTTGAAACCTCTCCCCACGGCTTGGACGACCTCTTCACTCCCTTCTCGGCGGGAGGATGTCGTTTTGGCCCGGTTACGGATTGGACACTGCTGGTTCAGCCACCGCCATCTGGTGACGGCTGCGCCGGCGCCGTTCTGCCCATGTGGGCAATTGCTGACGGTACGCCACATTTTAACGTCCTGTCCGAATTTTAATACGCTGCGCATTGATCTTGGCCTGCCATGTACTCTGGATGAAATTTTAGCGGATGACCCAGGAGCAGCTGCTCGCGTTCTTCGTTTTATCCGCTTGACAAACCTGTTTAAGGACATTTGATTATGCTGTTTTCTTTTAATCCCTTGCTTGATAATGTGCCTTTTAGGGTGTTGTCCTTTTTAGTTGCTGTTTTAACATTGTGCCTCACAGTGCATTCATAATTTAGTCTGGGCGCTAATGACCACTGTAGTTGTGCGCCACAATGTTAGGCATTGCTCTCAGGAAAAATGACTTTGTTAACAAAAAAAAAACTGACAAATACTTACTGCCAAACTTCGTCTGTCTGACTGATTGCTGCTGCTGGTGACGCTTCGTATTGGATGAATGTGCAGATGGTAAATGACGTTGCAAGCGCAGTCGAACTAAAAAAATTAAAATTGTTCAAAGGGTGGGGAGCTGAGGTTGCCAGCCACTGACGCCATCGGTGCCCTGGGAACCAGTTGATGTAACACCATTGGCAACAGGAAGAGGCAGGAATGCTGATGCTGGAGTCAAGGATGTGGGCTCAATCTCTGCTTGATCCTCTGCTTCTATTCCTGCTTCATACCTATTTGCTAGTGTGTTCATAATCATGTAGCCCCCGTCTGCAGATCCAAATGGGGGACCATTTTACCTCTGAAATATTTTACCCAAGAGAGTGCAATCAACATTAAACCATACAATAGA
Organism: Schistocerca piceifrons; assembly: GCF_021461385.2. Classification (NCBI taxonomy): domain Eukaryota; kingdom Metazoa; phylum Arthropoda; class Insecta; order Orthoptera; family Acrididae; genus Schistocerca; species Schistocerca piceifrons. Next base: position 388,886,930 of record NC_060139.1, on the reverse strand, counting down.
GCTACAGGCCATTGTAAAATACAATGGATTTAATTTCAAGTTGCTTTTAGCGGCCTGCTGTTCCAAATTTCCATACCAGTTAATGTTACTGGATGATTCAGTCATCGAGACCGTTGCCTTGCTAACTACAGATGTGATTGCAACATTGATATGGCTGTATGTATCGTTGAGGCGCCCAAGGCATTTCTATTTTCCACAAATTACCCTGAGCATGATGTTAGATAAGTCACCTGTGAGTGGAACGACTGCTGGCAGCAAGCGAGAAGAAACTTTCAGATTTGGTAACTATAGTTATAGAAACATGCGACCACCTTACTGTGTTTCCAGCCAGTTGGCAATAAATCAGCTATTTTTATCTCCACCTGTTAAGCTTCTTTTGAGTAATACTATTTGTAGATGGACTACGCTGTTTAATTTTTGTAGTTGTGTCCATTTCTGCAGCAGAGACAATGAACATGAAAGTCTTCTGGGTATGGTACTGTGTCATATGGTAATAATTGTCACCAATAAAACCAATGTTTCATCCACAGGTACAGTGGCCTCTTTCTGGGTCCATGATATTTAGCTTTAGGAGAACGACGAAAGAAATTACCATTGCAGTACTGTGGACTCTGTGAAATGATTGACGTTTCAGTTGTTTACTTGCCTTTGCAACCTTATCCTTAACAATCCCTGCTGTTAATTTGGTTGACAATGTCCTGTCTAGTCTGCCAGGAATCACAATTATTGAATGTAGAGTGAAGGTCTATACCTACAACGTTATTAGACCTAATAGTACCGCTTAGACAATTTAAAAGTATAAAATGTCCTGATGAACTGACATCCCCATACATCTATCTGAATGTATTTTGTTCATTTCACACTAGTGTAGGGGTACTGACAATATCCCATAATAAAACAGAGGTTATCTCTAGTTTGTTGGTTCAGTATTTTGAACGTTGCTAGCATATCTAGTTGGCTCACACACTTTCTGCAAATCCAACAACGGCATTAAAAAGAAATTTTCCCATAGTACATAAACCTTTCTTTTGGCTTCAGAACCAATGTGCAAATGTCCACTGCCAGGAGGAAAAATTTGCATCTCTAGGTTTTTCAGTTCCCTTGCAGAATGTATGTGTGACTTATAGGTTACTTCCAACTTACGTGAATTTTGACTCTCTATCACTTGGGTTGAAGTACAAGTGTGCTTCCTCCATTTTTATGTTTCTCATCATTTTCTCTCAGGTCATGTGGGCTATGATTGCATTGCTATCCCAATAGCATACTATCATTGGCAATCTGAGTTTCTATACTCCACATTAGGTTATCAGATCTGTAGTATCGGTGTGGCTTCTCTCTGCATGGAGGTATCATTGGTGCGTGGTGGCGTGACTCCAGGGCAAGTGTGGCTCATACACCATGGTTGGCTCTTAGCAGGTTACTGCGGACATGAGGGTGACGGACTTATCGATTGATCTGGTGATCATAAGCTTTACGATTGTGGAAGTGGACGCTCTCTTTGGCAAGGTATTTGTTTAAATAAAGACACGAGCTTGGAAAAAGATAAGGTCAGTGTCGTACTTGACAATTTAGAAAAGTATGTTTCAGCTTCCAAATGAATCACGTCAATAATATCGCTCCACTTCCTGGATTCGTTACGATTCATGCATGTACTTCTTCAGAGACTTGCTGAGACCATGTGTCAGGAGGACATGCATATCAACAGAGCCGCAGATCTCGATGATGCAAAGTTTCGGCTTGTGAAAGAAAGGGTTTCTTCCTTTACGAACACCTAGATTCACTGGAGAGACACCGCGAAACCACGTTGCCTGATGCAACCTTATTCAACAGCGAATTCACAGGTACTGCCATAAACTTTGCAGTGTATAGGCATGTGGTAAATGTTTGGTAGAATTTTAACATCTCTAATTTACAGGGATATGCCAAATTGTACATGGAAACTGATGTGCACTTGCTTGCTGACATTTTTGAGGAACAGAGTCAGGGCTGTTATAGGACGAAGTGTTCAAATGATGTGTCTCAACATCAAGCTGTCGACCAATCTTGATACGTATTTCTTTGAATGCGGGATTTGCGGGGGATACACAGATACTCCACGATGAATAACCTGCCTATGATTGGAAAGGAATACAGGCCATCTGAAGACTTGAGTTACATCCTTTATTTGGATGTGAACAATCTCTAAGTGCATGCGACGCAACAAAATTCACTTTTGAAGGTTTCCAATGGCTGTCAAAAGATGAAGTCGTCAAATTGAAGTATGAGATATACGATGTGACTGCAGATGCTGGAATATTCCACCCATATACATGATGTGCACAGCCACTTGCCACTGTCTCTGGATCGCCTAGTCGCACAAAATGGTTCCATCTCCCAATCTGATTACAATGCTGGGGAATAAGCAGAGATACATTCTATACTACAGAAACCTACAACATTGTCTCAGGTTGAGGATGAAACTCCTTAGAGTCACTATCTCTTCAGCAGTGTCTCTGGTTAAAGGAGTGCATTGATGTTAACGCCAAACAGAAAACTCTTGCTATATATGACTTTGAAAAAGATTTTTGTACATTAATTAATAATTCAGTTCTCGGAAAGAGCATGGAGAATGTTTTAACACACCGCGGAATTCATTTAGTTTAGCACTGAGAAGAGCGTTGTGGTCTAAGAGATTACATTTCAGTGCAATGGGTTAAATGTGTGTGAATTCCTAAGGGACCAAACTGCTGAGGTCAACGGTTCCTATACTTACACAATACTTACTAACTTATGCTAAGAGCAACACACATACCGAAGTCTGAGGGAGGACTCGAACCTCTGGCAGGAGGAGCCGCCCAATCCGTGACATGGAGCCTCATACCGTGCAGCCACTCTGCGTGACTTTCATTGAAGGACTAGTCACTGCGCAGGTAATTACGATTTACGAAGCCTGTCTGTATTGGTATGTATACAAATTCTCGACCTCTCCAAACTCCACATGCGCCAATTCCACTACGAGTTTGCTACACCAAGCTTTGATGACGTCAAGTTACTTTATATGGATACAGACAATTTCATCTACTGGGTGAAAGGCTGCAATCCATATGAAGTAATTAGGTACAATTGTCAAGGAACTCGACACGTTTGGAAGTGTAGCCGATAATCCTTACAGCATAACACCACAGAATACGAAGATTATTGGACTCGTAAAAGAAGAAGCGAGACGGTTGCAGATTGTAGAGTTTGTAGGGTTCTGGTCAGAGATTTATGCATATCGTGTAGATGCAGGTGCCATCCAAATATGGGCTAAGGGTATAGTTTGTGTGGCCTACAGGCTCTCACTATTGAAGACTGCAAGGAGTGCCTGTACAGTGGCAATGCAGCTGCACATATTGTGTGCCAAATAATCTTTTGGTCGCAAGGCCATGAGGCTATACTGCACTGGAACTGAAAATTGGTCTTTCATGCCATGAAGACAATCACTTCATATCTGTGGATTAATTGGGACCCTGTAAGATCCAAATTCAAACCGTAGATGCTACAAGTCATGTATAACCGAATGAGGTAGCGCAATGGTTGTCACACTAGACTTGCAGTCAGGAGCACAATGGTTCAAACCTGTATCTGGCCATCCAGATTTAGGTTTTCCATTATTTCCCTAAACTGCTCCAGGCAAATGCTGGGATTGTTCCTTTGAAAGGGCATGACCGATTTCCTCCCCCATCCTTGACACAATCCGTGCTTGGCTCTGTCTCTAATGCTATCGATGGCGATGGGATGTTAAATCCAGTCTTCCTTCCTTCCTTCATTAGTCATGTATAAAAGCAGTGATCTGTATGTAAGAAAATCATTCTCTTCCTCATCTCTCTTAGTATTACAGTATGAAGTATCTCTGCGGTCAGATGCTGCTAGTCATATATAAAACAATGAATTGCATTGGTATGCTACATCTTTGCATTGGCTACCAGATGCTGACAGGCTAGTCATGCATAAAAATCATTCCTTTCTTCTCTTTTTGTATTATTATGATGTATCTTTGCAATCAGATGCTGCTAGTCAAATATACAACAATGAACAGTATTAGTGTAATGTCTCTCTCTGATTATAAGCAATCTCTTTTTTGAAAATTGAGAAATGTGTTGTTAATTATATTAAGCAATAAATTAATTTGCTATATCAGTGTTACTATTTGTAGAATGGCCCTGATCCCTTCACCATGGATGTTAATGCAGGGTGAAAACAAGTAAGAACAATTATCTTTGTAGAACATTTTTTATTTACACATATACATACATACACACACACAATAACTCAATTTTTAGAGGATTGTCCAAATAATTCTTTTCTATGTGCCTTGATTTCAGCCTGAATCGTATTCAGATCTATAGGTGAAATTACATAGGTAGCCATTCCTTCAGTAAATTCAAGCTTTACCCATTTTATGCTTATAGGGTTTGCAAATGCATATCTTGGTCTTCGGTGAACATAGCCATTTACACAGTTCTAATTGATTTATATTCACACTAAACATACGCAAATAGTCAGTAAAGTCACAATATGGAGCTCCAATGACTCAGTCTGTCTGTCACAATCAGTACAAGTTATTTAAATTCATCTCATTTAGATTTCAACTGAAGCTCTGCATCTCCATACAAATCAATAACTGCCAGCTCACCCTTTAACATGCTAGTGTTAATAGGAGTATGTGATGGCTTGTATTCTGTCGTCACCTTTCTCTCTGTGAACTCTTTCATACTACACAGATAATCCCATTCAAACCACAACTACTGTATTCTAGTACCATCACAATGAACGTTCTCTATCTCAGTCACCACATCAAAGTCACTGCGAGGTATAATGCTACATTTGCGCACACTTAGATCCATTTGCAGTAAAATTGTTCATATTGGTGAATAGAAGTATTCTACTAGCACTTAGCTGAGACTCAAGTTCTGGTAGCTGCTGCTACTGCCGTGGCTGTGCTATGACATAGTCGAACCTCGTCAGCTTCGAAAGGTCAGGAAGACATCCTGTGGACTGCGACTGCTACTGCTGTGGCTATGCTACGACACAGTCGAACGAAACCAAATCTGAAATGTCGGAAAGACATTCTGTGGACAGTGACTGCTGCTACTGTGGTTCAGGCAGAAATTTCTGCGTGTCCTCGTCTATAACAATAACAAAGCCCTAAGTATAGCGAAATACACACCCATCATAAAAATAATAATAACAGGTAGATGAATACTTACGTATAGTCTTCTTCTTCTCAGCTGATCACTGGTGGCAGCACTTCATACTGTACGGATGTACAGATGGTAAATGACAGTGCACATGAACTGAACTACAAAAATCAAAATTTCTACAAGGGTGGGAGGCTGTGCAAAAAAGCCATAGGTGCCCTGGAGCCCCGGCTCATTTTCTCAGAAGCGCGCAATGTCATTGGCCACAAGGGGAAGGAGGGGAGGGGAGGCGAAGGAAATTGTGGGAATAATGTCATTGCCGAGTGTCAGGTACTGACGCCATGAATTCTGGGAAAAGCTGACGATTGCATAAATTCTAGGAATGCTGATTCTGACGTCAGCGATTTGACGCAGTAACCTATTACTAGCTGCTACGAAAAGCATAATGAATGCATTACCATAGCCAAGCCATACAAGAAGTGAACGTCATCTGCAGTAGTACAAGTTTATGTGTCTACAAGTTCCACATATGGCGAAGAGATTGAAAGAATGTATGATAAGATGAAAGAAACTTTCAATACGTTAGGGGAGACGATAATTTGATTGTGATTGTGGCAGGATTACGAAAGTATGAAAAGGTGGAGAAAGAAAAATAGTAGGAGAACGTGGACTGAACAAGAGTAATAAAGGGGAAGCTGCCTGGTAGGATTATGCAAAGAGCACCACCTAAACACTGTTAACATTTGGTTTAAGAATCGTGAAAGAAAGTTGTATAGGTCAAAGAGACCTGGAGGCACTGTCCAGATACACTGTCCAGTTTCATTAATTTGACCACCAGTCGAAAGGCTGAATAACCACCTTTTGCATCACAGACCGCTGCAAGACGTGCAGGAAGAGGGTCTGTGAGGTTGTGGAAGGTACCTAGAGGGAACTGGAGTCATTTTGACTCCTGTGTGATAGCCAGCTGTACTAGGTTTCTTGGTTGCAGATCCATGGGACGAACAGCCTGACTGAGGTGGTCCCACAGATTCCCTATTGGGTTTAAATCTGGAGATTTCGGTGGCCAGGGGAGTACAGTACACTCGTCCTGGCTCATCAAAGAGCTCTCAACCACGCATGTACACTATGAACCGCGTGACATGCTGCATTGTCTCGTGTCATCGGTTTGAGGAAAAGCAAACTGTATGTAGGAATGGACAGATACATACATGCATACATAAGGATAGGTACATACTGTGTTGATCTATTGTGCCTTCCAGGACGACGAGATCACCCAGGGAACGCTAGGACAACAGACTACATACTATAACGCTCCCTCCCCTGGCCTAGACCCTTCCAGTGATTGTTACAGTGTGTTTGCTTTCAGTCGTTTCACTTCCGATGGAGTATAAGACGTGATTCATCTCAAAAGACCACCCATCGCCACTCAATGAGCTTCCAGTTGCAGTTACTGGCGTGCAAATTCCAGCCTTCGTCGCCGATGAACAGTAGTCAGCGTGGTGCATGAACCAGGCGCATGCTGCACAGGCCAATATGCAGCAATGTTTTCTGAACTTTTGTTGAGGAGACGTTGTTGGTAGCCCCTTGGTTCATTTGGGCGGTCAATTGCTGACCTGTTGCACACCTATTCGCTCATATACATCTCTGCAGCCGTCATTCACTTCTGTCATCTATGGCTTACGATGCACCACACTTGCCTTGACACCAGTTTCGGATAGGGCCATTTTGCCACACACAGTGTATTTTAACCACAGTAAGACGTGAATAGTTTCAGACTTAGCCTTTTCGAAGATACTCCCACCCTTGGCCTGAAAGGCAATGATAATGCCCATTTGGATGTCAGATAAATCATTCCGTTTGCGCGATGTGACAATGATTGCACTGTTTTCCACGTCCACCAGCACGCTTTATATACCCTACACTGCTGGTGACGTCACCGGCCGTGTGTGAGTGGTTGTTACTCGTTGATGACTAACATAGGTGGTGGTCACATTAATGTGACTGGACTGTGTAGATAAGATAATGGGAAGAGAGAGATTTCGAAAGTAGAATTGAAAGTGAAAAGATTTCATAGATTGAATTGCAAATTAAAGTGATGAAATTGTAGAAAGATAGGAAATTAAGGAAATGGGACTTGGATAAATTAAAAGAAATTTGTTAACATCAGATATAATTTAAGTGTTAGGATGCATTTTCTGGAGATATTTCTATGGAGTGTAGCCTTGTACAGAGGAGAAACGTGGAAGATAAACAGTCCAGAGAAGAAAACAACAGAATATTTTGAAACGTTGTGCTACAGAAGAATGCTGAAGATCAGATGGCTAGTTCGGATAAATAACGAGGAGACACTAATTCGAATCGAGGAGAAAATAAATTTATGGCTTAACTTGACTAAAAGAAGGAATTGGTTGATAAGACACATCTGGGGCAATCAAGAATCACCAATTTGTTGATGGAGGGCGGAGTGGGGACTGGAAATAAATATTGTAGAGGGAGAAAAAGTTTTACTACCAGAAACACATTCGTATGGATGTTGATTATAGTACTTATGGAGAGATGAGGAGGTCTGCACGGGACAGACTAATGTGGAGAACTGCATAAAATTAGCCTTCAGACTGAATATTGCAACAAATACAAGTCACAAGAGCTTGCGTTTTTGCCTCCTCTTGAACCCCTACGCGCCTGCCAATTTATAACTGTCATATTACAATCTTCCTCATCACCACTGAATCACCAGGAAATTTCCACATGCTATTTTCCAAGGTTTGTCTGAAGTGCTCTCCAATTCCGTACCTAATATGAATGAATCATAGATACGCCTGATTAGTATTTTTCACATTTTGACTATTATCTTCAGTATGATCATCTAACGTACTGGTTCTGTATTTACATGATTAAACGTTACCGAATTTCTCACAGAAATAAATATGGCAGCACTATTGGTGTACATACCATCTTCATAGTATGTACTTCATATGAGAGATAACATTAAACTGCTGTTAATTATTGGTTTTGATCAGCTTTTAGTTCAGGTTTATACTACCATTATCAACATTAATAAGTGAGAGAAATTCTGGTGCTTTGTCCTAAACACTACTGCTGTTGATTAAAAGGGGGGGGGGGGGGGGTAGGATGTCAAAATTTAAAAAAAATCGATTTTCCAAAAATATGCCTGTTTTGTAATGCACATTTTTCTGAATAGTTTGATTATAAAACCTACATATTTGAGAGAGTATAAGACATATTATTTGGTCTAAAGTGTACCAAGATGCAGCAGTGAACCATGGAGTGGCTACCAAAGGTCATTTGCTGGTGGTGAAGAATATCATCATAGGAATTCTCTACCAACTGTTGTAATGGAAGCCATCAAACCTATATTCAGGGACATTGCAGATGAAAACTTATTCAAGAAATGTCTTCATGGCGGTATCCAAAACCCAAATGAAAGTTTTGACCAATGTTTATGGGGAAGATTGCCAAAAACTATTTTTGTGGGAAGAAATGCACTTGTTATTGGTGTTTACGATGCAGTTTCATGTTTTAATGACGGTATGCAAAGCAGGAAATATGTTTTAGAGAAAATGGAATTTAAGACCGGAGTGAACTGCATCAAAGATTTGTACACGATAGAGCGTGTAGTGAAAGCAAATAAATCATATTTGGAGGTGATAAAATCAAGAAGAGTGCATCATAGGAATGTGAAAAGGGAGAAAAGTGATTTAGAAAAAGAAAAAGAACTTGCTTGTGGTACTGGACTATTCTAAAAGCATGCCAAATACAAGCAGAAATTTTAACGGCCATTTTTCGCAAAACACAAATTTCTGTACTTAGGTACATGTACGAGTGTGGTTTGAAAAGTTCTAGGAATCACCAAGAGAGGTCAGCGCTAGTGCAACGAGTTGTTCATGTGATACTCATTGGACTGTTCCTGTAAACACTTGCCACGTCAGTCCTCTTGGAAGAGAGCTGTGGCTCTGTTGTTGTTCCCGCGTAGCGATTTCCGAAGATGGAAAAATCGAGATTCGAACAATGATTAAATACTTCGTAAAGAAAGGTATGAAAGCAAAGGACATTCATGCCGATTTCTAGAATACACTGGGCGACTCTGCTTTTTCATATTCAACTGTTGCCAAGTGAGCAAATGAACTTAAATTTGATCGGGAGAGCTTAGATGATGATCCGCGCAGTGTTCGGCCAAGATGTGTCACTACTCCAGAAATCATTGCAAAAGTGCACACAATGGTCATGAAGGATCGCCAAATGAAACTGCGTGAAATTGCTCACGCTTGTCAGATGTCATCTGAAAGGGCACATCACATTTTAACTGAAGAATTAGATATGAAAAAAATATCTGCAAGATGGATGCCGCGACTCCTGACGTGCGCCCGCACACATGTACCGTCGCCATGGCAGAATTACACGAACTAAGGTATGAACAGAGTTTCAGAGAGAGCATAATGGAACAATTGACAGGAATGGGGGAAAGAAGTACAGTAGAAGAAGAATGGGTAGCTCTGAGGGATGAAGTAGTGAAGGTAGCAGAGGATCAAGTAGGTAAAAAGACGAGGGCTAGTAGAACTCCTTGGGTAACAGAAGAAATATTGAACTTAATTGATGAAAGGAGAAAATATAATAATGCAGTAAATGAAGCAGGCAAAAAGGAATACAAACGTCTCAAAAATGAGATCGACGGGAAGTGCAAAATGGCTAAGCAGGGATGGCTAGAGAACAAATGTAAGGATGTAGAGGCTTACCTCACTAGGGGTAGGATAGATACTGCCTACAGGAAAATTAAAGAGATCTTTGGAGAAAAGAGAACCACTTGTATGAACATCAAGAGCTCAGATGGAAACCCAGTTCTAAGCAAAGAAGAGAAAGCAGAGAGATGGAAGGAGTATATAGAGGGTCTATACAAGGGCGATGTACTTGAGCACAATATTATGGAAATGGAAGAGGATGTAGATGAAGATGAAATGGGAGATACGATACTGCGTGAAGAGCTTGACAGAGCACTGAAAGACCTGAGTCGAAACAAGGCCCCGGGAGTAGACAACATTCCATTAGAACTACTGATGGCCTTGGGAGAGCCAGTCCTGACAAAACTCTACCATCTGGTGAGCAAGATAAATGAGGCAGGCGAAATACCCTCAGACTTCAAGAAGAATATAATAATTCAAATCCCAAAGAAAGCAGGTGTTGACAGATGTGAAAATTACCAAACTATCAGTTTAATAAGTCACAGCTGCAAAATATTGACACGAATTCTTTACAGACGAATGAAAAAACTGGTAGAAGCTGACCTTGGGGAAGATCAGTTTGGATTCCGTAGAAATGTTGGAACACATGAGGCAGTACTGACCTTACGACTTATCTTAGAAGAAAGATTAAGGAAAGGAAAACCTACGTTGCTAGCATTTGTAGACTTAGAGAAAGCTTTTGACAATGTTAATTGGAATACTCTCTTTCAAATTCTAAAGGTGGCAGGGGTAAAATACAGGGAGCGAAAGGCTATTTACAATTTGTACAGAAACCAGAGGCAGTTATAAGAGTCGAGGGGCATGAAAGGGAAGCAGTGGTTGGGAAGGGAGTGAGACAGGGTTGTAGCCTCTCCCCGATGTTATTCAATCTGTATATTGAGCAAGCAGTAAAGGAAACAAAAGAAAAATTCGGGGTAGGTATTAAAATCCATGGAGAAGAAATAAAAACTTTAAGGTTTGCCGATGACATTATAATTCTGTCAGAGACAGCAAAGGACTTGGAAGAGCAGTTGAACGGAATGGACAGTGTCTTGAAAGGAAGATATAAGATGAACATCAACAAAAGCAAAACGAGGATAATGGAATGTAGTCGAATTAAGTCGGGTGATGCTGAGGGAATTAGATTAGGAAATGAGACATTTAAAGTAGTAAAGGAGTTTTGCTATTTGGAGAGCAAAATAACTGATGATGGTCGAAGTAGAGAGGATATAAAATGTAGACTGGCAATGGCAAGGAAAGCGTTTCTGAAGAAGATAAATTTGTTAACATCGAGTATAGATTTAAGTGTCAGGAAGTCGTTTCTGAAAGTATTTGTATGGAGTGTAGCCATGTATGGAAGTGAAACATGGACGATAAATAGTTTGGACAAGAAGAGAATAGAAGCTTTCGAAATGTGGTGCTACAGAAGAATGCTGAAGATTAGATGGGTAGATCACATAACTAATGATGAAGTATTGAATAGAATTGGGGAGAAGAGGAGTATGTGGCACAACTTGACAAAAAGAAGGGACTGGTTAGTAGGACATGTTCTGAGGCATCAAGGGATCACAAATTTAGCATTGGAGGGCAGCGTGGAGGGTAAAAATCGTAGAGGGAGACCAAGAGATGAATACACTAAGCAGATTCAGAAGGATGTGGGTTGCATTAAGTACTGGGAGATGAAGAAGCTTGCGCAGGAAAGGGTAGCATGGGGAGCTGCATCAAACCAGTCTCAGGACTGAAGACCACAACAACAACAAAGGTATGAACTGTTGCCACACCCACCTTATTCAACTGATATTTCTCCGTCAGACTTCCAGCTCTTCCCAAAACTGAAAATTTTTCTTGGTGGACGAAGATTCACTTCAAACGAAGAATTGATAGCTGGAGTTGAAGGAAACTCATTTTAGAGATGGGATCTAGGCACTGGAACATCGTTGGACCAAGTGTATTAATCTACAAGGAGACTACATTGAAAAATAAAAAAAGTTTCAGTGATGTAGGTACTTCCGTGAACTTTTCAAACCATCCTCAAAACATCCAAAGTAAATAATCCTATTATTTTCAAACTTGGTATGCTTCTTAAATACAAACTCCTTAATAGAAAACTGTAGAATTTTCCAAATCTATTAAAAACTGTGGTAAAAATTGAGAAAATTAACTACAAAATTTGAGTCTTTTCTAAACATGAAGTTTAAAATGTAACAGCTTATTCATTTTTTTATAAATTAAATAAATTCTAGAGTTTCATTCACCTGTAAGTATGGTTTGTATGCTCTGCAAAATTCATTGCAGAATCTCTCTTGCTTATGAAGAAAACTGTACCTATAGCAACAAATGCAGCCAATAGTAAGTGAAAAAAATGATAACATTTCACATGTAAAAAAGTTATTTTGTTACGTTTTTTAGCTTCCACTGCTATGAGTGTGAATCCTGAATCCTGCCTGGTCATGCTGAGAAAGTTTTATGGATTTATTTGTAAAACTATAGACAGTGGATATTGAAGTGTCCTGTGGTACCTCCCCTGCTCTAAGTCGGCCCATTTGACATCCTACAATTTTTTGATCTTTAAGGACATGTATTCTAGTATGTTACAAATACAAGGGTCTTGTTCTTGTGTCTGTGGAGTGTGATGCCTAAATTCTTATTTACCTTAAAGCAGTTTATTTATAATCGAAAAAACATTCATCTTGAAACATTTCTGATAGCCTCTAGTGGTCAAATTGTCTTGAACTGAATTTAACGATGTGTTATTAGTGAGCGCTCCAAATTTTACATTGGCCGTCCCTGAGAGATCTTGCAATGTCAAATCCTAATTGCGAATGCACTGTTACTGTAAGGGGCAGGGTACCCATCTATTGTTACTGACCTACCAGCCAATACCACTTCCTTTAAGGCCAGCTACACTTCCTTGTCCTGTCAAACTCGGCTACATTTATTGCAGTGGATTTATCAGTACATTGTGCTCCAACATTCGGATTCTGCCTCACGAAATTTTCAATAAAAGTCACACTTGGGAAGTTTTAGTACGCCAACAGTGAATGAAAATTTAATTCTGGTAAAGTTATGTATGTTGTGGAGATCCAGTCCTCGAAATAGCTGGTCGCGCATTCGTAATTTCATCAAAACAAAATCAAAGTTGGCACTTATCAGTATTTACAGAACTTGCTCAAACGTGAGTGTGCCCATGCAAGTGTCACAAAAGTCACACATGAAACTTCACTGAAATAAACCTTATGCTTTTTAAACCACAATACAGCTAATCGATGCTGGCTCTTTGCAACAAAGGACTTATACCAATTCGCCAGTATACCTTGGATAACCGGAAATAATTAATTAGTTATTCTCTACATCGACAAATTTTCACCACATAACGAGTCGTGAGCAGAGGGTCATCAACGACGACAATACCACAACAAGCGAGCAGTTAACAGCTTGCCAGTACGTTGCACCCAACCTCAGGAGTGATGTGCTACAAACCACCCCTAATAAGCTTCGCTCGTTAAGTATTTGCGTCTAAGCCTCAGCAGGTTGTCACCAACACAAATATACTTAAAACACATTTATAAAGTTCAATAACTGGAATGCATTAATTGAACAACGTCAGTAGCACAGTATGATAATTAGCAAAGCTTATTGTCCAAGCCCAACGGAGAGGCACTCAGCAGAGATCCATCTGGCCCAATCTCTGAGCTGTGTATCTTTAACAAAGGCACATCACCTCACTGCTCAGGATTCTTGATGGCAGTGAGATCAGACATTACAGTTTACCAAATATCAACACACTGACTTACTAATATTTTCCCCACATTCGCCCCTATATGTTTTATTTAAATTTACGAAAATCAGCATTTTTGTCTAACACGTTTTCCTCAGAATTATGCAATTTTTTTGACAGGTATTTTTTATAAATCTGTCCTTTCTATGATTTGAAGTGATAAGGAGTGAAGATAATAAAGACGGTTTTAGAAGTTTTTGTTGGTGTAGCATACTAGAGAAACTACAGGCATGTGCAACATCACTGAACATTACTCACACTCAGATCGTGCATCGCTTTTCGTTTTCCTTGCTTCGCACACCACACAGTTTCTGGAGGGTGTTTTCCTGATGGGATTTGCGGGGGAGGGGGGCTATAAACCCTACAAAACCCGAAAACTATTGCTTATAACTTACAAAATATCGAAAGAAACCGAGTTGCTATACAGCAACCGAGTTACTATACAGCACAAAATAGATTGATTTTTCAGCTTTCCAATGGTATTTAACGTGTCATGCCACCTATTAACAGAGAAGAAGAAACGCTAAGAAGAAGCTATAGCTGCTAGGCCCATCTCACAGCCTGCAATGTAATAACTGATTTGAAACCTGTAGCCAGCTATGAGCCGGCTGTGTAAGCCCGTGGGTTAACCCTGCTTGTAACTGTATCATTCCCTACCATTTACTGACCTGGAGACAAACGTGACTTTAACAAGTATTGTGACTTCTCTACTGTCATCAACAATGAAATTTCCAGTGGACTATTTTCCCCTGTAGTTGGGTCGACTGATAGACACGTCTACGGGCATGAAAGTGAAGTGACTCTATTCCTGAAGTACTCATCAAGAAAGTGAAATTCGTGCTGTGTGCGATGTTGTCTGTGTGCGATCTCACATGAACGACTCGGTGCCTGGTCGATTCTCCAATTTCAGGTGTGTGATGACAAATTGTTCCAAAACTGCAACGTAACGTTCGCTAGTGATTGTTCCTCGCATGATAAAAGGACCAATAATGCCTTTGCTGCGTACTGCAACCCAAACTATAACTCTGGGGGAATACAGTGGTTTCACTTCACACAAACGAGAATTTTCGGAACTCCAGAATTGCCAGTTTTGTTTATTCACGACTCCGTGCAGGTGTTAGCATGCTTCATCTGTGAAGCAGATGCAACCAACATGAAATTCTTCATTATCAATCATTGAGAGACTCTGGTTTGCAAAGTCAGCCATCTGTCATGCAGCTCGTATAGAGCTGTGGCGCACGATTTATAGGCAGTACGTATTGCGATTGTAGCGCCATCTGTTAATAACTTTTCGAATTATTTCGAAATTTCTGTATAACTTCCGTTTAACATTCCTAGAGCGTTCACAATAAACATGCCGTTGGTTTCAATCGTCTGTTGATCTTAGTTTTCGATATATTTAATTTTGAAATCAGGGACGCCTCCGCTGGACACCCTGAACATACATAAATAAATAAGAAACAGTACAAGTATCAATCAGTATATATAGGTACAACAATGTATGCTGTTGTCACGTCAATGTCTCATAAGAATCAGTTACATTTCTGAAATGATATCTATCCTCTCCCGATGCGTCCACCGCCATTTGTACCAGACCATCTGCTTTCTATTACCGAGTGTGTCTTATGTCCCTCCTTCTCTACTGATGATCAGCTCCTGACCGTCAGTCACCTCCTATTACACCAATTCAACAATCGTAAATCCGACATCTTGGTCTCCCTTGATCTAGAGAAAGCATACAACAGCATATAGCACTCTGGTCTCCTTTTCAAACTCCAGACTTATGCCCTCCCAATCAACTATGTCTGGGTTATTACATCTTTCCTCTCCAGTTGCCCTTCTTATGCCATTGTTAACAACATTAACTCCTGTACCTTCTACCTGACTGTAGGAGCGCCCCAAGATTCCGTTCTGTTCCTTCTCCTTTACCTTTTATACCCTGTTGATATGGCCAAACAACCTCTTTCCATCCACCTCATCCAGTTTGCTGATGACACCATTCGCCTTTTATCCTTCACTCCGGAAATCCCAACGATACCTCCAAATGCACCTCAATTAATGTATCTCCTGGTGTAGCTAAAGGCTTCTTAAGATTAAGCCCTACAAAACCCAAGCAATAATTATAGCACGCACCACCTGCACCTTCCATTTCCATGACTTGCACCTCACCATTTACAATTGTCACATATGGCTAGATAACACACTAAAATACCTTGGACTAAACTTCGAATGGCAACTAACATGGAACTCTCACTTACTAACTACCCAACAGAAATCCCACACTAGACAAAAACTACTAATTGGCTGAACATGTGGACTAATCTGCTACACTGTACTTCAAAGTACAAATCCCTGAACTGCTCCATCCTTTGCTATGCAAATGTTGTATGGATATATGCCCCTCCTAAGTCCTATAAGTCCTTCGAGATCCTCAAACGCTTTCTGCCTCGCTTTCTGCATCCACTTAACTTCTCCTACAAGGATCCTTTACCAACTCATCAATTCTCCACCTCTCCTCACTCACATTGAACACATCAAAACAAGCCACATCATCTGTAAACTCGACTCCAATAGTCCTATTGTGTCCCCTCTTCTTTCCAATCCTACTGTGTCCCCTCTCCTTTCCATTCCTACTGTGCTGCCCAGTAACCCTGCACTTACACACCTTCCACATCCTCTCCCAAAGAAATTCCATCTGTCTCCTGGACCATGAACTCCATGCTGACATCTACCCACCCTACCAACTCTGAATCCATATTACCCTGTCCACTCACCAAGAGCTCCCTCCTCTTCCTCTCCCCCTACCACACCTTCTCCTTTTCCCCTTCCCTGTCGGTTCCTACCACCTTTTCCTCCCCAAACTACTGATCCCAATACCAGGTACTCTTCTCTCCTTGTTCCCCACCGCCACCCATGTCACATCACAAGTCTTACCAGTCCACACTTCTTATCACCACGACTCTCCTATCTGCCTCTACACCCATCCTTCTTCTCATCTACTGTGTACTGTCCCAGGGCAGGTCTTTTTCCAATTTTAGTGAAAGTGCATGATGCTCTGTTCTTAATGATCAGTGTCTCTTCTGTCAGCGTTTTTCAAGTATTTTTTCAAGTGTTTAGTGTTCTTCGGGTGTTTCTCGAGTGTTTTAATTGTGCTGTCTGTCCACGTTTTTATCACTGTTCTTAAACAATTCATGAAGACAGCATTATATTACTTATCTTTCTGCCATTTACGCACCTTTTCAAATAATTTTAAATTCATCATACGTATGTCTCCTTGTATTTTGTTTTAGCATCTAAGTTAACAGTAAGTTCTACAGCCTGAAGAATGGGTATCTGTACCCCTCTATGCTTGTGGTACGAGAGGGAATGAAATGACAATAAAGGAAATAAAAGAAAAGACTTAAGTCATCAGTCCACTGAAGAAGAAGAACACAATTTATTCACTACAAAGCAGAACATTCTATCTACCAAACAGGAGTGATGGCTCAAATGGCTCTGAGCACTATGCGACTTAACTTCTGAGGTCACCAGTCGCCTAGAACTTAGAACTAATTAAACCTAACTAACCTAAGGACATCACACACATCCATGCCCGAGGCAGGATTCGAACCTGTGACCATAATGGTCACTCGGTTCCAGACTGTAGCGCCTAGAACCACACTGCCACTCTGCCGGCTAACAGGAGCGATGCTACCATTCATCACGCAGTAGATCAGATCTGCACTGTCACTCACAAGATCGGTCATACAGCACTGGCACATGACTCCGTCAAGCACATGGTTCAGAGAGAGAGAGAGAGGAAGCTGAAGTCTAGTCATCCGCTGCCTGCTACTCCGTGGATTTAGGCGCCTTGTATGTGTAGACATAATAGCATTTGTCCTTTCATCACAGCAATGGCCAGTCTAGACGTCAGATACTTCACCTCATACATCAGCAAATATATGTCAGTCTGTTTCCCATAGACAGTGGTACTAGTACAGGTGTTTATGTACATCTGAGTGGCACATCGTGGATAGTGTCCCAATGCATGTGTTTTCACCCATGCAGGGTGTCCAGGCTTGGAGCACCTCTACATTCTTTAAATCCTTCGTGTGGGCATCTTCTGCTGTGCGAATGCAGGAAAATACCATCATGCTCCTTGCAGAGCAAATTTGTATATCGTCGAGGAGAGCAGCGCTACCAGTTGTGATAGCCATGGGTGTTACTGACAGTAAATATGGGTCACTGTTCGAAGCCACGTTGTATGATCAAAAACTTATGGGTAATTCTCAGCAGCAGAAAATCTGCATATGTTGTAAAGGTCATGGCACAGTGCTACTTGGGTTGCTACCTGACTGACCAGGCATCCTCCTAAGAGGAATCGTCTGACTCCTTTGCTCATGGTTTCACCACTCTGTCATGACAAGGACGAAGCCTTTTACCTCCCAGTTGGGGTGGGGTCCTCCCCCTTCGATTGCATGCCTGCACTTGTTGTCACGCAGCTGCTACTTTACTTAGCTGGACTGCCTATACTGCCGCATCCCACTCATGTCTCAAAGGGGTGACACAGTCGCCTTGTTATGGGGCAGGCGCAAATGATACCATCAGGTCAGTGGCCTTCCAATAGCATGGTCACTTGGCCTCATTCTGCTGCCAACCATACTCATTCAGCAGGCACTCATTGTGGGATTATGCTGTCAGATGTGCTGAATGTCGGCTCTGGGGCTGCTCCTTTCTCCCATGTGCGCTCCTGCTTGGTGTGCCACTCCGTGCCTGTTCCAAGTTGGCATCACCAGCTACCATCCGCACATTGCTCAGGATACCCATTTTTACTCAGTTGTCATCATGCACATAGTTAACATTTTCTTACTCTAAGTTAAATTTCAATGATTTTAGTTACAAAATTTATTCGTATTACTGTACTTGTACACCTTTGCTTGGTTTTAGTGTTCATTGTATCCCCAAAATCATCTTACTTAATGAAAATACACTGCCAGAAAGAAATTGCAACACCAAAAGTGATGAACGGAGAGTAATGAAATTTCGGGAATACTTTTGTCTAGGTAACATATTTAAGTGATTAACATTGCGAGACTACAGGTTGACATAAGCGTGAATAAGCCAGTGCAAATGTGAAATGCTGGTGCATTAATAATCGATGTGATCGCCAGAATGTTGAATGCAAGCATGCAAATGTGCATGCACTGTGTTTTGCAGATGCTGGCTGTCAGTTTGTGGGATGGAATTCCACACTTGTGCACCTGGTCAGTCATTACAGGGACGGTTAATGCTGATTGTGGATGACGCTGTAGTTGTCGTCCGATGATGCCCTGTATGTGCTTGAATGGAAACAGATCTGTTGATGAAGCTGGCCAAGGCAACATGAAGATATTCTGTAGAGCATGTTGGTGTACAACAGGGGTATGTGGGTGAGCGATATCAGTTGGAAAACACCCCTCGAATGCTGTCCAGGAACGGCAGCACAACAGTCGAATCATCAGTCTGACATACAGATTATCAGTCAGGTTGTGGGGGATAACTACGGGAGTGTCCCTAATTGTATATGAAATCGCATCCCAGACCATAAACCCAGGTAAGTGTCCAACGTGTCAAGCACACATAAAGGTAGATTGCAGGCTCTCAGCTGGCACTGGAGCAGAACTAGGTTTCATCAGAAAAAAACAACAGATCTCCACCCTGCCCTCCAATTAGCTCCTGCTTGACTCCACTGAGGCCGCAAATGGCGGTGGTGTGCGTTCAGTGGAAAGTACGCTACAGGGCGTCTGACTCGGAGCTGTCCTTGAAGTAACAAATTTGAACAGTTCGTTATGTCACTGTGGTGCCAAATGCTACTCAAACTGCTGTTGCAGATGCAATATGATGCACCAGAGCCGTACGCCGAACACAGTGGTCTTCCCTCTTGGTAGTGCCATGTGGACGTTTGGAGCCCGGACTTCGTGCGATCGTACATTCTTGTGACCACTACTGCCAGCAATCATATACAATGGCTGCATTCCTGTCAAGTCTTTCTGAACTATCGGAGAAAGAACATCCAGCTTCTCGTACCGCTATTACACGACCTCATTTAAACTCAGTGACGTGTTGATAATGGCGTCTTTGTCGTCTTAAAGGCATCCTTGACTAATATCATCTTATAATGTCCAATGTCGAAAGTAACTAACGTTCGCGACCACTGCGGCGTGATTTAAAGCAAAGCTGATTTGAATCCTCTAGTGCAACTGGTGCTACATTAGAATAGGCATCATCCGTCAGGTGTAGAAACACATCCACCAACTTTCTTTTATGTCGCACAACTCCTTCTTGGTGTTGTGATTTTTTTGCATCAGTGAATTATCTGTATGTCATTATAAGACTTGCTTTTTACATTATTCTCTATGTGATATTTACTCCCCATTTTCCAATTTAATATTTACCTGTATTCATGTTATCACACATACTATCCATTATTGTGTTATGTGTTAGTGGTGTATATAGTTTGTTATGTAATGCATTAGCATCACACATTTATTTACATTAAGTTCCCTTCTCATACATACAATGTTAGTTGCTCAACCATTTATCTCTATATCTTTTTCCTGTCAGTAATAAGCACATGATAATACACTCCTGGAAATTGAAATAAGAACACCGTGAATTCATTGTCCCAGGAAGGGGAAACTTTATTGACACGTTCCTGGGGTCAGATACATCACATGATCACACTGACAGACCCACAGGAACATAGACACAGGCAACAGAGCATGCACAATGTCGGCACTAGTACAGTGTGTATCCACCTTTCGCAGCAATGCAGGCTGCTATTCTCCCATGGAGACGATCGTAGAGATGCTGGATGTAGTCCTGTGGAACGGCTTGCCATGCCATTTCCACCTGGCGCCTCAGTTGGACCAGCGTTCGTGCTGGACGTGCAGACCGCGTGAGACGGCGCTTCATCCAGTCCCAAACATGCTCAATGGGGGACAGATCCGGAGATCTTGCTGGCCAGGGTAGTTGACTTACACCTTCTAGAGCACGTTGGGTGGCACGGGATACATGCGGACGTGCATTGTCCTGTTGGAACAGCAAGTTCCCTTGCCGGTCTAGGAATGGTAGAACGATGTGTTCGATGACGGTTTGGATGTACCGTGCACTATTCAGTGTCCCCTCGACGATCACCAGTGGTGTACGGCCAGTGTAGGAGATCGCTCCCCACACCATGATGCCGGGTGTTGGCCCTGTGTGCCTCGGTCGTATGCAGTCCTGATTGTGGCGCTCACCTGCACGGCGCCAAACACGCATACGACCATCATTGGCACCAAGGCAGAAGCGACTCTCATCGCTGAAGACGACACGTCTCCATTCGTCCCTCCATTCACGCCTGTCGCGACACCACTGGAGGCGGGCTGCACGATGTTGGGGCGTGAGCGGAAGACGGCCTAACGGTGTGCGGGACC
The DNA here is from genome assembly GCF_021461385.2 of Schistocerca piceifrons. Classification (NCBI taxonomy): domain Eukaryota; kingdom Metazoa; phylum Arthropoda; class Insecta; order Orthoptera; family Acrididae; genus Schistocerca; species Schistocerca piceifrons. The sequence continues at coordinate 388,865,824 of NC_060139.1, read as the reverse complement.
GTAGCCCAGCTTCATGGAGACGGTTGCGAATGGTCCTCGCCGATACCCCAGGAGCAACAGTGTCCCTAATTTGCTGGGAAGTGGCGGTGCGGTCCCCTACGGCACTGCGTAGGATCCTACGGTCTTGGCGTGCATCCGTGCGTCGCTGCGGTCCGGTCCCAGGTCGACGGGCACGTGCACCTTCCGCCGACCACTGGCGACACCATCGATGTACTGTGGAGACCTCACGCCCCACGTGTTGAGCAATTCGGCGGTACGTCCACCCGGCCTCCCGCATGCCCACTATACGCCCTCGCTCAAAGTCCGTCAACTGCACATACGGTTCACGTCCACGCTGTCGCGGCATGCTACCAGTGTTAAAGACTGCGATGGAGCTCCGTATGCCACGGCAAACTGGCTGACACTGACGGCGGCGGTGCACAAATGCTGCGCAGCTAGCGCCATTCGACGGCCAACACCGCGGTTCCTGGTGTGTCCGCTGTGCCGTGCGTGTGATCATTGCTTGTACAGCCCTCTCGCAGTGTCCGGAGCAAGTATGGTGGGTCTGACACACCGGTGTCAATGTGTTCTTTTTTCCATTTCCAGGAGTGTATAATACCATCACCTTATACAACTACCCTTCCTCACCAACCTTGGCCTCTTTCTTTCTCATGCTTCATTTGCTTCTCCCCTCAGTTCTATTTTTATCTTGTCTAATCCTGTTATTTCAGTGCTACAACTGGGATTTCGTAATTAGGGAGGCAATAAATAACCATACAGCTGATTATCTCTTCAATAGGGATGCGGGATTTCAACTAAGCACAGCCTGAAACTCTGCATTGGCTGCTGTTAAATCACGATGAGAAAATCAAGATTTTTCGATAACAGACCCTTCATAACATTGATCTAGTTCGTTTAGTGAGTAACATCTGGCTGCACTGTCAGTAAACACAGCGTACAGGCCATTCTGCGATTTTCGGCAGAGTGTGTTTGAGTATGCGCCATCTATCTGCAAATCACTGCGCATGCGTGATTTCCGATTTCCGCACCTGTGTTTTCTTCATGCGTGTGTTCTATATACGGGGTGCCGAATTGCGGATACTGTCTGTCGTATGTAGCCACCTACAATGTTCAACCACCTGAAGTTCACAGTGTTATCTGGTAGTAAACCCATGAAGACTATTTACAACATATCCACTGGGAAAGCTTGAAGAGTCAGTTCTATATTGATTGGAAGGTATTCCCTGTCATTCTTATTTTCTGCTGTCTAAAATTTTTGTATCATCAATCTTTGCATGCCAAGCCATGCTATTTCTGAAATGTTTTGATTGTGCTCAAAATATCTCGCAGTAATGAATTCTGAGTGCGGCACACCAAGTGCGACATCTCCACCATTTCATGTAACTGCCATTAGTAGAGCAAAGTGGATAGGAGCCCAATTTTTAGCGCAGGGTGCCTACATCAGGGGCAACTGTGACTTTCGGGGACAAACCTGATGTTGTCTTTTGATTGACATGTTATGATCCCCTTACTTACTTCTGATTGACAGCTCCTTAATCTATTACCCCCCCCCCCCCACTCCTCCCCCTCCCCCTCCTTCTGCCAACCCCTCAGGAAACCTCCAACATCTGTTCCCCTCACTGATGCAGGTACACTTTCAGGCCTGACTCATTCGAATAGCCACTTCCCACTCTATCAGTTTCATTGACTAATTCGTTAAATTGATCAATTAATTAACCCCTCCCCCTCTGGTAAATCCCCCAACCCTTCTCTCCCCTCTCCCCCTCCCTTACCTGAAAATTGACGGCCCTGTGCTGGAGACAAAGGATTTCATGACAGGAAATTCAATTACATTGCAGAGGATATATTTTTTATTTACAAAAAATTCAGTCTGCAGGGGTTGGATTTCTCTTGCTCATTATTCTCTGCTGCTTGGGAAAATACAGGTCTTGTAAGAAGTAATTAAATCGATCTCTTTTTTTATTCCGATTGCGCAAGGAACACTGTCATGAAACACACGTCACACGTAATTACGCTGTTAAAAATCGTTCGATCGCGAAGCATGTGTAAACGACTGGAATGCACAGAACGCCACCCGTGCAGGCCACACAACACTGGCGAGAGCCTAAGAAGCGACAGCGCCACACGCAGGTGTCCGCTCGGACCGTGTGACTGACAGACTGGATGTCATGCTAATCCTCGAACTAAAGCATCCGAGAAATTCCAGGTGAAAACACGTACTCTTTTTCTGTTACACTTCATGTTCTGCCAGGCCAGCACGTGCCATCAGTTGTGGTCGGACCAAACTGCAAACAAAACAGCCTTTGCTTGGTAAACACCTGCGGAATACTGACGCATGTGAGAACTTCTTCCTTCCAAGGCAAATGGCTGATTGGGAATCGTTCGAGAAACACTGCTGAAGTCAATAAATAATTAATTTCTGGCCACGTGATCGTGATGTAGGGGATATAAGGCGAGCTCAATAGCTCACCGCTCCCAGTCGCAGCCAGTCTCTGGAAGAAGAAGAACCATGAAGTGTCGCCAGCAGTCGAGATCCTCATCTGCCTCTCTACCACAGAAGTACTCTTCACATGTCGTTGCTACCATTACTTCATGTAGCAGTTCCCTTTCTTTGTTCAACTCTAAGTCATTGTCTGTGGATTCTTATTGTTTCTTCTTCTTCTTCCTTTTCTTATTCTTCTTCTTTGTTCAGCGACCTCTGGGGCGTTTGGACCAGCAGCAGCAACCATCGCCTCATCGGGATTTGCAGAGAACTCTGGAGTGTCAGGATCAGCAACGGTAGCAGCACTGTGGAATCCTGTAGCGCACATAGCCCACTTGCTGGAGAAGGACAACGAGCTGGTATCATCTGTCCTGCTCATTAATTTAGACACCCAGGAACTGCCCAACTCTCCGAAGAACTGTGCAGGTGGCCCTGAACCACATGGTGCGGGTCAGTACTGGTCTCCGACGTATGCACCATCTCAGAACATTCCAATGTTACTGGAAGGACAGAGCGTTGATGTGGTGGATGAGAAGCTGTCGATTCCCCCCCCCTCCCCCCCCCCCCCCCATTGCTCTACTGCTTTTCACTTCAGCTTATAACTTAGCAGCTAGTGGTTCAAAGTGCTTTAATATTGGTACAGAAGCATCAGTGGACATTGACTGGCGTGTTGTGTTATAGATTGAAAATCCATCGAGAAGTGTTAAAGTGTGGTCTACAGAGCTGGAATGGGATGAACTGTGTTGTACAGAGCATTACATCAATAAACAGATGGTCTATGAATATTTTACATCTCTCGACATTTACTGTGCATGTCTGACGCTTTCTATAACTTCATTTTACGACGGCGTGACACTCATGGTGAGATATGGAGATCGATCCATTTATCTGCAACACTCCACCATTACAAACTTGTTTGGTCTACGGATAGCACTTCCCTTGTGCTGGAAAGACTGAATCGTAGGCTGCCTTGTGGTCAAACTGTGTATAAAGATATCGTGAACTATCTCTGTATGTATAGTGTGCATGCAGATGATATAGAACGTCAATACGGTGTCAAAAGCAGAGCCTAATCTCCCATCAGTTAGAGGAAAATACATGCTGAATTTACTGCATACAATAAACATTTATTCAGGAAGTTCTGTAAAAAGTGAATCAGTTGTTTTTGTTGTTGTTGATGATGTAATGCAGCCTACGTGTCATTGCAGAAATGAAATAAAATAGATATAATCGCAAATCCTTGTTGTTTTTGATATTTAACTGCCAGTCATTACATAATGTAAAATGTAGCCATTGTAGCTCACTCAGTAAGTTGATTGCGCTATAGTGGCTACATATATTATTATTATTATTATTATTATTATTATTACTGTTATTATTAAAAGCGTTCATTTTTTCTATAAAAGCCCGTTGCACACCGAAACCGGACGTAGTCGGTATCATGGCCGGGTGGGTGAAGCATCAGAACTTTGTTGTCAGTGACTGGTCCTGTGAAGATGCAAAAGAAGCCCTAAAGAAGAATGGAATACTCCTTCCTGATAATATACGAGCCATTATTGTAGGTGCATCCAATTGTAGCAAGACTAGTGTCCTCATAATGCTGCTAACAAATAGACGGAGTCCGATTTGACATGTTTGTGTATTTTCAAAAAAACTCTTTCAGCTATTACAGGAGATATTGCACGACGTAAAAGGCGTTACATTCACGACATTCGGTGAAAGCGTTGGTATCCCCCGAACCTGAAAAAGTAAGGCCGAATACTGCTGGCCACCGTAAATGCAACACCCTGAAGGAAGCATCCGAATCAAGTGAAATTTACACCATGGGTTTGCAGCGATGAGATATGCAACTGATTAGAATTTCAGCGCAGACGCACATCACGCGCGCCTGTGGCGCCACCTCACAGCGCCATTTAAGGCTTGGCGATTTCGACGAGTGTACGTCGGCACGTGTGTTTACCTTGTGGTTGTTTCACAAGACGATCAGTTATGCCTCGTAGACAACAGCGAACATCGTTTGATCAAGTATCCGAGTTCGACAGAGGAAGGATAGTGGCTTACCGAGATTGTGGATTATCATACAGAGAAATCGCTAGTCGTGTTGGACGAAACCAAACAACTGTAATGCGGATATGTGACCGTTGGATGCAGGAGGGTACGACGGACCGACGTGGTCGATCACATTCACCTCGGTGCACCACTGCACGTGCTGATAGGCAAATTGTGCGCATGGCAGTGACGGATCGCTCAGTGACATCCGGAACCATAGCATAGCACATTGCGTCTGTAACGCATCATCCAGTGTCTGCGTGTACCATTCGACGCCGTTTACAGCAGAGTGGTCTGTCCGCAAGACGTCCATTGCTTCGTCTACCATTGACGCAGAACCACAGACGTCTCCGTCGCCAATGGTGTGATGACAGATGGATGTGGACGGCAGAATGGAATGACGTTGTCTTTACTGACGAGGCACGCTTCTGTCTGCAGCATCACGATGGTCGGATTCGAGTGTGGAGACACCGTGGAGAGAGGATGCTGGACAGCTGCATTATGCACCGCCACACTGGTCTTGCACTGGGTATTATGGTATGGGGCGGTATTGGATATTACTCTCGCACGCCTCTAGTACGCATTGCCGGTACTTTAAATAGCCGGCGCTACATATCCGAGGTGCTGGAGCCAGTTGTCCTTCCTTACCTTCAGGGCTCGGCCACAGCCATATTTCAACAGGATAATGCGCGACCACACGTGGCACGCATTGTCCAAAGGTTCTTCGTCAATAACCAGATTGAATTGCTTCCCTGGCTGGCTCGCTCTGCGGATCTTTCGCCGATAGAAAACATGTGGTCCATGGTTGCTCAACGAGTGACCCAGATTACATCTTTGGCAACGTGTGGAAGCTGCTTGGGCTGCTGTACCCCAGGAACACATCCAACGTCTCTTTGACTCAATGCCGAGACATGTGGCAGCGGTGATCTCCAACCATGGCGGCTACTCTGGCTACTGATTCTGGCAGGAACCACATGTCACAGACGTCTGTAAACGTAATCATTTGATACTTGGTCAACATGTTATCTACAAAATAAATTTTGTTGTGCTATCTCTTGTCTTTCTTGGTGCTGCATTTACGGTGGCCAGAAGTGTATTTGACGATGTTGCTGTGGAAAACCAAAACCAAATTCGAAAATGTTTCCGTTTCGGTCGTCATATGAGTGCTGATGTATTTTATCTAAGCCAAACACTTACCAGAATCCCGGAACAGTTGGTAGGGATAATGCAAATCTCATTATAGTCTTCAACCAAGAGAATCTGAACTTAAAACACATTTACCAAGCTCATGTAGGAAGTGACATGCCGTTCAATGATTTTGTAAAGATATGTGCCGATTGCTGGAATCATTCATATTATGGATTTATTGTTATTGCTAATACAAGAAAATTGTATGATGGTAGGTACAGGCGAAACTTCCAAGAGTTTCTGTATACAGAGTGCTCCATTGACCGTGACCGGGCCAAATATCTCACGAAATAAGCGTCAAACGAAAAAACTACAAAGAACGAAACTTGTCTAGCTTGAAGGGGGAAACCAGATGGCGTTATGGTTGGCCCGCTAGATGGTGCTGCCATAGGTCAAACGGATATCAACGGCGTTTTTTTTTTTAAAAAAATAGGAACCTCCATTTTTTCTTACATATTAGTGCAGTACGTAAGAAATATGAATGTTTTAGTTGGACCACTTTTTTTTAGCTTTGTGATAGGTGGCGCTGTATTGGTCACAAACATATGGCTCACGATTTTAGATGAACAGTTGGTAACAAGTAGGTTTTTTAAATTAAAATACAGAACGTAGATACGTTTGAACATTTTATTTCGGTTGTTCCAATGTGATACATGTACCTTTGTGAACTTATCATTTCTGAGAACGCATGCTGTTACAGCGTGATTACCTGTAAATACCACATTAATGCAATAAATGCTCAAATTGATGTCTGTCAACCTCAATGCATTTGGCAGTACATGTAACGACATTCCTCTCAACAGCGAGTAGTTCGCCTTCCGTAATGTTCGCACATGCATTGACAATGCGCTGACGCATGTTGTCAGGCGTTGTCGGTCGATCACGATAGCAAATATCCTTCAACTTTCCCCACAGAAAGAAGGCGAGCTATGTGCTGGACATCCATCATGTTGGAAGTACATCGCCATTCTGTCATGCAGTGAAACAACTTGTAGTAACATCGGTAGAACATTACGTAGGAAATCAGCATACATTGCACCATTTAGATTGACATTGATAAAATGGGGGCCAATAATCCTTCCTCCCATAATGCCGCACCATACATTAACCCGCCAAGGGTGCTGATGTTCAACTTGTCGCAGCCATCGTGAATTTTCTGTTGCCCAGTAGTGCATATTATGCCGGTTTACGTTACCGCTGTTGGTGAATGACGCTTCGTCGCTAAATCGAACGCGTGCAAAAAATCTGTAATCGTCCCGTAATTTCTCTTGTGCCCAGTGGCAGAACTGTACACGACGTTCAAAGTCGTCGCCATCCAATTCCTGGTGGATAGAAATATGGTATGGGTGCAATCTATGTTGATGTAACATTCTAAACACCGACTTTTTAAGATTCCCGATTCTCGCGCAGTTTGTCTGCTACTGATGTGTGGATTAGCCGCGACAGCAGCTAAAACACCTACTTGGGCATCATCATTTGTTGCAGGTTGTGGTTGACGTTTCACATGCGGCTGAACACGTCCTGTTTCCTTAAATAACGTAACTATCCGGCGATCGGTGCGGACACTCTGACGATGTCGTCCAGGATACCGAGCAGCATACATAGCTCACGCCCGTTGGGCATTTTGATCACAATAGCCACACATCAACACGATATCGACCTTTTCCGCAATTGTTAAACGGTCCATTTTAACACGGATAATGTATCGCGAAGCAAATGCCGTCCGTACTGGAGGAATGTTACGTGATACAACGTACGTATACGTTTGTGACTATTACAGCGCCATCTATCACAAAAGTGGTCCAACTAAAACATTCATATTTCTTTACGTACTACACGAATATGTAAGAAAAATGAGGGTTCCTATTTTAAAAAAAACGCAGTTGATATCCGTTTGACCTATGGCAGCGCCATCTAGTGGGCCAACCATAGCGCCATCTGGTTTCCCCCTTCAAGCTAGTCAACTTTCCTTCTTTGTAGTTTGTTCGTTTGATGGTTATTTCGTGAGAGATTTGGGCCAGTCACTATCAATGGACCACCATCGTATATATGACTGCAGCACTTTATCGTTATTACGGAGAAAAAGTAAGACGCAAAATGCAGTATTATCGCATTCAGTTGTTTCTTTTTTAGTCTTTAAAGGGAAATACTTTTTTCAAATGACTGCTTTATTAGGAAAAAAACAAATACACAATTTATTACATTAGTAAAACAAAAAAGCATTGTATCCTTCAAAACAAACATTAAAACACAAAGGTGCACTACATTTTATACAAATGTATCTAGTGTCACTTCATTTGTCATGTTTTGCAGATACAATACCATAAACTCTCTCTAGGCACGTTCTTCTTTGGTGTTTCTTAGATTAGCAAGAGAAAGTGTCACTTGGTTAAGTGTAAGGGATTATTACCATCAGCTGATCTCCCACAATGTCCCTCTATTTGTAGATGGTGTTGAGTCTCTAGTATCTCCTTCATGAGCTTCTGTTGAAAAACCATATATTTAAATATTTCTTGACATTTGTGTTTTATGTAATGCATAAGCGTTCAGCAGATACAGATTTACCAAATGAAAAAATACTTTTTTAAACCATTTTATAGTTTTTCATGCACATTCTGCTGAACTTAGCATCATGTCACAATTCTTGATGGCCTCGATAATTTCAGTGTAGCTTACAATGCAAGCTGCATTTCTTTTTGCTTCAATTTTATCATTTGATGCGTTTATGAAGAGTCAAAAGCATCTTCATTTCTCACCTGTCCTGCCATTTGAAAACAAGAAGTTTATCTGGTGACATAAAGTTGATCTCAGAAGTTTTAAATATTTTATAAAGCACCCATACCTTTGTGGTTTCTGCTTCCAGTTCCAAAAACATCCTCATGTGGGTGAAAAAAGTACCATTATGCTAGTGTACCAGCTGTCAACATACAGTGTATGACGTTTGCCAAGATTTGGATAGAATGTACTGTTTGAAGAAGAGATGACTTTTGCAGAGAACTGAGCTTTCAGCAGTGCGAAATTTTAGAAAGGAACGAAAGCATCTGGAAATGCTTGTCTCAGATGATCCACAATTCGCCTAATTTTCCATATTTTGTTATCTCCAGGGGCCTCATTGTTAACACAAGGTGTAGTAACTGAAGGTACCTATATTTTGACATAATTTATGCAAACATTAAAGTAGACAGTAATGGACTGTAGTTCCAATAACTCTTCATTTCGTTTGTTCTCACTTGAGCGATCAGAAAATATATGGCATGGAAACAGTAAATTTCGCCACTGTTTGTGTTCCACCAATGTTGCTCTCCTAATTTTTCACTGTCATTCTTGCAAATAGACTTGTCATATAAATTACATTGTTCAGATAAGTAGTTTAAAGTTTCTTGACTAAAGAAAACTTGAAACTAGTCATACCGTAGGAGTAGACAAATAGTTTAAAGTGATGACTTTGCAGTCAGAATGACTGTTAATGCAGTTATATGCTTTGGGGTCGAAATCAGAGCCTGTCTATCAAAGTAATCTGTTTTACGGATTTTAGCAGATTTGTTGGGCATATGCTCAGGCACTTCCTCAGAATTGGAGGAAGAAACGATAGCAAATCAAAATCTATATCTGCACTTACTGGTTCAGGATTTACTGGTTCACTAATATTTTAAATATTTATGTGGATGGATACACCTGTAGGTTGCTTCTACAGACCACTTGCATCAGCAACCGTAGTAGTTGAGCGCCTCAGAGAGAACCTGCAGAACGTCGTGAAGAAGTTTCGTGATCATACTATTGTAATAGGGGGAGACTTCAATCTACCAGGTATAGAATGGGATAGTCACACAATCAGAACTGGAGCCAGGGACAGAGACTCTTGTGACATTATCCTGACTGCCTTGTCCGAGAATTACTTCGAGCAGATAGTTAGAGAACCAACTCGTGAAGCTAACGTTTTAGACCTCATAGCAACAAATAGACCGGAACTTTTCGACTCCGTGAATGTAGAAGAGGGTATCAGTGATCATAAGTCAGTGGTTGCATCAATGACTACAAGCGTAATAAGAAATGCCAAGAAAGGAAGGAAAATATATTTGCTTAACAAGAGTGATAGGGCACAAATCGCAGAATATCTGAGTGACCACCATCAAACGTTCATTTCTGAGGAAGAGGATGTGGAACAAAAATGGAAAAAATTCAGAAACATCGTCCAGTACGCATTAGATAAGTTCGTACCGACTAAGGTCCAAAGCGAGGGGAAAGATCCACCGTGGTATAACAATCATGTACGAAAGGTACTACGGAAACAAAGAAAGCTTCATCATAGGTTTAAGAGTAGTCGAATCATGGGTGATAAGGAAAAGCTGAACGAAGCGAAAAAGAGCGTAAAGAGAGCAATGAGAGAAGCATTCAACGAATTCGAACATAAAACATTGGCAAACAATCTAAACAAGAACCCTAAAAAGTTTTGGTCATATGTAAAATCGGTAAGCGGATCTAAATCCCCTATTCAGTCACTCGTTGACCACGATGGCACCGAAACAGAGGACGACCGAAGAAAGGCAGAAATACTGAATTCAGTGTTCCGAAACTGTTTCACTGCGGAAAATCGTAACACGGTCCCTGACTTCAGCCGTCGCACGGACGCCAAAATGGAAAATATTGAAATAAACGATATCGGAACTGAAAAACAACTGCTATCACTTAGTAGCGGAAAAGCATCCGGACCAGACGAGATACCCTTAAGATTCTACAGTGATTATGCTAAAGAACTTGCCCCCTTTCTATCAGCAATTTATCGTAGATCGCTGGAAGAACGTAAAGTACCTAGCGACTGGAAGAAAGCGCAGGTCGTTCCCATTTTCAAGAAGGGTCATAAATCAGATGCGAATAATTATAGGCCTATTTCGCTTACGTCAATCTGTTGTAGAATAATGGAACATGTTTTGTGTTCTCGTATTATGACGTTCTTAGATAATACAAATCTCCTTCATCATAACCAACATGGATTCCGCAAACAGAGATCATGTGAAACTCAGCTCGCCCTATTTGCCCAAGAAATTCACAGTGCCGTAGACACTGGCGAGCAGATTGATGCCGTATTCCTGGACTTCAGGAAGGCATTTGATACGGTTCCGCACTTACGTTTAGTGAAAAAAATACGAGCTTACGGAATATCGGACCAGGTTTGTGATTGGATTCAGGATTTCCTAGAAGAAAGAACACAACATGTCATTCTTAACGGTTCAAAATCTGCAGATGTAGAGGTAATTTCGGGAGTACCGCAGGGAAGCGTGATAGGACCTTTATTGTTTACAATATACATAAATGACTTAGTTGACAACATCGGTAGCTCCGTGAGGCTATTTGCAGATGACACGGTTGTCTACAAGAAAGTAGCAACATCAGAAGACTCGTACGTACTCCAGGAGGACCTGCAGAGGATTAATGCATGGTGCGACAGCTGGCAGCTTTCCCTAAACGTAGATAAATGTAATATAATGCGCATACATAGGGGCAGAAATCCATTCCAGTACGACTATGCCATAGGTGGTAAATCATTGGAAGCGGTAACGACCGTAAAATACTTAGGAGTTACTATCCGGAGCGATCTGAAGTGGAATGATCACATAAAACAAATAGTGGGAAAAGCAGGCGCCAGGTTGAGATTCATAGGAAGAATTCTAAGAAAATGTGACTCATCGACGAAAGAAGTAGCTTACAAAACGCTTGTTCGTCCGATTCTTGAGTATTGCTCATCAGTATGGGACCCTTACCAGGTTGGATTAATAGAAGAGATAGACATGATCCAGCGAAAAGCAGCGCGATTCGTCATGGGGACATTTAGTCAGCGCGAGAGCGTTACGGAGATGCTGAACAAGCTCCAGTGGTGGACACTTCAAGAAAGGCGTTACGCAATACGGAGAGGTTTATTATCGAAATTACGAGAGAGCACATTCCGGGAAGAGATGGGCAACATATTACTACCGCCCACATATATCTCGCGTAATGATCACAACGAAAAGATCCGAGAAATTAGAGCAAATACGGAGACTTACAAGCAGTCGTTCTTCCCACGCACAATTCGTGAATGGAACAGGGAAGGGGGGATCAGATAGTGGTACAATAAGTACCCTCCGCCACACACCGTAAGGTGGCTCGCGGAGTATAGATGTAGATGTAGATGTAGATCAGGATTAGTATCTGTCCAACCATAATCAGCTGGGTTAGGCATGATGAGGTCCTCATCATCACTTTGATCAAGAAGACTCAGGAGCTCATCCTCTGTAAACAGATAGTTACGTCATATCATTGTATTCAAGAATGCAGAAAGCACAGCACACAAACTAGGTAATGCTTCAATACCAATGACCTCTAAAGAGAATTCAGCATTCAATAAGTTATTTGGGTAATGCCCAGTATTTTAACAATTAGACTGCATACTTGTGCAACAACCATCTCTGACCTGCTGGCCAGGACATAGATGTTACATACATCTCACACATCTATATTACTGTAACAGAAAACAGCTGTAAATATTTTTCATAGCAAGTCATATATATACATATCTAAAAACAAATATGATGTAACTTACGAAACGAAAGCATTGGTATGTTGATAGAGACACTAACAAACACACACACACAAAATTCAAGCTTTCGAAACCCACGATTGCTTCATCAGGAAAGAGGAAACGAGAAGGAAAGACGAAAGGATGTGGGTTTTAAGGGAGAGGGTAAGGAGTCATTCCAATCCCGGGAGCGGAAAGACTTACCTTAGGGGGAAAAAGGGACAGGTATACACTCGCACACACATACATATCCATCCGCACATATACAGACACAAGCAGATGTATGTAAAGGCAAAGGTTTCCCCTCTATATATATATATATATATATATATATATATATATATATATATATATATATATATATATATGTGTGTGTGTGTGTGTGTGTGTGTGTGTGTGTGTGTGTGTGTGTGTGTGTGTGTGTGTGTGTGTGCACAAACACGTGGTGTGGAACATTGAGACAGTTAGCAGTGATATAGAGATAATGAACAGTTGCAATTATGCAATAAAATATTTTAATGGCATAAAGATCTTATTTAGAAATGTGTAAAGTTGACCTCTACTTCTTATAGTAGATTCTATGATATCGTTTGCCTCTTCCTTTTTTATTTATTACATTGTAATCGTTTTGTACAAAAATGTATCTAATATTTTGTTTTGCATTGTCCATTATAATTTTTCATTTTGCATGATACTGGCTACACCTCCAGCTGTTATCTCTCACAGCCCTTAGTAGCATGCACCATGCTACTTCATGTAGCTTTTACTAGCATTTACCAGCTTTATGTCAGATCCAGTGTCTTTAATTTTATGTGATTTTAAAATTAATTTCTTAATGTAATATTTTATGTGAAAAGAGAATTATTGGTTTTAAAATCGTTCGTTAGTTATTAAATTTGAGTACAGCCTTCTTAAAATCTGTTTGGTATGAAAACAGGTTAATCTTTCATTTCCTCTATGTTAATGTTCGTTTGTAATCTTTTTAGGTAATCATGAATTTTCTGATGGAGACACCCATAGTCTGTGTCAAAACCTGGTAAAAGTAAAACTTTGTTGCAATTGTTTGGCTGTTGTGTACCTATTATATTTTCTTCCATTTTTTTTATATCAATGGTATCCAATATGTAAGCTAAAGCTGTCATCAAGCCAAAGGATGGTTTGAACACCACAGTGCTTTACTAGGCATGGTCCTATTGATGATGGCATGCCATTGCCTTCTTTTAAGCTTTGAAGTGACTTACCCACCCAGTTATAGATAAGATCTACTGTTTAATGTGGAAACACGATCATGGTGCATCTCAGCGTTTTTCGCACTAACAAGCAGTGCTAGAGGTGAGAAAAGCGATAAGTAACAGATTAAAATTGTAGAAGTGATCAGGGAATTAACCTATGACCTTTATAATTTTGGTATCTGACTTTACCAGCGAAACAGCAAGACACACTGAGTCGCAGATAATTACCAGTCACATATTCTTTCTGTTATTCTTGACTAGTGCTACATCATCTGCTGAATGTGCACTTGGTCATGGACCAGTAATAAATGCAATAAGATATAGTCCAGAACCTCTGAAATCTTAAATACATTGAATATAAAAATCTACTGCATTATAATCGAAAAGATACATTGATATTAATTTTATATTGCCAACTAATCTTTCATCATATATTGAATGTGTGCTTAATCATGTTTTATTGAATCATTAATGAATGCAGTACAATATATTTCACTACCTTTTTAATCTTAAATGCATTTGCATAAAGAATTATACTGGATGACAGTGATAGATGCACATCGTTATATTTCAGTTGAATTCTATATTGTCAGAGCACAAAAACAAGAAGTAAATTTTACAAGTGTGTACTGTTTGCTTGTACATTAATATCACACCTAAATTATAAAACGGAGAAACAAAATGTGTATCAAATTGTAAAGCATTTTTCTGTGTGTGAATTTTATCCATAATGAATGCAGCTGAATGATAACGACTACCAGTCACAATAGAAGGTTTCGGGCTTGTGCCAGTCTTCAGTTGGCTTACCATCATTTACATGTTCCTATACTCAGTGTTGGAGATTACTGTTTAAATAAAAAACAAATATTGTGATGATGACTGAGTAGACACAACTGAAACAACTGGAAGTGGCTAAGTGAAATGTGTTGAAAAATGCTGTAGCTCTTACATATAGCTGGAGTATCCATAGCATTCCTACATTACATTTATCACATTTTTTGCAAATATATTTCGACTTCTTACGATGTAACTGTGTATTAGACACTATGGTAATTATTGGTACTTCTATATTATGCTGTATATGCAGTAATGGCACTTGAGGCGTTTGTAGAGTTCAGAAGCGCAACCACTCGCAACATCCAACTTGCTTACATTGGATAAGAAAAGTTGTGGTCAAAGAGCTTGGATCTAAGATGTGCAGAAATGTTTCACACACAAAAGCAAGACAGATATTACACATTATGAAAATGAAATTGTTACATAATTGTGGAAGCACAACTTGTAATGTGCCACTACGTTATCAAAGGCACAATACGGAAATACCACTAACTACCATAGTGACTAATGATGCTTACAGTGTAAAAACACTGATATATATTTATAAAAAAAATGTGATACATACAATTTGGAAAAGATAAGGATACTGCAGCTATATGTAAGTGCTGTAATATTTTTCAACACATGTCGTCACTTCCGATTGTTCAGTTGTGTCTATTTAGTTATTATCACATTATTTGTTTTTATTTAAACAGTGATCTCTGACATTGAGTACAGAAAATTGTAAATGAATGTAAACCACCTGAAGACAGGCACAAGACCAAAACCATTTATTTGTTAAATACAATCACCTTCTGTAGTGACCAGTAGCGGTTATTATTCTACACCCCTATTGTTATGTATATTAGTTATGTTTTCTGAGGGACATTTATTAATATTATAATGAAGAATATATCGTACTGTCAGTGTAGTATTACTGTGTTCTGCAATCTATTTTAGTAATTGGTAAATGTAGTACTGGTGAAACTAAGGAGTATAAACTGTCGCTGTGGCCACAAATATTAGCAGTACCGGTAATGTTTTAGTGACCATAATTACTAACTGTGGTGAATTAACCTTAGTGCAGCAGAACATGATGGGATGATAATGGTTAGTCACGGGTAGATTTCTGGTTATATATTTTTTCTGTGATGTGAAGCCAAATTAATTTTTAACTATCTTTCATTGTCATTTTATTGACCCCCACTAATTTCCAAATTTTTCGCTTTATAATTTAAAGAAAGATAGTTAGTTATGTGTTCCATAAATTGTATCTGCGATAAATGTCTTGATGTGGAAAGTGTCAACAGAACAAACATAGAACACATATTACAAAAAAGTACAAAGTATCTGTGCGGCTACATGCTGGCTGTTTACAGATTGTTCTTATAAGTAAATAATTATCTCTGTTCAAGAGTTACTCTGTGGTATAGAAGCTTGTGGCCATATAAAAACAGTGGTTTCATTGATCCAATATTTTGCCGATGACACCACCTTCCTTGCCCTTGTCCCCACCCTCCAGCGCTCCCAACACCTTCTCCAATCCCATCTTGACCGGTTCACTGCTTGGTGCAACCAGTGGTTGCTCAAGGTCAATCCCTCCAAAACCCAGACGATCATTGTAGGCAAAACCACCCTTCCTTCTGCCTCCTTGATTTCTATTTCACCATCTATGGCCGTCCTATCGCCCTCACCACCACCCTTAAGTACCTTGGCGTCACCCTCGATCGTCGACTCTCCTGGACCCCCCATCTCCGGACAATCCAAGCCAAGGCACGCTCCCGACTCCGTCTCCTCAAGCTCCTTTCCGGCTGTACGTGGGGTCTGGACCCCTCCACCATACTCCACACCTATAACTCCCTCATCCGCCCTATCCTTTGTTACGCCCATCCGGCCTGGATCTCCACCCCCCCCCCCCCTACCTTTTATAAATCCCTTCAAATCCTTGAATGCCATGCTCTCCGCCTCGCCTATCGCATCTGTCTCCCCTCCCCCATGCAGATCCTGTACGATCTCATTCTGTTCCCCCACCTCCTCCTTTTCCTTGAAAGGATACGGATCCTGTACACCTCCCGCAAACTTGATCCTCCTCACCCGCTTGTCTCGCCCATCCTCTACCGCCCCCGCCCGCTGCCGCGCCTGTATTCCCATGTCCCACCCAGTCTCCATCTCTCCACCCTCCTTACCCTCTCCCAAGGTGGCTTCCGCCAGCTCCCTCTCCCTGATGATGCCCTCCTCCCCTCCATCTACCCCTCCTACCAACTTTGATCCTCCCTCCTTCTTCCTGTTTTTGCTCCTTTGGGCACCCTCCCACCCTTCTCTCCCTCTTCCCTCCCTCCTCCATTTCTCTCCACTCCTCCCCCGGGCTCCCCCTCCCCTGTCCCTCTCCTCCTCCCCCCATCTCCTCAGCCATTGGCATCTTTGTTCTCCTCTCTCCCCCACCTCACCCTTCTTCCCCTCTTGGCAGGTCCCCGGACTCGTACACGCTAAGTGGACATTATCGCGCCGGAGATCATCGCCATCAGTGTCTCGTGTGTGCCGTCGTGTTTAGTGTTCAGTGTTCACCGTCACACTCCATCGTTCACCTGTGCCATCGCCATCTTCAGAGTTAGTGCGTCGTGATAACAGTTTGTAGTGTGGATTATCGTCGAGTGTGAACGGCTCCGTGTTTCTCTTTATGTGTCTACTGTTTTATTACCCACCGTTATGTCACATCTGTGTATTCTTTCTGTTATTTATTTATCTACTCTACGGCTGAAGAGCGGCGTAACATGCTGCTGACAGCCTGCCTGTTTGTACGGGTTTGAAAATAACAATAAAGAAAAAAAAAAAGATCCAGTATTTAATGTCACTTTGTTATATGACAGAGAGGTCTTTCCGTGCGGGGGGGGGGGGGGGGGGGGGGGAGGGGGGGATGCAGATCCCAAGTTTTCAGTACTTGTGGAAGATTACATACACCCCGTTTACATGGAGCTCCCAAAATCGGATTTCGTTATCCGATATCATAATACCACTTCTGGCTGGTCATGTAAATGCTTCAAGATCGAATTTGCAAATCCGCTCCTAGTTGCCGGCTTTCCAATTCGTCTTTCGCTCCAATGTAAACGCATCCTGTTTTGAAACACGCTTGCGCTGTCATGTTTCATTTTGGTTTTAAAAATTTTGGATTAGTATGGACGGAGCGGCTTTTTGTATAGTGCAGGATTGGTAGAAATATAAGACTAAAGCTGTTTACACCTCATCTAATTGACGAGATTGGGCGATTGCGCTGATTAAATCAGAAACTGTAATAGCTGTTTTCCGGGAACCATATTTAACTCGGCTAGCTAATGCGCTTCAGACCTTAACATATAAACACGACAGCGAAAAACGGTTTTCTAAATTCGGATTTCGTGTTTCAGAAGATGTATCGCATGTAAACGAAGTGAAAAATATTTCCTCACCTAATATCGATAATAGCGAGCATGCGTTTAATCGATACAGAAGTCGATCACGTTATTGCACTTTCGATTAGAGCAGCAGTCTCATCCGAAAACGACTACGTATGCCACGGACGAAACACGAGGGTAGTGTGTATAAACGGTTTTGAGAAAATGGCTAATTTGAGACAGACTCCTTTGACTTGCAGTGGACATACTAGACCAGTAGTGCATTTAGCTTTTAGTGATATAACGGAATGTGGATACTTTTTAATATCGGCTTGCAAAGGTATGTCGCGCTCTGTTGTCTGTTGCTTAAATACTGACCTAGTTTCCATGGCCTATTTAATTTCGTTAAATCGCATTTGTGTATGTTCGCTTGTGTTAATGTTTTGCTTGTGTGCATAGTGAAAGCAGTTAAAAAAAAGATGTCTTTGTTATAAGGTGCTGTAATTTAAAGCGTAAGAGTGAAGCTTTGTTGTGTAGCAAGTCAGCCTTGATCTAATTCAGTGTAAATAACCTTCACCGACTGGTCGACTAGAAGGCCTTCATCATTTGAACAGTGGCCCTTTTCTTTACAGCTTTATGGAATTCCTTCCCAATTACATAAATTATCCAAATATATGAAATCTGACAGCGAAAGCCGGGGGAAACTCGTAATTGCGTGGCTTATGTGAATTAATGTGGGGAATGATTTTTCGACCTTGTTGTAATTAACTGTTCCCGCAGTTTTCATGTTTCAAGTTACGACAAGGGAGGTATCAAGTAGTTGTGCTTATCACATCCAAAGTTGTCACAATAACACCTCTACAGCTAGGCCTACTGCAAATTTTTTTCCCGTAGTTATTAGTAGGAAGGAATATGGTTTTCGGGTCTCCAGAGAGGTTCAGTAGTATCGTGGTTCCATCAGTTTTAAATGTTAATGATACAAATTGGTCTTTAAGTAAGCATAGCGTCCGCCTAAGCAATGTACACCAATGAAAATAATGTTTCAAATTGAGTATATATCAGTAGGAAATAAACTGCCCAAGTGATGTGATTTGTATAGTATTAGTTTTAATTAGTAATGATGGAGACTGAATTTCTGTAGGAATACGTACACCCTTGCAATAACGAGATATTTCGTTGTGGATGGAGTAGTGACATGTCTTTGTTATAAGGTGCTGTAATTTAAAGCGTAAGAGTGAAGCTTTGTTGTGTAGCAAGTCAGCCTTGATCTAATTCAGTGTAAATAACCTTCACCGACTGGTCGACTAGAAGGCCTTCATCATTTGAACAGTGGCCCTTTTCTTTACAGCTTTATGGAATTCCTTCCCAATTACATAAATTATCCAAATATATGAAATCTGACAGCGAAAGCCGGGGGAAACTCGTAATTGCGTGGCTTATGTGAATTAATGTGGGGAATGATTTTTCGACCTTGTTGTAATTAACTGTTCCCGCAGTTTTCATGTTTCAAGTTACGACAAGGGAGGTATCAAGTAGTTGTGCTTATCACATCCAAAGTTGTCACAATAACACCTCTACAGCTAGGCCTACTGCAAATTTTTTTCCCGTAGTTATTAGTAGGAAGGAATATGGTTTTCGGGTCTCCAGAGAGGTTCAGTAGTATCGTGGTTCCATCAGTTTTAAATGTTAATGATACAAATTGGTCTTTAAGTAAGCATAGCGTCCGCCTAAGCAATGTACACCAATGAAAATAATGTTTCAAATTGAGTATATATCAGTAGGAAATAAACTGCCCAAGTGATGTGATTTGTATAGTATTAGTTTTAATTAGTAATGATGGAGACTGAATTTCTGTAGGAATACGTACACCCTTGCAATAACGAGATATTTCGTTGTGGATGGAGTAGTGACATGTCTTTGTTATAAGGTGCTGTAATTTAAAGCGTAAGAGTGAAGCTTTGTTGTGTAGCAAGTCAGCCTTGATCTAATTCAGTGTAAATAACCTTCACCGACTGGTCGACTAGAAGGCCTTCATCATTTGAACAGTGGCCCTTTTCTTTACAGCTTTATGGAATTCCTTCCCAATTACATAAATTATCCAAATATATGAAATCTGACAGCGAAAGCCGGGGGAAACTCGTAATTGCTTGGCTTATGTGAATTAATGTGGGGAATGATTTTTCGACCTTGTTGTAATTAACTGTTCCCGCAGTTTTCATGTTTCAAGTTACGACAAGGGAGGTATCAAGTAGTTGTGCTTATCACATCCAAAGTTGTCACAATAACACCTCTACAGCTAGGCCTACTGCAAATTTTTTCCCGTAGTTATTAGTAGGAAGGAATATGGTTTTCGGGTCTCCAGAGAGGTTCAGTAGTATCGTGGTTCCATCAGTTTTAAATGTTAATGATACAAATTGGTCTTTAAGTAAGCATAGCGTCCGCCTAAGCAATGTACACCAATGAAAATAATGTTTCAAATTGAGTATATATCAGTAGGAAATAAACTGCCCAAGTGATGTGATTTATATAGTATTAGTTTTAATTAGTAATGATGGAGACTGAATTTCTGTAGGAATACGTACACCCTTGCAATAACGAGATATTTCGTTGTGGATGGAGTAGTGACAGCTGGACTCATATTAAACTGAGAGTGAAATGTTGTCTTAATGTACACCTGGCCTAGTCTCGCGTTTCAAGTAAATGAATTATAACAACATTTTAAAGTTGGTTTGGAAAGCTTCTTATAGCTCTGAAACTTGTTTGATGAACATGTTAAATAGAATATTTAAGATAAGGCAGAGATTGATAATGGTTCCTGTGTGGTAGGCTTGTTACTTCTACAGTGTAGTAGATTTGAGAAGTGTGTGGACAATTTTAGAATTGGTGATTACAGATACACATGTTAGATAACAGAGGGGCTATGCAACCATAGTAACATGGTATCTTATGCACTATAAGCAATAGCAGATTGCTGGTCAGAGATCAGATGTTGAATTCACATTCATTTGGTGGGTGCATTTGTGTTCATCATATTGGAATGCATAAATTTGCCAGTAATGACAATGCCTCGTGTAACGATTTTTACAAATCATTTGTGAATTTTAATAACAGACTTTGACATAGGCCCCCCTCTAAAATCTGGGTTGTGGTGACAAAACAATCTGTAATATATCCTGATGTCTAGGTTAGATTGAAAGGTGATAGTTTGGTGGATTAAAGGGAATCTACTTTCTTGCCAGAATGTGATATTTGCTTGGTTAGTTAATGTTTAACAATATCCGTGAACTCTTTACAATTCCACTATGACAGTTTTGCTGTGAGTTAGTGAAACAAACGAATATTGGCTGGAGGGGAGAGGGGGAGATTATGGTATCAGATTGACTTACAGCACAGCCTAATATTTACATTTGTGCCATATTTAATGCATTTTCTCATTATTAAAGCGCCTTTCATCATAAACTAAAACTGCAAGGTAAATTCAGAAAACCTGTTTAAGGTAACTGACAATCCAGTGGTGAGCATTTTAATATTTATTGTGTGTGTATATCATACATAAACTACGAAAACTGCAAGGGCAGTCACTACGTTTAAAATTTTCTTCTGTTTATTGAACTTAGTGTTTCATTCCTTTGTTTAGCTAAGTCCTGTAAATCTGATTTATCAGTTTAGGAACATAATGAGTCAAAAGTTTAAAAAAAAGTGTTATGTAAAGAATTATTAGGCACTTAGCTTCTGAACTATTTTCTGACCCATGATAAAAATGTTCATAATTGGACCGAATGTAATGTTTCAGCCAGAAACCAAGCAACAAATTGTTGAATATGGCAGGACTTTCCTTCTATTCAAGATAATATAATGGATGAACTATATAGCTCCAGTAGTTCCTGGGTATCAGAGCAAAACATAACTCTGCTAAACCAACACTGTCCACATTGAGAATATGTTGTCAGCCTTAAACATTTCAGTATAGTGTTTAATGTGGCACAAAGCTTTCCTCGTCTGAGATATGAGGTATGGGTTACTTACTACAAATGGAGTTGTGCCTCACGCTAGATAGATGGTTTTGAATTAACTCTGCAAATACAGGTTATTCCAGTTGTAGAATGCAGAACATTGGCGACATGTACAGGAAAGGCTCTCTAAGAATGACTGTGCTTGCCAATTATTCAACGTATGTGAGTTTGTTGCAGTGGTCGGAACATCTAACATGTGCAGAGTAACTGCAGCATATGGTGTGCTTAACTCAGTGGTTTTTTAATGACAATGATAAGGTCCATTTAGTATTTCGGTTAAGTCTTAGATCAGCAAATTTTATCCTTGCTGGTGTCTCTTTCTTGTTTCAATCGTCTGTACATACAGTTTTCCACTCTGGCACTAGGATGATAGTTTGTTAATGTGCCATTCAAGGCTTTTATGAGCAAGCATTGGACAGTGTTGCTTAAACTACACAGAACACTTGTTGAGGAAGATGTTGACTGTTGGTGGAACCATACAGGGCATAGACTCATGAGTATCAGTTTTTTAGTTTTACCTTTTTTAAAAGATTTGTTTTATAATGAATATTTTGAGTAATATTATGATGATGATATATGGAACTCTATGCTACCTGTTGTGACAAACCTGACTGTTGAAGACCAAAGAATGGAACACTGTGTCTGACAAACTAAAAGGTTTCTACGTTTTTAATTACATGCGGTAAGCACATATAGCTGCAACGTTACACTTATTTAAAAAAAAAAATCTTGAGACTCTGCTCACCATCAGCATGAGAGCAGTGCAGTTACCTTCCTGGATTTGTGCGTGAGTGCTCGCTCGCTCACGCACGCACACACACACGCGCGCACACACACACACACACACACACACACACACACACACACACACACACACCTTTTGAGGTAATTAACTGTGTTCATCCTTCTGAGTGCTAATGAGGACTTAAGATGCTTGTACGTGTTTTTGACATTTCTGACCTGACACAAGAAGAGCAAGGTCAGTTAGGAATAGGTTTCTGCATGGATTAGTCCATTTGACAGGACATTCTGTGTGCATTTTGAGCTGCACCTGGGATACTGACAAGTCATAAGAAAAAAAGACTAGTTTTCTTGCTTACATTGTCAGTATTTCATTCAAGATTTAAAGGATTTTTCGTAAAGCACGGATACAAACTCTCCTCTTATTATATCGCGTTCTCCTCTGTGATCTGGTGACGACAGGTGGGTCACCCATGGTTAAGGCTACTGTAAAAGTCGGCAGTCGGTGAGCTTTATAGACACAGGACAGCGTTATAGAGGCTGTCAACTTCTACAATACTAATAAACATCAGAGATGTGCTTATAACCACAGTGGGGTATATGTTGTGGCACTGGTCATGATAAAATCATGAGAGCTTTGGAGAAAAGGCATAAGTACTATTTTGTGTTTTTCAACCCACCCTGTGGCATGTTTTTGTCACCTTTCAGCATTGTGTGCTATATCCATGTACCAAAGGTAGAATGTTGCTTGGCATCTGCGTGCTCTGATTACCACATGGAGCACCTTTCTGTAGTCATCCACAGAGTCAGCATCATCTGAATATTGTGAAGTGTTAAACTGATATAGTATGGAGTTTCAGTAATGTCATCTACCACTACATACAGGAGTTTCAGAAACATTCCCTGTATGTTATTACCTTGTGCCCCACATTTGGCTTCCTTACTGTCAGCAGAAGATTTGTATGTCTCAGAATGTTAGTAAAACTGTGTGTTCCCCCTGTGTAGCACTTATTCTTCTGGACCTATCTTTCACATCTGTCATTGTTTCTTTTTATACGTAATGTGAAAGTGAATCCTTGATTACAAACTTTTTTTACTGCTACATAGGTTTTGTTGATATTGTAAATAATTTAAGTGTCTGTACTTATAGGGTTTTCAGCAATTTCTTCCATTTCACATTTTTGATACGCTTCTCTAGGTCCTCAAATCCTATACAAAATGTCGAAAAAGTATTCCATGTTTTGAGAAGTGATAGCATTAGCCAAAATTAGAGAAAAATGCCCCCAGTACACAAGGGCTGTTAAAATGCATGCCTTAGGAGGTATGAACACTTGTTCATCTTCATTACTGTGAAACGCATCTCTTCTACTGCAAGCTCTTTCCTATTATGAACAACTTGCACAGTGCAGTAAACAAATGAGAACACAGTTCTGTTATTGTTCATGGATACAGCATACAGTAAACATCTGTTCTTGGTGTTACTGTAAACCATATTCACAGTTCTTGGAAAATGTAGTGCATATGTTAGCTCAACTGGAACCAGTTCATGTTTTGATAAGTTTCTGAAATACTTTTACATTACAGTTTTATCTAGACTCGTGCAGCAAAGTGGAAGCCTAATATTCCACTCCGGTATTAGCAGACATGATGATCTGTTCTGGGAAGCAGGTGTTGACTCCTTGCGTAGAAGCAGATTGCGTTAGAAGCTCTGTTGTGTCTCAGTAACAGAATCTGCTCATTTGTATATGGCAGTCTGTAGGTTGTTGGTAATAGCAAAGTGCTTGCAATAGCAGAGCAGTGTTTCATAGTAGTAAAGATGAATAAGTGCTCATGGCTCTACAGGTATGCATTGTAGAGCCCTTGTTTTCTGGACTTTTTTCTTGTTTTCTTCCGTAGTACCACCTCTCAAAATATGGAATACTTTTTAAAATACCCTGTATGTTGAGTTTTTATGATGTTAAGTGCAGGATCAGAATTATTTGTACAGTTTCTCGTTTTGTAAGGCAAACTTACATTTATCCTAAACCTTTTGAGCTTTTCTTTTTGTTCTTGACTCTTGTGGATAAAATATTTTTGCTGTATCTGACACATGGCAGCATTTTGAAAACCGTTTCTGGCGTGGGAAATGATGCACCGGACTTTCGAGTGCCTTTGTGAGGGAATGTGTTTATTGATTCTTTACTGAATATTGAACGAACTTCTTGTCCGTATAGGCAACTCAGGACTTCAACATTTATTTGAACATCTTGCAACCACAGTCTTGATGCATGATGGATTACAAAAATATAACTAAAATTAATTACAATACTTGACAGTAATGTTAGGCATGCTTGTACATTGATAATTTTATTTTAATTAGTCGCAAATTGAAATTGCCCTTTTTTAAATGTTGTAGTCTTAAGTCAAGATTAACCTTTGGAGTAAATGTAATATTTCTTTCGTAACAAAAATTCCCAGAATTACACTATTATGTCATAGTACTTATGTACGTGACTGCTGTGATTCAAAAATTTTCTCGTGTTGAGGATACAAAGATCTTAGAGTAAATCCAATAACTGAGAATCGGAAAAGGGTGCTTGGAGCAAATTTTTGCCAGCAGCACTAATTCAGTGGTTATGAACCCCTGTTTATGTGGGTAACTGTCTTGTCTCAGTTGACTACTGTAGTACCCACGACATATCTTCCTGCACTGAGATATGCTGTAGTGCTCGTTTGTGTTAAAGGTGTGATGGCCTAAAAATCTTGCATCTGTAGAGAGGTGGCTACTATGCAGTTTCGCATCCGTTTTCCTAGTGGAGGGCGTTGGCAGTTCATAATGGATATCAACTGAATGTCATGATATGGAACATCACTGCCAAATAATAGTATGTTCAGACCGAACAGAATGTCAGCATAACATCACATCGCTTAGCTCTACACTGGATGGTGCACGTAAGGTAATGAGAGAATCTGTACTACAAAACATCGGATTATAGTAGCAGCATTAAAGTGCTGGCAATGACAGTAGGCTGGTCCTTTCAAAGTTCCAAATAACATCTAAATCGTTTGTTTCTTTCATGCAGTTTAATTTTTTTTCTGTATTGAAATGATCTTCATAGTAAAAAATTTTGTTTACTTCCTTATTCGTGCACAGCGTAGGCTCTCTGTATGTCCCATTACAATAAATCGTAAATTATTTTTCAGTTGCAGTTATTTGATCTTTTTAGTGAGATAACTTTTGTTTAATATGACATCATATTCGCCATCAACAACTGATATGATGTCCTTTAAAAAGTCCATGAGACTGTGAACCCCAACCGTGAGAAGTTGACCAGCTGTCAGAGAATAGTTCATGCATATTACACTGTGATGTGAAAACAAAGCAAACAGTAAAATTAAGAAGCACAAAATCTCTTGATATAAAATAAGTAGTAATGACTGTGTCATCTCCCATCAACATCAGTGCACTGTCCTCTCTGTTGCATTCCCAGTATTCAGCATATTTTGGATTTTAGAAATCCACATTCAGCGCACTATTTGTTCTGTGATATGCTGCCTTTGAGGCACTCAACAACCTGTGCTTCTCTCAACTTATCCCGTACCATTTCCTTAATTTATTACCTTTCTGTGATTTCTTCAGTATTAACCTACAGTTCATAACCAGTAAATAATGCTCAGAGACCAATTTAAAATCTGTATTCATAGTCTCTCTTACCATTATATAACCTATCAGAAACCTTCTGGCATCTCCAGATCTCTTCCATGTATAAAACTATTTTTCACAATTCCTAAACCGGCTGTTAGCAACGGTTAAATTATACTTCACGCAAAATTGTACTAGGCAGCTTTCACTGTCACTTCTTTTCTGTAGTCCATGTTCTACTGTTTTTCTTTTCTTTTTTCTACTATAGAATTCCATTCCCCCATCACAATTAAAATTTTCATTATCCTTAACTATCAGAATAATCTCTTTTATCTCATTGTACATTCTTCAATCTCTTCATTGCTAGTTGGCATATATATATATATATATATATATATATATATATATATACACACACACACATACAAAGTTTTCCAAGGTAATCCCTTTCCTGATGTCCAGGCGGAGCTTCAAGGAATCCTCAGAACCTTAGGCCCCCTACAAAACCTTTCACCTGACTCCGTCAACCTCCTGACCCCACCGACACCCCGCACCCCTACCTTCTACCTTCTTCCTAAAATTCACAAACCCAATCATCCCGGCCGTCCCATTGTAGCTGGTTACCAAGCCCCCACAGAACGTATTTCTGCCTACGTAGATCAACACCTTCAACCCATTACATGCAGTCTCCCATCCTTCATCAAAGACACCAACCACTTTCTCGAACGCCCGGAATCCTTGCCCAGTCTGTTACCCCCGGAAACCATCCTTGTAACCATTGATGCCACTTCTTTATACACAAATATTCCGCACGTCCAAGGCCTCGCTGCGATGGAGCACTTCCTTTCACGCCGTTCACCTGCCACCCTACCTAAAACCTCTTTCCTCATTACCTTAGCCAGCTTCATCCTGACTCACAACTTCTTCACTTTCGAAGGCCAGACATACCAACAATTAAAGGGAACAGCCATGGGTACCAGGATGGCCCCCTTGTACGCCAACCTATTCATGGGTCGCTTAGAGGAAGCCTTCTTGGTTACCCAGGCCTGCCAACCCAAAGTTTGGTACATATTTATTGATGACATCTTCATGATCTGGACTCACAGTGAAGAAGAACTCCAGAATTTCCTCTCCAACCTCAACTCCTTTGGTTCCATCAGATTCACCTGGTCTTACTCCAAATCCCATGCCACTTTCCTTGACGTTGACCTCCATCTGTCCAATGGCCAGCTTCACACGTCCGTCCACATCAAACCCACCAACAAGCAACAGTACCTCCATTATGACAGCTGCCACCCATTCCACATCAAACGGTCCCTTCCCTACAGCCTAGGTCTTCGTGGCAAACGAATCTGCTCCAGTCTGGAATCCCTGAACCATTACACCAACAACCTGAAAACAACTTTCGCATCCCGCAACTACCCTCCCGACCTGCTACAGAAGCAAATAACCAGAGCCACTTCCTCATCTCCTCAAACCCAGAACCTCCCACAGAAGAACCACAAAAGTGCCCCACTTGTGACAGGATACTTTCCGGGACTGGATCAGAATCTGAATGTGGCTCTCCAGCAGGGATACGACTTCATCAAATCCTGCCCTGAAATGAGATCCATCCTTCATGAAATCCTCGCCACTCCACCAAGAGTGTCTTTCCGCCGTCCACCTAACCTTCGTAACCTCTTAGTTCATCCCTATGAAATCCCCAAACCACCTTCCCTACCCTCTGGCTCCTACCCTTGTAACTGCCCCCGGTGTAAAACCTGTCCCATTCGCTCTCCCACCACCACCTACTCCAGTCCTGTAACCCGGAAGGTGTACACGATCAAAGGCAGAGCCACGTGTGAAAGCACCCACGTGATTTACCAACTAACCTGCCTACACTGTGAAGCTTTCTGTGTGGGAATGACCAGCAACAAACTGTCCATTCGCATGAATGGACACAGGCAGACAGTGTTTGTTGGTAATGAGGATCACCCTGTGGCTAAACATGCCTTGGTGCACGGCCAGCACATCTTGGCACAGTGTTACACCGTCTGGGTTATCTGGATACTTCCCACTAACACCAACTTGTCAGAACTCCGGAGATGGGAACTTGCCCTTCAGTATATCCTCTCTTCTCGTTATCCGCCAGGCCTCAACCTCCGCTAATTTCAAGTTGCCACCGCTCACACCTCACCTGTCTTTCAACAACATCTTTGCCTCTTTACTTCCGCCTCGACTGACATCTCTGCCCAAACTCTTTGCCTTTACAAATGTCTGCTTGTGTCTGTGTATGTGCGGATGGATGTGTGTGTGTGTGTGTGTGTGTGTGTGTGTGTGTGTGTGTGTGTGTGTGTGTGTGTGTACTACTATGGTGAGTGTTGGCGTCGTGTCTTTCTTGACTTCTGTAATGTGTTCACTGTGCTGCTTGGACCAACCAAAGTTTTTGGTACCACACTTTGTCTTGGACCCATGACATACACGATCAGTCGTAACGTTGTGACCACCTACCTACTATCAATATAGACTTGTCCAAGTGATAGCAGCATCAGCTGGCAAGGAATGACTGCTAGTCAGACACATGCACAGAGCATTTAGTATCAGTGAGCGTATTGTCCAAGTGTAGAATGGGGAAGGTTTATGATCTGTCTGAGTGTGACCAAAGGCATATTGTGATACCTCAGCAAGAGCATTTCAGAAACTTGCACAACTTTTTGGGTGTTTAAGGAGTGCTGTGGTGACTGTCTACAATATGTGGCAAAGCCAAGGTGAAACCATATCCACATGTCATTGGGTTGGGTGACCATCCCTCATTACAGATGTCAGACTTCATTGGCTGGGCAGGCTGGTACAACAGGACAGGTGGGGAACTATGGCAAAACATCATCAGACTTCAGTGCTGGCCAGAGTACAACACACAATGCACCAAACACTCCTATTGATGGGCCTCTGCAGCTGGTGGCCTGTGCATGTGCCAGTGTTAACGCTGCATCGGCAATTACAACTGAAATGGGCAAGTGACTGTCAGCACTGGACGTTGGCCCAGTGGCAAAGTGTTGCAAAGTCTTGAAGCACAGTACCTTCGTTATACAGATGGGAGAAATTGAGTCCTTTGTCTTCCAGGAGAACAGCTTCTTGATAACTGTACTGCGGGGTGGGGACAAGCTTGCGGCAGCTCCATTATGCTCTGGGGGAACATTCACATGGACATCCATAGGCCCAGTGGAGTTCATGCAAGGCACCATGACAGCCAGGGAACATTGTACACTGAAACCACATACACCCCTTCATGACAATCATTTTTCCCAATAGCAGTGACATTTTGCAACAAAATCATGTACCGTGTCACAAGGCCAAGAGTGTGATAGTGATTCTGGGAACACAGTGGCAAGTTCCATTTGATGTGCTGGCCCTGTAACTCGCCAGATCTGAACACATCTGGGATGTGATTCAACGTGGCATCAGAGCTCATTGCCCCCTCCCTGGAGTCTACTGGAATTAGATGACTTGTGTGTGCAGTTGTGGTGCCAATTCCCTCCAGCGATCTACAAAGGCCTCACTGCTTCCATGCCACAAAGTGTCGCAGCTGTTATCCATGCCAGAGGTGGGCATGCTGTCTATTAAATAGGTGGTCATAATGTTCTGGCTGATCAGTGTAACTGTTGTGTTGTGTGATGTCATTGGAGTGTGGAGTCATTAAAATGGATCATGTGCACAGGTGATGTGTTGGAGTAAGCGGTGGCGCACTCTAATGTTGGACGTTTGTGCTTCTAAATTCTGTGTGAGATAAGTTAGTGCAGCACTGGACATAGCACTTTGTGTTACTACGTGTTTTGGAGTCTGGTTTTGATAGATTTTGATACCATTGTGCATGGCAACCATAAATAAATTTTAGGGTGGTTTTAGTAAACCAGTCATTGTACACAGTGTCTGTAAATCAATTTAAGGAAGGACAGGAACATAACAATGTCACAATCCCACTGGTTTTTTGTTATTATTGCATATCCAGATTTCAGCTATAAAAGCTGTCTTCAGTACTAAAATACAAGGAAGTTACAGACTCAGAATTGATTTACTTAAAAAAAAAATAGGTAAGAGACCTTGTTATACAATAGCAGTGATCCATTCTAGTCAACTCACCATTTGAGTGATTTACCTTTCAACAAACTCGCACCAGTACATGTCACCATATGACTTTACTGATGTGTAGGGAGAAGGAAACTGAGGTGGTTGTTTACAACTACTACAGCAGCCACAGTTTGTGTAACATAGTATAAGTAAAGCCCTCTGCATTACAAAAATAACTAATCCCTTTCATTCCAATGTAGTAGTTTAAGCCTTTTTAAAATAAATAAAGCCAGCAAGTATTTTTGCCTATCACCCTAAAATACATCAAGAAATGCCAATTTACAGTGTGGCAATAGGCACCACAACAACAAACACTGTCTGAAAGTGAGCTTTCGACCAACAAGGCCTACATTGAAAATAAACAACATACACTCACTCACGCAGATTCAAGTCACACATACATGACCAGTCTCAGGCAGCCGAAGCCAGAATGTAAATAGAACCTGTAGGTAACAATAAAATGGAAGATAAAAATAACAAATACATTTGCTTGCTGTACTGTGGCAGCTTTAACACAAAAATAGCCTCGGTTTTTGAAAAACAGTGTGTAAAGGTTTCCTTTTCAACTACAAACAACCTTGGATATGTTTTGTCTAATTATGTTGATAAAAGTGCAATGCGAATCAGGTGTGTCCAGGATGGAATTTCCAGATTGTGATTTCTATTAGGAGGGACAGACAGGTAGAAGATTTGAGATCAGGTTTGGTGAGAGTGTATCTTTGTATAGCTGGGATATAGTTCACAGATCTAGCTTGAGAATGGCAGATTCATAACCTCCTGGAGGAGAGAGTTACACTGCCATCTGAGGTCATCTTGTGTTCACCTGCTCAATGAGCAAGAATTGATAAAGTGAAGCAGGTTTTGGGAACTCTTCGGTGGTCTCCTGCTTTGAGTCAGGACCCAGAAGGAAACTAATATAGAAATTTTGACCTGACATAACACTAGTATGTGAAAATGTAACTTTTTGTCAGTGGACTGTCTTATCTTCCATTAAGTTGGTACTATCCAACGTTATATCAGTTTTACCATCAAATAAGTAAAACACCATTCGGTCTAGATATGATGATTTATTATATTGTTCTTTGCAAGTATCACACTTGGATCTACACCATACGTTATATAAGAAATTTGTCAATGGAGGACATCTGTGTGTTTTTATTAAATCTGTTTGGCTAAATTAAACAAGTCATGTTGATATTCAGTATTTTACTACAATGTTAACAAATCTTCATAAAAACAATATGTATGAACTTTTTGTATTTCTTTTATATTAATTATTTAATTTGTCGCTTAATTATTATGATATGAGCAACTATGTTAGATTTTAGCTTGGATGAGTTTCATATTGTTGTGAAACTAAATTTTATCAAAGTGATCTTAAAAAGAAATCTAATGTGTTGTAATAATTCTGTATAGGACAGTTGTCAGAACATGTGAATAATCTTCTGCATAAGATTTAATGGATCACTTCGCCACTATTATATGAACAAACACATTGTAAATCAGCGTTTCCTGATTGATTTTAAGGTGATAGTCAAATATACTTGCTGACTTTATTTATTAAAAAAGGCTTAAACTATTACATTGGAATGAAAGGAGGTTAATTATTTTTGTAATGCAGAGGGCATTATTCATACATGATGCAAACTGAGGCTGCCGTAGTTGTTGTAAGCAACCACTTCAGTTTCATTCTACCTATACACCAGTAAAGTCATATGATAATATATAGCTGGTGTGATTTTCTTGGATGGTCTGTTGACTAGATTGGATCATTGCTGTTGTATAACATGGTCTTTCTTATTTATTTCTTATGTAAACTGATTCTGTAATTTCTTTGTATTTTAGCACTGAAGATGGCTATTTATAGCTAAAATATGGATATCCAAGAATAATAAAAACAGTGGTTTTGCAACAAATTGCTGGGTGCCTATCCTTCACTAGTTTGACTTTATTGGCTTATCAGCAAGTTATTTTAGTGTTATTAGTTGTTGCTGGTTTGTTTTCAGTTTTTAGATTGTTAGTCCATGTTAATGGTTTCAAATTTTTTCCCCATTTGGTACTAGGAATGGACCATGTGACTAAATTTACTGCTTGTTTGTTATTGCTATGACGGGCAATTATATGGCTGTTACAATTAAATTTCTCCATTATACAGCCTTTTGGTGGTGTGTGTGAGGTGTCAGCAGTGTGGGAAATTTACGAAATGAATCAAAGTAGTTGCTTCTCGAACCAGGGCCGAGTATTGCCATGTTGTCATGATGATATTTGGAGGTTGATTGGGGCACTCTTCTTCTCCTGTATGGTCTCTTGGTGATAAGTACTATTGAAAGAAGAGATTTCCTGACAGCTATTGTCTTTTTTGATGCTTTTGGAAAAGGATACATGTTCGTTAGTTAAATTTATGGGAAGAAGGGGGGAAAGTTCGTTAATGTAGTTTGAGTTATTGTTCGGGTGAAAATTTTGTTTTGTTTGGAAAACCCCCTCTGCAAAGTTATGAATGATGTTGGTATTATTATTATTATCTTAAATGGATATTGTGTTGGAGAAGGGCTTTGTTGGTTGGTGAATGGTGTTGAAATGGGGGCGGAGTAAGGTGGCAGTGGGTTTTCTGTAATGGTTATCTTAGTGTGTAGGGAGGGGGGGGGGGGGGTTGCCAGCCTAGATTTCTCAGTTGAGTGTTTTTTTAAAAATGAGTATAGTATGTTTATGTAAGTTTGAGATGTGGGTATTTATGGTGTTTCTTGATCAGAACTTGAAGCCCATATTTAGCAGTTTATAGTGATAAGTATCTTGGAATGTCATTTTGCTCTGTTTATGTTTTGATAATAGCTAGTTCTGTTGGTTGTCGTTTGTTCATGTTGTTGGCTTTGTTTGAGCATTATAGGTTAAGTGAAATTTTTGATAGCAGCTATTTTCAGGTTTCTGCTATTGTGGTTTCATTGATTGCTGAGGTTTTTGTGTGGTCGGTTTTTGTCTTAGTATTTGTTGTGGTATGTATTTGTTGTTATGATTGGTGTGTGTGCTTAGTTTGTCCTTTCCTAGTACACCTTAAGTCTCCCAATTGTCATTTTAGCTTTGTGTTATTTCTGCAATTAAATATTTTTCATGTTGTTTGTTTCTGTTTGAGTGAGTAATGTGTGATGCTATGGTTGCAGTTATCACCATCTTGATGACGTCACGGATCAAAGCTGATGTTGGTACTGCAGTCTTTGGTGTCCATTATTCATGATATCTTACCTGTATTCCTATTTTCTTACTCATTGCTAGGCCAGGTACTGTATTACACCTGTTTGATTTTGTATTGATAAACCTGTACTGTACTGACCTGATGAGAAGCCCTTTCTTCCTCCCTCCACATCTTTCACCAATGCCCATAAATCAAACTCCAATTTACCTATTTCTCTTTTTAAAGTCTCTAACCTATCTGATTTAAACAATCAATTAAACCACAAAAAATAAAGTGCAGTGTCCAGGTTCTCCATCCATCCAATTTTTTCGGAACCAGCCCAATGCACATCTTCTAAGAACTCAGTGAAATGACGAAAGACACAGTATGCCCCACCTCACTGCAATCACAGCTTGGAAGTCTCACTGTCCGTATCTGTGGAGAGTAACTCCAGATCTTCCTGTCCCACATCAAATGCAGTTTAGTTTATGCCAGGTGCTACAAGGAAGTATGCTCAACTCTCAGTAAGCTTTGGTGGGATGAAGACAGCCACTCCAATTTTCAGGCAGCCTCAAGATTGACAGCAGTGGGTGACAAACTTATGGTATTTTCAGTCATATTGTATAATATTGGTGGATTATGTTGTGTGTGTGTGTGTGTGTGGGGGGGGGGGGGGGGTCGCTTGAATCTTCTGCTTCCCTGTGTATCACTGAGCAAGAGCTTGATGCCTCCTGTGAGGAGTAGGTAGAAGCATACTATGTGCAATGCAAATGGATTCTACTGTTTTCATTGTCTTCAAAAAACTGCTGGATCTTTACAGTTGTTCCTTCACTTATACCTACTCCTTTCTTCTTCCATAAAACTGGAAGAATGCCTTTCTCCTTCACTAATTTCAGATTAGTCTAACTAAACGATCAGAAACTTTTAACTCGTGAACTGCACTGATGTCCAAAATTAAAGCAACAAATGGAAATTTTACAAAGTGGGTTTATTTTGCCTCAAAACAATATAAACAGGCGATAGTAAAGTAGAAACAATGTAAAAAAATACATCACATAAACAAATGCATCATGCGCCCTAATGGTAGACAAAAATGTTCTTTTCCAACATTGCGGATTTGCATGCACATTCCAACAACGGGTTCATGTGCTCAGTATGGGTGTGACCACCTATGGCAGCAATACAGTTCTGACGAAGACGGTGCATGCTTTGAATGATGTCATCAGTCTCATGTTGAGGCAGTTATGCTCATTCTTCCTGCAGAGCTGTTTGCAAGTCTTGGAGTGTGGTTGGTGGTTGCAACTCGTGTCCCAAGTGCATCCCAGACGTGTTCCATTTGATTCAAATCAGAAGAGCGAGCAGGCCACACCATCCGTGCAGTATCTTCCGTCTCCTTAGAAACATCAACCATCTGTGCTTGGTGATGTGGAACATTGTCCATCATTACGAAGTCTGAGCCCAGAGTACCTCGGAACAGCCACAGATGTGGTCCCAACATCTCGTCACAATACCTGACAGCAGTTAAAACTTGTTGGTTCATCTGTACAATTTCATTAAGAGGTGCTTAGAGTGGTCAACATAATCACTGCCCGCACCATTAGGTATCCTCCTCGATATTGGTTTCTTTCCACAGTGTTCGGATTCTGAAATTGTGTTCCACGTTCCCTGCAGATGAGAATCCATCGAGAATCAGTCTGGGTGAAATCAGTACTCATCTGTGAAAGGAATGTTAGCCCACTGTTCGACCACCCAGGAGCCCTGTTGAAGACTCCACTCTAAACATTTCCTTCTGTGAAGATGCATTGGAGGTACACATACAGGAGGTCTCTGACAATAAAAGCCACTCTGCCAAAACCTTTGTACACTGTTTGTCACGATACACTGCGTTCAGTGAATGCTGCGAGGTCAGATGCCAGTAGCCATGCAATACTAAGGAGGTACTGTCTTGTTTAAGCCAAATAACGGTCCTCTCTTTCAGAAGTCACAAGTGGTTGGCCCTGCTGTGGTATTTGGGATACAGTCTTGGCCTCTACAAGCTGTCGTCACATCCAAAAAACAACAGAATGATTCACATTAAGCCAGTAGGCAACATCAATTTGTGGCTGACTGTCCTGCTTCTTTCTTCCTAGGTCCTCCACAACAGAGTTTGATAGGCATCTTCATGCACCATGCTGCACTGTCTGTGGTGACTGTGTACACAGTGATTGTGGACATGAGACTAACCAACAAGCACCAGACCGTTTGATAGGTGCCATGATGTTATCGTTGGCGTGGTTGTCTGTTGCCCGGAATGCCATATTCCATGAGGAACATGATTGTACAGACATTTGTTGACAGTTTGTATGATTATATCGTGAATGAGACACAGTACAGGGTAAAAGCAGTTGTTGCTTTAATTTTGGACACAGGTGTATTTTTTCTCTTGACCATGAATTAGGGAGCAAACTTAAAATTTTCAACTTTTTCGTCTTTATGTGTCACTGAACACTTACTTTTTAGTTTCTTGATAAACTCAAATATTCAGTGTGGGATGACTTTGGAGGTAGGTTTTCTTCTTTTTTGTAATTGCTGTTGATATCTGCATTATTAAAGCACAATTCTAACAATTTTTCTAATTTTGTCTTAAATTCACTGCACCTTGATTTCAATAGCTGCCTTTCTTTTTCCGCTACTCAGTTTTCTTCTTTTATTTTCAAAGCAGGAGGTACCTCTAAATTAGAACAAGCAAAATCCAATTTGCTAATAGCTTCCCCATTAGGAATATAAATGTCATTAACAAGGTTACATGATTCTGGTTCTGGATTCATGATGATAAATATTTTTCAGTAACAATTTGAGCCCAGAGAATTTCCAGGAATTGCATTAAGTTTCACTCAGGAAGCTGTTTTACTCACACTTTAACAAGGGCAAATATTAAAGTTTTATTTGCCTCCAGCCTTTAATAACTGGCTTTTCATTAACTTTGAATGGTTCGGGGCACTTTTTTCCAAAAATAGTGATTGTACTTCAGAATAAATTTTTCCCATGATACTCACAAACTGATGATACAAAGAATTAACTTGTAATTTAAACAAGTTCATTAACATTTTTTGAAATTTTTGAAACAGAACGTAAACTCTATTATGATGTACTTTACTTGTATCTGTCCAATAGAGCACTGTTCATCTACACTGCTGGCCACCGTAAATGCAACACCAAGAAAGACAAGAGGTAGCACAACAAAATTTATTTTGTAGATAACATGTTGACCAAGTATCAAATGATTACGTTTACAGACGTCTGTGACATGTGGTTCCTGCCAGAATCAGTAGCCAGAGTAGCCGCCATGGTTGGAGATCACCGCTGCCACACGTCTCGGCATTGGGTCAAAGAGACGTTGGATGTGTTCCTGGGGTACAGCAGCCCAAGCAGCTTCCACACGTTGCCAAAGATGATCTGGTGTGGCAGCTGGGGATGTAATCTGGGTCACTCGTTGAGCAACCATGGACCACATGTTTTCTATCAGCGGAAGATCCGGAGAGCAAGTCAGCCAGGGAAGCAATTCAATCTGGTTATTGACGAAGAACCTTTGGACAATGCGTGCCATGTGTGGTCGCGCATTATCCTGTTGAAATATGGCTGTGGCCGAGCCCTGAAGATAAGGAAGGACAACTGGCTCCAGCACCTCGGATATGTAGCGCCGGCTATTTAAAGTACCGGCAATGCGTACTAGAGGCGTGCGAGAGTAATATCCAATACCGCCCCATACCATAATACCCAGTGCAAGACCAGTGTGGCGGTGCATAATGCAGCTGTCCAGCATCCTCTCTCCACGGTGTCTCCACACTCGAATCCGACCATCGTGATGCTGCAGACAGAAGCGTGCCTCGTCAGTAAAGACAACGTCATTCCATTCTGCCGTCCACATCCATCTATCATCACACCATTGGCGACGGAGACGTCTGTGGTTCTGCGTCAATGGTAGACGAAGCAATGGACGTCTTGCGGACAGACCACTCTGCTGTAAACGGCATCGAATGGTACACGCAGACACTGGATGATGCGTTACAGACGCAATGTGCTATGCTATGGTTCCGGATGTCACTGAGCGATCCGTCACTGCCATGCGCACAATTTGCCTATCAGCATGTGCAGTGGTGCACCGAGGTGAATGTGATCGACCACGTCGGTCCGTCGTACCCTCCTGCATCCAACGGTCACATATCCGCATTACAGTTGTTTGGTTTCATCCAACACGACTAGCGATTTCTCTGTATGATAATCCACAATCTCGGTAAGCCACTATCCTTCCTCTGTCGAACTCTGATACTTGATCAAACGATGTTCGCTGTTGTCTACGAGGCATAACTGATCGTCTTGTGAAACAACCACAAGGTAAACACACGTGCCGACGTACACTCGTCGAAATCGCCAAGCCTTAAATGGCGCTGTGAGGTGGCGCCACAGGCGCGCGTGATGTGCGTCTGCGCTGAAATTCTAATCAGTTGCATATCTCATCGCTGCAAACCCATGGTGTAAATTTCACTTGATTCGGATGCTTCCTTCAGGGTGTTGCATTTACGGTGGCCAGCAGTGTATGTTATTGTATTCCAGTTAGTCTTTCAAATTTATTTATTGTTAAATTTTAAAATTGTATTAGTTAATAAAAAATACTCATGACAAAAGCTCATTTAATATCCTACACGTTCAGATATGTATGTACATCCATTCTGAGGTTTCTGAGCAGACTTACAACTACAATGCTATGCACATTGGTATTCTGTCCACTGAGCTCCTGTACCCACTTCTCTCGAGGACTAAACTCGTGCAAAAAAAACTGTAGCCTTCTCAACAGTAGAGAAATTTCACATTTTTTTATTTTATGTTTATCATTTTGAACATGTAATAATGTGCTATGTAATTGAGAATAAACTTAGATGTAAACGTGGGCAAGTTTTTCAACATAGAACTAAAACAAAAGTTCCTATTGTTTAATGTTTTACTATAATAAACAGCACTAACTTAATATAGGGTGATAGTGTTAACTAAACATAAATTACAACTAAATTTTATTACACTGAAACAATAAAAAATTGCAATAGGCAACAACCGTAAGATCAGTCGTAGTATAATGTGAATTATTGCCTCATTTTCAAAAATTCATATTTTTGTTTACAGTCGAATATCAGTGTTGTGATTTTTACAGTATTTTACTATCATATGGGTGTATAAAATGTGCAAAAACCAAATTTTTATATTCAGTCCCACCAGAGATAACTAGCCCCAAACTGTACAAAAAATAAGATTCTTCAAATTTCAAAAATTTATAAAAAAGTAAGGAAACATTTGCCAGTGTTCTTTCACTACATAAGGCTGGTAGTTTGATAACTAACTAGAGAAAAAAATGCACTCTGATAAAGCACTCTTCGGTAGTCATTTTTGGGTCTAAAAAGTCTATTTTCTAAATTGTCAATACCAAACTTTAGCGGTCAGTTTGATTATTTCTGAATGTAGGGTATTGTGGGTAATAAACCGTGTTGTCGAGGAGACTTTCCTAAAAACAATCATGTTAGTTGCAGTGATGTAAGTTAACACAGTGCAGAGATATTCAGCTTAATGCTAATGTCTCCAAATTGAAAATTCACATATAAAAATGACTACCATTTTGTAATGGTGCAAGGTAAAAATGCTTTAAAAAACTGTTTCGAACTTCTCAATTATTGGTTAATCAAATATAAAAAATCAAAAATAATGTAAAAATGGTCAAGTGATTGTCAAGGTACTTTCAGTAGGTGATGGAGTTATACAAAGTGACTTCCATATACGTTTGGAATGCTGTTACAGCGTAATATATTGGATCTGATTATCATCTGCAAACAGTAGTTTGTGTATTTGTTGCTCAGATGAAATGCTACCACTTGTTTCTTATGTATGTTTGGTTTGAGTTTCTACCTCTAGAAATAATTATCCAGTTCTTTGTGTAGGTCGTTCGCCTGAGAGAGATTGGTCTTTTGAGCCAATAGGTAAATGTCATCAGTGTATATAAATCTGTGAGCCAGTGTTTGACAAGCCATGGTTCATGTCAGGCAAATAGTATTGTTCAGTTTGTGGAATTTTGTGTGTGTGTGTGTGTGTGTGTGTGTGTGTGTGTGTGTGTGTGTGTGTGTGTGGGGGGGGGGGGGGGGGGGGGGGGGGGGGTCAGAATAAAGGTTAACCGTACACTGTCAATAAGATTCTTCTGGGTTTGTGACCGCATTGTCAGCTATAAAATTCCGACGTTTCGGCAACTATTGCAAGCTGCTTTCCTCTGGGTGTATTGCTAACTGCTGAACGGGCACTAGTTTTAACTACTTATACTATGGTGGAGTGCTGTCATTGGATATGAGAGTGAGGAGGAAGGGTATAGGGTGTTCTTTTGTTGGTCTTTGCGTTACATGTTGTCATTGGCAGAAATAGGCGTTTTCCATTGGAATTTCCTTTATTGCTTGTCATTGGTGGAAATGGGCAAATAGGGAATTGTGCGGCGACTGCAGCATAGCGCTATTTACTAACTGCCTAGTATTGGCTAGGGCGCGTCAGATTCGGTGTACCCTCCGCCGCTGTGGCCTACCGCATGCCTGTTGCTTAGGCTGTTCTGTAAGGCTGTCACTGCTGGCAGCCAAGACAGTGGGGAGTCAGTACCCGTCTTCTCTATCTGTGTTGTCAGATCGCTTGGCTATTTGTATAGTCTCTCTAATCTTCCCCCTCAAGCTAAACGGCTGTTTTGCCAGTATGTGGACCTCTCGAAATTCAGTCTTCATCCTGCACTGTCCCTGGTGCTCTGCCACCGCTGATTTCTTGCCTTGTTTGAGATGGATACATCTCCGATGTTCAGATAATCTTGTGCTTATTGAACGCCCAGTCTCGCCCATACTGATGAAACCGTTTAGCTTGAGGATGATGATCAGAGGGGCTGTAGAAATAGCCAAGTGTCCTGACATCATGAATAGAGAAGACTGGTACCGACTCCCAGCATCTTGACTACCAGCAGTGAAAGCCTTGCAGGAGGACATCTCTCGCAAAGCAACAGGCATGCAATAGACCACAGTGGCAGAGTGTACACAGTCTGATGCACCCTAGCCAATTCCAAGCAGTTGGTAAACAGCACTACACTGCAGTTGTCGCTCAATTCCCTATTCGCCAATTTCCACCAATAGCAAGCAATAAAGGAAACTCCAATGTGAAACACCTATTTCTGCCAATGACAACACACAATGCATAACCAATAAAAGAACACCTGCTACCCCTTTTCCTCACCCTCATATCCAATGACAGCACTCCTCCATAGTATATAAGTAATTAAATTAGTGCCCATTCAGCAGTTAGCAATACACTGTGAAGAAGGCATTGTGCAATAGTCACCATAACGTCGTAATTTTATAGTTGACAATGCTGTCACAAACCCAGAAGAATTTTATTGACAGTGACAATAGCCATAGAAGCCTATGTTTACAGTTAATCATACAGTTATTAAACATTTATCCTACAAGGTGGTGATCTTGATTCAAGGAATGGCAGTAGAATATAGTACATTGCCAATCCAGGTGGGTGAAAGATATTTCATAGGCTTGTGTACGAGGTCTGTTCAAAAAATTCTGGAAAATTCGTAATTTTGCACCTGTGGTGTGTTGAAGTGAAGTGCGGTTGGCATCCTTGCACATGCCTGTTTTGTAATGTGTAACTGACAGAAGTTTCATTCTTGTATGTATGTTTGTTATTGTTTGGTGCTGTATTGAGTGGAACGTTGTGCTTCGCAGTTTGTGAATTTCAAGATTGCAGAAATAAAGGAGCAAGGATCTGCATTATCTGCATGACACTCAAAAAAACCTTGACAGTCACACCAAATGATGGAGGAAGCCTTCGGTGTTACAAAAGTTTCACACGGCTTAAAAATGGCCAGACGGAAGTTAAAGATGGCCCTCATTCACGGCACCCTTCAACATTTACAAATGACGCTCGTGTCAGGACCATCAACAAAATTGTGCATGCCAGTCAGTCAAAGTCTGACTGTCAGAGAGATTGCAGAAAACCATAACATTTCAGGTGGATCATGTCGTGAAATCCTGAAACAGCATCTTGGAATGCATCATGTTGTTGCCAAGTTCGTCCCACAGCTCACGAGCTAAGACAAGAAAGAACTTTGCCTTGCAATCTGTGAAGAGCTTTTGGCTTATGCAAATGAGAATGAAATGTTCTGTAAGAGAGTAATAACTGATGGTGACATATGGGTTTACGGTTCAGATTTCTCAAAGACCAAAAAGGGCTTGCCAGGTCAGGTCAAACGTGAAAACCATGCTGATAGTTTTCTTTGACTTTGAAGGATTAGTTCATCATGAATTTGTGCCATAGGGATAAACTGTTAATCAATGGTACTATCAAGACAAGTTGCGAAGTCTGCGAGAAAAGGTGAGAAGGAAACAACCTGAAATGTGGCAAGACAATTCATGGCTTTTGCATCATGATAACACACACACGCATTCATCTCTGTTGGTGCATGACTATTGCACAAAAAATGAAATCACTGTGCTGCTTCATACAGATCTGACCCCTGTGGACTTTCTTTTTATTTCCAAAGATGAAAACTCCATTGAAAGGACAAAGATTCTAACAATAGGCGAAATAGAAGAAAATTGGCAGAAGGCACTTACTGCCATTCAGCACCGAGGTCTACCAAGACAGCTTCTGGAAGTGGAAACTGTATTGGATGCAGTGTATCAATTGTGAAGGAGAGTATTTCGAAGGAGACCATCTACGATAAGTAAAAGGTAAGCATAGCAAAATTTTGTGCCCAAAGTCGTGGAATTTTTTAAATAGACCTCGTACATTGGTTGCTGTTCCTTCTTCACTCCTGACCAGGAGCATACAAATATTATTGCCAGATGGTGGCAACAAGATATGCATCTTCAGTGGTAAGCTGAATTGTGAATGTATTCAACAGTTATTTGCTTTTTGTTCTCAGATTATCATTAAAGCTTCTTGGAAATTAAGAAATCACCTTAACATTTCCCTGTAGTTCTGTTGCCAAATATCAGTTGCAGTGTTAAGAACATTCCAGTTTCCCTGATCTCGAAGTTCCATTCATATGTTGCAATATATGCATGCAGAACTACAGGTTGCTGAAGGCAGTGTATCTCTCTCTTCAATACTATCTCTTTGATGTAGCCAAGATTGCCGCACACATATGGGCAGGTTCCTTAAATTACAAAGCTTATATCATTTACATTTTTGTGTCACTTAAATACACGTAACTGGAAGTTACTCACTTTCAGATGAAGTTTGGGAGCATTCAGGAACCGTTCCGTAATATTAAAACTGACTGCATTGAATTCATCGGAATACTACTATTGCTGCTGCTGCAACTAATGTTGGTGGTGACGACTTTTCCTACTTTGTTTACAGATGGCAAGCCCATGCTACGTCAGGGAGACACAGGTGACTGGATTGGCACATTTGAGGGTCATAAGGGTGCTGTTTGGGGTGTTGCACTAAACCCGCAGGCATCAAAAGCTGCCACAGGTGCAGCTGATTTCAATGCAAAGGTCAGTTGTGAAGAGTTTTAAGAATTGTTTACTCATTTGTTTGATTATAAGAAAAGGTGAGCTAATGTTTTATATCATGAAATGGCCTATTAGCTCTGCATTTTGAATTATTATTATTATTATTATTATTATTATTACTATCACTATTTTGATGGCCAGTTGCAAGTCAAAACCATGATATCTATCAAGCGTCTTCACAGTATTTTTGAGGCACATTTTCCAAATATTTTCTGCACCTTATTATGACAATCAAGTAGGGGTGTTAGGTAAAACTTTTTAACTACATATCACATCACTTTTACCAAGCTGTATCTGGATAAATACTTTCCTGAAAGCTCTCAGTTCTATTCTCAAGCTTCAAAATGCTGTTTAATAGACAACACTTCTAGCATATTAGCCTACGTTAGATCGGACTGCAAACTGGTCCCTATCAGTTGAAAGAGGTACTAATCTTGCCCGAGTTCTCGTGTGAACATATACTGAAAAATATTTGCATACAAATAAATAATCGTTTTCGGATTGTTCTCTTGCTTGCACTTTTGGACTATATATAGGTAGCCTTTTCCCTCTGGCTTTGCACCCTATGCAGTCGACACTTATACTGAACACATCTCCTCCTCCTCCCCCTCTCTGTGCCCACCTCTTCCTCCCTCTCTCTCTCCACCTCATCCTCCCACCTTTACCCCTCTCTCTCTCTCTCTCTCTCTCTCTCTCTCTCTCTCTCTCTCTCTCCCCCTTACCCTTTTCTGTCTCTTCATAGCCTCCTCCCCCTCTACTTGTCCATTTATTCCTCCCCCTCTCTCTGACTGTCCTCCTCCTCCCCCCTCCTCTCTTTCCACCTTCACCTCCCCCCTCTTCCTTTTCCATCTGCCTCATACATCTCCCCCCCCCCCCC
Source organism: Schistocerca piceifrons (assembly GCF_021461385.2). NCBI lineage: Eukaryota > Metazoa > Arthropoda > Insecta > Orthoptera > Acrididae > Schistocerca > Schistocerca piceifrons. Next base: position 388,822,035 of record NC_060139.1, on the reverse strand, counting down.
TCTTTGCACCCCTCTATCCAATGCCATTCTTATCAGCATGTGTAGCCTTTGCAACACAGTTCGATGAATTGGGTCAATACTAACCCCACAATACGTTGGTATGCAGGGCAGCCTATATGTGAGGGCCCAGAAAACCATTTCTTGCCATTGACATGTAGGCTGCCTTGCAGAGCCGGTTGATTTAGCAGGTCAATGCCATTCCTTCACAATATGCCTGTCATACAAGGTAGTCTGTATGGCAGGGACTGGAAAAACACATACTTGCCTGTATCTCCATTCCTATTGGAGCCTGGAGGCTATATAACCCACCCACCCACCTGTCAATGGTGATGCTCATGAGGCCTGCTATTTCTGTGCCAAAGGGTTTGGGAGGAGATCCCGGTCATGCAAACATACACCCTGCTGTATTAAAAACAGATTCAGATTATCCATTCAGTTGGTGAATAACATTGAATCGTAGCAGATACAGGTTGAGATTGAACTACCGTATTTACTCGAATCTAAGCCGCACTTTTTTCTGGTTTTTGTAATCCAAAAAACTGCCTGCGGCTTAGAATCGAGTGCAAAGTAAGCGGAAGTTCTGAAAAATGTTGGTAGGTCCCACCACAACTTCTGTCGTCGCATATATGTAGCGCTACACAGGCATGCTTTGCAAGCACAAAGATAAAATACTGGCGCCAAAACCTATGCGTCAGTAAATAAATTAAAAGAAAAAGTAGAAGAATGTAAACATTATGACATGTATTCTTTTGTGTTTGCTGCTATCTCATTTAAATCCTGTCTGCCTAATAAACCACGAAACTAGAGTGAGACAACAGCAAACGCGGAAGAATATACATATCACGTCATGTTTATATTCGTATTATTCTTATGCTGAATAGTGATAGTCAGAAATGAAGCACGGCAACTGACTATATTTTTTAAATCTAAGATGACTCTTAATTACTGTGCAGAATGTAATGTACTAAAGAGGCGTCTGCAAAGATTTTCAAATGGAGAAAAATTTTCGCTACCCTCGCGTTCAGAACATCTTCTATCGTACGCAGTCTATTGTTTGGTTCTTGTTGATTATTATCAAAGAAAGCAGCAGTGTAAGTAACAACAAATAGCAGTCTCCTGCTGTTGATTTGCTTATGAGACAATTCCTCTCTTTTTTTTATTTTTTTTTATTCTAAGCCTTGGTAGCACGTATAAAAAGCAAGCCATGTCGTGAGCGGCGACAGTTCGTAAACTCTCGTTATCAGAATGCGACAAACAATGCATTACACAGTACAATAATGCATTTTCAGCTTAGAATGATGTAAACACCTATAACAAAGAGAACATCACTTATCAGATCAAACCAAAATAGGCAATCAATTCAAACCAGACGAAGCATGTGAAAAGGGAAGGGTACCTGTATAAATACGGACGGAGTGCCTGACACACAGCAATGGCTACTTCGTAAAGCTTAACTGTTAAGCTTAAGACTCGAACTAAACTACTGTAGCTGTATCTTCATTCATTCGACCTCAATTATGTCTCATGTTACAATGGACCAACTTTGTTTCGATTCGGAGGGATGGTCTAAAACTTTTCTCTCCCCTTGAATTTAGAGTCTGAAATTTCACATGCGGCTTAGATTTGGGAAAGTTTTCTTTCCCTTGATTTTGAGTCTCATTTTTCAGGTGCGGCTTAGATTCGAGTAAATACGGTAGGATCTGCACTTGTTGGAGTGGCTTGCTGACCACACTTTTCACCGAATTAGTCCGCAGGGGACCATGGTTTGGCAGCAATTGGTTATTGTATGATGATGACAGGTGTTACATGTGAAGATCTGGAGCTGTTTGGTGAAGAAGATTGTATGTGACTAATACCAAAAATGCCAAATTATCAATTAGGATGAATGGGCATAGGCAACTCAGAGTATCCTGTTGCAGAGCATGTTCTACAACTTGACATTCGTGACCTCATAGCCTGTTGTACCACACGCACCATCTGGATTCTTCCCCCAGACACGAGTTTCTCAGAACTCTGCAGGTGGGAACTATCCCTAAAACATGTCCTTGGTTCTCATCCCCCACCTTACCTTGATGTACATTAATTTCTCCTGTCTCTGCTCTTCTTCACTGTAACTAGTCTCTGCTTTACTCCGTTGTAGTTTTCTACATCTTTCACTGTCTTTTCCGTCCATTTTTCACCACCATACCCCACCACTGTTACAGACAATGCACTTATCTTTTCACTCTTATTAACTTATGCACAAGATTTTAATAGTAATCTCTGTCTTGCATAGTACCCTGTCTTCCACCTTTAAGCTCTCAGGTTTTCAAATCTCGTCCGATGCAGTCCCCACCAATCAGTCTTTCCTTGTCATCCCGTACGGTAAGTCTCCCCTGACTTGCAGTTCTGGGTGACTTTCCCAAATTCTACCCCTTTTTCTAGACCCCTCCAGTCCTTTTTCCTTCACCCTTCTTCCTGCCCCTTCAACCCTTGTGCCTGAAGGAGCCACTGACTCCAAAAGCTTGCCAATCACAACAATCTTTTATGTGTGTGTTGTGCTGCCACTTAGCGAGTGGATTTTTGTCTATCCAACTAAATAATTTTATCAATAATTGATTGTTTTCAGTGTTATACTACTACAATTGTGATACAGAAGAATGCTAATTGTGTTTACACTTTAAAACATCACTCCTTAATTGCTGTAGAAAATTGGTGAAAGGCAGAGGCTGTCTGAATGGTAACTAAAACAATTTTTGGCGCTACATGACTTAAAATTGTTGACCAAAGCCGAGCATGGCTGAATTGCACTGAATGCATCCAAAATATTCAATATGAATGAAGCAGTGCTGGATTATTGAATATACCAGACTGCTGGATGCCATATTAATGGGCTTATCCTGTAGTAAGTGCTAAGTTTTACCAGATGATACTGGGCCTGTTAAATTATTCATACATCATTGGCATCCCCTACGGGTCCAGGGGTTAGAATAGGCCCGAGGTATTCCTGCCTGTCGTAAGAGGGACTAAAAGGAATCTCACATGTTTCAGCCTTTATGTGATGGCCCCGTGTAGGGTTTGATCTCCATTTTTCAAAATTTTCCCGAAGAGCAAGCCAATTTGCGAAGGGCACCTTTCATGGTGCATCATGTCCATCATGCGCTGAGGCCTATCACGTCCTTTGTCGACGCGGGTCTGCACTTCTGCTCATTCTCCAACTGTTGGGCGAGGTAACCCTCCTAGGTGCGTATTTATCCATCAACTGTGCAATGTTGTTACCTACACTGACGATAATGGATTTGTTTGCTTGGTTGTACTTGATATCCAGCATGTTAGCTAATCCGTTGTGGTGGGGCAGCCATATACCCTGTTGGTTATAGTCCCCTGACACACAGATATCCCTCTGCTGATGCCTGCACCGTTAACTCCCCACGTATGCCAACGAGTAGATGCCTGTCACCCTGGAGCATCGGGACTCCTGGCAATGGCCATCCTGTCAGGTGGCCTTTGCTGCGGGTGGGTGGTGCCCGTGGAGAGGGCCCCTGGCCGGAGTGGGTGGCATCAGGGCAGATGACATGCAAGGAAGTGTAGTACATCATCTCTTGCTGGTGGTCAAACACCAGCTGTCTCTAAGCATTCATGGGCTCAATTCAAGACACAGAAATATGACTCCAAATCGTTCCCCTCCCTGGCCACACTATGGGAGGAACGTCAGGCTAAGGATGGCAGTGGCTCTTATTCATCCCAGTACCTTGTGTGTTTAAGAGCTGATAGGGAATGTTTCATGAAGATGAAGCCTCAGTTTTTTGTTGAGCATTTAGAGGAAAAGTTTGGGGAGGTGGAGGGCTTGTCCGAAATGAGATCTGGGTCAGTCTTGATCAAAACAGCATCCTCTGCCCAGTTACTGGTGTTACTGGCTTGCGAGAAGCTGAGGGATGTTTCTGTAACCATCACACCCCATAAGAGTTTAAATATGGTACAGAGTGTCATATTTCACAGGGACTTTCTTTTGCAGTCTGACGATGAGCTGTGTGCCAATTTAGAGCGGAAAGATGTACATTTCGTTTGGTGTATCCACCAGTGTCCGAGGGATAATCAGATTGCCACCAGTGCCTTCATCTTGGCCTTCGAAGGTTATACATTACCCGAGAAGATCAAGGTGTTGGTCTACTGCTGTGATGTAGAGCCCTATATACCTCCCCCAATGTGATGCTTTAAATGCTGAAAGTTTGGCCATATGTCTGTCTGCTGTGCTTCCAGCATCACATGTAGAGATTGCGGATGCCCATCACATCCCAATACTCCATGTGCCCCGCCTCCCATCTGTGTGAACTGCGAAGAGCACCATTCGCCTTGCTCGCCTGACTGCGGGATTCTCCAGAAAGAAAGGAAAATAATGGAGTGCAAGACCCTGGACTGGCTGACCTACACTGAGGCTAAGAGGAAATTTGAATGCCTACATCCTGTGTGTATGACATCATCTTACGCCACAGCTACAACAGTTCTAGCCCCATCAGCTCCACCAACCTCAGTCACCTCTCAGAGCCAGAAGACTACACCTGCCCCCTTAATGGTGGGGAGCACCTCCCTCCCTGTTGCTCCTGCACCACCTACTTTGGGAGCAACAACCCCCCCCCCCCCCCCACCACAACCATCAGGGATATCAGTCCCCGCTTCTTCACCAGAGAAGCGTAAGTCATCCTTGGCTTCTCTCGCTAGGAAGGGGTCTTTTCCCAGGTTTCTGCTAGTGGGAAAGATGACACCTGCCAGTGGCTGAAGAGCCCAGAAGCAGCTGGTCGTAGGGCTTCAGTCTCGGAGACTGAGTTAGTGAGGTCCTCCCAGTCAGGGAAACTCAGAGCAGCTAGAGAAATCCAAAAAGAAGATCCCCAAGACCAAGGGAATTGTGGTGGTACCCACACCACCGCTACCTACAAGCTCTGTGTCTGTTGATGAGGTGGAGATTCTGGCGTCTGTTGAGGACATAGATCTTGCTGGACCTTCAGACACAATGGATATATCGGGTAATCAAAAAGTCAGTATAAATTGGAAAACTTAATAAACCACGGAATAATGTAGATAGAGAGGTAAAAATTGACACACATGCTTGGAATGACATGGGGTTTTATTAGAACCAAAAAAATGCAAACGTTCAAAAAATGTCCGACAGATGGCGTTTAATCTGATCAGAATAGCAATAATTGGCATAACAAAGTAAGACAAAGCAAAGATGATGTTCTTTACAGGAAATGCTCAATATGTCCACCATCATTCCTCAACAATAGCTGGAGTCGAGGAATAATTTTGTGAACAACACTGTAAAGCATGTCCGGAGTTATGGTGAGGCATTGGCGTCGGATGTTGTCTTTCAGCATCCCTAGAGATGTCTGTTGATCACGATATACTTGTGACTTCGGGTAACCCCAAAGCCAATAATCACATGGACTGAGGTCTGGGGACCTGGGCAGCCAAGTATGACGAAAGTGGCGGCTGAGCACACGATCATCACCAAATGACGCACACAAGAGATCTTTCACGTGCCTAGCAATACTTTTCTTTCTTTTTTCCTAGTAAAACCCCATGTCATTCCAAGCATGTGTGTCAATTTTTACCTCTATATCTACATTATTCTATGGTTTATTAAGTTTTCAAATTTATACTGACGTTTTGATCACCCGGTAGACTGCTCATGCAATAAGTCGGTGGCAGCACTTGACCCCGAGGTGTAAACTGCCTCATTGAATTTTCCAAGCCTTCCCAGTCTCACGATGTCATCATCCTCCAGTGGAATTGCGGTGGTTTTTTACACTGCCTGGCTGAGCTATGGCAACTGTTAAGCTTTACACCTGCTTTCTGCATTGCTCTCCAGGAAACCTTGTTCCCGGCAGTGCAGACCCCTGCCCTCCACAGCTATAAGGGATATTACAGAAACTGTAGAAACTGTAATAGAGTATCAGGCGGAGTTTGCGTTTATGTCCTAAACTCAGTCTGTGCCCCCTTCAAACCCCTCTTGAAGCTGTGGCTGTCAGAATAAGGATGACACAGGAAATAAATATCCACAGTGTATATCTTCCTCCAGATGGTGCAGTATCCCTGAATGTTTTAGCTGCAATGATGGATCAGCTCCGTAAACCTTTCTTACTGTTGGGAGATTTTAATGGCCATAACCTCTTGTGTGGTGGCACCGTGCTTACTGGCCAAGGCAGAGATGTTGAAACTTTACTGTCTCAGTTCGACCTTTGCACCTTAAATACTGGGGCCACCACACATTTCAGTGTGACTCATGGTAGTTACTCAGCCAGTGATTTATCAATTTGCAGCCCAGAACTTCTTCCATCTATCCATTGGAGAGCTCATGAAAACCTGTGTGGTAGTGACCACTTCCCCATCTTCCTGTCATTGTCCCAGCATCAGGCCCACTGACACCTGCTCAGATGGGCTTCAAACAAGGTGGACTGGGAAATTTTCACCTCTGCTGTCACCGTCGAATCTCCCTCACATGGAAACATCGATGTGATGGTTGAGCAGGTGACTACAACAATCATTTCTGCAGCAGAAAATGCGATCCCTGGCTCTTTAGGGTGCCCCCGGCGAAAGGCAGTCTCTTGGTGGTCACTGGAAGTTACTGAAGCAATTAAGGAGCGTCAGCGAGCTCTGCAGCAGCATAAGCAGCACCCTTCCCTGGAGCACCTCATAGCCTTTAAACGGCTCTGTGCCCGTGTTCACCATCTTACCAAACGATGGAAGCAGGAGTGTTGGGAGAGATACGTCTCAACCATTGCATGCTATACGTCACCTTCCCAAGTCTGAGCAAGGATCAAACGTGTTTTCAGGTACCAGACCCCAAGAGGTGTTCCTGGTGTTAACATAAATGGCGTGTTATCTACCGATGCATTCGCGATTACCGAGCACTTTGCTGAGCACTATGCTCGAGCCTCTGTATTAAAGAACTACCCCCAGCCTTTCGCACTCTCAGACGGCAGCTGGCAGGGAAAGTCCTTTTGTTCACTACACACTACATTGAATCCTGTAACACCCCATTTATAGAGTGGAAGCTCGTCAGTGCCCTTGCGCATTATCCTGACACTGTTCCTGGGCCAGATCGGATAGTCAGGTGATTAAACACCTCTCATCTGACTACAAGTGACATCTCATCATCATCTTCAACCGGACCTGGTGCGATGGCATCTTTCCATTGCAGTGGAGGGAGAGCACCATCATTCCGGTGCTCAAACTCAGTCAAAACCTGCGTGATGTGGATAGCTATCAGCCTAACCAACGTTCTTTGTAAGCTGCTAGAACAAATGGTATGTCGGCAGTTGGGTTGGGTCTTAGTCAGTTGGCCTACTGGCTCTGTGTCAAGGCAGCTTCCACCAGGGTCACTCTACCACTGATGATCTTGTGTCCCTTGAGTCCGCCATCCGAACAGCCTTTTCCAGACGCCAACAACTGCTTGCCGTCTTTTGATTCACGAAAAGTGTATGACATGACCTGGCGACATCATATCCTTGCCACTTTATGCAAGTAGGTTCTCAGAGGCCTGCTCTTGGTTTTTATCCAAAATTTCCTGTCGCTTTGTACTTTCCGTGTCCAAGTTCGTGCCTCCCATAGTTCCCTCCATATCCAGGAGAATGGAGTCCCGCAGAGCTCTGTATTGAGTGTGTGTCTATTTTTAGTGGCAATTACTGGTGTAGCAGCAGCTGTAGGACTGTCTGTCTCACCTTCTCTGTATGCAGCCGACTTTGTGTTTCATACTGCTCCATCAGTACTGGTGTTACTGACCGGCACCTACAGGGAGCCATCCACAGGATACAGTCATGGGCTCTAGCCCACTGTTTCCAGTTTACGGCGGTCAAGTCGTGTGTTATGCACTTCTGTCGGTGTCGTACCGTTTATCTGGAACCAAAACTTTACCTTACTAACGATCCCCTCACTGTAGTGGAGACATCGATTCTTAGGACTGGGTTTCGACGCCAGTTTGACTTGGTTTCCTCAGCTTCGTCAGCTTAAGCTGAAGTGCTGGCAGCACCTCAATGCCCTCCGCTGCCTGAGCAACACCAACTGGGGTGCAGATCACTCTAAGCTGCTGCAGCTCAACGGAGCTCTTTTTCAATGGGGAGCCTGACTATGGGAGCCTGGTTTACGGTTCGGCAGTGCTATCAGCGCTGCGTTTACTCGACCCAGTGCACCACTGTGGTGTTCACCTAGCGACAGGAGCTTTTAGGACAGGTCTGGTGACCAGCATCATGGTGGAGGCCGGAGTCCCTCCATTGAAGGTTAGGTATGCACAACTGCTGGCCAGTTATGTTGCACACGTTCATAGTTCTCTTGCACATCTGAATTACCGTCTCCTTTTCCCACCCACAGCAGTTCTCCTCCCAGGTCAGGGTTTCCAATTGCAGTTTGTGTCTGATCCCTTCTTTCTGAACTGGAGTCCTTGGCTTTACCACCTATAATTGAAGTTCATTCACATACACCTCCATAATGAACACCCATGCTGTGGCTTCGCCTGGACTTTTCACATGGCCCTAAGGACTCAGTTAACCCTGCAGCTCTCCGCTTCGACTTCCTCTCGATTCTTGACATGTATTGAGGCCATGAAGTGGTTTACACCGACAGCTCGATGGCTGATACTCATGTCGGCTTCACGTATGTCCATGCTGGACATGTTGAACAGCATTCCTTGCCCGATGGCTGCAGTGTTTTCACTGCTGAGCTGGTGGCTGTATCTCGTGATCTTGAGTTCATCCGTTCATGCCCTGGGGAATAGTTTCTTCTGTGTACTGACTCCTTGAGCAGCCTACAAGCTGTCAACCAGTGTTACCTTCGTCATCCTTTGGTAGCGACCATCCAGGAATCCATCTATGCCCTGGAACGGTCCAGTCGTTCAGTGGTGTTTGTTTGGACCCCAGGTCATGTCGGAATCCCAGGCAACGAACTTGCCGACAGGCTGGCCAAATGGGCTATGCAGAAACTGCTTATGGAGATGAGCTTCTCTGCAACTGACCTGCGTTCAGTACTACGCCACAAGGTTTTGTGGCTTTGGGAGACGGAATGGCATAACCTCTTTACGCACATTTAACTGCGTGCCATTAAGGAGACTATGAATGTGTGGAAGACCTCCTCGCAGGTCTCTTGCAGGGACTCTGTGGTTCTGTCGGCTCCGTGTTGGCCATGCTTGGGCGAGACATGGCTACCTCCTGCGCCATGATGACCCACCTCACTGTTGCTGCGGTGGCCCATATCTTGGTGTGTTGTCCTTCTTTGGCTGCCCTGTGACAGACTCTTCAGTTACGAGACTCGTTGCCATCAATTTTAGCTGACAACACCTCATCGGCTAATTTCGTTTTACGTTTTATATGTGGTGGTGGGTTTTATCATTCCATGTGTGTTTTCGCGCTTGTCCATTGTCCCTTTGTGTTCTCCACTCTAATGCTTTTAGGCTGGATGCATTATTAGTAGTGTTGGTTGTCCTCCTGTCGTTCTTCTGGCAACTAACATCATTGGCTGTAAGGACAGACAACATTTTTGAAGTAATACTGAAAACTTTGATAATTGCGTCAAACAGCTAGTCTGACAGCGCAAACGGTAGTGAAATATTGTAGACGTGACTACAAACAGAATCGATGCTATTACATCATCAGCAATCACCGAAGGCAAAATTATTATGAAAAAAGCTTAGGTCAAACTTACAGGGACTGCTATAAACTTATTTAACAGACAAACTGAGAATGTTCAATTCAGATGTGGCAAATGTGTAAAAATTGTGGTTGAAGTTTAAATATGTTATAAACCATGATCTATATAAGTACATTGCAAATAAAGTAATAAAAAACAGCAAAGAACCACCCACATTTAATGGTCAATTTATAGAGTATCATGGAAAGAGAGATGACCACTGCACCCTCACTGCAAGAGAGTTTGCAGGGATGCTAAAATAAAAAGTTAATAGCAATGCATGCATCTGTAAGATATGCCATATCTGAAGGCTACAATTATTTTCATAATCAGATGTGATAATAGAGTTATCAAAAAATGGTAGGAAGTTGTGTTTATGCATAAAGTCAGTGAAAGGAACCAAACCTTCCATTCAGTTCCTCATGGAATGATCTTGTGCTGAAACTGAAGACTGCAGACAGAAAACAGAATTTTTAGATTCACAATAAACAATGTATTCACAGAAGAGAATACTACCATTCCACCATTGTTTGACTGCCTCTTGGATTTACAAATGAGTTGTCTCAATATTAGCACCCATGGCATTAAAAAGAATGAAGACTACTTAAAACAGATAAGGCAACACGCACTAGTGGATTTCACGTTAGACTTAACATTGAAGACATCACAGAATTAGCACTGTCCTAGCTTGTATTTATCAAGAATCACTCTTGAAGTGAATAGTTCATATGACAGGAAGTGTGGGGGCAGCAATCTGTGGTTGTTTGCTGATGATGCTGTGGTGTACGGTAAGGTGTTGAAGTTGAGTGACTGCAGGAAGATAAGAGATGACTTGAACAAAATTTCTAGTTAGTGTGGTAAATGGCAGATAGCTTTAAATGTCAATAAATGTACGTTAATGTGGATGAGTAAGAATAACAAACCTGTGATGTTCTGTTACAGTATTACTAGTGTCCTGCTTGACTCAGTCAAGTCGTTTAAATATCTGGGCTTAATGTTGCAAAGTGATATGAAATGGAATGAGCACATGAGAACTGTGGTAGGGAAGGCAAATGGCAGACTTCGGTTTATTGGGAAAATTTTACGAAAGAGTGGTTCACCTGTAATGGATGCTGGTGTGGCCTATTCTTGAGTATTGCTCAAATGTTCGGAATCCATACCAGGTCAGATTGAAAGAAGACATCGAAGCAATTCAGAGGCAGGCTACTATATTTATTGCCATTGGGTCTGAACAACACATAAGTGTTATGGAGATGTTTTGTGAACTCCAGTCGGAATCCCTGGAGGGAAGGTGACGTTCTTTTCAAGAAACACTATTGAGAAAATTTAGGCTGACTGCCACACAATTCTACTGCTGCCAACATACAATGTGCATAAGGACCACAAAGATGAGATACAAGAAATAAGGTCTCACAAGTTTTTTCCCTCACTTTGTTTCCCAGTGGAATGGGGGAGAGAATAAATAGGAGTGATGCAGGGTGTGCTCTGCCACGCACCATATTGTGGCTTGTGGAGTATTTTTGTAGATGTAGAACGCCAGCGAGGATGTGATGTGAAAACATTGTTCTGTGCACACACAGGGAAAGTGTGCCCATGAAGGTAAGAATTCCCTGAATGAGTAGCTTGTACAGGAGGTTTTCATGCCACACAGTCGCATCGATATGGAAGTATAGTACCAAAGTTCTCTCAGTGCCTTGTGGCATCCATTACAACCTCAACAAGGCATAGAAGTAGACATGTTACATGCCCTCTTACTGCAGACTGCTTCTCAGGGAGGAGTTCTCAGCTTCCATATGTTGCAGGAGTCATTTGAGGTACAGAGGTTTGAAGATTTTTAATAGTGCAGCTACCAAGCCAATTGGCCTGTAGTTTGAGGGGGAAGCAAGAGTCCTTTCCTAGCATTGGGATTATGATGACCTCACCTTGTTTGTTTCTCCATGGCTTTTGGGTACTGTGCAGTGATGAAGATGCTGGTGTCTGCAAGCTTTACTATGGCAGCCATCGGCATGTACTAGGTAAGTTCATAGGTCAGCTGGTCTGCATCATCAGCTTTCCTGCAGTTAAACCACCAGAGCTGTTCCAAATGTGATGTTGTTGCCATCCTCTTGTGCAGACAAATATGTTGGAGGTATTCTCTATTAGCTGCATGTGAACTAATGGCTTTTCGTTGTAGTTTGACCAATAAACTATGCTTCCACACCATTCAAAAAAGTTGATTGTATCACCTTTTTTCTGTCATAGCACCAGTTGATACTCTGCTCATAAGTGTGCAGTTGTGTGCTATGTATATGTGACAGAAATATTTTGCGACTTGTTTCCATATGGCTGTTTCATGCATCATTGTAGTGATATTTCATCTTTTGTGTCAGTTGCTTTGTTTCTCAAAATTGCTGTTTTTGTGATTTTGCTCTAATATACGGAAATCAGTGTGTAATTATTACAGTAGTCCAATCAGTTTATTCTGTGTATTATTCCTTTCAGGTGTGGGATGCTGTTTCTGGTGAAGAAATTCATTCTTTTCAACATAATCATATTGTAAAGAGTGTTAATTTTTCTTCAGATAGTGAACTTTTTGTAACTGGTAGCAATGAAAAGCTTATCAGAGTCTTTGATCTCAACAAACCAGAAGCAAGTAAGTACTTTTTCTGTTAGTTTCATGTTCCATGGTTCATTTTGCATGAAAAATTGCAATAGTATGGAATAAGTCATTTCACATTCACATTGGAAATTAATTTTTAAATATGGCTTCATGGAGAACATTTATAAGCTTTATTATTATTATTATTCAGATGTGAGGTAGTCATTCCTACCCACCACTATTTACACATTACACTAATAGAAATTCTCCTTTCACTTTGTTTTCAAATTTTACTTTGCTATCAATGGGTAAGTGACCAAAATTTGATGCTGCAGCATGGTGCACCCCTTTTGTGTTAATGTCTGAATGTCATTTTTACTTTTGATAATGTAATTATACACATTATTGTTCCTTTTGAACTGCAATGGATGATTTACAACGAACTTCACGAGGGAGTAAATATACTGCGAACAAGTAGAATATGTCTAACTTTATTTGGAGGAAAATAGTACAGATTAAAAATTATTTCCAGTCCAGCCTTCACTTCTTTGGAAATACATCTACACCCATACTCTGCAAACTATCGCAAAGTGCATGGCAGAGGGTATGTCCCATTTTACCTGTTAGTAGGATTTCTTCCTTTTCCATTTATCTATGGAGCATGGGAAGAATGATTGTTCGAATGTCTGTGTGTGTTCTCTAATTATTTTTATCTTGGCCTCACAATCCGCTTGCGAGCAATATGTATTAAGTTCCTAGAGCCTTGAAACTTTGTCAGTAGGCTTTGCTGGTATAGTTCACATCTTCAAGAATCTGCTAGTTCCATTTCTTCAGCATTACTGAATGACTCTCCCATGGGTCAAACAAACCTGTGACCATTTGTGCTGCCCTTCTCTGTATACATTCAGTATCCCTGTTAGTTCTAGTGTATGGTTCCCATACATGTAAGCAACATTCTAGGTTGGGTCATATGAGTGATTTGTAAGCAACCTCCATTGTACAGTAATGGCACTTCCCCAGTATTCTACCAATAAACTAAAGTCTACCACCTACTTTATGCACAGCTGAGCTTATTTGATCATTCTATTTCATATCTGTGTAAAGTGTACACCTGGGTATTTGTGTGAGTTCGCCAATTCCAACTGTGCCTCATTGATATTATAGTCATAGGATATTCCATTGTTTTTTCATGTTGTGAGGTGCACAATTTTATATTTCTGAACATTTAATCCAAGTTGCCAATCTTTGCACCAGTCTGAAATCTTAACAAGATCTGACTGAATATTTATGAAGCTTTTTTGAAATGTTACTTCATTATAGATAACTGCATCATCTGCGAAAAGCCTGACGTTACTATTAGTATTGTCTGCGGTGTCATTAATATGCAACATGAACAGCAAGGATATCAACATACTTCCCTTGTTCACACCCAAAGGTACTTCCACATCTGATGATGGATTTCCATCTGAGATAACATGCTGTATCCTACGTACCGAAAAGTCCTCAGTCCAATCAGAAACTTCACTTGATGCCCCATACTGATAGAACTTTCAACAATAAGTGTACTTGTGATACTGAGTCAAATACTTCGTGGAAATTAAGAAATACTGCAGCCATCTGACTGCCTTGATCCAAAACTTTCACTTTGTCTTGTGAGAAAAGTACAAGGCGGGTTTCACATGATGACTGTTTTGGTGAAGGCATGCTGATTGGCATGGAGGACGTTATTCTGTTCAAGGTACGTCATTAAGTTCAAGGTTGCAATATGTTCTAAGATTCTAAAACAAATCAGTGTCAAGGATATTGGACAGTAGTTTTATGGATCACTCCTACTACCCTTCTTGGAGATGGGTGTTACCTGTGCATTCTTCCAAATACAGTGCACGGTTTTTTATTTAAGGAATCTATGACAGATTATAATTAGAAGGGGGCTAATTCAGCTGCAAATTCAGTATATAATCTCATTGGGATTTCAGCTGTCTCTCAACACCACTGACACTAATACTGATTTTACTCATCTTTTCCGTGGTACAAGGATTAAATTGGGGCAATTCTCCTGGGTTTTCCTTCGTAAAGTAGTCTGTTTCTTTGTGTTTCTTTACAGTGACTATGGAGTGTCCCTCTGACTAAGAACTGTTGTACTGGATGCATATCTATCCAGTGGATTGTCGACTGTTCTTTTATGCTTGAGTCAGAGATCCTCTACGTGCTCCTGCCCTATGCGGAAACTTTCAAGATCCTCATTGAGATATGACGCTGTCGGTTCTTTACATGTCTGTCATGAGTGGGGTTCTGAGCTATCTGTTCTAGGTAGATTTCAGAGAAGGTATTTGGTAATGTTTCACAGGGTTCTTCTCATGCCCACCACTAACAAAACTGTAATGATCACAGTATGATTGGGGAACTTACATACAAGTGAACTGAGGGTTTTTCTTTTTTCCCCCTAAAGTTTTTGGTTACATCAGGAGATGAGGCTGGTGGCAGTAGAAAGATCTAATTACCATTTTTTGCCCATCTGTGATACTGAGTCTTGCCCAGTCAGTCTCACATGTAGCTTCAATTTCTATCTCGGTGGATTTAAGTTCCTTGTCTACTGTGACAAGTACATCACCTCCATTTCCCATTAGCCTATCCTTTTGATAAGCACTTAAATTTTCCCCAAAAATATCACTGCTATTAATTTCAGGTTACAATCAGCTTTCTGTACCTAGCATTATACGAGCTTCACTGCTTTTCAAGAGTGCTTCGAACACAGACACTTTGTAGCGAATGCTTTGGCAATTAACAATTAGGATTTTAATACTCACTCCCTCGAGAGGAATTTTTGTCGATCTTACACTGTTACTTCTGGGTTTCCTACAGCCATTGTTACCTAGATTGAACCGAGATTCACCTATTCTAAAAACCTTGTGTGCATCCTACACACAGTCAGCTACCTGGGTAGCAGCCTCTGATGGGTAGTGCACATCTGATCCATTTCGGTCCACCCTACAGTTCTCAACCCTATGGCTCAAGTCCAGGAAGTCGCAACCCAGCTTGTCATAAAACTTTCGAAGTCTCTAGTTCACTCCACACTCAGGACCAGAGGGCTGCAATCAATTCTGGAGAAAATGCTGAAATTGTGAGCTTTGTTGAAATTCCTTGCACAAGGCTGTCTTCCCAACCTTCTCTGCCAGTCAGCAGAATGATTGAGGTAGGACATCAGAGCCCAGATGACAGGCATCATTTGTTCCAACATGTGCTACAATCTGCAGTTGTTGGCACCCTTTTCTTTCAATGTCTGTCAGAATAGCCTTTTCAACGTGTTGACTGAGGCCTCCAAACATACTCACTGAGTGCACCTGTGTCCTTTCTTGTCTCTTGCTGGTATTTCCCTAAGGGGTACCAGCATTTGCCATACGTGTGAACTGCTGACAATTAATAGACCCTACCTTTTTGTGTTTCCCTCTTGACACCAGATCAAATGGGTTTTACCAAAACAGTGAACTGAGTTCCACTGGCTCAGTTTCAGTGGAAGACAGCAACTCAGACTTGTTGGTTAGGGGGATCAGTGTAACACCCGGAGTCCTCCCAGATCCTGTCCACACAGTGCAGGATGCCTAGATCTACCTGTCTAAAGGACGAGTAATGACAGAACCTGTACTTTCTGCAGAGGAGGCGAGTTCCATAGGAGCGAATAGTACTTAAGGTACCTTTGGTACTGGTACCACATTTACAGGACTCTCGGGAGCTCTTCCAACACACCGATTCACAGCAGCTGCTGATAATTTGACAGTAGACATGATGATTTCCAGCTGCTTACGAATGTCAACCAACTGATCCTGTGTTTGAGAAAAGCATTCACAATGGGACTGCACTTTGGCTGGTGCAAGTGAACAAATAACCTTATACTAAGCCTGCTGATTCTTTTATATCTGTTGAGGAAAAAAAATTGCTAATTTTCTAAAAGGAGCATTTACTGAAAACAAGATTTCTATTAAGGCAACAGAAAAACTTGTGGTAAAAATTACTAATTTCCTAAAACTTTTTGAAGTTGATTGCAGTTATTAGCAAACTCAAAAATAGAGGGAAACATTCCACGTGGGAAAAATATATCTAAAAACAAAGATGATGTGACTTACCGAAAGAAAGCACTGGCAGGTCGATAGACACACAAACACAAACACACACACAATTCAAGCTTTCGCAACCAACGGTTGCTTCGTCAGGAAAGAGGGAAGGAGAGGGAAAGACGAAAGGATGTGGGTTTTAAGGGAGAGAGTAAGGAGTCATTCCAATCCCGGGAGCGGAAAGACTCACCTTAGGGGGAAAAAGGACGGGCATACGCTCGCTTGTGCGCGCACCCACCCACACACACACACACACACACACACACACACACATATATATATATATATATATATATATATATATATATATATATATATATACAAAGATGAGGTGACTTACCGAACAAAAACGCTGGCAGGTCGATAGACACACAAACAAACACAAACATTTTTGTTTGTGTGTCTATCGACCTGCCAGCGTTTTTGTTCGGTAAGTCACCTCATCTTTGTATTTATATATAATTTTTCCCACGTGGAATGTTTCCTTCCATTATATATATATATATATATATATATATATATATATACAAGCAGACATATTCAAAGGCCAGGAATATGTCTGCTTGTGTCTGTATATATGTGTGTGTGCGCGCGCAAGTGTATACCCGTCCTTCCGTTGGTTGCGGAAGCTTGAATTTTGTGTGTATGTTTGTGTGTCTATCGACCTGCCAGCACTTTCTTTTGGTAAGTCACATCATCTTTGTTTTTAGATACATAGATAGACACACACACGCGCGCACACACACACACACACACACACACACACACACACACACACACACACCCTTCTTTAAGGGTAAACTAGACGTATCACAATGTGTTAGAATATCTGCTACAGTAACTAAATCACAAATGCCGATTTACTACAAATTAGATTGAGCAGTGAAAGATTACACAGAAGTGACACAGCAGTACATAAGCGAATCTAGAATTTCAAATTGGAACACGAATTATGAACACATGGTCTCTCACAAAGGAAAATTCTGAAGTTTGGTTTTTTCATATAAATAAACGTTTGGGTCACATGGATTTTTTTTACTTAGCTGTTTCTGTCCCAACATCTACACTGATGTGCCAGAGAACAACACTCCAGCATGAGTTTATCTCTGTCAAATCTAGAAAGATGTGTGGAACCAACAAAGCACATTTTTTGCCTGTTGCAGCTAGCAGTGCAATACAGTGTTTCATTATGATGATAGGAAGAAATGGTTGCATTAATTTTGTATACTTTTCAATTGCATTTCCATATTAAGGCAATGGGGTGGAGGAAGAAAATGTAATTTTATCATTTTCAATTTATGGTAGAGATTCTAACAGTTAGTGTGTAGTATTGTACTTAATCTGTAACCTAAGAAAACTGATATGGAGGATGGATAGTGGTCTTCTGAACTGATGCTGTCTTTTAAGCAGTGCATTATTTATGCACAGTCATTCATTCTGAAATGACATTTTTTTCTTTTTTAGTTGGTGGTGCCAGTATCATCCTATTATTGAAAGAATCTTCAAAATTTAAAGCCAAAATCACAGTTTCCTACAATACTAGATCATCTTTGGTTGTAAGCCATTTGTGCTAATGTAGGTCTTTGTTGGTACATCTATCAGGCCCACATCTTTGTTCTAGCAGAAATTACAGTAAATTGGTTATCAGCAACTCCCATTGTTACTGACAGTGTTATCTCCGACACATGCATTTACTCCACTCCACAACATCGTGTCAAGTGGTTTAAATTTGCAAGTGACTCACTTTCAAAATGGCTGTAAAGTAATCATCTGAAATATTGTAAGAGAAAATAATACTGTCCTGGATGCATGCCTGAAAGTTGGCAAAATATTCAAGGAACTCACATTTTGTTTACTCATTAGATAATCGGAGAATGAATGTATGATGATGACCGAAGTTCTCACTGTAGTTGTGGGCACTCTACTAAGAAACTAACCAGTGAGAGTAGCCAGAACTTACTAAGTAGTAGGATGGAGATTATCCATTGAATTCAGGCTACACTAAGAAACAATTTTCTCTCACCACATGACGTAAACAGATGCCCCTGGAAAAAGCTGCCATCTGTAAATCAATAATCCATTAGTGTATGGAGAGCAGGAACAGTGATTGCTGAGTGCACTGTAATTAGTCTAATCTTGTCTGCTGTCACAGTGGGAGCACTACAATAGGGAATTGTAGTATGTGTGTACAGTAAAACCCCCTTTTTACTCTTTCCTGTTACTGACCCAAAAAGTGTAAAATTCAGGAAAACTAGGGAAACACAAAAAGTTGAAAATGAATAAACTACTCTTACTGTCATTCTCTTTATATTTTTCGAAATATGAAATTAAAACTTTTTGCCTATTTCAAATTATCTGAAATAATTGTTCCTCTTTCTAACAGCAATTAGGTTTGTTCCGTCATGAAACCACATTAAAAAGATATCCGTTTTGTAATGTGAGACTCATTATTGATAACCATTACAAAATTATGATAAGTAAAACTTGTAACACAATAATGTTTATAACTCTGAAGTTAGCAGTCTTTGCAAACAGAGAATAGTAGGCATGAAATCTACAGCTTTTTGCCGACAAGGAGGTTACCTGGTTCAGGGATGTCCTAGGTGAAAAAGAGGTCGGAAATAGTCATGTTACATGGCATCTGGAGGAGGAATGTTTGTCTGACATCAGGTTGTACCAACCTGAGACTGCACACACACAGTATTTCACACAGAAGTAACAATTTGTGGAAGCCCATTATAGAGACAGCTGTCTTCAAAAGTGGTGTTTATTTGCATAAATGACTGTGACATTAAATTAAAACTGTTGAAGTAAAATGCAGTGAGCAGAAAGGAGGTTACTACTAGAGTCACTATCATCAGATCGTAGTTATTTTTAAGGCAATAACTCATACTTCTGCTACCTTCCAGATGCTGCAAACCTGTAACACAAGTGGCCATGACCCAGCACATTGACAATGAAAATCTAGCTTACTGCACTAATGCTCTGTTACATGATCAACAGTTTTGTGTATAGTCTGAGTTTTCTGCTTTGATCCAAGGCTGACTTTGAGCAGGAATACGATGCACTGTTTGCAGAAATCTGTGTGGAAATCAATGTTAAAGCTTGTGATAACATCAGAGAAAACTTAAAATTGCAGAAAATGTTGTAACGTGGGATCATTAATAACAGGAAAGCATTACGTTAGGAGAATAAGACTTCTTCTGGGACCGACAAAAATGACGTAAAAAGTGAGAAAACATAAAATACAGGAATGTAAAAATGGGGTTTTACTGTATTCAGAGGTTCTTGGAACTTTGTAATCAGGCTGTTGTGGGATAGCTCGCATCTATCTTCAAGGGCGTATCACTTCCAATTTTTCAGCAGCTGTGTGCCAGTCTTATACAGCGCAAACAAACCTGTCACCATTCATGATAGCCTACTTTGTACACTTTCAATATCCCCTGGTAGTCCTGTTCAGGACTGGCGCCACATACTTCAGCAATATTCTAGGATGGGTTGTAAGAGTGATTTGAAAGCAATCTCCAGTGCGACTAGTTGTTTTTCCTAGTGTCTTACTGATGAACAGTAGTCTGCCATACACTTTGCTTACTACTGGGCCTGTGTGTTCATTTCGTTCCATGTCCGTATGAAATGTTGCGTACAGCTATTTGTGAGTTGAATGATTCAAATTGTGACTCATCGATTTTCTGGTCTTAGGATACGAAGTTTTGCAATTTTTGAAAAGCACAATTTTATATTTGTGGTCATTTAGAGCAAGTTGGCACAACTTTAAAGTCATACACTATGTGATCAAAAGTATCCGGACACCCCCAAAACATACATTTTTCATATTAGGTGCATTGTACTGCCACCTACTGCCAGGTACGCCATATCAGTGACCTCAGTAGTCATTAGACATCCTGAGAGAGCAGAATGGGGCACTCCGCAGAACTCACGGACTTCGAACATGGTCAGATGGTTGGGGATCACTTCTGTCATACGTCTGTATGCGAGATTTCCACACTCCTAAACATCCCTAGGTCCATTGTTTCCGATGTGATAGTGAAGTGGAAACGTGAAGGGACACGTACAGCACAAAAGTGTACAGGCCGACCTCGTCTGTTGACTGACAGAACACTGACAGTTGAAGAGGGTTCTAATGTGTAATAGGCAGAAGTCTATCCAGACCATCACACAGGAACTCAAAACTACACATCAGGATACATTTCAAGCACTATGACAGTTAGGTGGGAGGTGAGAAAACTTGGATTTCATGGTCGAGCAGCTGCTCATAAGCCACATATCACACCTGTAAATGTCAAACGACACCTCGCTTGGTGTAAGGACTGTAAACATTGGACAATTGAACAGTGGAAATATGTTGTGTGGAGTGCTGAATCATGGTACACAATGTGGCAATTTGATGGCAGGGTGTGGGTATGGCGAATGCCTGGTGAACATCGTCGTGTGTAGTGCCAACAATAAAATTTGGAGGCGGTCGTGTTATGGTGTGGTCGTGTTTTTCATGTAGGGGGCTTGCACCCCTTGTTGTTTTGCATGGCACTATCACAGCACAGGCCTACATTGATGTTTTAAGCACTTTCTTGCTTCCGACTAGTGAAGAGCAATTCAGGGATAGCGATTGCATCTTTCAACATGATTGAGCATCTGTTCATAATGCACGGCCTGTGGTGGAGTGGTTACATGACAATAACATCCCTGTAATGGAGTGGCCTGCACAGAGTCCTAACCTAAAACCTAAAGAACATCTTCGGAATGTTTTTGAACTTAGACTACATACCAGGCATCACTGACCGACATTGATACCTCTCCTCAATGCACCACTCTGTGAAGAATGGGCTATCATTCCCCAGCCTTCCAGCACCTGATGGAACGTATGCTTGCTAGATTGGAAGCTGTCATCAAGGCTAAGGGTGGGCCAACGTCATATTGAATTCCAGCATTACCAATGGAGGATGCCACGAACTTGTAAGTCATTTTCAGCCAGGTGTCCGAATACTTTTGATCACATAATGTATCAATATCAGACTGAATATTTGTGCTGCCTCTTTTTTGTAGGTAGTAAGCCTACTTCATTACAGACAATTCCATCATCTGTGTAAGGTCTGAGGTTGCTATTAATGTTTTTGCTAAATCAAGACCACAAGAGACAATAAAATATATGTTGCAAGTTACTGATAGGGACTGTGCTTGATTTGAAATATACTCATTTCATATTGGTCCCCACAATTTCTGCAATGATCAA
This sequence comes from Schistocerca piceifrons, assembly GCF_021461385.2. Lineage (NCBI taxonomy): Eukaryota > Metazoa > Arthropoda > Insecta > Orthoptera > Acrididae > Schistocerca > Schistocerca piceifrons. The sequence goes on along the minus strand of NC_060139.1, from coordinate 388,800,446 downwards.
TGATCGTGAAAAACCCAGAATATAAAATTGGCTGACACTATACATTCTTTTAGGAGAAAAATTTAGCATGGCTTCATTGTCTTGCTGAAACTGTTAGGAATCTGCACAATAAGATTGAGTGGCCAGCATTTTGGAACCCGCTAACTTTGCTTCAGAAGCTTAAGTGGTAGCATACACAATAAAAAAGAGGTAAAGCTTCTTAGTCAGTAATTATTATTTGATTTTCATGAAAATTTTCCTTCTTGATAAATAAAACTTATTTTACATGGGAGCAGTCCTTGTAATGTACTTGAAAGGTTTATTTGCATTTAGTTGGCTCATATCGCATACACGTTTTGGATTGTACTGCTGCTGTTAATGGGTTGGATTGACTTTTGTTAAAGAAAGTGCACTACACTGCAGCACATAGTTTTCAATTGAGTCACATTTATTGAAACACAACTAAGATTTTATGATCAGCTTTATAACTGTCAGGAGTTTCAGCATTTAAAACAGATCGACACGCTGCATTCATCAACAAATAATGTCACATTTAATTGGTGGCAGACTAAATCACATTTGCATGGATATGGAGCATTTAGATACTTCTTCCACATAGATATCTCTTCCAGTATCTGATTATATGTTTCTGCGAGTGGTTTACATAGTTCTATACAATTGGACTATCAACCTCTTAAGTTACAAATTAATCACACCTTTTGAATGACAGCGATTGTGAGTTGTTAGCAGGTTGGATGCACAACTGTACTCAACAAGTAGTGTATCCACGAAGGATCAGTGTACCTCCTACCTATTCCTACTTCCAAAATTCATCTGATCCCAGATTCCTGGCCTAGTTTTCGCAGCATTGGATGAAATCCTACTTTCATCAATCAAGTCAACTGCAAGTATATCAGAATCTTTGAACATTATACAGTTCGCAATTACCATTCCAGTAAACAATGCATACACGTTAGAAGCTACCATCAGTTATTGATTACTCTGTTGTCACATGCGAAAGTTTTGACTTCACTTAATACCGAGAATGTGGCAACATTTTAATTTCCTCTAACAAAGTGTACTTTTCCAACTTTGTACCTGCTTACTTTCTAGTTCAGTTTTATGTACACTGGTTTTAACTACATGAAATGTCTTTACTTTATTGTAAATTGCAAATGTTCTACATTCCTGATCAGCTTAGACAACCTTTTCATGCACTACCTGTACTAACAACTTCAACTACATCAGCATTTAGGTTCTCAACTCTATCTATATGCTTTGCATTGGAAATCATCTCATTAATTCAGTAAAGCCTCATTTTAACAAATCTTCGGGAACACAGATATTTCTTCCTTGAATAAGGTTTTCCGTAAATGGGGTTTTTGCCACAGCACATGGAAAGAGTGATGAAGAATCATAATTCAAGCATTAGGTGATGAAAATGCTATTTAATTACAAAATTGCCAATATCCTTGGCTACAAATTTAAATGTAATAAATACAAAATTGACATTTTTCGCAGAACATGTCCTTTATTTTTTTAAAAATCAAGATGTCCTGTTTGTTCTTCCAGCATATTGCAGTGAAAGAAGTTGCTGCTCTAGCTCGTTGATATAAGTCAGAATTTATTTGTTTACATTAAGAGAGGAAAAGAAATACCTGACAGCATCAGTTCCCTGTGCAGCAGCAACAAAACTTGATGCAACACTCTCCCTTTTGTTCCTCTTCTTGCTCATTGTCACTGGGAGCTCCTACCAGTGTTCCTTCATAAGCACTTCATTTGCATCAATCTCAGGTATAAAAGTCAGGGCACCATCATCACTACTACGTCCTGGAATGTTGCATTTTTAGAAATATCAGTTTTGCTACTCCAGCATTCTTCTGGAACAGTGTTCTCTTGTGCAGCAACTTGAGTGGCACAGCCATCCTTTGTGGAACAATTTAACAGTCTGTTGTGTCACAGAATTTTGTGCAGCAACAAACCTATACCTGTAGAAGTCTGAGACTCATCATTTCCTTACTCTCAAAGAATGAAACTGACTGATGCACAAGTGCTACTCTGTATTTGGCGTTAACAGAGTAGTGTGTATTGTACGTAGATCCAGAGTCTACATATGACTTGTGCCATTCAGAGAAAAACATATACATTCCTCAGAAATTGTGCTCCATGGGATGTATAGGGCATTAGTCGATGAGTCAAATTCCTTCCTGTTGCACCCATTGTGGCATCTAAATGCCTGCAAAAGTCATAAAGATTCCATCTCCAGTGTCTGCTCTTGTACTCAAAAGTATAAAGTAGCATTTTTATGTTTTGGAAACACCTGGGAATTAACACAACATTCCACTTACATCATTATTTACACTGAAAAGCATCGTACCTCTCTTACCTTTTTTCTTTACCTCTGTGGCATTTTTGTCCATTAATGGAATATGATTTTGCAGGAAATAAATTATCAAAGAAGGCAGTTCCATCAGCATTGAAAGCTTATCTGGGCTCATAGACCTGCATCAATCATGGCAACGTAATGTTCTTCAAATAGTTCACACCTCTTATGGCCAGAGCCTCTCACTCCACTTAAACTTCCAAATGACAGATTATGATGTTCTTTAAAATGATTCAATGAGCTATTAGATGTGCCATAATTTTCAGTGTTGATCTTCAGAGCAATTCCACAAACCTTCTCTCGCAGTATGTTCCCACTTCTAGGAGTGCTTCTACTTCTTGAAACCACACTAGAAGAATATCTTCCATGTCATTGAATGTAGACAACTGAGTGTCCCTCCTTTTTGGATCCGTAGGAATTGTTAGGTTTGTCATCTAAGAATCCTTCCTTATTTTTAAATATGCTGCACATGTAGACGGGACTATATCTTATTTCTTTGCGATGTTGGAAATATTTGATAAGATTATCATTTACGATGCAGATAATCATCAACTTTTGTTGAGTTGTTAACTTCCAACATTTGAAGGCCATAACTCCACAAAATTAAAATTGGAAACTTCAACATTTCCGTAAACAAACAATTACACTTATTTTTCTGTGTACTGTAGAGTCTAGAGGTGGGTCAGTTACCAGACCAGATTCACTCTGTTCAGGGGTTTTCAGGTCACCTCGAGCTAGATTGTTACCAACTTGAGTTGTTTGCGCGGTGCACAGCGGCCGCCACTCTCAATGACGGTTTTGTGTGAGGTTGGAGTTCATCACTGTCTTCCAAACTGAATCAAAGTTGAACAGAATTAAGTCTATTCCTGCAGAATGGGGTGTCACTATCTGTGACCTATAAAAGTATAGTAGCTTATTATTATTTATTTTGTTTCATCAAACTTCGTGAAGCTTTGTGTGTGTGTGTGTGTGTGTGTGTGTGTGTGTGTGTGTGTACAAGGGATCTATATAGAAACATTAATGTTGTGACTGAGGGAAACCCCCCTGCCAGACTGGGGGTTAGAATAGGCCCGAGGTATTCCTGCCTGGCCTTTATGTGATGGTCCCCTGTAGGATTTGACCCACATTTTCAAAATTTTACCGAAGAGCGAGCCAATTGGGTAAGGGCACCTTACATGGTGCATCATGCGCTGAGGCCTTGCGCATCCTTTGTCGACGTGGATCTGCTCTTCCGTTCGTTCTCCAGCTGTTGGGTGAGACCACCCTCCTGGGTGTGTTTTCCTCCATCTTCTGTGCAGTATTGCTTTCTGCACTGTCGACGATAATGGACTCGTTGCTGGCCGCGGTGGTCTAGCGGTTCAGGCGCTCAGTCTGGAACCGCGGGACTGCTACGGTCGCAGGTTCGGATCCTGCCTCGGGCATGGATGTGTGTGATGTCCTTAGGTTGGTTAGGTTCAAGTAGTTCTAAGTTCTAGGGGACTAATGACCACAGATGTTAAGTCCCATAGTGCTCAGAGCCATTTGAACCATTTGAATGGACTCGTTAGCTCATTTGCGCCTGATATCCAGCACGGTAGCCAGTCCGTTGTGGTGGGACATCCACGTACCCTGTTGGTTGTAGCCGCCTGACCACACAGGGATCGCTCTGCTGATGGCTGCGCCATTAACTCCCCATGTATGCCAAGGAGTAGATGCCTGTCACCCTGGGGCATTGGGACTCCCGGCAGTGGGCATCCTGCCAGGTTGCCTCTGCTACAGCTGGCTGGCACTCGTGGAGAGGGCCCCTGGTCGTAGTGGGTGGTATCAGGGCAGTTGACACGCTATAAAGTGTAATACGTCATCTCTTGCTGGTTGTCAAACACCAGCAGTCTCTAAGCAGTCAAGGTCTAACTTCAATGCTAAGAAATACGACCCCAAATTGTCCCCCTCCCCCTGGCCAAACAATGGGTGGCATGCTAGACAAAGGATGGCAGCGACCCCGGTACCTTGTATGAACGAGAGTTGATGGGGAATCTTTCTTGTCAATGAAACCTCAGTTTCAGCACTTAGAGAACAATTGTCCAAAATGCGGTCAGGACCAGTCTTGATCAAAACAGCATCCTTTGCCCAGTCACGGGCATTACTCACCTGTGACAAGCTGGGGCATGTTTGTTTCCAGCATGCCCCATAGGAGCTTAAATATGGTTCAGGGTATCATATTTCACAGAGACCTTCTTTTGCAGCCCGAAGAAAAGCTGCACGCCAATTTAGAGAAGTGAGGTGTCCGTTTTACTTCGGCGAGTCCACTGGGGTCTGAGGGATAATCAGGTTGCCACCAGTGCCTTCATCTTAGCCTTCGAGGGTGACACATTACCCGAGAAGGTCAAGGCGATGTTCTACCTGACGTAAAGCCATATATCCCTCCCCCAATGCGGTGCTTTAAGTACTGGAAGTTCGGCCATATGTCTTCCTGCTGTACTTAGAGCATCACCTGTCGGGATTGTGGACGTCCTTCACATCCCAATACTCCCTGTGCTCCGCCTCCCATCTGTGTCAATTGCGGAGAGCACCATTCGACTTGCCTGACAGACTCCAGGATTCTCCAGAAAGAAAGAAAAAAATGTAATAAAAGAACTTGGACCGACTGACCTACACTGAGGCTAAGAGAAAATATGAGAGGCAACATCCTGTGCATATGATATCAACGTATGCCGCCCGTGTGACAATGGTTCTACCATCTTCCGTTCCACCGTGTGCAGTTGGCTCTCACAGCTGTCAGACTCCACCTACACCCTTGATGGTGTGGGGCACTTCCCTCCCTGTTCTTCCTGCGCAACCTACTTCAGGAGGAAGGGATCCCTTGGGCCGCTCCCTTCCCAGGTTCCTACCGGTGGCAAAGCTGACACTCGCTAGGGGCTGAAGTAACCACAGGTAGCTGGTTGTAGGGCTTCACAGTTCTCCTCAGTCCCTGAGACTGAATCAGTGAAGCCCTCCCAGCCGGACAAACCTAAGGGCCTGGAGAGAAACCTAAAAAGAAAAAGATCCCCAAGAACTAAGGCACTGCAGTGGCACCCACACCACCACTACCTCCAAGCACTGTATCTGAGGATGAGGTGGAGATTCTGGCATTCGCTTAGGACATAGGTCCTGCTGAGCCCTCAAACACAATGGATGTCGATCGTGCAGGTACTCATCTGGTGGCAGCAGGTAAGCCTGAGGTGTAGGCTGCCTCATTGAGTGTTTCATGCCTTCCCAGTCTCACGATCACGTAATCCTCCAGTGGAATTGTGGTGGTTTTTTCCACCACCTGGCTGAGCTACGGCAGCTGCTAAGCTTTACACCTGCTGTCTGCATTGCCCTCCAGGAAACCTGGTTCTCTGCAATGCAGAGCCCTGCCCTCCGCAGCTATAAGGGATATTAACGAACCATAGCGACTATAATAGTGTGTCAGGTGGAGTTTGCGTCTATGTCCTGAACTCAGTATGCAGTGAACCTGTGCCCTTTCGAACCCCTCTTCAAGCTGAGGCTGTCACGATAAGGACGACACAGGAAATAACTGTCTACAATGTATATCTTCCTCCAGATGGTGCAGTACCCCTCAACGTATTAGCTCCCCTGATTGATCAGCTCCCTAAACCTTTCCTACTTTTGGGAGATATTAACACGCATAACCTCTTGTGTGGTGGTGCCATGCTTACTGGAAGAGGTAGGGAGGTGGAAAATTTACTGTCACAACTCGACCTCTGCCCCTTAAATACAGATGCCCCTACACATTTCAGTGTGGTATATGGCACATATTCGGTCATTGATTTCTCCGTTTTCAGTCCTGGCCTTCTCCCATCTATCGACTGTGTGGTAGTGACCACTTCCCCATCTTCCTGTCACTCATGCGGCATCATGTCCATGGACGCCTACCCAGATGGGCTTTAAACAAGGCAGCCTGGGTAGCCTTCACCTCTGCTGTCACCGTTGAATCTCCCCCACATGGTGCCATCGATGTTGTGATTGAGCAGGTCACCACAGCGATAATTTCTGCGGCAGAAAATGCGATCCCTTGTTCTCTAGGATGCCCCTGGCGGAAAACAGTCCCTTGGTGGTCGCCGGAAATTGCTGAGGCAATTAGTGTCAGTGAGCTCTACAGTGACATAACCACTGCCCATCCCTAGAGTACCTAATGGACTTTATGCAGCCTTGTAACCGTGTTCGCCTGCTTCTAAAACGACGGATACAGGAGTGTTGGTAGAAATATGTGTCGACCATTGGGTGCCATACATCACCTTCCCAAGTCTGGGTGAAGATCAGACTCTAACAGGTGTCCCTGGTGTTAACATCAAAGGCATGCTCTCTACCAACACAAATGCAATTGCTCGAGCCTCTGCATTGGAGGACTACCCCCCAGCCTCTCGCACCCTCAAACGGTGAATGGAAAGGAAAGCCCTCCTGTTCACTACACGCCACAGTGAACCCTGTAATGCCCCATGTACAGAGTGGGAGCTCCTCAGCGCCCTTGCACATTGCCCCTACACTGCTCCTGGGCCGGATCGGATCCACAGTAAGATGATTAAACATCTCTCGTCTGACTACAAACGACATCTCCTCGCCATCTTCAACAGGATGTAGTGCGATGAAACCTTTCCATCATAATGGCAGGAGAACACCATCATTCTGGTGCTCAAACCCGGTCAAAACCTGCTTGATGTGGATAGCTACTGGCCCATCAGCCTCATCAGCTTTCTTTGTAAACTGCTGGAATGTATGGTGTGTCGGTGGTTGGGTTAGCTCTTGGAGTCACGTGGCCTTCTGGCTCCATGTCAGGGTGGCTTCCACCAGGGTCACTGTACCACTTATAATCTTGTGTCCCTTGAGTCTGCCATCCGAGCAGCCTTTTCCAGATGCCAACATCTGCTCGACATCTTTTTTTACTTACGTAAAGCATATGACACGACCTGGCAACATCATATCCTTGCCACATTGTATGAGCGGGGTCTCCAGGGCCCGCTTCTGATTTTTATCCAAAACTTCCTGCCACTCCGTACTTTCTGTGTTCCAAGTCGATGCCTCCCACAGTTTCCCCGTATTCAGGAGAATGGTGTTCTGCAGGGCTCCGTATTCTCCGTATTCTCCGTATTGAGTCTCTCTCTATTTTTAGTGGCTATTAACGGTCTAGCAGCAGCTGTAGCGCTGTCAGTTGTACTTTCTCTGTATGTGGATGACTTCTGCATTTCATACTGCTGCACCAATACTGGTGTTGCTGAGCGGCACCTACAGGGAGCCATTCACAAGGCGCAGTCATGGGCGGCTTCCAGTTTTCAGCCGCGAATTCGGGTGTCATGCATTTCTGTCTGCATCGCATTGTTCATCCGGAGCCAGAGCTTTACCTTATCAGGAACCAGAACTTTACCTTAATGATGATCCACTCACTGTGGTGGAGACATACCAATTGTTAGGACTGCTTTTCAACACCAGATTGGCTTGGTTACCTCACCTTCATCAGCTTAAGCAGAAGTGCTGGCAGCACCTCAATGCTCTCCGCTGGCTGAGCAACACCAACTGGGGTGCAGATTGCTCTACACTGCTCAGCTCTACAGAGCCCTTGTTCAATCCCGCTTTGACTATGGGAGTCTGGTTTACGGTTCGGCGGCACCCACAGCATTGCATATACTTGACCCAGTGCACCACTGTGGCATTCGCCAAGCGACGGGAGCTTTTAGAATGAGTCTGGTGACCAGTGTCCTGGTGGAAGACGGAGTTCCTCCATTGAAGGTTAGGTGTGCACAATGGCTCGCCAGTTATGTTGCACTCATTCGTAGTTCTCCTGCACATTTGAATTACCGGCCTTTTTTCCTAACCACAGCGGTTCATCTCCTGCATTAGCGGTAGAGGTCAGGGCTTAAGATCGTGGTTCGCGTCCAGTCCCATCTGTCTGAACTGGAGTCCTTCTCTTTACCACCTTTCCTCTAGGTCCATTCATGTACATCTACATGGTGTACATCTAGGTCGCAGATTCGTTGGACCTTTTGCAGTGGTCCCAAGGACTGTTAACTCTGGCGGCTCTCCAATATCAGTTCATCTCAATTCTCGTCATGTACAGGGACCATGAAGTGGTTTACACTGATGGCTCGATGCCTTATGGTCACGACAGCTTTTTGTATGTTCATGGAGGACATATTGAACAGCACTTCTTGCCAGATGGCTTCAGTGTTTCCACTGCAGAACTGGCGGCCATATCTCGTGCTCTTGAGCATTTTTGCTTATGGCCTGGTGAGTCATTTCTCCTGTGTACTGAATTCTGGAGCAGCCTTCAAGCTATCGAGCAGTGGAACCCTCGCCATTCTTTGGTAGCATCCATTCACAAGTCCATCAATGCCATGGAATGGTCGCGTCGTTCAGTGGTGTTTGTGTGGACCCCAGGACACTTTCGAATCCCAGGCAACGAACTTGCCAAACGGGGCTACGTGAAAACCGCTTCTGGAGACGGGCATCTCCGAAACTGATCTGCGATCTGCGTTCTTCTTACGCTGCAGGGTTTTTCAGCTTTGGGAGACGGAATGGCGTAACAGTACACACAACAAACTGTGTCTCATTAAGAAGACTAAGAGTGTGTGGAAGTCTTCTGTGCATTCTTCTCGAAGGGAATCAGTTGTCCTCTGCTGGCTCTGCATTGGCCATATGTGGCTAATGCATGGTTACCTCCTCCTTTGCAAGGACCCACCTCAATGTCGCTGTGGCTCCCAAATGACAGTTGTCCACCTCTTGCTGGACTGCCCACTTTTAGCCGCTCTGCGTTGCACTTCTAACTTTCCCAGCACCCTACCTTCGGTGTTGGGCGACAGTGCCTCAACAGCAGCTTTAGTTTTACGTTTTATTCGTGAGGGTGAGTTTTATCATTTGCTCTAAGTTTTAGCACATGACCTTTGTCCCTGTGTGTCCTTCACCCTGGTGCTTTTAGGGTGGAGGTTTTAATGTGTTGCAGAGTGGCTGGCTTCTCCTTTTTATTCTCGTGGCCAGCCAGCCATAGTAATGTGCTCTCTTGTTTTGATCTCTTCTGCATGTTTCTTGTGTCCCTCTGTGGTTTGCTTGTCCGATTTTGTCCATTTTAGTGTTTCTTTGCACTTTTCATTCTTGTGTTTTTTCTCCTTCCTTCCAGCTCTGTTTTGTATATCTCGGTTATTTTACTTCCACCCTTGTGGACTTATTTTAATCGAATTAAGGGACCGATGACCTAGCAGTTGTCTCATGAGTGTATTTTCAAAATGTGGCCTATAGTACAAAAACCATTCATGCACATAAAGTGGCATTTGGCTACATTAAGATCGTCTGATCACTGTCAAACTCCTACAGAAAATTCAGTGTGTCTCATGAGTGTTTTTTCAAATTTCATCTGTAGTGTGGTCCCATTAATGCTCGTGATGAGGCATTTGGTTAACTTAAGATCATAATATCACCAACAAACCATTACAGCAAATTCTGGATGCATCACTGTCTTCAAAATATCATGCCAGAAGACTCAAAATTGCGACATGTAGAGAGATAGCCATTCAAGCTTTTGTTGAGGCATGGCTATTAGATTGCCAGTTATTAAAACATTGAATATGTAGCTTGTAAAAAAAAAAATTGCAATAGGTGGAACATATACTTTTACATAAGACATTTGGATGCCATACAGTAAAAAAAGTGTATTCAGTTTTGATTGCGAATTTCATATAAGAAACAAAATTGCAATCAAACTAGTTCACAAACAGTGCAGATACTAATGAAGGAAGTGAACACTATTAGAGTTTTGCTGGCAACTCTGTTTGGTTTCTGTATCATAAGAGAAGCTACAACCCGAGTAGACATGAACATGGCAAATGACATTGAAAGGTAATTTAGCTTTTCCTGCCAGCTTGCTTTGAATAAGTTCTAGGGACAGCTTGGTTTATGGAGTGATCTATCATGGGTTGAGATTATTACTAACTCAAGTTGAATGTGTTGCATGGCGATTGGTGCTGTGTTACAGGTTGTTTCACACTAGTTAGGTGCTCACCACTGTGACACGGATACAGTAAATTGTGAGTGTCTCATGGGTCTGTCTTTAAAAAGTTGTAGCCCATAGTACAATATTCATTTATACTCGTGACACTCCATTTGGCTATATGAAGATCATCCGATAACTTAAAATCCATACAGCAAGTTTTGAATGGTTCACAAGTCTGTTTTCAAAACAATAAATCAAAAATTGTGGTATGAATTCATGCTCATGAACAGCCATTTGACTACCTCGCGATTGACCAATGGCTGTCAAAATGTTTACTGCAAATTTCAGATGTTTCACAAGCATGTTTGCAAAATTTCAAACCACAAAAGCCTATATAGTTGACCTGTAGTGCAGTATGCAGTTATCATCATAAACAATCATTTGGATCCCCTATGATCACCTGATAGCCCTCAAAATCTACACAGCATGTTTGTCTTTTCACAAGTCTATCATCAAAATTTCAAGCCAAAAGACCTGCTTCCTATGCTGTATCTATCATGTTTGTGACTTAATTTTGTAGTCACCGATTGGTGCCACGAAGCTCAATTTGGTGAACTGAATTGAATGGTTATCTACTATGACACAAAAGAGGGAATGGTGTTGAAAGTTCTCAGTTTTTTGATTTGATTTGAACTCGACTTATGCATACTTTCAACTTAGTTTGGCTTAAACCGGAGTTGGCCCATCGCTGCTAGATTCAGTTATCATGGTGACACAGCACATGACCTAAGTCACATGGAAATCAATTCCTGATTCTTTCATCACATCTGTTGGTATCGTTACAAGGAAGTCAAGTTATTGACTACAATCTATGTACGTGTAGAACAGTTGAACCAATTACCATTTACTGCATTAAAAAAAAAAGTGAAATGAAATGGAAGGAAATTAGAAAGACACTCAAATATGTAAATATGTTACGATTTGCGTAAAAACTGGATTTCAGTTTGCAAAAGTTTCATGTACAGCAGAGTCCCTTAAAAGCAGGGAGGAATAACATTGTTCTTATGGGCATTTTATCAAGACTGATGATTTCCTTAAAAGAGGGTTTGTTAATTCAGGGTGTTACTGCACTAAGGCCCTCTGTTGACGTAAATTTCTTACATAACGTATGTTGTAATTTCAATTGTGGCACAATGCTTGCAAAGAACATTATAACAAATTTCCTTATAACAAACTGCCTATTGGCTTCTGTCTTGGGTTCTTCGGCCGACGTTCATCTAATGATCTTTCTGACGTTTTGCCAGCACGAGTGGCTGGCATTGTCAAAGCTTCACCCTCCATTGCCGAGCTCGCGGCCGCAGACTATATGTACCTGGCACGCCAACGTCCAAGGGCTTCTCTGCGGTCATTTCCGGTGCGGTTCTCCTCTTGCTACCTGCGATGGTCGTTCGCTGCAGTACGGGAAGCCAGGATCCGTTTACCTTAAGGCTTTCCTCTTTCATGTTCAAACTGTTCGCGTGTTTTTGTATTTCTACAGCTTCTCTGAACAAGCGCGTGTGATAGTGCTTCTCTACAGCCAGCACTTACGTGTCAGCGAATTTTATTACGTGGTCGGTCTCATTCAGTGCGTGCTCTGCCACGTCCAATTTCTCCACCTGCCCCAACCTGCAATGTCGCTTATGCTCTTTGATGCTGGTGTTAATGGATCGTCCAATCATTCCGACATAAACTTTTCCACATGTGCATGGTATACGGTATATTCCTGACATTGCAAGTGGGTCTCTTTTCCCCTTCGCTGATCTAAGACACTCTTTGATCTTCCTTGTCGGTTTGAAAATCGTCTTTACGCCATGTTTGCGCAATATACGGCCGATTCTGTCCGTCACTCTGGGAATGTATGGCAGAAAGGCCGTACCCAAAGGCCGTGCCCGACATTTCTTCTTCTGGTTCCTTACTTCGCCGAGTGTTTGGCTCTGTTACACTTCTAATATAATTTGTGGAATACCCATTGCTCCTCAGGACAGTTTCCAGGTGTTGCATTTCTCGTTTGAGGTGGTGCGGCTCACATATTCGTCCTGCTCTCGTTACGAGCGTACTAATCATGCCTCTTTTCTGGCTCGGGTGGTGGTTTGACAGTTTGTGCAGGTATTGGTCTGTGTGTGTCGGTTTTCGATACACTCTGTGTCCCAGGTTTTCGCCGTCCCATGTGACCAGCACATCTAGAAATGGCAGTTTCTTGTCCTCTTCTACTTCCATGGTAAATGTTATGTTGGCATGGAGGCTGTTCAAGTGTCTTAGGAAGTCACCGAACTGTTCTTCACCATGGCTCCACACCACGAAAGTATCATCGACGTACCTGTACCACACCTTAGGTTTGCAAGTCACTGAGTCCAGTGCCTGTGCTTCGAATTGTTCCATGAAGAAGTTGGCCACCACTGGACTGAGAGGACTACCCAAGGCGACGCATTCCAGGTGTTCGTAGAAATCGCCGTTCCACGTGAAATAGCTCGTGGTGAGACATGCATGGAAGAGCTTTCTGATGTCTTGCGGGAAAATGGAACCGATGTGCTCCAGAACGTCACTGAGTGGCACTTTCGTAAATAACGAAACAACATCAAAGCTGACCAGGATGTCGTTTGGTGAAAGTTTCAATTTTGTCAGCTTCTCAATGAAATGACCAGAGTCCTTAAAGTATGTGTCTGTCTTCCCCACGTGTGGCTGGAGCAGCGAGGCCAAATGTTTGGCCAATTTATATGTCGGTGAGCCAGGAGCGCTAACAATCGGTCTCAGTGGAACATTGTTGTTATGGATCTTGGGTAATCAATACAGCCGAGGTGGTAGGGCTTCTGTGTTGCGCAGGTTTCTCTGTATGTCTGCCGGCAGAGAAGACGCCTTGATTAATCGATTCGTATTCCGTGTGATACGCTGCGTTGGATCTGCGCTTAGTTTTCGGTACGTCGTTGTATCTAATAGGTCTCGGAGCTTTTGCTCATAATCTTTGGTCTTCATTACGACGGTCGCATTACCCTTATCGGCAGGTAGTAGCAATATACTCTTGTCGGTGTAGAGATTCTTAATGGCTTGTACCTCTTCTTTCTTCAGGTTGCAAGCTGGTGGTTTCGCTCGGCGCAACACAGAAGCCCTACCACCTCGGTTGTATGGACTACCCAAGATCCATAAGAACAACGTTCCACTGAGACCGATCGTTAGCGCTCCTGGCTCACCGACATATAAATTGGCCAAACATTTGGCCTCGCTGCTCCAGCCACACGTGGGGAAGACAGACACATACTTTAAGGACTCTGGTCATTTCATTGAGAAGCTGAAAAAACTGAAACTTTCACCAAACGACATCCTGGTCAGCTTTGATGTTGTTTCGTTATTTACGAAAGTGCCACTCAGTGACGCTCTGGAGCACATCGGTTCCATTTTCCCGCAAGACATCAGAAAGCTCTTCCATGCATGTCTCACCACGAGCTATTTCACGTGGAATGGTGATTTCTATGAACACCTGGAATGCGTCACCATGGGTAGTCCTCTCAGTCCAGTGGTGGCCAACTTCTTCATGGAACAATTCGAAGCACAGGCACTGGACTCGGCGACTTGCAAATCTAAGGTGTGGTACAGGTACGTCGATGATACTTTCGTGGTGTGGAGCCATGGTGAAGAACAGCTCGGTGACTTCCTAAGACACTTGAACAGCCTCCATGCCAACATAACATTTGCCATGGAAGTAGAAAAGGACAAGAAACTGTCATTTCTAGATGTGCTGGTCACATGGGACAGCAAAAACCTGGGACACAGCGTGTATCGAAAACCGACACACACAGACCAATTCCTGCACAAACTGTCAAACCACCACCCGAGTCAGAAAAGAGGCATGATTAGTATGCTCGTAACGAGAGCAGGACGAATATGTGAGCCGCAACACCTCAAACGAGAAATGCAACACCTGGAAACTGTCCTGAGGAGCAATGGGTACTCCACAACTTATATTAGAAGTGTAACAGAGCCAAACACTTGGCGAAGTAAGGAACCAGAAAAAGAAATGTCGGGTACGGCCTTTGGGTACGGCCTTTCTGCCATACATTCCCAGAGTGACGGACAGAATCGGCCGTATATTGCGCAAACATGGCGTAAAGACGATTTTCAAACCGACAAGGAAGATCAAAGAGTGTCTTAGATCAGCGAAGGGGAAAAGAGACCCACTTGCAATGTCAGGAATATACCGTATACCATGCACATGTGGAAAAGTTTATGTCGGAATGATTGGACGATCCATTAACACCAGCATCAAAGAGCATAAGCGACATTGCAGGTTGGGGCAGGTGGAGAAATTGGCCGTGGCAGAGCACGCACTGAATGAGACCGACCACATAATAAAATTCGCTGACACGTAAGTTCTGGCTGTAGAGCAGCACTATCACACGCGCTTGTTCAGAGAAGCTGTAGAAATACAAAAACACGCGAACAGTTTGAACATGAAAGAGGAAAGCCTTAAGGTAAACGGATCCTGGCTTCCCGTACTGCAGCGAACGACCATCGCAGGTAGCAAGAGGAGAACCGCACCGGAAATGACCGCAGAGAAGCCCTCGGATGTTGGCGCGCCAGGTGCATATAGTCTGTGGCCGCGAGCTCGGCTCCAGTTCACCACCGGCCATGGAGGGTGAAGCTTTGACAATGCCAGCCACACGTGCTGGCGAAACGTCAGAAAGATCATTAGATGAACGTCGACCGAAGAACCGGAGACAGAAGCCAATAGGCAGTTTGTCAACAAGTGGCCACGAAAGCCTTAACAAATTTCCTTACACTTAGCCCTTAAGGCTAGTAGTTGAATTTACTTGTTTGATGGTACAGCCAATGTAGCACAGTTCAGTACTAACAAAATGGAATCAACACAATACACTTCATGTTCACATTCCTGTGTCATGGCATCTCCTGCCCAGAAGCAGGAGGCCATTAAGAATTTCCAAAACTGGCTGCTTTTCACCAGCACTTGCTCATTGAGCAGGTGAACGCCAGATGACCTCAGATGGCAGTATATCTCAATCTCCTCCAGGATATCCATGAAATTACCCTTTTCAGCTTTGTGCAGCTACCTGACACCGGCCAGGGTGACTGAGTGGTTCTAGGCGCTACATTCTGGAACCACGCGACTGCTACGGTCGCAGGTTTGAATCGTGCCTCGGGCATGGATGTGTGTGATGTCCTTAGGTTAGTTAGGTTTAAGTAGTTCTAAGTTCTAAGGGACTGATGACCTCAGAAGTTAAGTCCCATAGTGCTCAGAGCCATTTGAACCGGACGTCAGAAAGGGGAGGGTGTGTCCTCTTTCAACCAAGTGGTTACTGAAGTTGCAAGTATTGTAAGTAGGATATAGTTGACAGATGCAACTTCGTATGAAATATGTTTTAGCAGATAAGTTGCCTATTTATAGCTGAAATTTCAATACGCAAGAATAATAATAAAAAATGGGATTGTGACTGACTGCTGTGTTCTTATCCTCTCTTTATAACAATTCTTCCTATTCAGGCTTTGCCACCTATTTATCGTATAATATCTCCCAGTATGATAGTATCCAATATTCTGTCAACCTTGTTCAAACACCATGTTTAAGCTGAGAATTAAAATGTGCTCCCTTTAATATTTACATGTTTATTAACATAGATGGAGGCACTATTATACATCACTGAATTCCCAAGCCTGGCTCTGGTTTCCTACACTTTTTTTTACAAAAAAGTGTCTTTTATTTCATTACAGTTACTATAACTATAGCCGCCTTCAGTGAGAGTTGCTGGAGCTTTTCATTGTGATCCCTGTCTCCCAGCAACATCTGTGGTAAAGATTCTCCCATGTGGGTGCTCTGATATCACCACATCTCGCTCGTGCATTGTACAGTACATGTAGCAGAATAATTACAGATAAAATTAATATATTTTTCAAGATTTGAATTTATCGTTTTTTAATCCCCCCCCCCCTCCTCCCCAAAAAAAAAAAAAAAAATAATTCTGAGTGGTGGAAATTTATAGAAAGAGGACAAAGTGGTATCTTACACTCTTTGCCTGTGGTGTTTATTTCCTTCCTACATAGTATTGGGATTGTATCATCCACACAGATATGTCATCTCTGGAACACTTCCTCTACCCAAATCTCTTATGAACCTAAAAAAAATTCAGGAGTCAATTTGATAGAGGTGATCCAGATGACCATGAGCAGTAGGCTCGAGGCAATTTTGAAAGAAGACTTCTGTGAGGCCGTGAAGAGATCGAAAAGGTGTGCTGAACAATGTATCGTGTCATATCAACCACATTTTTAGTAAATAAACAACAAAACTCATATGCTTTTGCTTTTGAATTTCTTATTGCTTTAGTTCGAGAACTTGGACTGCACTTTGTACACGTCCGTCAGTTGGGGCTGTAGTGTTCCTATTGCCAGCATGAATAAATGGTCCTTTCATCAGTTTCATTGCCTGTGATTCTGGTCTTGACTAGAAAATGCTAAAAGTTATATTATGTACAGTTTATTTTGTTTGAATGTGACATAGTGTATTCACAACAATCCATTAACATAATGTTCCTTAATTTGTTATTATGGTATATTTATATTCATGTGAGTTTCTCAAAGCATGAATAAATGTTCAACATAGAATTTGGTCCTTACAGAAATTCAGAGTTATTTTTCATAGGTTATCTGCTTGACAGGCCCTTCCACATTTGCTGGACACACTTCGGGAATCAGGCATGTGTTGTTCTTCAGGAATGACTCTCATCTTGTGAGCTGTGCTGACGATCGCTCTCTGAGAGTTTGGGACCGAACATCTGGACAGGTGATTGTTATCTTAAATTTGAAGGAGAGCCTTTTCTTCTGAGTAGCTTCTTTCTCAAGTGATTGTATTTCTTACTTGAAATTTAAATTTTAGTTTGTTTGTGAGTACATATGTGCTTTCCTAGTACGCATTGAAATCCCTGTGCCACAGTACTCTTAACACATTGCTAGTGGTGGCAAAAGAAAATAGTGTGGGCCATTGATGGAGTATTGTATGGTAATTTGTTTTTGGTGGCCGTGGGAATATTGCAGTTGTTTTAGGTCAAGCTAGATAGCTAAAGAAGTAAACTAGATTGGCCTGACACATCTACACCACATTTGCTGTCACCAACAAAGAATGATCATACAGTACTTCACTTTATCAGTGAGCTGCATGATTTTGTTTTGTCTTCCTTAGTAGCATGTTGCGGTATTGTGGCAAGGGGTTTTCAATGTGTATTAGGAATGCAGATACATGCCTATGAAAAATAAAGAAATAAATATGTTAATGGTTTTTCAAAGCGATGATTAAAATTTTATGACGACTGATTTATAATGTGAAACAAAGCTGAAAAATCATGTCGTGTAGACCTGTTTAGTATTCTGGTCGTTTAGTTTCACTGGCAACATAAAATTGCGCCGGAGGCCTGTGGCTATTATGTGAATAACTGGACATGTCCTTATCCCTGCTTCAGGACACTAATAACATGAGTCATCTTGTTGCTGGCAACCTAAAGTGATGATAAGGACATGTACACATCAATCTGTTGGAATAATGAAGCATAGTAATTTTTGCGTACTACCTACTTGTTGTTGGGTATTTGATAGCCTTGTCGTAAGTCTGCCGGTGTTAGGTCATTGTTGTAGGTTACGCACAATACTGCTTCAGAAGAAGTGAAGAATTGGGAAGATTCACTGCTATACAACATGATCATTCACTGACTTGTACTATAATTTTTTGGGAAAATGATTCTCTTGTAGGTGGCAGAACCTTGCGTTCTTTATGACAGGGTGTAAAAATGTACATGTTGAAACAAACATTTGTCACATGGCCTTCAGAATTTCATGTTGCTTTTGCCTAATCCTAGTTAAAATAGAATTATAGACAAAAATAGCTGATGCAGAGCTGTTGTACATATCATTTGGCCTTGCAAACTTGATGGCAGTTATTGATAGGATGGAAAGGTCACCAGTTATGCCATTAACAAAAAGTGTGAAAATTGGACATACTCTTTCATTCAGGTAGGCATGAAGCATAAAATTCACACCAGGAGTAGTACTCTGCACAGGAAGCAGAAAATTTTTTTTAAGAAAAAGTGAAAACTGATTTTGATGATTAGCATTTGAAAATGTTTATTATCCATTGGAGATTTAGGCCATGGTGGAGTTTCGTGGACACAATGGCAGAAATTTCACATTAGGTTTCCTGTGCCATTTCAAATTCTAGAGTGGATGGAGGGTTCTTGAGTGCCTCCCACATGGTCCATGGTTAGAGCTAGTGAGAATTTGCACTAGTAGAAAGTAGTACTGTCTTACCAGCATCCATGTGGCTGGGAACACCAATTGTGAAGTACCTATAGACATCCATCTGCAGAATAAGGAGATCATGTGGCAGCATTATTGCCGTATTCACTAAAGTCCTAGTATGAGACCTGGGTGAATGAAGAGCTTCCATGTTAGTTTGAGCATAAATGTATTTAATGCTAATATTGCTTACATATGTGGTGTGGGCCAAATCAAACCATTTATGAAATGCTTCTTCCTTCATGCAACATGCAAGTGTATATCACAAGGAGGACATTAAGTTGAAGTGCATGTTTAAAAATTATTGCAAAACTGTAATGAGCATGAAGTTTAATTTGTTTTACAAGAGATGTCCAAGTCTTCCCAAGGTGTTGTGTACACCTGGACAAGGCCAGGATTTAGTATGACGTCTTGAAACACTTTAACTCGTCAACCCGTATAAATGGTCTTAACAGTAGTTAATAAAACTTTGTTTGAAGACATTAATCCTTGATAACCATACGTATGTTAGCAGTTTTCATTTTAGAATTAATATGATTTCTCTAAGTAGGTGCATAACTACTATTTTTTGGCTTAGAATCTAGTTATTGTTACTTAAATAAACTTTCAGAAAGCATTATAACTTGTATAGGATGAAATGCTTTGCTGTTACAAATGTTACAGCACTTGTGGGATTTGGCAGTATCCAGTCATGAGCTGGTCATTGATAAGTTATTTTATACTATGAGTCTGTGTACACTACAGTGATCATATAACTTTTTGTAGTGAAATATGCTTCGAAAGAGTTTGTGGAAAGTGTGTACTATTTTTTGTGTACTTCAGCTTTTTTAAGGTGCTTCGTTAGATAAATTGTTATATAGTTCCAATATTTCAATCATGTTTTCTCTATGTTTGTAGGAAGTACAGAAACTTGAATTCTCTGCCATTCCCAGTAGTCTGGAGGTGTCACGAGATGGTACAACGATTACTGTGACCCATGGGAATATAGTAAGCTTTTGGGATGCAAACAGGTGAGTTTTATTTCTAACAGAATTTTGTTAAATACTTTCTTAATTTCATGATATGAGTAATTTTTATGATAGTGTTCTGAAAGAACATTAAAGAAGTAAACACAGTAAACTTTTCTCATAATGCTTTTCCCTGTCGTTGCAAACATTTCGGGCTGTGCTATTGAAGATTTTTGTACAGTCTAACTCCAGAACTGTGATTCATGACGTCATTGGAGAGCAAATTATTATTATTATTATTATTATTATTATTATTATTATTATTATTTTTTTTTTTTTTTTTTTTTTTCCTCCCCGGGGGTTCATTGAATGTTACGTGCAGAGGAAAAGGTGTGATTTGTACCCCAGCTGTTCATTGTAGTGTTTAACACCAAATATATTTTATTGGTGAATTGTACATTTCCTTGTAATGTTCTTGCTGTTGAGTCTTCAGTACTGTTTTTCCGGAAATTGCTACCAGTAGCCCAAAATAATTATCTATTACAGTGTGTTTGAATACACAGAGTTGAAAAAAATTAAATACTACCATAAAACATTGTGTAAAAAAGTAAAAGTTTATTTTTAACAGTAGTGCAGTGTAGGAGAGAGTCACCAAATTAACCAAAGTATGAAGAAAATACAATAGGAATGTAGGCCAGGTAGAAAATGCACTCAAGTAAGGATATTGAATGCCAGCAACATAACCAGTGAAGAACAGTGTTTGAAGATTTTCTTTTCATCCCTTGGATAGTGTACTAACAAAACAGAAATGTTGCATTAGGTTCCAAGAATGAATACACTTATGTAATGTTGCCAGGAATATATGAAGCATAAAGCCGTTTAAAAAGTTTGGAAATGTGTACAATTGTAACAAAAATAAACTGACAAGGGGACCTTTTGGTCTTGGAAATTCAGTTCTGGGTTAGACTTCACAGGTTAGCAGTATATTTCAAGATTGTCCACTCATAGAAATCTTAAAGCACATTATCCAGAAAAATTCCAGAAAAAAAAGGCTTTAAAGTTTTAAACATAGCTCCTACCTATGTCATATATGGGTTATAAGTAACAAGGCAGCAGATAAGTTCAGTAGTGTGCTAGACTGTCATGTGGCTGATCTGGGTTCGATCCTACCTTACTGCTGGTAAGGCTCAATTTGGGTTTTTTAAATTGTTTTAAAAATTGTAACAACTGTAAAATAACATTAATGACCTGACATATTATCAATTAAATCATAAATAATTTTATTTTGTTTATGAAATGGCTGTCACAGCTACTTAAAATGTGAATTACACTGTAAGTATTTTCTTTTTAAAAAGCTGAATAATTTCAAATGCATTTTTAGTGGAGATAAATCAGTTACCACTGTCGCAAAATTCTGGGTGGAATTTGTTATATTGAATTTTCTACAGTATCACGGTCATTTGTCAATTTTGTATTTTATGTGCATGCACCACAGTGATGATTGTCATAAAAACATTGAAAACATAAACATTTGGGCATCTTGCACAATTTATGAAGGAAGATGTTTATAGGAACAAGGTTTTTTAAAAGATCTGTAGTAAAACATACTTTATTGACATTCCTGAAAATTTCTGTCATCAGAATATCTGGAAGCATATCAGGTATTTTTGTATATGCTTTATCAGATCTTTTTACTTGTCTATAAAAATAGACGTCACATGGGTCAACAAGTAGGGTATATTTCAGAGGAATCACTTCAAGTTTACATGTTGGTGATTTCTCATCATCCTGAAAGATTGTCATATAATTCAGGCTTTGCTTGTCCACCCAGGAGTCAATAATTAACAGAAACTGTTCTTGATCCGCATAAGACTTCAAACACCGTTTGAGAAAGTCAGTATGCAGTTCTGTCGTTAGCTTCCCAGATTTGGAAGACGTTATTACAACATTTTTGTAATTGTGTTGTTTATTTTACTTGGGAACAAAAGTTATAGGTTGCTTCTTGTAAGCCCGCACACGTGCGCGCTTACACACACACACACACACACACACACACACACACACACACACACACACACACACACCCTCCCTCCCTCCCTAGGATGTTTCCAGACAGCACATTGAACAGTATCGTGGTGCCTCACTTTGTGTTGTGTCTTTTGATGAAAAATAGTTTTGCTTTCTCTGACAGCCAGAGTCCTGTTGTACACTGACTGATACTGACATCCTGGAAAGAAAAAACAACTGAAATTGAAGAATTTTGTCAAAGAATCGTAAAAATAGAGAACAAAATTAATTTTTAAAAACCCTGCAATAAATATCTGTCTAGTCGGTGTTGA
The DNA here is from genome assembly GCF_021461385.2 of Schistocerca piceifrons. Taxonomy (NCBI): domain Eukaryota; kingdom Metazoa; phylum Arthropoda; class Insecta; order Orthoptera; family Acrididae; genus Schistocerca; species Schistocerca piceifrons. The sequence goes on along the minus strand of NC_060139.1, from coordinate 388,778,537 downwards.
TAACAAAATCTCAGTTGAAATTCAAAACTAATTTTAACATATGGGTTCAAAAAGTGTCTGCAGCAGCCAAGGTTTCTTTTCTTGAAACAAACCTTGTCACTTTTTGCTGACGAATTCTGTGCTTATTTTTGAATCTATGAACCCAGCTTTAAATTCAGAATCGGAAGCTTTAAATTCAAAATGTGTAAACTGCTGTGCTGCTGCTAAAGCCAACTGTTGTAAATACCGCATATTCACTTGCCGATAATACTCTCAGGCTTCAACAAAACGATTGTACGTCCATAAACTGATTGGTGCGTACCTACCAAATTGATTGCCTCCTTTTTTTTATATTGCTTATTCCTATTGGGACAAATTTTCCTCCTCCCTTACAAACTACATCCCTTCATCCTTTTTTTTCCCCACGTGTGGTGAGCCTTTGTGATGTGAGCAATGTTAAATTTGTAATTCAAAGAAAGACAATGTACTTCTCTTGCCTTATTTTCTTCTGGTTCATATTCATCCAATGAGCTGTGGTCTTCATACATTCCCAAAGGTTCACATTCACAGATTCCGATGCAGCCACATTATTTGCAGCAAGCAAGCTTTCATAATAAACGGTCGAATCTTTTAACATCACCTTTGACACTTCACAATATTGTAAAAATTTCAGTAATATTTCACAGTACAGACTCCTCCAATCTGTGTGAAAGTCACCGAGCGAGGTGGTGCAGTGATTAGCACACCAGACTCGCATTTGGGAGGATGACGGTTCAAACCCACATCTGGCCATCCTGATTCAGGTTTCCATGATTTCCCTAAATCGCTGCAGGCAGATGCCGGTACAGTCACTTGGAAAGGGCGCGGCAGATTTCCTTCCCCATCTTTCCATAATCCGAGCTTGTACTCTGTCTCTAATAACCTTGATGTCGATGGGACAATAAAAACCTTCTGCAAAAGTCAGGAATGCACTGGCACTATGGCAGGTAAGGCCCATTGCTCGATTAGTTTGGTGCGGGCCTTGACACTTCCTGACCGTCTGCCTGTTCGTATATACAATAGGGCAACAGCTATACTCTGCTTTTCCACAAAGACACTGGGTCCTTGAATTTACAATGAATATTTATAACCTTTCCACAACTTCTAATATTGCCTAATTTTGTAATAATGTTGTAATGATAGTAATTAACTCTTTAATTTACCTCCATTGAAAATGCATTTGAAATTATTCAATTTTTAAAAAGAAAGTGTTGATAAGTGTAATTCACATTTTAAGTAACCAGTGACAGCCATTTCATAAACAAAATTATGTATGACTTAACTGATAATACTTTAGGTCATTAACTTTATTTCAACATTGTTATAATTTTTAAAACAATTAAGAAAACAAAATGAAATCGAGCTTGCAGGTAGAATCGAACCCGGATTGGCCATATGACTTTCTAGCATACTTCTGACTGAGCATACTTCACTTGTATGCTAGAATGCTACTTCCGACTGTATATGAGCTGCGTGTATGTTATGCTTGAAACTTGGGTCGTTTTCCTTGGATTTTTCTGGCTAGTGCGCTTTAAGACACGTGAGTGGACGCTCTTGAGGTATACTACCAACCTGCAAAGTCTCATCCTCAACTGAATTTCCGAGACCGGAAGGTCCACTTGTGAGAGGGGCATGGTGAAATTGAAACTTGTTGAATTATTCTAAATGTCTGTGTGTGAAGTGAATATTGGATGCTTCAAATTCTCCATTTCTTTGATCTGCAAGCAATGAACTCGAGGCCAAGAAGACAAACTTTTTGGATATTGGTTTGGGCTATGAAATAATTGACGCAATATTCTCACTTTTCCCAAGACAACATAACATTGATAAGAACAAGTTGAAAATTGTGTATGGAGATGTCCAGAAGAGGTGTTTAGAGGTAAATATAGTAACAAGAGAAAACTAAATTGGAGAACCACCTCTTATGGCTAGTAAGAAAACACTAACAGGACAAATATTACAATCACAGGAATTCCAGTGTGGAAACGATAGAGTGAAGAAGGGTAACCATTGGCCTATAGCTGACGTATGGTAAATACTACAGCACTGGGAATTGCCTAACTTTTTAGATACTGCTTTTTTTTCTAGTTTAAGTACACAGTTTTATATGCACAATCATGTATGTTAGGGGGTAGGGGAGGGAGATGATTACAAGAAAAAGAAGAGGGCAGAGAGGGCCTAGAAATGGACTGAAAATAGTGAGTCACAAAATTGAGATTGTGGTTGGGTTGAGGGGGAGGGTGGGGTGGGGTGGGGGTGTAGTGGGATGGAGGTTGTTCTCTCAGATTAGCTTTACACAAATTTTGTATTGCAGTAAAAAATCACATATTTTTATACTTCAAAGCATTGAAAATAACAGCTGAATAGGCCTCTAGTCATAACATATTGCTCTCTCTCTCTCTCTCTCTCTCTCTCTCTCTCTCTCTCTCTCTCTCTCTCTCTCCCCCTCCATCCCTTCACATCCCTTTCTCTCCTGAAGAGTGTGTGTGTGTGTGTGTGTGTGTGTGTGTGTGTGTGTGTGTGTGTTTGGTTTTTTTTTTTCAGCTGCACAAATAAACCTTAATTGTAAAACATTTTCAGCTTGGAGAAGATAAGAGAATTCACCGTCCCTACACAAGTAAATTCTGCATCGTTGCATCCTGATAAGACTATATTTGTTTGTGGTGGAGAAGACTTGAAAATGTATAAATTTGATTACACTACAGGAACTGAAATTGGTAAGTATCAGTATTGGATGTGTAAAGAAAAAACATTATTTTCTATGCATGTTTGTTGTTTTTAATATCTGTTTATTGTTACAAGGAGACAAAAGTGGCTCACCAATATTTATTTTTAGGCAGTGAAATTCCATATACTACTGATCGCAACTTGTAGAACTTGGATGTTCTTTCCTTAGGGAGGAAAGAGGAATTGGTTGAGAAAGGTTGGAGAGCGGGTGGTAGGTAATTAGAGGGAACAGGCTTATCTCAATGGAGAGCCAGGGGAGACAGTGGCGATGAAAACGTCAAAGAGAATGAGCCAGTACCATAGAAAAAACATTTGAGAACATGTTCTCATTCAGATTACTTTCTTATCTTCATTTTGTCTCCCTCCATTTCTCTCTCTTTTAATTGTTCTTCCTTGTTTCATTTTCTCATTGCATGCTGTTTCTTGATTGCAGTATTCATTTAACTTTTAATTTCTCTCCTTTAATCCATCTTTACTTCTCACTTTGTCTTACGTATGATGCCTGAAATTAGGTTATTGTCATCATCAACTGCTCACTGTATTCATGGCTAGGACCGTCTCTGCAATTTTTACCTGCCACACTTCCCTCTGCACCAAGCTGACTATTCCTTTATGCCTCAGAATGAGTCCTATCAAGTGATCCCATCTTTTATCAAAGTTGTGCTATACTACTTATTGACCACACTTCACTTCCCTACACTCCAGACAAATATCTTCATAACAGATTTCCTAACACTTAAATTTATATTAGATGTTCAGAAATTACTCTTCTTACAGAAATTCTTTTCTTGCTCGTGAGAGTCTGCATTTTAAATCCTCTTTACTTCAGCCATCATCAGTTATTTTGTCACCCAAATAGAACTCATCTTCTTCGTTTAGTATTTCATTTCCTGATCTGATTCCCTCAGCATTGCTTGAAGTAATTTGATTACATTTCATTACCTTTGTTTTACTTTTCTCTCTTTTCAGGATACTATCTGTTATGTTCAGCTATTCTTCAAAGCCCTTCACCATCTCTGACAAAAGACATGAACAGTATGTCACTCTAGAAGTACCCAAATCTCAAGAGATGGAAGCACACGCCAGAGGCGTTGATGTGTTAGCGCAGAATCTGCATATACTATTACTGGCACTCAAAAACAATCATCTACTTATTGGCTTCACGATCTGAATTCACCTTGCATGGCATTAAGTTGTGTTTGAAATGGATTACATTGAGTAGTGACTCAGTTGGGAGAAAATCATAGTTGTAATACTTTCTACTCATTTCAAGTCACAATTTTTCTCTTGCTATAACAATTTCATAAATTTTATTGTATCTTGTGTCAAAATATTCAACCCTGTATGCTTAGTACACACATTATTCTCAGTTATTTGTTTTACATATTCGAACTTCTGCTGTCCAACAAATTCTGCCCGTTGCTGTACAGTAGAGTGCAAAATTTGAGGCTTCAATGCGTTAGTGTAGTATCCTATAAGTATATCCCCTGTTCTAATAAAAGATTTCACAGAGAGACATAAAGAGCAAGGAAGAAGTTAGAAACAGTGTTGGTGTGACAGTCAAGATTTGAAAAGTTAGTTCACTGTTACTTTTGACTCTTCCTGAACATTACCTCACATGGGTTGGTTCAGTTCCTCTCCAGGTCTTCCCATAATCTGCACACATTATACAATTTTTTTACCCATTTCTTTTCTCTTGATGAAAGACTGTTCAAAAATTCCTAAACCAGACAGTTACACTTTTTTAACTTCCCTCTGTTTTCTACCATGGTATTTTGCAGTTGCACATGGACACTTTTGTAGCATGTATTTGTATGTATTTTAGACATCAATATAAATTTGTTAAAGAGAAAGAATAGAAAATAATAATTAAAAAATGTATAAAATTTCGTCTTGCTTTCTATTATTAGTTTTGTGCCCAACTTTCTAGTTTTATTTAAATTAGTTAGCATGTGACGTTAATGTACAAAGTTGCAACATTGCTATTACAATTTCTGCAGGCAGATACCATGGTACTCCACTCCCCGTGCTGGTAGAAAATCACTTTGTCTCTATCTCCTATAAAAAGTGCATAAAATACTGAAATTTACATGTGGTAAACATCTCAATAGTATCTCTGTGTCAAAAACCTGTTGTCAATTTTAATTAGGTCCAGAATTATGTTGTTCAGATGAAATTTTTGTGTCAGAAAAGTTTCCTGCTTGAGAATTGGCAGACACAGTGCTTTGTGCAGCAGAGTGGAAAAACGTGAGAGCTGACAGTGTCAGGTTCCCTTTCCTTTGATATCCGTATTCCTCCGGGAGCATTCCAGCCAGCTTACTGTGTCTTTTAATTTATGATCTCAGCGAGAAAGTAAGCAAACAGCTATCCCTAGTTGCCTCGTAAGGCACTTACACTAAATTCCACAGGCACTTTTCACGATCACATATCTGTATTTGTGAACAACTTAATCCACATAGAAAGTATTGTTCCACTCATGCCTCATCCCTATGAATTTCAGTCTTGATGATAAACATCTGCAGCTGTCATTGTTTGCGCATTGCCTGGACCTCAAATTCTGTGTGTTCAAATGGTGTACCTTTCCAGGGACTATCAGGCAAAAATGCTACATCTGTATATGGTTTAATCTTTACCTGATAAAAGCCATTTTAGAACCTTGCTGAGTTCATATTTTTATACTGTTCTTTAACTTTTCCTCAGTATTACAAAATAATTGTAGTCTTTGCTTGTTCCAAAGGTGTGTTGTGTTGTGACCTTCAATTTGTTCTGTATGACCTCCCAGATAATTTGTAATCATCGGATGTACTAGTCCTGTAAAATACTAATCAAAAAATCTGCTTACAGTTACAATAATCTGTAACTACTTCCACACATCTCACACAAGTATAAGCAACATTTATTACTGTTTACAACAAGTGTGTGTAGTACTTCTGAAAACGTGCTGTTACTTCACAAGTTCATTTTCATCTTTTATTTATGTTTTGTATAGCATTTCATATAGAAGATTATGGTTATTTAGTGGTTAGAGTATGTTCCCCACTTAATGATTGGACCGTTTTTCTGTGTTTAAATATTTGTGTGTTTTAAAGCAGTGATATTATGTTTTAACAACTATGTTTTTCATTTAGAATCCTTCAAAGGTCACTTTGGACCAGTTCACTGTGTGAGGTTCTCCCCGGATGGTGAGCTGTATGCTTCTGGTTCAGAGGATGGAACTTTACGTTTGTGGCAGACAACTGTTGGCAAGACGTATGGCTTGTGGAAATGCATTGAGGGAACACTGGCAGAGCCAATTGCCCCACAAAAGCAGGAAGTTTCAGCCAGCTAGAATTGACTGCTACGGAAGTCTCATATTTATTTGACTTTATAAATATGTATAAAAAGAATTATCTTCTGACAGCTGAATCTCTCTCGTGTTGTCATGATTTTCAGTGACTGAGGACACTTCGTATGATAGGGTTTCAAGGAAAATGGAGGAGGAGAATGAAACTTACTGCTTCATTTCATGTTTCTCTGGGAGAGATGTGATTTTTTTTTTTTTTTTTTTTTTTTTTTTTTTTTTTTTTTTGATGCATTCATGTGACAATTACCGTGAACGAAGACATCACTTGTGGTAGTTCTGAATTGTTTAAACACTTTTTTTAAGTGAGTCACAAAATATTTAATGGCTCACCAAGTTGTACTTGTGCAATTTTAACCCAAGTCTTTAGAACTCCTTGCATTTAGAACTGTTACTTTCTTTGTGTAGTCAGTTCAGCTCCTATTAGAAATATTTAAGCATTTTTGTTATAAATTGTTTTGCTTTGTAGTAAATATTGATGTGTAGCTTTCTGGGAATCACAGTGAGGAAATGTATTCATCAGACCATTAAATCATTAACTAGTATTTACAAATGGCAGTATTTCCAATTTTGATAGATCTTAGCTATGGTAGTATATATTTTGCAGCTTACTCAATGTGCAGTAGTTTCGACTGTAGAGCCATGTTAGTTATTGAGAAACTTTGCTCCTGTGAATATAGTACATTTACTCATGGAAATTTCAGATTATAGACTCATAAATTGTCCAATTGTAAAAATATACATAAATGTGGTTTCATGGAGTATAAAATTTTATTATGATTTATTGACAACCTTTGCTTTGCTTTTTGTGTTAAAACCGTTATATTTTATGGCTTATGTTTTTATTTCTGATTCAGATGTAATTACCTTGGTAAGATTTCTCACAGTAATGTTTTATGGTTTAAACAGAGCAGTTCTAAATGAGTATTGTGGGCTGAATGTAGTAATTTTTCATTGTTGTGTAATCATAATTTTTAATTCATGACAAATAGGATAAGGGTATAGAAAAATTTCTGGTATAATTGTGCATTTCAATAAATGTAAGTATTCATTGTAGGTGATGGTATATCTTTTTGTACATGTATGACTGTAAGTGGGACAGGTATGCCAAGTTCCTGGGGTCAATGCTAATTTGGAATCAGTTTCCACAGTGCATTTACTAGGGCCATGAATTAGAAATGTGGGAGGGGGCATACCAAATGAATATTTTTCTCGGGCTGTGTTCGTAAAAAGAACACGTGGGGTATACGAAGTGGTTTGAGCATAGTGTATTTTATAACATTAATACTTTTTATACCATTAATAAATAGTAGCTTCCATTTTGTACAGTGTATTTATTGTGTGGAAGAACTAAGCCATTATAAGAGTATGTATGCCCTGTATATTATTGACTGTATGAAATTATGTAAAAAGTTCATTGTAAAATGAAATAAATCTGTACATGTTTTGTTCATATATGCTGTAAAGATCTGTATTAGTTTTTAGTACAAACATAACAATTGCAGTAAACAGGTCCCAGAAACTTCCATGAAATATGCTCAACTGAACAAGAAGCACTTCTGGGTGAACAATGTAGTGCTTGGGTATGGTACCATTTTAGTAAAAATATGTAAGTAGGTGCTGAATATGAAGTTCTGTCAAATTAGAGTTCAATAAATGGGAAACATGCATAATTGTTCCATGAAGGCAAAAACTCTTAAGAAGCTCGTAGAGACAAAAAAGAAAGTGAATCAAAATGAGAAATCAGGGTTGCAGTACTCAAGCATCATTTGTTGCTGACAAAGAGATAGGTTAGCAGTGAGGTAGTGAGAGGGTGAGGGGTAGGGGGACAAACTGCCTCTATACCAGTAAAAGGCATTAAGTAATACTATGCTTATACTTATACTTGTGCTTGGGTTCCTCTTCTAGTCCAGTTTATCTGAATTACTTAACATTCTCACTCTAAGAAAGGGCAACCAACTTGATAGGCCACTACACATGAAGCTACAACTGTTAACCTCAATTTTATTGTATTTTGTTAATAATTTATTTCAAGTTAAATAATAAGTGTACTCATGTAGGGAATTTGAGGACTTCGTACAGGTGTTTTACTATTGTAGTTTGTCGCAGCATGGATTAGCTATCCTTCATTATATTAAAATGTTGCATAAAAACACACTTCTTATTTTTCTAACAAGAAGTGCTGTTATGGAACCGCATGTGAAAATAGGGTGCAGGAGACTGCTTGATGACATTGGACTAACTTTCCTTTCGTTTACCACGTGTGCCATTTCAGTCTTGTTGTCTACCTGTATTCTGAAGAATGAATATTAAAAAATTCCAGAGATTTAACTGTAGTTTAAAGTGTGTATGAGTGTGTGGGCATGTGCATGTGCACACTTGCCCCAGCTTTTTCTGGTTTTGGAAACAATACTATACCTTTCAGACTCAAATTAAAACCATACCCAGTTAGCAGTTTGGTGTACAAATAATTGTATTTGGGTATTCCGGTTTGCGTTATGGATATTATTATTTTTTGTAGAGCCATCTGTACAGAAAAAACTGGTTAAATTGCATAAATACGAGGATTGACTGAAAAGTAATGCCTCCAACTTCGTAACTCTTCAACAGTTGGCAGCATTGTTCCATAGCCTCTTCTCTACAGTTCCAGTTGGCGGGAAGCCTTAGCATTGAACAGTTGTGTTGTTAACAGTGTAAAGTATGGAACCCTGCGCAGATAATCGGTCAATGCGATTTAAGAAACGTACAGTCACTGAATTCTTGACAGCAGAAGGTGATTGTGATGATGAGAGTACTGTGTGTCATTGGGCGAAAGTTGAGGTGGGAACATCTGACCTGCGTGACAGAGTTGGACTCCTGTGACAGCAACCACAGAGTTTTACAAGCAAAATGTTGACAGATTGATTCAGGACGATCGTCGTATCACTCAGAGAGAGATTTTTACAAGAACGTGTGGGTCGCATTTTTGCTTTGCTTGGCAATCGGAAGATCTTTGCACGATGGGTAGCCCGGATGCTGACTTGTGAAATGAAAGCGCACAGATGTTACGAGAAGGAAGGTGATACCTTTCTCCATCCAATTGTCACAGCAGACGAAATGTGGGTACACCATTACAACCTGGAGACGAAACGTCAGTCTGTGGAATATAGACACAGTCTCGCACCAGAAAAAGAAATTAAAGACGCAGCCTTCAGCTGGAAAAATCATGGCCACAGTGTCCTGGGACGCAGATGGTGTTATCAATGTTGATTTCCTTGATCGTGGAACAATAATAATTTGAGTGTTACATCACAACGCTGCGAACTCTGAAATGATGGCTAGCAAGGGCCCGAAAAGAAAGGAAAATGTTTTCTTGCAGCATGACAAAGCCAAACCACATACTTCACGTGCCACCACAGCAGAAATTCAGAGACTGAATCTCACCACCCTATGGCATCGTCCATACAGTCCAGATTTAGCACTGTCTGACTTCTATCTATTCCCGATAATAAAAGATGATCTGCGTGGACATTATTATGCTTCTGATGAAGACGTTGAGAGAACTGCGAGACTGTGGTTGCGGAAACTGAGCGTCGACTTCTTCTGTGACGGCTTCAGAAAATTTGTTCATCATTGGCAGAAGTGTATCCAATTGGCTGGTGATTATGTGGAAAAGTGAATATTGGTAATAACGATCACAGTCTAAGGATTATTTCTGCATTTGATGTATTAAAATATTCCCATCCAAACCCAATTAACGAAGGTGGAGGCATTTCTTTTCATTCAACCCTCGTATTAATGATGCAACAAAAAAAGATGGTGACCGAATAACATGGAATTACTGCAGATTCTTTCAGTGTAACTACTGTTGTGCTAGTAATTATTTAAAACTGTCCTGAATCTTAAGTGCAAAGAAGACAAAGGCAGAAAATTGTGAAGTGTTAAATAACAATTTATTGTGGCTGCTCCTCTCAGTAACTGCATACTTAGATTCATTCCAGATTTCCACAAGTTTCTGTTTTATGATCTGTTTGTTTGCCTCAAAGTGCTTGTCTTTGTGTGTATTGCTTGATGTACATTGTGTCAGGACATACTCTGTGAAGCAACAGTGACTATAACAGTGCTTTATGTACACTTAAAATTTACGAAAGATTGATGCAGATTTTGGTATTGCAAATGCCTGCCTTTGAAGAAATGAGTGAGTAATTATTTTCTTAGGACAACAGTGTTGCAGCATGCATGGAAAATGAGGATATATCCCCTGAGGAAAAATGTGAAACTGTCAAGAATCTTCGACTGCTGTATTTACCTGATTATAAGATGAAATTTTTCCCCAAATTAGCCATTTAAAAAATACAGGGTTGTCTTATATTCACAGATTAAACTATTGCTGCTGAAGTCAGCAGGGGGCGGGGGGAGAAAATCACCAAACAGCTGTGTTCTCAGGTCACACTGTAACTACAACATATTCGGAAAAAATAGCCAAATGTGTGTGACAACAAAGATGTAAGTTTCACATGTCTTGCTAAGATGATGATGATGATGATGATTTAAAATAGTGATACCACAGACAGGCTAACTAAGCAAAAAAGTCAGTGAAGTTAGAAATTAATGAAAATAATTTCTTTTTGTGTATTTCTCCACATATTATCAAAGGATAGACAATGAATCAATGGCAAAGGCTCGATTATGGGTTGTCAGGGTCATTTTATACTCAGGTCAATACGTTATCTCTCACAAAAATGAATATATCGAAAGGACATCTCACTTGAGAAATATTAAAATTATAAGGAGACCGAATGGCCGGACATTACTTGCCTTCAGAAGACAGAATTCCAGTACTGCCAATACACGTGTGAAAGTGCAAAAAGTAGTCCAGCTTTTGGAACTATTATCTTCTTCAGAGAAGGAAGAGGGTAGGATGGTGTGGAGGTGGAGGGACAGTCCCTAATTAAGGTGCCCTTTCATGGGATGTGAAAGCATTCATGGACAATGAGCTGGCCGAGTTTAGTGACATTACATGGAATTTCATGTTCCATTTCATTGCAAAGTGTTAAAGGAAGAAACTGTTAAGTCGGATTTTTACTCAGTTCAAAGGAGGAAAGCTGCTTCAAAGCACTGGTACATTGAGGATCTCTTGCAAATGCATCACTTTTGGTATTATTTGTTATAGTTAAATGTTAAATAGTGATATTTATGGGTACAGTCTTTAGGTATTTGTATAAATTGTGTAAGATATAACTAAGACAATGCTGCCGTGTGAACTGTAACTGACAGTCAAGAGCTACAAAGTGAAAGGTAGCAGTTGTGTATGTGGGTACTGACAGTTCAAAAGGCACTAAAAAATTCGATGACATTTTTCCCTCTCCACTTGAGAGAGAGTATTTGTTTGATTTTGTGAATGTGACAGGGAATGTGGACCAATGAATTGCAAGCGTGCAATCTGTGTCACTGGCTGACTCCCCCTTTTTTGAAGATCACTATCAGAATTAATGCAGCTATTTTATGCACTTCTTAGTTCGTAAAAAAGAACTAAAGCTGGAGAGCACTGTGGTAATAAATCATGACGAGGAAAACCATATTCTATGAGATATAGCAGGCCATTTCAGTGTGTTGCAACAGCCGCAACAGTTACCAAGTCTGGCGTGCTTCGCATTGACAATCACATCCGATGTGAGTGTGAGAGGAGAGATGAAGAGAAGTTGCCAGAGAGAGTTGGTCAAACGTAGTTCACTGATAAACAGTGCAAGCTTCAGTACACAAATATCAACAGGTAACTTCTCTCACTAATTTTTGAACTTGTGTAATAATTATATCCATTCTGTACAGCCAGATTTTTATGCAAGATTGTGCTGCTTCTATTCCCCATGACAGAATACTAAATATGGTGATAAATTTATAGAACTGCACCTCCTGGATTTTAAAGGTGTCAAGACTCTGGGGTTTAATATTTGCAAGTCCCAATTTCACTTAAAGCTTTGTCAGTAGCTTGATTTACAGAGGAATATGCAACTAGTTTTTTGTATTTTAAGGATTGATTGCAGTAATCTCTTGCACAATAACTTCCAAGCATTGTATTTAGTAGTGCAACAATCGAATGGTTATCCTGCCTATTGCAGCCATTTTTTTTCCCCTCTGTATAATTTCTGTAGACATCATTGTGTACAGTTCCAACTAAAACAACATTAAGGATACATAGAAAGTAAAAATTTAGGAGAGATGGCAAAAGAGACACTCTGCCTCCAAAACTTCACAATGCTTCTCATAAAGCATTTACCCTGGCAATCTTGAAGACAGGCACACTTCTTATATCATGGTTTTATGCTACACTGAGCACAGCAGCAGCATAGCTTTTTCGTATAATGGGGCACAGACTTAATCACAAAAAGTCGTCCATTGTGTTTGCAGTGAACAGTATACAGACAATTTACTGGAAGGTGTACAACACCATACAGTCTGTGGGGAAATGTAATTTCTTTTGAGACTGATCACTTACCTGATGAGCCAACATGAACTATCTCATTGGTTTTAATGTCTCCTTAGGCTAATGGTTAGAATTGCTGTCTAGTGATTTGTGGTTCTTGGGTTCAATTTCTCCTACCCTCAAAATTTTATTCCACAATGAATACTGGAATTCAGTCCATCCAGTCTTATGAGACCAAAGGAGAAGTTGTTTGGGAAAATAACTAATAAAATTGGTGGATACACTAGCAAAACATCAGATTGGAAGACCTCTACCAGGGTGGAGCCGATAAGAGAGACTTATTTTTATTCATATAGTGCATATCGATAGATAATCAAAAGAAATTACAGACCTTCAGACATTTCACATATGCCCCAGGGAAGACACTGCAGTTTTGTAATGAACTTATCCTTCTTAATATGGAGAAATACTGTGGATGCAAAGCAAAATATAAACTTGCATACTGTTTATGCGTATACTTTCCTACTGAGAAGTTCTTTATTCAGTGGAACGTTATGCACTGTGTTTGCTTCTGGAGTAACCTAAACTGGGATTTGTTCTAATACTTTTTAGCAGTTTGTAGTTGTGTTCCCATTAGATTACAATCGAAGCAGGCACTTGGTGTGTATTGCAGTAAATGTATGAAAAATGTGGTCACTTTATTGACTTGGATGCACCATTTTTGAGAGAGAACTGCAAACACTGGTGGTTTGCATACGTCACTAACAAAGTGTAGAATTATTCACATTTTCAGATACGTCCCTAACATTTGTTGTTATTAATAAGTTAAAAAAAAGTCAGTTGTAAAATAAAACCTGAGCATTGAAGAGTTGGTGATCTGTGTAAATAAGAGAAGGAATAATACCTGATCAATTTTCCTCGAAAAAGACTGCAAGCAAAAGTAGCAAATGTTCTTGTTAAGGGACAGGACTAAGTAAAATGCTTGAGGAATGATTAAATGTGTCCCGTTATTATGAATGTCACTTCCAGAACTGTGGAAGTGCAAATATGGTAGGTATGTGTTCATATCACATTATCGGGGTTGGGCGCAACAAGTAAAGTTGTGAGAACAAAGCCTTTCGCGGCTACACTAATGCGTAAAACTTTCTAGGTTTTCTTGCCATGTCAATTCAGGATTTGACACAGCGAGAAAACCACGAATGTTTTACATAACCAAAGTTGTGTTAAATACATCTTCCAAGTCAAATGCAAACATATTTCAGGTTACTGACACAGCTTTTGCTGTGTATTTGGTGTAGTTACTAGAGGTTCACAGTGGGGTGACTGTTATTTTCCAAGTTCGATTTTTTTTTTTCCTTCCCCCTTTGTACTACACACTAATGTGGTTACATAGTATAAAAAATATTATTTTTGGTAATTTGGGCTCTTCTAGAAATGGGGAAGCCATGCCTCTAGGTCTCTACATTTGGAAGACAGAAATGATATAGCTGATTTACTTTTTTAACCAATTACTTTCAGTTTAATTATTGAATTTGTAGTATTAAGTGCAATAATTGAATTTATAACATTACCCTGTAGTTGAGGCAAGTATGATGAGAAAATCACATTTCCGTTAATAAACCCATGTTCTTTGATAATATCTCTTTCTATGCCATTTAACTTATGGTGATACTCTTGCTAGAAACTGGAGAACACACTGCTTTTGTTTCTCCCTTTTTTGTCATAAATAATTTATTGTAGTTCTTCATGAGTTTGATGATGCCTCTTTCTGCTGGATCATTTTCAACATTCAGTTTATTCACTACTTCTAAAGCAGTGACGAAATCTTCATTTATCATGCCACTATGAAGGAGCTGTCTTGAAACTTCTCACTCAGGTCCAGTCTGACAAAAAACTGTCATTTTATTGGAAACAAATTGTTTGATCCTATTACTGATGATTTATGTGATCTGATTGTTTTTTATTTTAATATTTCCATGATTTAACGCATTGACTTTTTAAGAAAAAAAAATCTTAAAATAAATCTGGATCAAAAATGCAAAGGTGATAGATCAGGAGACAGGTGTCGTAAATGATTTTTTCAGTTTGTGTGAAGCCACATGAAAGATGTCACATGTGGACCTTCAAAAGAACACTGAAATCCACAATTGCTCTTTGGTTGCAGAAGGGGCGAAGAATCACTCTTCAACATGCACAATGACAAGGAAAATACAAACTGCAATCTTTTCGTGGGGTGACAATTCGTATTCATCATGGAACACAAACATTTTGAAGCAATAAATGGTTTTTACCTTCCAGCTTGCATGATGGATAGTCCTTGGAACATGGAAAGGTATTTGGGAGTCATTGCTGTTTGACATCCTGTTCTCTTTTCTTTTTACTTGTGGGGATGTTATTTTTGAGACTACTTTATCAGCTGGTGTTCCTGGAACTTTCTGAAAATCAAGTAACTCTGACTTAGCACTTCTGGAAGATGACACCAGTTTGGTAAATCAGCATGAAAAAAAATATTAGAAAGATCTTAAAATACCAAAATGTGAATAGAAGACCGCACTGAATGAGTTGAGTTTTTCTCTTATTTTTGAATGTATTTATGTATAACATTTGTGTTATTAATTAAAAAATAAATAATTTAGTGATTTGTTGAATTTCACATTCACTTTGCTCTAGCCTCTTCCTAGCTATCCCTGCCCAATAAGATGTCCTTGTTTTGTTTCTCAAGCAGCAGGTAACTGATTTGGTGCATGAACCTTGGCTGTCTTTTCAACCTTTCGTCGATCAAAAACTTTTTCTTCTTCAGTGGTAATGATACTTAATGCATTAGAAGTCAGAATATCAAAAATTTATTTTGTTAAACAAAATCTGGCCTTTTTGCTTATGCCTGACAAACTTGCAGCATGATTTTGTAGTTTCCTCCATGCTGATATCAAACTTCTAATTTTGGCATGCTATTTCTCAGCTCCTGTGTCAGAATTTGTGCTTTCCCAACCAAATCATCACTGCTGCATGGATAGTGTAACATAGTTAATTTACATTTCTGCAAACAGTACAAGAAAACTGTAAATGATTTTTATGAAAATAATCAGTTTTTAAAAATGTAATTGGAAATCTGTAACAGGAGAAAATACACATAAGTGTATTCACCTTTGCAAGCCTTAGGAGCCAGTGGCTCTTTCTGGCAGAAGGGGTGAACAAGAAGAAAAAGAGTAAAGGAAAGGTCTGGTGAGGTTACATAAAAGTCGCCCAGAATCCCAGGTCAGGGGAGACTTACCAGATGGGATGAGAAGGAAAGACTGATTGTTGGGGACTGCACCAGACAATATTTGAAGACCTGAGAACTAAAGATGGAAAATAAGGTACTACATAAGACGGAGATTACTGAAAAAAACATCCTGCAAGAGTTCATAAGAGCAGAAAATTAAGTGCATTGTATGTGGTAGAGGCAGGAGGGCAGGAAAAAACTGACTGGTCAAAACGCAAAAGTATAGAAATCTAAAAGGGGATGAAGAAAGGCGTAGCTACTGAGAAGAGATGCTGAGACAGAAGAAGTTACAAATTAAGGCTGGGTGGCTGACGAGAACCAAGGACGTAGATTAATGCCAGTTCCCATCTACTGAGTTCTGAGAAACTGGTGTCTGGGGGAGAATCCAGATGGCCCTTGTTGTGAAACAGGTGCTGTGTTATGTTGCAGGGCACAATCTGCAACAGGGTATTGTGTCTTGTTAGTATAGACCCTCTGCCTATGCTCATTCATCCTACCATAACTTCGTGGTAGTCATGCCAATGTAAAATACTGAACACTACATAACAGCTGGTACACCACATTTGTCATTTCACATTTGGCTCTCCCTTTGATAGTACAGGGTGACACACAATAATGGGAATATTTGAAATGAGTAGTGGCAGCCATGGGCAGATGGCAGCACTGAGGGTTCATGACAGCTTGTAAACAGTCCGCCCAGTGGAACGGACAACAGCATGAATTAGCCATAAAAAACAATGATAGTTTGGTAGCGACGCAGGTGTTTCGACGTTTTTATGATTTAGGACGTCATTATGCCATTCCGCCGAAACATGATAAAATGTTGGATTAAAAACTTTGACGAGTCTGTAGAGCGTGTTGGGTTACAACAGTGGTATGTAGGCAAGCTTTGTCCAGTTGGATACACCACTTGGAATACTGTTTATAAGTGGTAGCACAACTTGTCAAATCACCAGACTGACACACACATCTGCAGTCAGGGTGCATGGGATAGCCATGAGTGTGCTCCTGGTGTCATACGGAATCGCACCCCAAACCATGACTCCAGTTGAAGGTCTAGTGTGTCTAGCACGCAGATAGGTTGACTGCAGGCCCTCAACTAATCGGCTCCTAACCAACAAATGACCATAACCGACACTGAGGCAGAACCAGTTTTCATCAAAAAACACAACAGACCTCCATCATGCCCTCCTATGAACTCTCACTTGACACCACTGAAGTTGCAAATGGCAGTGGTTTGGTGACAGTGGAATGCATGCTAGAGGGTGTCTGGCTTGGAGCTATCCTTGAAGTAATCTAGTTGTAACAGTTTGTTGTCACTTTGTTGCCAGGTGATACACAAATTGCTGCTGCAGATGCTTTACAATGCTTCAGAGCCCCACACCGAACACGAAGGTTGTCCCTCTTGGTACTGCCATGTGACTGTCCGGAGCCCAGTCTTCTTGCGACCGTACATTCTCGGGACCACCACTGCCAACAATTGTGTACAGTGGCTACACTCCTGCCAAATCTTTCTGCAATATCCCAGAAGGAGCATTCAGCTTCTCATAACTCTATTACATGACCTTGTTCAAACTCAGTGAGGTGTTGACAATGGCATCCTTGTCACCCTAAAGACATTCTTGACCAACGCCAACTCACCACATCCAATCTCAGAAGTAACTAACACTGCTCACGACCATTACATCATTTATTTAAAGCAAACATGATTTGTATACTCATAATCGTGTTACTTGTGCCATTCTTATGTGACTGGTGCGAAATTTGAAGAGACATCATCTTTCAGGTGTAGAAACATGCCTACAGACTTTCGTTTATCATACAGCTCCTCCTTGGTGTTGCAGTTTTTTTCCATCCGTGTCTTTGTTGTGACAGAGACTCTTTACAGCAATACATCACCATTCTCACCTCAGCCGTCACTAGATGTAATTGCCACACCAGCCTAGTTCAAAACCAGATTTCCTGAGGCATCAGAGCCAACACTAATATTACTGATCCCACCAAAAAAGAACTTAGCAGTACATCTTTTGTCACTTAGTATTATCCTGGTCTTCAATGTATTTATCAGCTGCTTTGATAAGGCTATGACTTCCTAAAATCATGCTCTGAAATGAGGTCCATTTTATTCGCCATTTTGCCTGCCATACCTAGAGTAGCTTTGTCAGCCTCCCAATTTCCACAGTGTCCTTGTCACACTCTATGCTTTTTCTGCACCCATTTCCCTACCCTGTGGCTCCTGCCCTGGAGACCATCCCTGCTGTTTCACCACAGGTGCCATCTGGATTCCTCCCTAGGCACCAGTTTCTTAGAACTCAACAAGTTGGAACAGCGTTACACCATGTCCTTAGTTCTCATCAGCCACCTGGCCTTAATTTATAACTTCTTCTGTCTCGGCATTTCTTCTCAGTAACTATTCCGTTCTTCACCCACTTTTAGTTTCCTATGTCTTTCGTGTTCTTACCTGTCAATTTTTCCCTGCCCCCCACTTGTACATGATGTTTTGTCAATAATCTCTGTATTGTGTAATACCTTATTTCCCATCTTCAAGCTCTCAGGTTTTCAAACCAACCTTGTCCAGAACAGTCCCCAAGAATGTCTTTCCTTCTCACCCTGTCCAGTAAGTCTCTCTTGACCTGGGGTTCTGAGCAGCTTTTCTGAACTCTCCCAATTTCCTAAACTTCACCAGTCCTTTTCTTTCACTCTCTTTCTTTTCCTTCATCCCTTCTGTCAGGAGGAGCCACTGGCTCCAAAAGCTTGCAAATTTCAATGTGCTTGTTGGCAACTCTATATCTCCTCCATATGGTGAGTAGCAATCTATTATTTCCATAATACTGCTGTTATTCCATCCTGGATGTTCTATAGTTCAGTTACATTATATTTTTAAGGTTTCTCTGATATTAGGTCTGTTGGACAAGTATCTGTCTTGTGTGTCTCTCTCTCTCTCTCTCTCTCTCTCTCTCTCTCTCTCTCTCTCTCTCTGATGGATTTGAGTCTAGCGCACTTGCATGAACTGACCTTGAACCTTTGTGCGCATGCGTGAATTTTTTTTCTGCCTGTTGATAGTGTCAGTTGCTGGCAAGCAGCAGTTGAGTGAGGTAGTGCTAGTATCGCGGTTTTCATTGCAAGGGAAATGATGAAATGGCTGGAGCAGTGTTACTGCATCAAATTTTGCCAGAAACAGGGCGAATAGCCAGGTGAAAACATTCGGAGGATTCAGATTTTGGTGACGATTCTGTGGGCATACCACAGATTAAGGAGTGGTACAACCGGTTTAAAGACAGCTACATCATCATTAGAATGTGAGCTACACTTTTGTCAGCCATCAACATGCCGAAATGACTAGGTCATTGCCACAGTCCTTCATGACAGTACTCCAGCACATTCCTCACCCTTGATTCGGACTTCTTTGGTGAAACCCAGATTGCTGTGCTTCAACAGGCACCTTATTCTCCTGATATGACCCCCTGCAGCTTCTAGCTGTTGGCCAAACTCAAGACGCTATTGAAAGGAATGCGATTTCAGACAAGAGAAGACACTATGGCAGCAACGACAGTCGAGCTAAACTCCATTCCAAAAGAGTTTTTCTGCATGTTCCAATAATAGTGGCACCACTGGGAAATGTGTGTGGAGACCCAAGGGAACTAGTTTGAGGGTGATTAGGTGTCCAACACCCCAGATAAGCCAATTGTGTCCACCCCCCCCCCCCCCCCCCCAGCCCAGCCCAGCCCTATTGTCAGATTTTTTTCTAACAGACCTAGTGAGTGACAGCTTGCTTCCAGCTATTTCATGGGTATAATATCCAAGTAAATAAATTTTCTTCTGTGAACAAATGCTTACATGCATTTGCTACAACTGCTACCTTTTCTCTAAAGTGAAAGACTGTCGGGATGGTGCAGACTGGGTCATGGACAGGAATCTCTCAGCCTGGTCTGTCTTCCTTCTGCCTGTCTCAAGGTCATTTACCTCTAGTGTCACCTAGTTAATGTGAATAGTGCTGCAAGAGTGCATTCTGTTAAGAAGACTGAAGTAAACAAACTACCTACACTGGGTAATGAATGAATCTGTCATGCAAAATTCAATATTTTTTGTAACTGATTGTTTTATTTATTTATTTGGATTTTCCGAACTTGAAGGCCCAAGGGCTCCTTCCGCTCATTCTACTGAGCCAAAATTTCACACAGCTTATTTTTACTTGAAGTGGAACCGAACTGGAGGATAGCTCAAAGAAAAGTAAAAAAGAGTGCCAAATAAAGAGTTACACGACTCCACAGGCAACTGCCATTCTATAGTTACCAAGGAGAGAATCTCTGTTTTGTAAACAGCAAAAAAAGTTTTGTAGTTGCCTATTAGAGTTCAGTTGTGTCAATAGAACTCATCACAATAATGTCAAAAACAGGTGAGAATGAAATTGAATTATACATGTACGCAGCTCCGTTGTATTTTTTCAGGTACTGTATCAAAGCAGTCACTTCTATTGATAAAAATCCTGTTCATCTCTATTTACACGAAAAGTTTGTGTTAGAAAAGGTGCTATGAAATGAAAAGACATTGAACATGTTTTCAATTTATATACAAACAATATTTTTATAAACATTATTACAATAATAAATAAACTGGCAGTCATATGTATGTATTTGCTTTAAACATAGCTTACTGGCTAACACACTTTCATGCTTAACAAGAAGACACTCGTTCTAGAAATTTACTCATTTGACAATAATAAGATTTAAACATGATTGTATCACTTACAATATCATTCATTCACACTTAAACTTTTTTGTGTGCAGCAGGTTCCTATATATATGTGAGAATAAATTTTCTACATTTGGAAACCCATCATGCTGAAGGTATGAAATCATGAGGCCACTTAGTTTTGTTTTTGACACTTTTGTGACCATCTTTTGACATTATTTAAACAGTGGGACATTATTGCACAGTGCACACACAAAACTTCCAAGTTTCAACTGTAATACTTTGTTCCTTTCAGTTCTGTAGGTTATGTATAACTATTGTCAGACTGGGGAAGGGGGAGGGGGGAGGGGTCTCTCATAACATTTCAGGAGTTTTCAAGTCTTTCTTTGTTACTTGAGGAACTGGCTAGTGTTAAAGTTTTACACATAGATCCTTAAACTGAATGTTCACATAACAAGCTTTACAATTGGCTTTGGTATCGACAAGTAATTTTAGGCCAGTATCATCTGTATCTGTGGAATAGCAAACATATCTTTCTTATCATAATGAGAAAGAGTACGAAAAACGTCAGTCTCTTACAGTATATGAGATGCCATTTACAATGCTTATTGTGCCTTTAACTATGTTGGAGGATGAAACAAAAACGGTTGCAATGTACGTACAATATTTTGTACACACAGCATGTCATGAATGGCACTGTAATATCATTATTGTTGTTAGTTTGAACTGTTTTTGTAGTGTGAAAGAGGTTATCCTCATCACTTTCTGATTTGACAGCAACAATTGTTTCTGATATGGTGTCAGAACCTTTGTGGGAGATCATTTTCACTTTTCACCGCATCAGAAATACAAGATATCATTCTTGGATTCTGAAATACAGCACTCAGCCAACAAAACTTGATAGGTCAGGCAGTTTAAATGCTACTCCAAGAGGTGCTGGACGTGGTGATCTCGGTCGTGGCCTAGGTCTCTGCCTAGGAGGGGGTGGCAAAAGACCTATGGGTACAGAAAGTTCTCTTGCTCTCGATGGCAATGGTGCAGCAGGTGAGTCGCCATCAGGTACTTGAAGCAGGAATCCACACTGTGCTGTGCATACATCGTCACGAAACACTGCATCGCGGCCTGAATCTCGCACAAGCTGACTGCAGTCCGATATCCTCAGCGAAGCACACTGTGCCTGAAAAATTAAAAAATACATCTTTGATACACTGTTGTTTTTAAAGTTGACTGCTTTGATGCTGTCCATCTTTTCCTATATTGTGCCAATCTTTTCATTCTGTGTAACAAATACACCCAACATCTGTATTACATTGTCTTGTCTTGATCTATGTTTATTTTTCCCCCTTACTGCTTCTTCCAGAGCCAGGTTAAGTATTCCTGGAAACTGGAGCAGATGTCCCACTAACCTCTCTCTCCTGGTAAGCAACTTCTATTCTCGCCCACTTCTTTTAGAGACTACTTCTTTTGTAGTTTATATGTCCACTTAGTTTTTAATGTTCTTCAATGACATCACATTTGCAGTGCTTCTAGTTTCTTCTCATTTGGATTTTCAGTGAACCATACTTCCCTTTCATACCGTTTTGTGTTCCAAACATACATTTTCATGAACTTATTCTTCATTTCCATATCATATCAAAATATTGCATCAGTAGAGACTTTTATTGAAGACAGCTTTCCTTGTGTGTGTTAATCTACTTCTGATACCTTCCTTGCTACAGACATTTTGCGCAGTCCTCCTTCCAACAAGGAGAATTGTTCCCCTTCTTCCACTACTTCGTCGTTCTCCTTTCTAGTACTCTTCATCATTTTTGTCTTCACTCAATCTATTGTTAAACCCCGTTCCATGCCTTTCAAAAAAACAGTTCCTCTAGGACTCCGTTACATCTAACCTGGAGGACTAGGTTGTCTGCAAAGTGTAACATTGCTGTATGTTCCCCTTGACTTTTATTCCTCACCTGTAATTTACTTACACTTCCTTTACTGCTTCTTCAACATACAAGTGCCAACCCTGCCTAACATCCACCTTAACATGAACTTGCCTTTCATTTTATTACATCCACTTACATTTTGTAAATGTTATAGATTACTCTTCTGTCTCTATACTATAGCCCCAATCTTCTAATGACTGTGAATGTCTTGTGCTATCTTACACTGATGAAGGCTTACTGTAGATCCACAAATGCTTAGGAAAGTATTCTGAGTTTTTTCAATCTACTACTTGTGAGCCCATGTGATGTCAAAATTCATTTCAGGAAAGGGAAGAAGTC
Organism: Schistocerca piceifrons; assembly: GCF_021461385.2. Taxonomy (NCBI): domain Eukaryota; kingdom Metazoa; phylum Arthropoda; class Insecta; order Orthoptera; family Acrididae; genus Schistocerca; species Schistocerca piceifrons. Next base: position 388,755,828 of record NC_060139.1, on the reverse strand, counting down.
CCAGAGAAGCAAACTGATTCTTCCTCCAACCTATTCTTCAGTTTATTAACATATTCAGCTATTTAAAAATGTGACTTAGCAAACTAGCTGTCACATTCATCTGCACATAGAGTTTTGACACAAACTCAAACTGGTTCCTATAGTTCCCATATAGTTCAATATCTTCGAAGAATATCATACAATCCTGCTGGCTTGTCTGAGCCCAGAACATTCAAATTCTGTTTGTGTTATTGGATCATCTGTTCCATATCAACTTCATCTTCTTCTATCTTTGGGACAGATCCTTTCCATAATAAGTCTTCAAGGTACTTCTGCCCTCTGACTGCCTTTTCTTCTGCATTTAGTAGTTTTACATCTGCACTTCCTAAGTTAGCACTTTTACACTTTACCTCTAAGACATTACCCTAAACCATCCTTTACATCACATCAGTTTTTCGTACAAGTGGCCTTTCTGGATATCTTTGCAAGCTTCTCTCACCTTTCTGATTACTTCCCAAGCAACCTATAGTACTGTATTCTCACTTCATTTGTAAGATACTTATAGTTCCTTCCTTTGCTCATAAGGTCGAGTATTTTTTGAGACATGCATGGCGGCTTCTTTCTTTTTCTATACCCACAGTTTTCCGCCATCATATTACATTCCTCTTCTACTGAATCACTCTTGACACTTACTCAGGCCTTCAGTCATAGTCTCTGAGAAATACCACTTCGTATCGCTATGTCCTATATTTTCAGTATTTAGTTTCATTTTTTTTTTCTTTTCACCTTGAACTTCACCCTTTTGTTGATAACTACTAGTTTATGGCCTGAGTCTATTTACTTACATAGCTACGGTTTTCTGTCCAGGATTTGATTTTTAAATCTTTCTGTGACTATGTAATCCAGTTAATATTTGCCAGTGCATCCTGATCTTTTCCAAGAATACCTTCTCCAGTGATTTTGGAAGGTGTCCACCACAAACACTTGAAACCTATAGCACAACACTAATGGTGTCTCTCCCCTCTCAACACTTTCCGCCACTACATATTCTCCAATAACTTCCCTTTCCATCACCTCACGCAGAATAACATTGCAATCACCCATGGCTACCAAATTTGCATCTCACTTCAAATATTTTACCAATTCTTCTATTTTCTTGTGTATTTCATCATCATGTGATTGTGATGTGTGCATGTAAACCTGTACGACAGGTGTTAGTGTTTGCTTAGTTTCAATCCTTAATAATAATAATAATAATAATAATTCAGTCATTGTACTGGCCATAGTAACTTACCACATTATCTATATTTCTGTTCATAATTACACCATTCACCGTTCACTGATACTCTTGTTATTAACCTATAATCATCTGACCAGAAAATTCTGTTCTTTCCACTTCACTTCATAATTTTTTTCCAATTATAACTTCAGTCTTCTCATTTCCCTTTTCAGGCTATCCAGTTTCCCAGCAACATTCAGACTTCTAACATATCACACAATGATTGGTAGAATGTTGGCTTTATTCATCCTCCTGCTGACAACCCCGTCAAGGGAAGTCCCTACCCAGAGATCTAAATTGGGAACTGATTTACTTCCAAAATTCTACTGAACGAAGTGGCCATCATGAAATTAATTTTGGAAGACTACATGAGTTGTTATATGTTTTACATATCTTCAATGCAGTGGTTTCCATTGCATTCTGTATACTTATGCTGTTAACCATTGTTGATTCTTCCACCTTCAATGGCCTTTTCACACCCCAAAGGCAAGAGGGTGCCGTGAATCTCCATCCACTCATCAGTCCCCTTTTTGATAATTCCATTGGCAGTACGAGGGTGACATCTTGTACCAGAAGTTTTCAGTTGCCTTAGCTGACAATTTTTATTCAAAACATATGCAAAAAATATAGGTAGGAACTTCAGAAAATAAGTTACACACACTATCCCTTGCGAAGAGTATTTCACAACAAGATTTGCATGATGTCAGAAGAGTAAACTTTTCTGGGTTTCCTGTAGAGAGCTCTTCTACACTATGGACAAGAAGTGCGTCACAGTGTATCTGGAACTGTTACCCGAAGTTGAAGAACATGAGACAGTATGAATCATGTATGCAGAACACAGATACACAGTGAAATTCTGGTAGTACATGGACCAAATTTAATGTCACGTCCAGTCATTGTGAAATGGTTCCCACAATTTGACAAAGGCTGCCCAGGTGTGGGTGATGCTGATTGGGAAGGAAAGCCTTTGACAGTGACCACAGATGACAATGTCTAGGCAATCATGAAGCTGAAAGGACACCTAGGTGGAAAGCGATTTTCCAGTACTTCGGACGTTCATACAGCAGTTCTCAAAGACCCCCCCCATGACCAAGTATCACTCAGATTGGTAGAACATTCTGACTATTGCTCACCGACACATTGTAACCATGTTAAAAAATAGTGTCATATATCTGTCTGTTTGAAGTGTAATGCAGCATTCAATAAAAGTTACTTGTCTCACCTTAACACTGTGTAACTTACTTTATGCAATATCTTGTAATACAGTAATAAACCATGAAAGCCGTACTTATTAAGGACAAAAGTATCTCCAAATTCATATTGCATTGAGGAACACCCAGCTCTTGAGCATGAGTGCCTTCTTTCGGCAGTCTCCCAACTTTGGCAAGAGCTAAGCAATCTTTCGCATTCTACTTGCTCTACACATTTTGCTATCTGAAGTGACCATTGAAAGGATCATCTATGCCAAATGTAAACAGTGATCTGTGAGAGCAGCATTGACACTTAGTTACTCCTTGGTTTATGCATTATTTTTGTCCGTTCTATGATTGTGCAACTGAAACTGGTATTATGAAATGAAAAGTAATTTGAATTTGCTCTTATGATTTATTCTGTTCATTTTTCCTATATCTTGTCTTACAAGTGCCATAATTATCTTGTTAATACCATTTTTTTTTTTTTTCTTTTTTTTTTTTTGTGACACATCTAGTTGACCACTAACGTAGTAATGGGGATATCACTCCACGGAAAATCCACGAAGGAATAATGACAATATTATAAGGATACTGACTGCTACTCCCTATACATACAGTGGAGACGTTAAGTTGCAGACGGGCTCTACAAAAAGACTACTAAACAGGTAAACTCTCAGCCAGAAAGCCATAAGCTATCTTCTGCCTCAGAGGCCAGAGGTGTGTGTGTGTGTGTGTGTGTGTGTGTGTGTGTGTGTGTGTTTAGTTCAGAACAAGGCCTTCTGGCTGAAAGCTTGCCTGTTTAGTACTTTTGTTGTGCCTGTCTGCAAATCAGTATCTCTGCTAGATGGTGAGTAGCAATTTATATCCTTTTCATAAGATTGTCAATGTATCATTCTGGGAGCTTACATTGCAGATAATGATCAAAATTATGTGTAACGTTTATTGCTGGTATAAAAAATTACATCTTCTTTTATCCAGTTTTTAAGCAAAAAAAAATGTCTAATTTGATGACTTTTAATAAATCCATTATATAGATATTCAAACAATTTGAAGATAAAAAGCAGAATGTATGGCTAAAATTTATTATCAAGGAAACATTTGTAGTGGAAAAACTGATTATTAAGAAAACTGTTAATATTTTGCTGCCTCAAAATCTTCATGGAGTTCTGGATTAGAATAAATCCCCAGTTTCAATTTGTATTATACCTCAAAATTTTACACATCATCATGGGGAGGAAAACCATTATCAGTACTGATGTGGTGAAATAAAGGTCCTTCCTTCGTGTCTAGTGACTTTCATCTAGCCATTGCTGGGGGAGGGGGACTGGTATGGTATGCTATGCTATGTTATGTTATGGTACGTCATGTCTCCTATTCTGGAGAAAACCAACCTACCTGTATATAGGCTATTATTATGATGGGGTTGTAACTACCAAGCATTTTAAGGTAACTGCCAGTGCTCCCCCTGGGACAAATCTGTGTTTCCTTTCTGTCTGCGTCTTGTGTAACCACTTGGTCAAATGTGACATGTTACAAAGTGATTGTGAATCATGTTTTAGAGATGCGATGTGAGAAATGGTCCAGAGTTTACCTAGGTGGGTGTGGAAAACTGCCTAAAAAGACATCCGGGCATGCAGGCACACTGGGCCCCATTGTTAAACCACAAGGTATTTTTTTGGTATAGGGACAGCATGCCGCTCTCTGTCCCTGACTAGGTGATGTGAAAGAAAGGTATGACATTCATATCATGGACAAAAAATAAGAAAGATGAGAAATTAGTAGGAATATTAAATAAATTTATGCACATATATTTTTATGACATTTATATAATGATCCTTACTAATAAACTATTATTTATATTCAAATAATCTAGAAGGCAACTCACTCCTGCTCCATTGTGATATTACTTCTTCACTTCGGCCTATAATTCAGTAACTTGATTTCAAATAATGCCTTACAAAAATTTTGGTATTTTTCACAACCTGACCTGCGGAATGAAGTATTACTTAAATTTATACATGTTTTTCTCTGCATGTAACCACTGTACAAAAAATCTCCAGTATAATAAAAAATCCTGATTAGAAACCAGTGGTAGTGTAAGCACTTTGGAAGTGCTGCATCATACAACCTCCTAATATTATTGGTAACATTAAATTTGGGGTGCACTGTGGGAAATTTCTTATTTTAAAATAACATAAAACAAAGTATTGTAGATACCAGTTTCATTCTGTTTTCCTTACACAGAGGTGCATTTAAAGTTTAATTTATTAGGTTTTGAAAATGATATCTTGAAGGTGGCCTCTGTCCTCTTCAATGCATTTGAGGAATCGAAATCTGAAGTTTCAGTCCACTTTGTCCAGCATGTCTGTCTATGTTGGCAATAGCAGCACAGATACTGTTCTGCACCTCACCAGGGTCTGTGGACGATTGGTACACACCAAATATTTTAAAAATCTCAATAAGAAAATGTTGCATGGGGCTAAATCTGACAAGAGTGCTGGCCACTGAAGATAGTCCTCAAAAAGATGAGACAGTTTGGGAAGTGTTTGCCCAAGTGTGCCACTGATGTTCATGCTCTGTGAGCCAGGTGGCACTGTCTTGTTGGAAGCACACATCCCTCACATCCATTTCTTCAAGTTTGAGAAGAAAAAACTCCTTAATCGACTGGAAATAACACTCAGAAGTGGCCATAACTATCTTATTGTTGTCTCTGATAAACCAAGGGCCAGTTTGTTGGTCAATTTGGGGCAGGGAACCAAACAGCAAGGTCAGCCGTCTCATCGGAGTAGGGAAGGATGGGGAAGGAAGTTGGTGTGCCCTTTAAAAGGAACCATCTCAGCATTCGCCTGAAGCGATTTAGGGAAATCACAGGAAACCTAAATCAGGACGCCCGGATGTGTGTTTCAACCGTCGACCTTCCAATGCACACCAGTCATTCTGTAAATAGGTGCTACTCATGAAGTTCCTAGGGGTTTGTGCCACTCACATGTTTTGTTTATTTACACATCCAGACATATCAAAATATCCATTGTCACTGAAGATAATGAAGATGTCATGAGGCAGGTTTTCGATCAAGTCCTCACGTGCATTTTCTTTTTCTCTGTTTGTTCTCTTTTTTTCAGTTCTTTTATTAAAAAGAATAGCTATGGCCTTGCATCCCCAAGAAATAAGTTCTGTGACTGTAAGCGACTTCAAAAGCTTAAGTTTTCACAGTTGTCCCTCTGTGAGAAAGTTGCAATTAAGAAAATGAGGTCATCAACACTTAATATTCTAATATCTGAAGCAGTCATAGACAGCAACAAGAAGCACATTCATAGCTTTGATTCTGAATGGTTTGAATGGAAAAGTTGGTTTCATAACTGTGAAGTAAAAAAAATGCTTTGTTTTGCTTTATGTATTAGCTGCTTGTAGGTGACGTAACATAGACAAAATATGGTTTTAGAAATATAAAGAAAATGAAAGAAAACCCCAAAAAGTATGAGAAGTCACAGAAGCATGTTGATAATGTAGTTTCACAGTCACTTTTTGGATCTATTAGCATTAAGATAAAATGTACTGAAGCCTACAGACTTGGTCAATGAAAATAATATAAAGTTAAAAGGAAGGTCAGCGTTGGCCATAATATTGATGTTTTATTGATAGCAGAATCAATTTTCGATCAGATAGTGATCATCTTCAGTGCTGTACAAATTAAACTCAGACACTGGTATCATGTTATCAATAACCAAAACTGATCGCTCCTCAGTTTTGGTTATTGATAACTTGATACCAGTGTCTGAGTTTAATTTGTACAGCACTGAAGATGATCACTATGTGATCGAAAATCAATTCTGCTATCAATAAAACATCAATATTACGGCCAACACTGACCTTCCTTTTAATTTAACATATAAGGTCATTGTGCACACAGCACTCCATGGAGTCGCCAATCAATAATATAAAGGTTAAAAAGAACCAAGAAATTTTGTCCAAAACAACAGACTAAATTTTCTTTTGTGGGAACTCTGACACTCCTTTACATGGACATGATGAAAATGATGCTTCAGTAAATCCAGAGGTATTTAAGGGATTAGTAACTTCTGCATCTACATTGGATTCAGATTTGAAAAATTATTTAGAATCCTGTGCAGTTTTCACAGGTGTTTCTAATGCGATTCAGTGAGAGATATTTGACTACATGCTACAAAAGAGAGAAGGACATATATTAGAGAAGCTTTCTTTGTAGCCCTCGTGGTTGATGAAACACCAGATGTTTCAGAACACACTTAAATGGTTCTTGTTGTATGGTACATATTGAAGTGGAAAATATTTGAACATTTTTTGAAAGTCTTTATTTCAGAAAACCAAACTACAGACTGCATATCAAGATGTATTTTAAAATAATAGGGTATAATCCTTCAAGGAGAAACTAATAGCGCAGACGTTTGATGGTGCAAATGTCATGAAAGGCAAAAAGCCGGATTTCAAGCAAAGTCAATGCAGTTTGTAGTAATACACATTTCATTCACTGCTATGGACACTAACTTCAGTGTAATAAAGAGATGTGCAGCAAGTATTGCATGAAATGTGAGAATATTTTTCTCTAACATTCTATCTATTCCATAATTCTTCTTAAGACACTGCAATGCATGTCCATTCTCAAGAAGCATATGGATGTCAGGCTTCCACATCAATAATCTCCTGTAAGATGGAACTACAAATTATCAATCATAAGCAGAGTTCTTATAAATTTCCAACCATTAAAAAAGAGTTTACTGAATTTCAGTGAATATAAAAAACAGTTGAAACCATTGCAGAAGCAACAGGGATTTTAAAATACTTGAATAATTTACACTCAAATGCAATCTTGAGTAATTGTTTTGTAGTTAATGACTATATGGCAACATTCCAAAACTGCTACTTTATAATTAAGAAACTCAAAGTTCTGTGAGAATTCTTTAAAGACTTTCATGGTAAAAACTAAGGAAGTGTGTGACTGTATACGTGTTGATACAATGGACAATTCGTCTTCCACCAAACACTCTGTAACTGCTAAATTGTTCAGCAAGAAATGCTTCATTGATTTTAAGAATGAACATCCTACACAAGAGATAGTGCTGTCTGCTGAAGCATATTCCATTACTCACAAAGAAAAGCTTGGAATGGAATAATAAGTGTGATATTCAGTCATATTGAAAATTAACTGAGTTGCTGAAATTTATCTTAGGGAAAAAAAAAAAAATTCTGGACAATGTTTTAATGGAATTATGAACATTAGCGGCAGAATGCTGCTTTTCAACACTGAAAAGAATAAAAACTTCTAAAAAACCCTATGAATTTGGAAACACTAAATATGCTTACAATGCTGTAAACGGAGACAAGTTCCCACAAATGTTATCCAGAGATCAAGGAGAAAATTACTGATTTTTTGTTCGACTTGAAACAAGAAGGATGGATTATCTTTTTAAATGTATAGGTCAAGCTTTAACTGTAAAAAATTAGGTTAAAGAAAGTACAAAATATTTTACTTTGTTCTTTTAGGATGCCTGCCTCTGTGCAAGACCCTCATGTAGCGGGACCTGGGTTTGGTTCCTGGTTCTGCCAGGTTGTTTCTGAATAAATTTCCTTTTTATATGTGGTTTTTTTTCACACAATTTTAAAACAAAGGCTAAAAATTTTATAGAACAGGACCCCGCAAATTTCAGTTATGAGCCAGAACCGCTGAAAACCCTACAATAAAGAAACATTAACATTTACTTTACAAGCCTTTTGACAACCAATATCTACAGTCAGGTGATAGTGAAATTGCTTGCCATATAATGGACATGATGTGTGTAATTTCAATTATGGTTTGTGTAATGTATAAGTGCCTCTAGACAGAAAGAGATCCATGAGGAGGGACATATCACAAACTCTATGGTGTACTGGTGTACACTACAATGTCTGATTCTGAATAACTGTTATATTCTTGCAGTTTTATGTTTCTAAAAATTCCCATGTATACTGCATATATTATTCACAGGACCCAGTTTCTTCCAGCGTAGACACACAAGTTGTAATGGCTTTATCCCGGCTATAATACAGGGTGATTCAAAAAGGATACCACAACTTTAAAAATGTGTATTTAATGAAAGAAACATAATATAACCTTCTGTTATACATAATTACAAAGAGTATTTAAAAAGGTTTTTTTTTTCACTCAAAAACAAGTTCAGAGATGTTCAATATGGCCCCCTCCAGACACTCGAGCAATATCAACCCGATACTCCAACTCGTTCCACACTCTCTGGAGATGTTAGAGAATTGGCTGTTCCCTCAGCTCGAACAAGAAGCACAACAATTCATATTTCAGCAGGATGGAGCGCCACCACATTGGCACTTATCTGTCCGTAACTACCTGAACGTCAACTACCCGAGGCGATGGATCGGCCGCCAGGCAGCCCGTGACAGAGCACTTCATCACTGGCCTCCAAGAAGCCCTGATCTTACCCCCTGTGATTTTTTCTTATGGGGTTATGTTAAGGATATGGTGTTTCGGCCACCTCTCCCAGCCACCACTGATGATTTGAAACAAGAAATAACAGCAGCTATCCAAACTGTTATGCCTGATATGCTACAGAGAGTGTGGAACGAGTTGGAGTATCGGGTTGATATTGCTCGAGTGTCTGGAGGGGGCCATATTGAACATCTCTGAACTTGTTTTTGAGTGAAAAAAAAACCTTTTTAAATACTCTTTGTAATGATGTATAACAGAAGGTTATATTATGTTTCTTTCATTAAATACACATTTTTAAAGTTGTGGTATTCTTTTTGAATCACCCTGTACAATGCAATGATTTGGCCAATAAGGAAAACCAGTCATGGGTTGATAATTACCTTTAAATTTGAGAAGATATCACAGCAATAAATATTTATGAAGCAAGATAATATGATTTTCCTCAGAATCCAAGAGTTTATTAAAATAGCCAAAATGGCAATCAAAATGAGTGCATTGGATAAATATGAATTTTGAACTTATTTCAAGCACAGTATGCTCCCATTAGTTTTTGTTCATTACTCTGACATTCTCCAGCAGATAGATACTGCTGATTGTAAAAGAACACTGTATTATAATTTCCATCAGTCCAAACTACACAAATAGTTCCATCTACTTGTCTCCTACATTCAAAACAGTACAGTGATGTACAATCTGATTAAAATTACTTGTTAGATGACACTTCACACCTTGGAGAATAGTTCCTCCGATCTGAGCTTTCAGTTTTACATGCAAACTGTCCACTGTGGCTATCACCACACCAAGGTCTCACTTTACCTACAGTTTTTGAGTAGAGCATTGTATTCTTATAATTCATTAATAGGCAATGCTGGCAATCTATTTGACTGTCACCAACTGCAAGGGGCAAATTCACTTTCACCTTACAGTCACATCACACAAGCTGTTATCCAAACATCATCTAATGTGCAACTGACAGCGGATGAGGCAATGCCATAGAATCCCATGACAAAGATAAAATGGTAAATCACAAGTAGTTTCAATCAGAGTATAGCCATACAATTCCCTTGACTGAGCTACATGAAATCATCATCATCATCATCATCATCATTTAAGACTGATTATGCCTTTCAGCGTTCAGTCTGGAGCATAGCCCCCCTTATAAAATTCCTCCATGATCCCCTATTCAGTGCTAACATTGGTGCCTCTTCTGATGTTAAACCTATTACTTCAAAATCATTCTTAACCAAATCCAGGTACCTTCTCCTTGGTCTGCCCCGACTCCTCCTACCCTCTAATGCTGAACCCATGAGTCTCTTGGGTAACCTTGCTTCTCCCATGCGTGTAACATGACCCCATCATCTAAGCCTGTTCGCCCTGACTGCTACATCTATAGAGTTCATTCCCAGTTTTTCTTTGATTTCCTCATTGTGGACACCCTCCTGCCATTGTTCCCATCTACTAGTACCTGCAATCATCCTAGCTACTTTCATATCCGTAACCTCAACCTTATTGATAAGGTAACCTGAATCCACCCAGCTTTCGCTCCCATACAACAAAGTTGGTCGAAAGATTGAACGGTGCACAGATAACTTAGTCTTGGTACTGACTTCCTTCTTGCAGAAGAGAGTAGATCGTAGCTGAGCGCTCACTGCATTAGCCTTGCTACACCTCACTTCCAGTTCTTTCACTATGTTGCCATCCTGTGAGAATATGCATCCTAAGTACTTGAAACCATCCACCTGTTCTAACTTTGTTCCTCCTATTTGGCACTCAATCCGTTTATATTTCTTTCCCACTGACATTACTTTCGTTTTGGAGATGCTAATCTTCATACCATAGTCCTTACATTTCTGATCTAGCTCTGAAATATTACTCTGCAAACTTTCAATCGAATCTGCCATCACAACTAAGTCATCCGCATATGCAAGACTGCTTATTTTGTGTTCACATATCTTAATCTCACCCAGCCAGTCTATTGTTTTCAACATATGATCCATAAATAATATGAACAACAGTGGAGACAGGTTGCAGCCTTGTCTTACCCCTGAAACTACTCTGAACCATGAACTCAGTTTACCGTCAACTCTAACTGCTGCCTGACTATCCATGTAAAGACCTTTAATTGCTTGCAAAAGTTTGCCTCCTATTCCATAATCTCGTAGAACAGACAATAACTTCCTCCTAGGAACCCGGTCATATGCCTTTTCTAGATCTATAAAGCATAGATACAATTCCCTGTTCCACTCATAACACTTCTCCATTATTTGTCGTAAGCTAAAGATCTGGTCCTGACAACCTCTAAGAGGCCTAAACCCACACTGATTTTCATCCAATTGCTCCTCAACTAATACTCGCACTTTCCTTTCAACAATACCTGAGAAGATTTTACCCACAACGCTGATTAAAGAGATACCTCTGTAGTTGTTACAATCTTTTCTGTTTCCATGTTTAAAGATTGGTGTGATTACTGCTTTTGTCCAGTCTGATGGAACCTGTCCCGACTCCCAGGCCATTTCAATTATCCTGTGTAGCCATTTAAGACCTGACATTCCACTGTACTTGATGAGTTCTGACTTAATTTCATCCACCCCAGCTGCTTTATTGCACTGCAATCTATTGACCATTTTCTCCACTTCCTCAAACGTGATCCTATTTCCATCATCATTCCTATCCCATTTTACCTCGAAATCTGAAACTTTACTGATCGTATTTTCACCTACATTGAGCAACTCTTCAAAATATTCCCTCCATCTGCCCAAGGCATCCACAGGATTCACCAGCAGTTTTCCTGACCTGTCCAAAATACTTGTCATTTCCTTCTTACCTCCCTTTCGAAGACTGCTAATTACACTCCAGAATGGTTTTCCAGCAGCTTGACCCAATGTCTCCAACCTGTTTCCAAAGTTTTCCCAAGATTTCTTCTTGGATGCTGCAGTTATCTGTTTGGCTTTGTTTCTTTCTTCAACATAACTTTCTCTGTCTACCTGAGTTCTAGTATGTAGCCATTTTTTATACGCCTTCTTTTTCCTTTTACAGGCTGCCTTGACTGTGTCATTCCACCAAGCTGTTTGCTTCCTCCTACTTTTACACACTACTGTTCCAAGACATTCTTTAGCCACTTCTAGTACTGTGTCCCTGTACCTTGTCCATTCCTTTTCCAATGACTGTAATTGGCTACATTCAACTAACTGGTACCTTTCTGAGATCGCTGTTATGTACTTGTGCCTGATTTCCCTATCCTGAAGTTTCTCCACTCTTATCCTCCTACATATGGACCTGACCTCCTGCACTTTCGGCCTCGCAATCCCAATTTCACTGCAGATTAAATAATGATCAGTGTCATCAAAGAATCCCCTGAATAGACGTGTGTCCCTCACAGCCTTCCTGAATTCCTGATCTGTTATTATATAGTCAATGACAGATCTGGTTCCCCTGCTTTCCCAAGTATACCGGTGAATGTTCTTATGTTTAAAAAAGGAGTTTGTGATTACTAAGCCCATACTGGCACAGAAATCCAAGAGTTGCTGCCCATTCCTGTTGGCCTCCATATCCTCTCCAAATTTACCCATAACCTTTTCATACCCTTCTGTTCGATTTCCAATCCTGGCATTAAAATCACCCATGAGCAGAACACTGTCCTTGTCCTTTACTCTAACAACTACATCACTGAGAGCCTCATAAAAACTATCCATCTTATCTTGATCAGTCCCTTCACAATGCGAATATACTGACACAATCCTAATTTTCTTGCTAGACACTGTCAAATCTATCCACATCAGTCGTTCGTTTACATACCTTATTGCAACTACGCTGGGTTCCATTTCTTTCCTGATGTAAAGCCCTACACCCCATTGTGCTATTCCTGCTTTGACTCCTGACAAGTAGACCTTGTATTCTCCCACTTCTTCTTCTTTCTCACCCCTTACCCGAATGTCACTAACAGCTAAAACGTCCAGCCCCATCTTACTTGCAGCCTCTGCCAGCTCTACCTTCTTCCAAGAGTAGCCCCCATTGATATTAATAGCTCCCCATCTCATTACCATTTGTTTGCCAAGTCGTATCTTAGGAGTCCCTGGTTTGTCAGTTAGAGGTGGGACTCCATCACCTCCAAAGGTCCGAGGCATTTTGCTCTGATTGTTGCCAGCATCATATTTAAAGTACCAGGGAAGCAGGTTGCTAGCCTTACTTGCCCCGAGTCCCATTGGGTTTTACCCCTAACGGCTGAGGGACTAACCGGTGGATTTGGTAGTGTTTGCCGTATGAGTACAAAGGTGACCACGACTCAGAATATGTCCGAGATGCCCAGCCTTATTCCAAAGTAACTGGTATCCCGACTGTCGGGACCACTTACTTGGCCACTCATACGTTGCCCGTGGTTCATGAACTAGGACATGACTACAGGAACCCACACCATGAACAGCTACATGAAAGTGGCAGAAAATACTTACACCTTCCGATGTGCAGATGCAGCTTGTGCAAGGAGAAGGGAAAATTGTTTCTCCAAGAGCAAATGTTCGTCCACCCATCTGACAGCCATGGCGTGTCTCTCTCCAGGCATTAAAATCTATGGCTGGTAGTGAATGGCATGGTACTCGGGGATTCCTGCAAGGTTATGAAACAATACTGCTAATTACACACTGTTAAAAATTCACGGTTGACCTGAGCAGTGGTCAAGAAAGAAACATTTCAACTTTACTCTAAATGAATTTAATGTCAATGTATATTTTAAGTAGAAGGTACATTATTGTGTAATGTAACTTCAGTATGATATACTCCTCTTTTGCGTAATTTTCTATTTACTATGTTTATACACAGATTCAGCTTCTGCCTAGTTTCATACACTGAACAGTGACAGAACTGGTACACCTGCCTAATATCATGTAGCCCCCCCACCCCTCCCCTCTCGAGCATGCAGAAGTGCTGCAACACGATGTGGCATGGACTTGCCTAATGTCTGAAGTAGTGCTGGAGGGAATTGACACCATGAATCCTGCAGGGCTGTCCATAAACCTGTAAGTGATGGCGATCTCTTCTGAACAGCACTTTGCAAGGCATCCCAGACATGCTCAATAATGTTAATGTCTGGAGAGACTGGTGGCCAGTGGACGTGTTTAAACTCAGAAGAGTGTTCCTGGAGCCACTCTGCAGCAATTCTGGACCTGTGGGGTGTCGCATTGTCCTTCTGGAATTGCTCAACTCCATCAGAATGCATAATGGACATGAATGGATGCTGGTGATAAGACAGGATGCTTACATACATTTCACCTGTCAAAAGTCGTATCTAGAAGTATCAGGGGTCCCACATCACTCCAACTGCACATGCCCCACACCATTACGATAGGTGCACATTGAAACGGTGTAGCACGGCCCAGCACAGCGTGGTTTTTTGTAACTTCACAGTTTCAAATGGAACCAGCAAATTGGGACGCGAATGGGATGTGACATGCACCAGATCACATGTCGTCGTGGTTGTGGCACAGTTTCTAACACCACAGGTCACATGAGCACTGCAGGAAAGGTGAGGTGGGGAGCGGGAAGGCAGTCCTGCCATATGCACACTTTGGCATGGCACATATGGATAATGGAAGTATTGCCCATCTGAAAAATACTGCCTTACAGTATACTGAATTTTATTGTCACTGAGTAGAGTTTCGTTTTTCTCTGTTTAAGCACTCCATCTCTTTTTGTTAGTACATAACAGTTTACAGTTACATATATCTGCATACTTTTTTGTTTTGTTTATTCTTTTGTCAAGAAAAATGCACAGTTCAATAAATGGGGAGCCATTAGCCACTGAGATTGTATCTTCTGCCTCCATTATGTCTTCAGATCGTAATGAGGGACAGACTATTCATCGTGAGGTAGTGAATAAGTAAGGAATATTATAAAATCATGTGACTTAGAAGCAAGGCAGGAAACTAAAATAAGGTTACGTGTTTGCTGTCTAGATCTATCTCTACAATGTGTTACAAAAGGTCGAAAAGGTGTCATTTCCACAGGTACGACCCCTTTGTACTCCTGGTAAAAAGCATCTGAGATATGAAGTACATAAGTTTCACTATCATTATTTGGATATGGATAAAATAAGAGACATTATACTATGAACATGTTGACATCACAGTCAAGAAGCCCTCATGAATAACGATGTTTTAATCAGCACACCGTGATGAGAAAAAGCAATTCAGTGGTTGCATACACACTATCAGCATTAATAAACTAATTATACAACAGGCTACACAAATGCAGTAGTAGTTGGTATTATTCCGAAAGTATGAATATCCTGTAAGAGGATGGTGATTTGATATATTTAATTTGTTGAAATGTATTGCTGACAATGGCAGATCTAATTTCATGACAATGTTTTTCGAATGACATGAACTCTTCTTCTCACAAAGCACACTTGGCTAGCTTCCACATTACTTTCACGAGCATTATTCTCAGCTGCTGACGATAAACTGACCATTGTGTTGTGCCACATATCAGTTGTTAACTTTTCACAATAACAACTATTTTATTCGCAAAACACACATTGTCTGTTTGGCCAGACATAGATGAGTAACCAGCATTTCGAACGTGCATGTCATTCCGAATGAAGGATATGCTCGTCATTATTTTAATACTGCTCAGATAAAGAAAAGAAATAAAATCCTTTGGTAAGTTTATATTCCAGTTGCTCAGTGTTAAAAATATGATGGGGTATGGGATTCAACCAGAATTCCAACAGAATTGGCGATTTATTACTGTGTGAAGTGTTAACCTTTTCTCATTCGAAGAAGCATCACCATTTATGAGCAACGGTCACATTTCTCTTGCTGACAGGTTTAATTGTACTTCTATTGCCAAAATGCAGTATAATTTGCACAAACTCATTTTTGAAGCAGCCATTGTGTCAGAATTCAATTCCGAAACAGAGTGTCTCACTAAACAAGTAATTGGCGACCAGAGAGCTCAACAGTTTACGAAAAACCTCACTGTGTCAGATTGTGCTAACATAAGAGAAGATTGAGTTCGGCAGCACCCTTAGTGTTATTCGAGACCGGGACCGGGTTTCACATGCTGTTATCCATTCATTCATTACTAGATAAACACAACAATCTACACAACGTAAGAGTCACACTTGACACTTCATAACTCTTGTTTCACTAGCTTTCGATAACTCTTAAAGAATTACAGTCACTGGAATGAAAAAATAAAATAGAAAGTACAACTTCTGATATATCATCATAGATAAGAAAGTTCAGTGTGTTTATGAAGTGGCAAAGTACTTTTCTTGTTGTGTGACATCATTCACCACAATCTCTGTTTGAGCTGTTTAAGAGATATGAGGGATGTTGTAAATATTTCATTCTCGCTGGTGTGAGATCGGGAGTGAATGCACTACATAGGATCCACTTTCTCAAGATCGGAGACAGAGACCTCCTCCCAAGTCTAAACAAAAATTCAATACGTTGGCTAAATTTCATGCATAAATTTCATATGGCGTAATACACACCAAATGCAAAATCATAGTGACCCCTAATTTTCATTGCAAACTTTTTGAATGTTGCATGGTGTCTTACTAAAATGTGTATATCACAATAAGTATGACCATTAGCGAGATGATGGGCACTTCACCGTGAGGCTGACATATAACACTACAAGTAAGGCAAAAATCAAATGTTTTCACTGAATAGTTCCTGTAAAATCGTTTGAGAAAGATTAAAGGGTGTGAAGCTTGTGTACACGTCGCAATATGTGCAGGACCAGCGCGACATGTGCAGAATGTGCACATCACGCTGTTGTGTCATGTCACGTCATATCACACATGCTACCCATGTCTCAATTTGCACTTAGCATTACAGAGCCTCCACTAGCTTGAACAGTCCCCTGCTGACACACAGGTTCCTGGATTCATGAGACTGTCTCCATACCCATACACATCTATCCGTTCATACAATTTGAAACGAGACTCATCTGACCAGGCAACATGTTTCCGGTCATCAACAGTCCAATGTCGGTGTTGAAGGGCCCAGGCAAGGCCTGTGTTGTGCACTCATTAAGGCTATACGCGTGGGACTTGGGCTCCAAAAGCCCATATCAAAGATGTTTCATTGAATGGTTCACATGCTGAGACTTTTTGATGGCCCTGCATTGAAATCTACAGCAATTTGTGGAAAGGTTGCATTCGTGTCATGTTGAATGATTCTCTTCAGTTGTTGTTGGTCCTGTTCTTGCAAGATCTTTTTTCCGCTGCAGCGATGTCGAAGATTTGATGTTTTATGGGATTCCTGATATTTACGGTACACTCGTGAAATGGTCATACAGGAAAATCCCCACTTCATTGATACCTCAGAGACACTGTGTCCCATCACTCATGGGCCAACTGTAACACCATGTTCAAACTCACTTAAATCTACTATTGTAGCAGCAGTAACCAATCTAACAACAGCACAAGACACTTGTTGTCTTAAATAGGTGTTGCCGACTGCAGTACTATATTCTGTCTGTTTACATATCTCTATATTTGAATACGCGTGCCTTTACTAGTTTCTTTGATGCTTCAGTAATGAATGTAAGTCATAGTTATGTTTAAATATCTTTATTTTTTTCCAAGATGCTCCCTACTGTACAAGTAGTACTTCTTATATAAACTATGCAAGAGGCAATATTTTCAGGCTTTTAAAAACTTCTACAGGAATCCCTGTATTTTGCCTGGTTTATCACTCTGATAATCTTTTTCTGTATTTTATCTATTTATTTTTTAGATGTGGAATTCCCCCCCCCCCTCCCTCCCCCTCCCAAAAAAAAAAAAAAAAAAAGATTCTGTACATCAATAGCTACTACACTCCTGGAAATGGAAAAAAGAACACATTGACACTGGTGTGTCAGACCCACCATACTTGCTCCGGACACTGCGAGAGGGCTGTACAAGCAATGATCACACGCACGGCACAGCGGACACACCAGGAACCGCGGTGCTGGCCGTCGAATGGCGCTAGCTGCGCAGCATTTGTGCACCGCCGCCGTCAGTGTCAGCCAGTTTGCCGTGGCATACGGAGCTCCATCGCAGTCTTTAACACTGGTAGCATGCCGCGACAGCGTGGACGTGAACCGTATGTGCAGATGACGGACTTTGAGCGAGGGCGTATAGTGGGCATGCGGGAGGCCAGGTGGACGTACCGCCGAATTGCTCAACACGTGGGGCGTGAGGTCTCCACAGTACATCGATGTTGTCGCCAGTGGTCGGCGGAAGGTGCACGTGCCCGTCGACCTGGGACCGGACCGCAGCGACGCACAGGTGCACGCCAAAACCGTAGGATCCTACGCAGTGCCGTAGGGGACCGCACCGCCACTTCCCAGCAAATTAGGGAACTGTTGCTCCTGGGGTATCGGCGAGGACCATTTGCAACCGTCTCCATGAAGCTGGGCTACGGTCCCGCACACCGTTAGGCCGTCTTCCGCTCACGCCCCAACATCGTGCAGCCCGCCTCCAGTGGTGTCGCGACAGGCGTGAATGGAGGGACGAATGGAGACGTGTCGTCTTCAGCGATGAGAGTCGCTTCTGCCTTGGTGCCAATGATGGTCGTATGCGTGTTTGGCGCCGTGCAGGTGAGCGCCACAATCAGGACTGCATACGACCGAGGCACACAGGGCCAACACCCGGCATCATGGTGTGGGGAGCGATCTCCTACACTGGCCGTACACCACTGGTGATCGTCGAGGGGACACTGAATAGTTCACGGTACATCCAAACCGTCATCGAACCCATCGTTCTACCATTCCTAGACCGGCAAGGGAACTTGCTGTTCCAACAGGACAATGCACGTCCGCATGTATCCCGTGCCACCCAACGTGCTCTAGAAGGTGTAAGTCAACTACCCTGGCCAGCAAGATCTCCGGATCTGTCCCCCATTGAGCATGTTTGGGACTGGATGAAGCGTCGTCTCACGCGGTCTGCACGTCCAGCACGAACGCTGGTCCAACTGAGGCGCCAGGTGGAAATGGCATGGCAAGCCGTTCCACAGGACTACATCCAGGATCTCTACGATCGTCTCCATGGGAGAATAGCAGCCTGCATTGCTGCGAAAGGTGGATATACACTGTACTAGTGCCGACATTGTGCATGCTCTGTTGCCTGTGTCTATGTGCCTGTGGTTCTGTCAGTGTGATCATGTGATGTATCTGACCCCAAGAATGTGTCAATAAAGTTTCCCCTTCCTGGGACAATGAATTCACGGTGTTCTTATTTCAATTTCCAGGAGCGTATATACTGCTATGGCACATAGTCACCACTGACAAGCAGATTGTATTTTGAGTAACAATTTTAACAGCAAATGTAAATGGACAGTGGAACCTCGCATAGCAAGCATAATTCATTCCAGAATCTTACTCATGCTGTGAAATACTCATTAAGCAAAACAATTTATCCCATATAAATTAATATAAAATATGATGATGCATTTCATGCAGAAAAAGAACTAATGCTTTTATCTCATTTATGACATTTATTCAAAGAAAATTATACATGGGGTATTATGTACTTTGAATATAATAGAGGGAAACATTCCACATGGGAAAAATATATCTAAAAACAAAGATGATGTGACTTACCAAACGAAAGTGCTGGCAGGTCGATAGACACACAAACAAACACAAACATACACACAAAATTCAAGATTTCGCAACAAACGGTTGCTTCATCAGGAAAGAGGGAAGGAGAGGGAAAGACGAAAGGATGTGGGTTTTAAGGGAGAGGGTAAGGAGTCATTCCAATCCCGGGAGCAGAAAGACTTACCTTAGGGGGAAAAAAGGACAGGTATACACTCGCGCACACACACACACACACACACATATCCATCCACACATACACAGACACAAGCAGACATTTGTAAAGGCAAAGAGTTTGGGCAGAGATGTCAGTCGAGGCGGAAGTAGAGAGGCAAAGATGTGGAAAGACAGGTGAGGTATGAGCAGCGGCAAATTGAAATTAGCGGAGATTGAGGCCTGGCGGATAACAAGAAGAGAGGATATACTGAAGGGCAAGTTCCCATCTCCGGAGTTCTGACAAGTTGGTGTTAGTGGGAAGTATCCAGATAACCCAGACGGTGTAACACTGTGCCAAGATGTGCTGGCCGTGCACCAAGGCATGTTTAGCCACAGGGTGATCCTCATTACCAACAAACACTGTCTGCCTGTGTCCATTCATGTGAATGGACAGTTTGTTGCTGGTCATTCCCACATAGAAAGCTTCACAGTGTAGGCAGGTCAGTTGGTAAATCATGTGGGTGCTTTCACACATGGCTCTGCCTCTGATCGTGTACACCGTCCGGGTTACAGGACTGGCATAGGTGGTGGTGGAAGGGTGCATGGGACAGGTTTTACATCGGGGGCGGTTACAAGGGTAGGAGCCAGAGGGTAGGGAAGGTGGTTTGGGGATTTCATAGGGATGAACTAAGAGGTTACGAAGGTTAGGTGGGCGGCGGAAAGACACTCTTGGCGGAGTGGGGAGGATTTCATGAAGGATGGATCTCATTTCAGGGCAGGATTTGAGGAAGTCGTATCCCTGCGGAGAGCCACATTCAGAGTCTGATCCAGTCCCGGAAAGTATCCTGTCACAAGTGGGGCACTTTTGGGGTTCTTCTGTGGGAGGTTCTGGGTTTGAGGAGATGAGGAAGTGGCTCTGGTTATTTGCTTCTGTACCAAGCGGGAGGGTAGTTGCGGGATGCGAAAGCTGTTTTCAGGTTGTTGGTATAATGGTTCAGGGATTCCGGACTGGAGCAGATTCGTTTGCCACGAAGACCTAGGATGTAGGGAAGGGACCGTTTGATGTGGAATGGGTGGCAGCTGTCATAATGGAGGTACTGTTGCTTGTTGGTGGGTTTGATGTGGACAGTCGTGTGAAGCTGGCCATTGGACAGGTGGAGGTCAACGTCAAGGAAAGTGGCATGGGATTTGGAGTAGGACCAGGTGAATCTGATGGAACCAAAGGAGTTGAGGTTGGAGAGGAAATTCTGGAGTTCTTCTTCACTGTGAGTCCAGATCATGAAGATGTCATCAATAAAACTGTACCAAACTTTGGGTTGGCAGGCCTGGGTAACCAAGAAGGCTTCCTCTAAGCGAACCATGAATCGGTTGCTGTACGAGGGGGCCATCCTGGTACCAATGGCTGTTCCCTTTAATTGTTGGTATGTCTGGCCTTCGAAAGTGAAGAAGTTGTGGGTCAGGATGAAGCTGGCTAAGGTAATGAGGAAAGAGGTTTTAGGTAGGGTGGCAGGTGATCGGCGTGAAAGGAAGTCCTCCATCGCAGCGAGGCCCAGGATGTGCGGAATATTTGTGTATAAGGAAGTGGCATCAATGGTTACAAGGATGGTTTCCGGGGGTAACAGACTGGGTAAGGATTCCAGGCGTTCAAGAAAGTGGTTGGTGTCTTTGATGAAGGATGGGAGACTGCATGTAATGGGTTGAAGGTGTTGATCTACGTAGGCAGAGATATGTTCTGTGGGGGCTTGGTAACCGGCTACAATGGGAAGGCTGGGATGATTGGGTTTCTGAATTTTAGGAAGAAGGTAGAAGGTAGGGGTGCGGGGTGTTGGTGGGGTCAGGAGGTTGACAGAGTCAGGTGAAAGGTTTTGTAGGGGGCCTAAGGTTCTGAGGATTCCTTGAAGCTCCACCTGGACATCAGGAATGGGATTACCTTGGCAAACTTTGTATGTAGTGTTGTCTGAAAGCTGATGCAGTCCCTCAGCCACATACTCCCGACGATCAAGTACCACAGTCGTGGAACCCTTGTCCGCCAGAAGAATGAAGATGGATCGGTCAGCCTTCAGATCACGGATAGCCTGGGCTTCAGCAATGGTGATGTTGCCACTCCGCCGTCCACCTAACCTTCGTAACCTCTTGGTTCATCCCTATGAAATCCCCAAACCACCTTCCCTACCCTCTGGCTCCTACCCTTGTAACCACCCCCGATGTAAAACCTGTCCCATACACCCTCCCACCACCACCTACGCCAGTCCTGTAACCCAGAAGGTGTACACGATCAAAGATAGAGCCACGTGTGAAAGCACCCACGTGATTTACCAACTGACCTGCCTACACTGTGAAGCTTTCTATGTGGGAATGACCAGCAAAAAACTGTCCATTCGCAGGAATGGACACAGGCAGGCAGTGTTTGTTGGTAATGAGGATCACCCTGTGGCTAAACATGCCTTGGTGCACGGCCAGCACACCTTGGCACAGTGTTACACCGTCTGGGTTATCTGGATACTTCCCACTAACACCAACCTGTCAGAACTCTGGAGATGGGAACTTGCCCTTCGGTATATCCTCTCTTCTCGTTATCCGCCAGGCCTCAATCTCCGCTAATTTCAATTTGCCGCTGCTCATACCTCACCTGTCTTTCCGCAACATCTTTGCCTCTGTACTTCCGCCTCGACTGACATCTCTGCCCAAACTCTTTGCCTTTACAAATGTCTGCTTGTGTCTGTGTATGTGTGGATGGATATGTGTGTCTGTGCGAGTGTATACCTGTCCTTTTTTCCCCCTAAGGTAAGTCTTTCCGCTCCCGGGATTGGAATGACTCCTTACCCTCTCCCTTAAAACCCACATCCTTTTGTGTTTACCTCTCCTTCCCTCTTTACTGATGAAGCAACCGATTGTTGTGAAATCTTGACTTTTGTGTGTATGTTTGTGTTTGTTTGTGTGTCTATCGACCTGCCAGCACTTTCGTTTGGTAAGTCACATCATCTTTGTTTTTAGATGTATTATGTACTTTATTATTCATGATATATAACTAATTCTTTTTTACTAGGAAGCTAACCATAGTCAGAAGCTTCTTCCGACGCTTCGACACTTGGCGAAAATGTGATCCAGCATTATCGTCAAAAAAATTTGTAGCATGCATAGCCACTGCTTTATTGCAGTGATGATTTTCAGTGTATGATGCAACTGATTCCCATGCGTTCAGCATTTCTCTTATTGCACCAGAAAATTGCTGCTTAGCTGTTACCACCACCACCACCACCACCACCACCTCTTCCTCCTCCTCCTCCTCCTCCTCCTCTGAAGAACTCCTCTCCACAACTTCCTGCTATGAAACACACTACAAATCCACAAGCTCTTCGTTGGTCACTTCTTGGCTGTGACCTTCCACAAGCTCATCGATATCATTGTTATCCACTCCTAGTCCCACACTCATGGCCAAAGACGCAATCTCGTTGACTAGAGGCTCCACAGATACTGATTCAAAAGCCTCAGAGTCACATTCGAAAATGCACTCTGGCCAAAGCTTCACCCATGCAGAAATGAGAGTTCTCTTGATAACCCCTTCCCAAGCCTTTTCGATCACTTGATGCAGGCAACAATATTGAAATGATATTTCCAAAACACACTGAGAATGAGATTGGTACATTCAGTCAACTCAAAGCAATGCTCGAAGAGTGCTTTAGAGTAGCATTTCTTAAAGTTAGAAATAATCTGCTGGAGCAACAGAATAGTGCTGAGAGGCAGAAATTGGACCTTGATGAATTGAAATTCTTCAAGGAGGAGATCTTGTAGGCCTGAAGAATGGGCAGGAGTGTTGTCCATAACAAGCAAGACATGGAGTGGCAGATACATCTCGAGCAAATATTTTTTCACCGAAGGACCGAACACTTCATTGATCCAATTATAGAAAAGGTCATGTTCACCCAAGCCTTGTTGCTGGACCTCCACATCACATTGAACCTGCGCTTCTGGAACTTACTCTTCTTGAAGGCTCTTGGAGTTTCTGAATGGTAAACAAGCAGTGGTTTAATTTTCGAATCCCCACTTCCATTGATAGAGAATATCAATGTGAGACTGTCTTTCATTGGTTTGTGGCCAGGCAATGCATTCTCTGCTGGTATGAAGGTACGCTTTGACACCTTTTTTCCAGAACAGACCTGTCTCATCACAATTAAAAACCTGTTGTGGCAGATAACCCTCAGAGTCTAAGAGCATCTTGAAATTGCTGATGAAGTTCTCAGCTATTTTTCTGCTTCACCATGCCTCACTTTTCTGCAGTTGTCAGTTCTTCTCTTAAACTTCTTGAACCGGCCATGGCTTCTCTCGAAAACTCCTTCAGTTGCTGGTGATTCTGGCATTTTTCTTAACAAGGTCGGCAAAAATCATTCTCGCTTGCCCACAAATGGTGTTCTCATTAATAGTGTTGCCTTGCAATTGCTTTTCATTTATTCATATATGGAGTAATCTTTTGACATCATCCAGAATATGAAACTGGGGTTTAGATACTCCTGTCACTCCCTTTAAAGAATCTATCTCCTTAATCTTGTCCTTGTTCTTGAGGATAGTGCAAATGGTTGATGTAGACCGATTGTGTGAGCTAAATCAGCAATGTTCACACCACATTCGCATTTTTCAATGATTTTAAGTTTCATTTCTAAGGACATTTTCTTTCTCTTATGGTCATCTTGTTGTGGCTTTATCTTTGGGGACATCGCTATGAAGGCCATTAAACTTTGCACACAAAAAACACTGTGTGAACACAATTTTAGAAAAATGTGTGATGACAAGCTGCACTAAGATGGTACAGAAAAATGTGTGCTGACAAGCTGCACTAAGATGGTACAGAGTGATAAACCCACACTGTAGTATGTACTAAAGACATTGTTCATATGCTATTGCCTACAATGAAAGGTGTTTATACTGTTGAACGCGTCACCTGCCGCACCCGATTGGCTGGTGATGTCACAGTAAATAATCATCACTCGTTATACAAAACCACTTGTTAAGTGATTCATTGTTTTACAATTTGTTTTGCTTGTTATGCAAATTGCGAGTTGTGGGAGGTTCTCACAACATGAGGTTCCAATATATTTATTTATTTAGAATGTTAATGATGCATCTCTCACTTCAAATCCTCCTGGAAGTATATCCCCAAAAATGTTGTATGACCCATATTTGAGACATTTTTCCCTTCAACAATAAAAACAGGGTTAGCAGGATGGAGGTTTTGTTTGGTGTGAGAGTTAACTGCTACAGCTTTTTCAGAATTTATGATGAGCCTGTTGGTCCTGAACAGTGGCACTACTTTGTATTACCGATGCTGCAGTTTCATTAGAATATTAGTGTCCTCTGTGAAGAGTACTGTCATTCTGTCTTTTGTTTTATCAGTCAAGTAATTTTCTAACAGCAGAAATGGGACAGGTCTCAGAATTGACCATTGTCAGATTCAGTACCTGATTTACTGCTCATTACTGTTAAAATTAGAAATTCTGTCTGCATGAACCCTCATTTTCCTAGCTGCTTGTGGAACTGAAATGGCTCATGATTCGTGAAACAAAAAATCCTCCCATAAATTGACTGCATCTACCACCCAACCACCAAAGATAGAAATAGTCTGATGAAGGAGTAACAGATGTATTGGATGGTTGTAATCAAACTTTCCCTATTTAACACATTAAAACACAGAAACTAATTGCCGTACAAAGGTATGCTGGCTACCTCTCTAGATATGCTGCACTTGACAGCAGCACATGTGTGAATGCTGCCCTGATAAACACTGTCCTTCAGGTAGCCCCACAACCACAAATCACCAGGAGTGAGATCAGGTGAGTGTACCAGCCAAGCATTTGGAAATGATCGGCTGGTAATTTGATTGTTTCCAAATGTGTTTTGGGAAAGCAGGTGAACTTTATAAGTGATGTGTGGTGGGGGCCCATCTTGTTAAAAAAACTGTTGAATTCAATGCCTCTTTCTCCCCTGTAGGGCGGGTATGACATGCTGGCAAAGCATATTGCACTAATGTTGGCCAATCACACTGCACGTCTCTGGTCCATGACCGCCAATCTATTCAAAAAAGAATGGGCCAATGACTAACATAACCATGAAGCCACACCATACGGTGACACATTCACCATACAGAGAAACTTCATAGACAGTAACTGAGGGTTAAGATATGCACACTCGGCAATTCTGTGTGTTCACCTCACCTGTCAGAGAAAAATGAGCTTTGTTTGCCCATAGGATGGTCCCAGGCCCTCATCAACTTCAACCCTTGTGAGAAAGTCAACACATCGTTGTGTGTCCTGTAGTGCATGCTGCTGCACAATCTGGATTTGTGTGGATACCATTTAAGAATGGCTCGAAGCACATTCCATACAGTGGACAACGGGATGTTCAACTGTTGTGACATAGCACGCTCACTGCCTGATGATCAGGAATTGGGTGCAGCATTGTCTGCCACAGCAACAGCGATTTCATCAACCACCTATGGTGCAACTAGTCATCGATCTCTTCTCGGAGCGATGCCCAGTTCTCCAGTTGATTTGAACTTGTCACAGTTCTGAAGTGCATGCTCCACAGAGCAGTTGGTGAAGGAGGATCTTCTGTAATCCTTTCAGCCGGTGATATTCTGGAAGTGCAGCTGTGTTGTTTTGATAATAGGGCTTCGCCAATAATTCCCTGCTCCTTTTGTCCAAGCTCATGTTTACACATCAACAAATGAACTGCAGCTGGTCAGGTGTGTGAGACTATGAATCACGATGACTGAGCACGGCATGTGGCGACCATAGTTGGAACTGGGCGGTGGCGCTGTGATGAATGGAAATCATGCACCCCATATGCTGGACATTAATGCTACCAAGTTTGGTACTCTTACAGTATTAGTTTCCATTTTGTAATGTATTAAATAGGGAAAGTTAAATTATAACCACCCAACATAAAACACGAGGAAGAGCATTGGTGGTGAGCTAAAAAACAATGATGTTTTTATCATAACTTTAAACTCACTACTGAACTTGCTGGACTATATTAAGGCGAGATTCATCTGACAAAGTATGGATACACATTGCAAACCTTCTACAATGTTTTAAATGTCAACAGTATGGCCACATAATTTTTGCATTTGGTGGACAGGCAATGTGTGGTAGATGTGGAAAAGCAGCCAATGATGCAGGTGTCACTTACTCCCTTCCAGAATGCTGCATCAATTACTCTGGTGTTCATGGAGCATGGAATCAAAGCTGCAAAATATTTCAGGAGGGAAAGAAGATTTAAGAGAGGAAAATATCCTACACAGAGGGCCATGCTGAGACAGCAAAAAGAAAAACAAGCAAATGTAGCAAAATCTCACTGAAGACACAGTTTCTATACTGCAGCAGAGCCTGAATGGGTTCAGGATTCATGTGGAGGAACACAACACAGACCAATACAGCTGGGTCTGTGAGAGGCTCACTGTGAAGAGCCTGACACCACTGTACAAATAAGGCACTGCAGCCGTCATAGAAGGGGTAACCTCTGAGGAGAGAAAGCTCGAAGTTGTGAAGCCATACCCATTTATGACAACCTGCAATTGGTTGTGCCACGTAGGGAGACACTATACTCCTTACATCTGTCTGCTAATGATGATATAGTTCCTGAGGGTGTTATGGATCATTGCACATTTCCCCATTTTAATGAGCTATTGGGATCCATGACCACCTCTCCATGAAGGTTGAGAATGTCAGTTCTCAGAAGCATGATGTTTGCTGTACAGAGGGCAGAGCACACACTTCAGAACTGCTACAAGACCATTCTGTGCCACAGACCTCTTCATATGCTCTCCTGCCTGCAATACTGCTCTGGGAAGTAGTTGGCAGTTTGCACTTGACTGAACATTTCCCCATCTAGATATATCTGGCACAGCAAAGTACACCTGAATGTAAGTGGCCTAATTACAGTATGCCATTTCAATGCCAATCCACCAAACCATAAAAGTATTCAGGCCATCTACAGAGATTGCCTATGCTTTGATGGGGTGAAGAGTGCCACTCTGCACCAGGGATCAGATGCATAGTGCTGCACCATTAAAGTATCTGCAGAAGACATGACAATGCCACTACTTGACATGGTCTGTGCTGCACTTCAGGCCGACAGCAACTCGGTGACAAACGGGGAACAAAACCCTGTGATGTAAATAACACACTGAGAGAACAGAAGTAGGGGAAGCAAGGTGCATGTAACCATGGCAATATGCAAACAACAATAACACAGCATGCGGCTGGCGGGCGGCTAAAGACTGAGCACACGACAACTCTTGGCATGACCGTTACTCTAGGTCCGTGGTGGTGTAACTCTGCAGGAGCACTGGCCTGCTCCACTTACTGCCAATCATGAGTAATCACTGACATCAGTGAGTCTGCTCATATGATGTGACATAGGTGTCCTCCATGGCGGGTTCCTGAACTACTCTACTGTACTACCCATGTCAGTTCATCTGCCTTTATTGGGATGTCTGATGGTGGCAATACCAAACACGGATTCAAAGGCTGGTAAGCTGTGGAGAATTAAGAAATGATATTAGCTGAAGTATTACGAAGAATAAAAAGAGAGCATGGCAGGAATTCCTAAATTCATTAAATCATTCCAATAGCTTGGCACAAGCCTGGGAATCCATTAAAAGGGTATCTGGAAAGCAAAGTAGGACACCTACGGCAGCTGTATCATAGACGTGCTCCAAACAACACTGAAAGGCAATTGAGAAATTAGCTGCTCATCCACCACCAAACAAAATCAGCATTATTACCAATTTTCTTCAGTCACAGATATCGACATAATCTCTTGGAGCATACGGAAATTCTATGACTCTGTGATGTCTCCAAGGCATAATTAGGCTAACTTAAGTACCTAATTTGCTACTGAAATATCTCCAGACAATCCCAATGAAGGAAGTTGTTGAACTGACAAATCTGATATGATAAAAACTTTGTGAAGCATTTTTTCAAGAATATCACTGCAAAACTGATCTCAAGACTTGGACAGTGATGCAGCAGCTCCTTCTACAAGTGGGAGCTAGATAAAGCAATATCTGATGCTCATGATACTACACTCAGTCATGACTGAAACAAGTACAATACACTATGGTAACTTGGAGAAGGAAATCCTTCCAGAATGTAAAAAAAAAAAAAAAAAAAAAAAAAAAAAAAAAAAAAAAAAAAAAAAAAAAAAAAAAAAAAAAAAACCAGACAGATCCATTCATGGAGCAAGACAATTTCTCTCTCTCTCTCTCTCTCTCTCTCTCCCAGTCTCTTTCTTTCCTGAAAGCAAGCAAGTACCAATTAAGCCCAAAAAATTGTCAATTTTCTGCCTTAACTGTTGGTATATGAAAAACCCTGGCTTATAGTTAAAGGCTCTGAGGCAGAGACACCTCCCCCCCCCCCCCCCCCCCGCACACACACACACTCTACTGAATTTAAATTATCAGAAATATTTTGAATATTTCCCACATGAATAATGACAATCAACATTTTTGGAACTGTTAATACTGATGGATGTTTTTCGAACAATTAGTAGCTAGTCTTCAGGCTGACATTGAAATGCGCATTAGCTCAATGCAGTAGGGTCTTGGGGGCATGGCTTTTACAGAGCACAGCACGTAAAGGCCTCCAGGAGACTCAGACTATGGGTGTCCTACTAACTTCCACACAATTTTCACATCTGACTGCTTACACCAAAATTGAATGAACAGAGGCTGTAACTTCACCACTGAATCCCTGCCTCTGTACATCTCTATTCTACTTTGCTGCATGATTGATCAACATTTAGTATGAGGGACATTTCATAAATAATGCACACTAATTTTTTTACTTACATATTTATTTTATTTTTTAAATATCTCTTTACAGTCCTCTTGCTTCTCTATGACTGAATCCCAACATTTCAGAAGCTCTGTTATTCAATCCAGGACACCACTTCTGTTCATCTGCTGAATGGCTTGGGTAACAGTGGTAGAAAGCAGTTCCAGAAAAAGAGAAGGATGTCCACACATAGGTTTTTTTTTCAACTTCGTGAAAGTCTGGTGGACTCATGCCCAGGTTATAGGGAGGATGCAGTAACACTTCTCATCCATATTCACATAGTTTTTGGGCTACAACATTGCTGCTACGTGGACAAGCAGTGTCATGGAGAATGAGTGGCCCAGCCTTGAGCAACTGAGATCAGGTTTTGTGTGTGTGTGTGTGGTATTTTTTGTGTGTGTGTGTGTGTGTGTGTGTGTGTGTGTGTGTGACACTTGGTAAACATGTGACTTTATCTGGCATGTTTCCTTGGTGATCATAAGCAAAAATCATCATTTGTTTAAGCTTTGATTGAGCATGTCAACATTTTTTTCTCTTCTTCAATCATCTGTCAGAATACAGAATACTGATGCTAGGGGAATTCCTATGGCTTCAGAGAGTCCTTCACGAGTTGCACTATGATCTTCTTCAAGAGCATCTGCTGCAAGTTCCACACTTGGTTCATCTGTTTACAATTCTGGCCTTCCAGATCTTGGATTATTGTCCATACCCATACCATAAAAATGATTAACCCAATGTGAAACTGTACTACGGTCCAATGTAAACTCACCACAAACTTCACTTAACACATTGTGGATTTCTGTTCGACTTTTGTCGTGTAAAGTTTCAATCTTTATGTACAACCTCTGGTCTTCGATAGTCACAGTCCTCAAGACCGCTGCAGGGTTAATTTCTACCTCTTACCAATTTTATGTTAGGGTACACAATGAAGAAACAAAAACACGTGCTTCTTCCTCAGGCTCCCAATTCAATTACTTCTGACATACTTTTCACTGTTGCCACATCAAACAATCCACAGTAATACCAGCCTGTGCATTATTTATGAAATGTCCCTCACCTTAATGTGTTTTAGATAGATTTTTGTCATTGGCAATTCTATGTGCTGTAGGAATAAATTTGTAAACATCTCACTACTGAGCAGTCGAATACGGTACCATTAAGTTCCACCATCCAGTGGGAGTTTCACGAATGAATAGAGGGGATATGCATGCAAAAGAGGTCCTGCTTCCATTAATAGCAAGTTTACTTTTGTGAGCATATTGTGTCTGAGTTCCAGAGAGTTTAGCCAGGCAGCCCTGAAATCACTGGCAGCTCCTGCAACGAGATCTAAGATTGCTGCCGAATGCCACAGGGCTCTGGTGGAGCTAGGGGGAAGCAATAGGGTAAACCTGGTGTGGGACCCTGGCCACTTGGGGATCTGTGGCAATGAACAAGACAACAGATTGGCCAGGATGGGGGAACAACTCCATTTATTGGACCGGAACCTGTCCTGATAATCACCATGGCTATGATCAAACCAGAACTATGGAACTGGCTTAGGAAACAACACGTATAATATTGGTCCAAGGTCCATAAACAAAAACATGAGAAGGTAATAATGCCTAAGCCATGTTTTAAAAGAAGCTCTGTAATCCTGGGATTGAACAGGAAAGAGATTAAACTCATGACTGGACTGATGA
Organism: Schistocerca piceifrons; assembly: GCF_021461385.2. Lineage (NCBI taxonomy): Eukaryota > Metazoa > Arthropoda > Insecta > Orthoptera > Acrididae > Schistocerca > Schistocerca piceifrons. Next base: position 388,724,650 of record NC_060139.1, on the reverse strand, counting down.
CTGGCCAAGGGAATTTCAAAGAACACCTACACACAATGGATATAACGGAAGAAGACCCTAAATGTGATGAGGGTGAAGAAACTGCACCACATCTAATTTTCATGGCACTGGAGAGCAAAAGATACAGAATCTTCAGGACAACTGAACCTGAAGAAATTGTGTCTGACAAAAAACTGGTAAAGGGACTCCTTGCACTATTTAAGGGCATTGGTTGGCTTTACTAGATATACAGGGAGAGATACTGCACAATAAACTCTGTTTTGGTGCAGGCAGTGGCAGGTTACACCAAAGCTGTTTTAGCTTCCCTGTCAAAATCAAATCAAATCAATCTGGTGAGTTTCATTTTCTTGTGGATAACTACAGCATACTGTGAGTCTAACAACAATACAACATGAATTCACTGTGCAATTAATTCGAGAAAAATTTGGAACATGAACATGAAAAAGAACTAATGAATTGTCCAAATTTTAATGAAACAGTCATAGACCATTTTGCAGTGCAGAACAGGAGTTGTGCTGATTTCATCTAGACACAAATGAATTAAGGTAAAAAACTTGCATTGATGGGTGACAAGAAGCAATTCATTTGTTGTAAATACCTGTTTAGCCTACTAAACAAGTGGTAAAAAAACGAGTGGTGACGTGTTTTGTACTCTGATGTCATATTTTCTGATAATTTGGCACAACAAACTGCACTAAAATTACATGTTTTGGAGACCACATATTTTTATAATATACAAGTATAAATATGAGAACCAGCAAATACAGTATGCTAGCTTCACAAACAAATCAACATGGCAGCTGCTTAGTTTGCTTCTGGCAGCCGAGAACAGCACAAGACCCGTCACATCATATGACAACTCCACCTCCAAAATCACAAATGCTGCAGACTCAACATAAGTAAAAGTTTAAAAATCAAAAGTTTGGATTTGAAAATGCAAAAAATATTAAGCATGTTAAGAAGAAAACACACACTGCATTAAAGACCTTGCTAAAAAAAAAAAAAAGTTTTTTAGTACGATTTGTTGTGACACAATGTCAGGAAATATGATATCAGCAAATAACTACTGTATTTTACGAACTATAAAACACTGTGGACTATAAGGTGCACCTTAATTTTTAAGCAATACTTTGAAACAATAATATTTTTACTGTTTTTGTTATTATACTGCAAAGCCAGACTAAAAATATGGTTCATACAACTGAACTGATCTTTAAAACCCCTGAAAATCGTCATCTGAACTTTCTTCTTCTCCTTTCCTTCTCCTTCTCATCCTTATTCTTCTTCCTTTTTGTCATCATCAATGTCCTCTTCATATATAAGAAGGTTACCACTGCCACTGAGAGCATTACTTATGCTGCAATTCTTGAAAGACTTAACTTCTCTCACTCTAGACCATGACTGTTTTAGCCACTGACACACTTGTTTGATTGTAAGTTGTTTTAAAGTTCCCTTTTCTGTGAATTCATGTCGATTATCATCCATCAACCATTTGTTCCATTCCCCTCTCATATACACTTTAAATGGTTTATTTATCGAGATATCAAGAAGTTGCAACAGCTAAGTAAGTTCATAAGAACAAACTCTGTACTTCCATGTCTCAATTTCTCTTTCACAGAATTTTTCAAATGACTACTAAACTGATCTACCACATGAAGTGAATCTTCTTCAATAAAGCACAATTCATTCTCTTCCACACCCTGTTAATCCATTATTTCATACCAGCTTCGTCCATCCAGCCCTTGTTATGTACATGAACACTACCACTTGGCAGTATTTCAGCAGGTTTTGGCATTGTTTTACACTTGAAAATGACCACTGGATTACATTTAGGACCATCAGCACAACATGAAAGGACAACAATGTGGTGCCTTTTTTTCATGTCCACTAGTTTTTATTGTTGAACAATCGATAATCCAGAATTGAATGTAACAATATTATGAAAAGTAGCGGAGATGCTGAGTCACAGATAGGTACTTTACAGTTTTAGCACCTTTAAAGGCAACATGTCAGGGAGTCTTGTCCACATTTGCTATTTGGCTTAGTTCCACACTGGTTTTCTTTTGATGTTGAATAATAGAATGATGTTGAATAACAGAAAGATAATATTTTCTCTTCATACTCTTGCGGCATTTTCTGAAATATTTTGGTTTTGGTTCATATGTTAATTCCATGACACTTCACAAACCTCTAGCACCAACCAGCTCCACCCTTAAAGACTGTTAAGTTCCACTATAGCGCTAACTTAAGAGTGTGTATTTGAATCATTTTTGTATTAATTTCAATGCCATTTTGATGATGTCCTTGAATCCATTTCAATATATGATCTTCTAGTTTTGGCCATTTTGCATTCAGCCCTCTATTTGCACATTAGTCTTCCTCATTTTTTTCAGTTCTTTTTTACTAGCCTGCCAATTGCAAATGTTTTTTTCTGTTGGTGGAGGGCCAAAATGCTGCTCAGCTGCTCCGGTTCAATTATCTTCTACCGTATGTGATTACTTTCAATTTATAGCCCACATCATATGAGTAACTTTTATTTTTTCCATTACGAAACCAGCTACTAACAAAAATATTGTACTTTTACCGATAACACAAATCACTTTCAATTCAAGTTCACTGGCACCATAGATAATAATGCCACATCATTGGCTAGATAGTATTCTGGGTTTGTGATGGTGGGGTGGGAGGGTGTTAGTGTTAGCAAGCTTGTGAATCCCTGCAACTCATGTTTATCAAATCGGTGCACTGCTGCTGCCAATCGAATCCAATGTTACAGATAGAGATAGGTTTCCTGCAACATTGAATACATGGCCATTTTTAAGACTGGCAGGAATTTTAAATCAAACATTGGACATTTTCATATTAACTTTGAATATAAGAAGCACTTGAAACTTCCTGGCAGATTAAAACTGTGTGCCCGACCGAGACTCGAACTCGGGACCTTTGCCTTTCGCGGGCAAGTGCTCTACCAACTGAGCTACCGAAGCACGACTCACGCCCGGTACTCACAGCTTTACTTCTGCCAGTACCTCGTCCCCTACCTTCCAAACTTTACAGAAGCTCTCCTGCGAACCTTGCAGAACTAGCACTCCTGAAAGAAAGGATATTGCGGAGACATGGCTTAGCCACAGCCTGGGGAATGTTTCCAGAATGAGATTTTCACTCTGCAGCGGAGTATGCGCTGATATGAAACTTCCTGGCAGATTAAAACTGTGTGCCCGACCGAGACTCGAACTCGGGACCTTTGCCTTTCGCGGGCAAGTGCTCTACCAACTGAGCTACCGAAGCACGACTCACGCCCGGTACTCACAGCTTTACTTCTGCCAGTACCTCGTCCCCTACCTTCCAAACTTTACAGAAGCTCTCCTGCGAACCTTGCAGAACTAGCACTCCTGAAAGAAAGGATATTGCGGAGACATGGCTTAGCCACAGCCTGGGGGATGTTTCCAGAATGAGATTTTCACTCTGCAGCGGAGTGTGCGAGGTACTGGCAGAAGTAAAGCTGTGAGTACCGGGCGTGAGTCGTGCTTCGGTAGCTCAGTTGGTAGAGCACTTGCCCGCGAAAGGCAAAGGTCCCGAGTTCGAGTCTCGGTCGGGCACACAGTTTTAATCTGCCAGGAAGTTTCATATCAGCGCACACTCCGCTGCAGAGTGAAAATCTCATTCTGGAAACATCCCCCAGGCTGTGGCTAAGCCATGTCTCCGCAATATCCTTTCTTTCAGGAGTGCTAGTTCTGCAAGGTTCGCAGGAGAGCTTCTGTAAAGTTTGGAAGGTAGGGGACGAGGTACTGGCAGAAGTAAAGCTGTGAGTACCGGGCGTGAGTCGTGCTTCGGTAGCTCAGTTGGTAGGGCACTTGCCCGCGAAAGGCAAAGGTCCCGAGTTCGAGTCTCGGTCGGGCACACAGTTTTAATCTGCCAGGAAGTTTCATATCAGCGCACACTCCGCTGCAGAGTGAAAATCTCATTCTGGAAACATCCCCCAGGCTGTGGCTAAGCCATGTCTCCGCAATATCCTTTCTTTCAGGAGTGCTAGTTCTGCAAGGTTCGCAGGAGAGCTTCTGTAAAGTTTGGAAGGTAGGGGACGAGGTACTGGCAGAAGTAAAGCTGTGAGTACCGGGCGTGAGTCGTGCTTCGGTAGCTCAGTTGGTAGAGCACTTGCCCGCGAAAGGCAAAGGTCCCGAGTTCGAGTCTCGGTCGGGCACACAGTTTTAATCTGCCAGGAAGTTTCATATCAGCGCACACTCCACTGCAGAGTGAAAATCTCATTCTGGATAAGAAGCACTTGAATTTTGGAGGCAATTTTTCAAAGAAAAAAGTGTGTCTTGTAGTCTGTAAAATACGGTACAATAAAACCTATGGATTTTATGAGGGTTGAATGAAAAGTAATGCCTCCACCTTCGTTAATTGGGTTTGGATGGGAATATTTTAATAAATCAAATGCAGAAATAATCCTTAGAATGTGATCTTTAATTGCCAATACTCACTTTTCCACATTATCACCAGCCAATTGGATATATTTGTGCCAACGATGAACAAGTTTTCGGCAGCCATCATGGAAGAAGTTGATACTCTGTTTCCAGAACCACAGTCTCACAATTCTCATAATGGTGTACCCACATTTCGTCTGCTGTGACAATTGGATGGAGGAAGGCATCACTTTCATTCTCGTAATGCGAGGGGAGGCAAATTTCAGGTCTGTGCGCTTTCATTTTATGAGTCAGCATCTGGGGTACTCATTGTGCACAGATGTTCTGATAGCCAAGCAAAGCAATAATGTGACCCACACATTCTTATGAAATGCTGATTGTGCTTGAAATTTCTATCTGAGTGATACGACGATTGTCCTGAATCAATCTGTCAACATTTTGCTTGTAAAACTCAGTGGTTGCTGTCACAGGAGGTCCAACTCTTTGTTTGCCACGCAGGTCAGATGTTCCTGCCTCAACATCTTTAAACTTACTCGCCCAATTATGCACAGCACCCACATCAACACCATCATCATACACTGCTTTCATTCTCTGGTGAATCTCCTTTGGGGTGACACCTTCTGCTGTCAAGAATTCAATGACTGCACTTTGCTTAAATTGCATTGACCGACTGTCTGCACAGGGTTCCATACTTTACACTGTAACAACCATTCAGTGCTAAGGTTTCCCGCCAACTGGAGCTGAAGAGAAGAGGCTATGGAACAAGTCAGTACCTGCCGCATTCCAATGCTGCCAACTGTTGAAGAGTTACAAGGGTGAAGGCATTATTTTTCAGTCAACCCTCGTATCACGGTGTAAGACTAAATAAACTTTTGGCATGAGTGTGTTGTGCCCCCTTTGCCCTGAAATCTTGGTTGTGACTGATTTGGAGCTTAGCATGAGGTCTATGTTAGTTCAGACCAGAAAATGTCACAACCTTCCCAGTATGAAACTCATGATACATGGTTCCCAGGAGCCTACAGTAAACTGTCATCTGCTCTGAACCCAAGAGACCAAGAAACTATCAGTCCATAACCAACAACATCAATCTTTTGGAGATGGCTTACAACAAGCTTTCTTATGGAGATGGCATGTAATAGACATATTTTTTTGGCCTGGAGGCTCTATAGTCTCTGACAGTTTTGCCTTCTGTTAAAGGCACCCTATACTCATACAGTTCTTCATATGCCATTTTATTGTTTTTATTTATTTTTTGCTTTAAGTGGTATATGTTCATGGTAAGGACTACAGATAATGTTTTTTTAATTGTGAACAATTCTGCAGTTTTTTTGTTCCTCTTTGAACCCCATGACAGCTACTAAGCTGCTGTAGTGCACATTGGAAAGTTGGAAGAGAGATCCACTCAAACAAATTTTTACCTACTGCAAATAAGGTAATCACTTTTAAATTTCAAAGATTCAGTGACATTTCTGGAGCTCATATTCGATTCAAACTTGTCGTGACCACCACAGCCAATGGCAATGTCCCTCAAGGTAGTGAATATTATGAAGTGCCTAGTCACAAGTCTTAGGGAGCAGACAAGATACACGTGATCCAGTTTTATAAACCTTTTGTGTGATCAGTGCTGGATGATGGATGATTTGATTTATGACCTAGCAAGAGCTACTTACCTCCAGATTCTCTGTGCTATCCACTGTGAGAGGGTTACACAGAATAATGGTGGCTACAAGACCAGCCCTATACCTAGCCTCTGCACTGAGCCTGGGGATGTCAGGAATACAGGTTCTATGTTGTTTCAGATTCACCAGCATACCCTCCCATTTTGTGCAATGGTGCCTTTTCAGATTCATGCAAAGCATGACTTAGTGGAAACTGGTATGGGACAAAGACCAATATTAACCCAGAATTGCAGCCACATCCACATTACTTACTTAATAAGTTACAGGACAGACTGCACTCCTGCAACCATTTTTTATTTGTTTTTAATGAAATTTTAAATGGGAACCATGACATTATTTTTAAGTAAAATCTTAATATGGTCATACGCTATTTCCAAATACTTTCTAACACAGAACACATTTAACGTGCATTGTTACCTATTTTCCATATTATATGAAACATTGTCTGGTTTATAAGTGCACAACAGTTAGTAAACATTACAACATGTGTTTTACAAAGTATCAATTGAAAGATAACTATTTTTAGCACATTCACCTCCGAGCATTGTCATACACATCAAATTACAGCAATTGTATAGTTTACAATAAATGTTCCTGCATGGGTTATTGGACTACACATTCAGAAGAACAATTGGAACTTGGAGAAGTACCTGTTTCATACAAGGTACTGAGAACCATGGTAAACACCCTACAATCCGGAATTCTGTGTGTCGAAAGCACTAATGGTGTTTCCAGATAGTAGTATGAGCACGATCAGGTAGAAGCCACAAATGTACACCATATCTGCACATACTTCTTTAGTGTAGGCATGTGACATTTTGTCAGTGCTCACACAAACACATACACTGGGTCATTTCCTGTTATTTGAAGCTTTCCTTGCATTTGAGAGTTTGTAAGAAAGGAAGATTATGGTTTAATGTCACTTCAATGATAAGATCATGACATACAAGTGAAAGAAGTATCATGAGGAATGGTAACACATTATGGTACATAGGATGTGTCAATAACACATTATGGTACATAGGATGTGTCAAGCAGCACTCAGAAACAAGGGGGCAGGGGGGGGGGGGGGGAGGGGGGAAACACACAGTTCTCTCCTACTCGATTTCTTTTTTTTATACGGTCAGCGGCTATGAAATAAGTAGAACCAGGAATCTCACAAAAAAAGTCTGACATTATATGCCCTTGTGAAATGAAATTATCATGGGGCATTATTGGCTGGGAGATCCCAGCCAGGGTTGTTTGGCCACCTGGTGCAAGTCTTTCTTCTTGACACCAAGTTGGTGACTTGTGCATTGATGCAGATGATACAAAATGATTAGGACAAAACACACATACACACACATGGTCCCTGAATGAAGAATATCTCTGACCTGGCTGGGAATCGAACCTGGGACCCCGCAAAGCAGAGGCAACAATGGTAACCACAGGACCTTCAGCTGTATAAGAGACTTATAAACCTAAGATGAGCAATAAAATAGATTATTAATATTAATTTAATGTGCCTTGTGCTTACAGTTGTTTATTCTCTGATTGAGGTATCTAGAAAACTAATTTGTTGAAGAGGCCTATATTCACCATGGACGGCCCAGCTTACATCTGCAGCTACCCAACTGCCAAAGGACAATGTACTAGGTACAGGCAGTGCCTGTAAGGATATTCACTCAGCACCAAAGTACCGTAGACGATACTGTTATCCATTGTCACTGCAGATTATTAAGTAAATATTGTAAAGAGGAAACAAAAATGAGTGGACTACTGTAGTTGAGTCTTCATAAATTGATCCTTGACAGCTGCAGTGAGCTAGGCATGGCAGCCTCGTGCACCTACCTCAACCAATGAGGTAACCTGATTTTGTACACATCTCTATGGCAATGCCTCAGTGCTGTCACAGCTCTGTAGACGGCTACTATACTGCCTGCAGCTGTTAGCACTTCACATTTAAAAGCTGGCAACAGAGCTGAAAGCTGTCAGCAAACTTCTTACGCTGTCTCAACTATAGTTAGATTTTTTTATCCCTCCTTCCCCACCTCAGACTAGATTTGTTCAAATTAGTTGAGCAGCTTTTCTTATGACAGATGCTGGGTCAGAAACATTTTTTGGAGAATTCACTGATTTAGAACTGCAGTCTATTGCAGAGAGAGAATAAAGAGGAGAGGAGCAAAGTGATGAGATACTAGATAGAAATATTGGCTCTTGAAAATAACTTACCACAATGGAAAATTAAACCAATGCAGCACATACATTAGATTTGTTTTCAGCATCGAAGAGGGCTCGCTATGAGGAATTTTTTCAAAGATAATGCCACTGTAGTATAACAGTACAGAAAGAAGCACATATATACTTGTCCTTTAAACATGCATACTTTTGAAATATTTTCTTTCTACCCAATGAAAAAAAAAAATTTCTCAAAGGAAATCATTAGCAGTACTGAAACTAATATGTCAAGTTGCATTTACAAGGATCTTGTCACTGCTGGACTCATATGCAAATAGATGTGCCCTTCAATAAGATTTACAGTTATATTTGGTTAGTATATGACAGTTTAGTAGAGAAATAAGAACAGAATAATATAAATGGAATGATAATAGTTATATCAGATACAATTTCTGCATATTGCACATGGGATTCAATTCTATTCATTCTAAGAATGCAGAAATTACTCACCTTCATTCTAATGGAAAAGCAGAATAGTAACAGTCTGCAATAACTAAAATATTTCTTGCCTAATTCCAGATTCCTGTAGTTCTCATGCCAGGAGCTACAGATAACAATGTGTGAATGTATCAATAAATGACTAGTTTCATACAAATATAGAAACTAAGTGTTTCCACACTTCAGAGTCTGTCAAGCTAATAAAAATGTGTTATAAACTCAATTGATTATATCTTAAAGAAATTTCGTATCAGATTTACTCACAAAAATGAGCTTGGCTGATCAAATGCAGATCGCTGCATTTCACCTGGGTGATCCAAGTTATCACATAAAATTTTAGATAATGTGATCTTTCGAATCTGAGCCAGCTGTGCTTCTGTGAATTTCAAAACTGGGTCATCATTTTCATACCTGAAATTTGCAAGATATAGTGGTTGAGTCTTCAACTATAATATTACATATTAATTATTACTACATACACTTATATCTCTTGCTAAAGAAATTAAATGCAAAGCATCACACACAAATATTTTACAGGGGCAGGTCTCACGAACCTCAGGATGAGAGGGACTCACCATGTCATCACTTCAAAAACTTATTACCTTGTACTCTTTGACCATCTCTAATGACCTTGTTGCTGACAGGATATTAAACACTAATCTTCCTTCCTTCTTTTCCTCTTTGATGAAGGAACTAACAGTTCAGGTCTTTCACCCCTCTGGTTTAAATCTGACATGCAGTATTCTATGTAATGATGATCCTTTGACTGCAGTTGCTTATACCAAGCTGCAATACATTAGACTAATCATCTAGAGGTTACAATGAGGGAATGATAAATCACCTTCGTAAATCACCTATTAAGTGTATTAGACACTTGATGCACTGTCGCTTGCACAAAAATCAAGAACTTCACTTTTTATGACAAATGTTGACATCAGCTGCAAAGGATTATTTTAAATTTATGATGCCAGACCAGTCTCAGGCCACATATCACCAAGTGCGAGTATGTGGCCCAACACTAGCTGGCACAATAAATTTAAAATATATCCTACACAGCCAATGTTGACATTTTAATTATAAAAAATGGAGTTTGTGAGATTTTTATATTGTTGATGGTGCTTAATGATGTGTATCGGGTTGTTTTTAGTTCTGATCTATCTTCTCCATGCTACTGTTTTCATAAACTGTGAACTGAAATGAGTTCCAATTTATCTAACATCACACGCACATCTGCCAAAGGAATCTCCCACATATATACCTTACATACTTATTTGTCAATGCTCAAGTCAACTTGCTTATCTGTTCCATATTTGTGAAAGTATGAGTGTCATCTACTTACTAAGCTACAATTTCTGGAAAGGATTGTATAGTGGAGTAATCATTACTAAGCTCTTATGGTGTTGAAGAGAGGATGAAGAATCAATAATCCATTTGGTGCAGTAAAATTTTTAAATATCCAATTACTGAATATGTTCTGAAAAATTACAGCAGTGACTTTAATTAGCTTAATTATTCTTTTCTTATTCTCACTTTTCTTTGAGAATTTTATTTTTATACTCTTTTCTAATTGCTTACTTCTCTCTTTGCGTCTTTTCAGTATCTTCCTGTGCTCATCCATGCATACATGATAGGAAGAAGTTCCCAATTACCAATCACTGTTATTGAAACAGCTAAGCAGTGCTTCTCCAGCTCATGAATAACATAATTACCCCTAACATAGTGTTGGTTGGTTGTTTTCGGGAAGGAGACCAGACAGCGAGGTCATCGGTCTCATCGGATTAGGGAAGGACGGGGAAGGAAGTCGGCCGTGCCCTTTGAAAGGAACCATCCCGGCATTTGCCTGGAGCGATTTAGGGAAATCACGGAAAACCTAAATCAGGATGGCCGGACGCGGGATTGAACCGTCGTCCTCCCGAATGCGAGTCCAGTGTCTAACCACTGCGCCACCTCGTTCGGTAAACATAGTGTTACATAGAACAGCACACAAAAGTATACCTCAGATTGTCTAAGACAGTAATTATGCCATATGTTCAAACTCAAACAATAGTTTCAGGATAAGTAAGACACACATATAAGAAATCTTTGTTTTTCTTACCAGAATCTATCACACTTTCGCAACTGTCGGAACTGAATCCCAATAATGCAAGCAAAAGTTGGTCCAACTAATCCTCCTTGCACGGGTCTTTCACTCATTCCTCCAGGAAAGAGATCTATATCATCTACTGTAGGATACAAGCGTTTCAATCTGGTAATAACTTCAGCTGGGATTTCCCTTGAAAGATCCTCAAAACTAGAAGCTCTTTTTAAATTACACAGTGCACGGTAGTCATTGTATGGGCGTATAGCATGGTCACGACCTGAAAAGATGAAATTTTTTGAGTCACTTTCTATTCTTCTATTGGTTATTAAAATAATTCTGATTTTTCACACTCTCTCTCTCTCTCTCACACACACACACACACACACACACACTCTCTCTGCCTTTTTGTTCCAGTGTTCAAAACAGTTGACTAAATCTACTTATCTGAAAATAAAAAGTAAATAGGCACAACTTATTTATGTTAGATGACTTGGTATAAATAAGCAAGAGTTTATTTGAAACCATAGTATCAAAATAAAAGACAAAGATGACTTGCTCCACTTATATTTCTACTATTATCTACATGTTAGATTATAACAAATACAGCACTGGTCTTACTGAGATCTCAATAACTGTGGGGAGGCAATGAATAATCATTAGTTGGTAAAATGAGCCTGTTTTGCACTGTGGCTTCTAACATTGCCAGAAGCAAATGCTTAGGAATGGTAGGCTGGAGGTCATGTTGGTTTTAGGAGAGACTGTTTGACAGAGAAACCTTCTCAGCTGGATGGGAATAAGTTGGCACCATGCTCTGCACATCGTATTCATGATAAATATTATGATGCGGAATGTGTCAGCTGGCTACATATGGGCCATATACAGGTTTTTAATTGACTAATAGCTTCTGTTCTAGAATTTCTGCATGGCAGGCTGTTATAGTGTTGTCCCAAAGGGGAGGGGGCCACTGGGTACCCATCGGCTCGTCCATGACCAAAAGTATATCGTGTAGATTACCTGCCAGGCAGCCCAACTGCACGCATGTTGGCCACCCGTGCCCACGCACACTTGGCCAGTGCAGTACGATCACATACACTATGATCCAGCTGCCTGACTGCCTGCATCCCCTCAGGGGGCTCAGAGCTCTTTTATGGGTACTTGTGTGGCACCCACAGGACCCTGAGATATTGTAGGTTCTCTTCTCTCCCGGACTGCAATTCTTTCCCCGTAACCTGTCCTTCCCATCGTAGCTCCTCCCCCTCCTGCCACCCCTCCTTCTACCTCGGTGTTTCCCTCAGGTCTGCTACACCTTTACAGTCTTGTCTTGTGCTTCCATTCTCCCTTTTTTTCTGGCCTTTTCTGGTCCCCCTTGTGGTTTGACCTCCCTTTCTAAATTAATTCCAAAGTGTCAGTCACTTGGGGAAGAACTATCCCCTTAATGTCTTGGGTCTGGGTTCTCTATCCCTCTTCCTTTCCTGTCCTAGCCTCCCCTGCCCCCACTAGGTCACCAGCATGGTGGCCAGTCAGTCTGATGGAGCTGTTATGTACCCATCTGGCTGAGCCTCCTAACAACACAAGGGACCACACTTCTGGTACCTGACCTATCACTGCCTTGTGTATGCCTAGGACTTGTTGCTCCTTTCTGGGGCATCAGAACCCCCAACAATGACTGCTGTGCCAGTCGACCCTTGCCGTGGTTGACAGATGCCCATGGGGTGAGCTCCTAATTGGAGTGGGTGGTAGTGGGCACTTCGCACATGAAGCGCGTAAAGTTCCACACTTCTGACCACTCTTCAGGTAGGAATGGTTCTCCCTGCTCCTACTTTTGCTCCTTGGCCTTCCCCTTTCTGGGAAGAGGGCCAGGCCCCCCAGCTTGGGACAAAACTCTTTCACTGTTACTTGGTTTGTTACAGGACAGACAGGGAGACTTTCTTCACTACCAAATTGCTCTTCTTTGTAGAACACACTGAAGATAAGTTTTGTTAAGTTGACTCCTTTAGTAAGATGCAATTTGGTTCCCTACTGATTAAAACTTTGGTCAGTCAATTGGCTTCCCTTTCTTCTTGTGAGTGCTTAGGAGCCATCCCAAGGAGCATTACTTCTTACCAGTCTTTAAATACAATGTATGGCATTATTTTCCACAGGGACTCCTTCTTCAATCTGATGAGGAACTCAGGACTGACGTGGCATGGTGCAGCATTCATTTCGTCTGGTAAATCCAGAGAGGTCCTAAGGACAATTGTGTTGATATTAGCACTTTAGCACTTTCATCCTGGCTTTCGAGAGGGTACCTGTCTAGATATAGTCAAAGTTTTGGTTTACCATTGTGATATGAAGCCCTATATCCCACCTCCCATGCCCTGTTTTGGTGCCTCCATTTTGGTGATGTGTCTTTGTGATGTGAGGTGACTTCTATTCGTGGAGACTGCGGAACCACTCTCCATGTGGAGAGTACTTGCACCCACCACCCAAGTGCATGAACTGTCTGGCACAAATTCTCCTTGTTCATCACATTTCCCAGTCTATAAAACGAAAGGAAGCATCAGGAATTCAAAAGTTTTGACCATTTATCCTACTCTGAGGCCCAACAGAAATTCGACTGTCTCCATCTGGCACCGCTAACATTTATCTTTGTTTCTGTTGTGTTCTTTCCTCCACCTCCTTCCTCCTTACCATCATCCTGCCCCCCTTCCCTTTCCTTCTCCCTGGCAGTTTCCATGTCCTTCCTTCATGGAACCACTCCTTCTCTTCGGCTAGAGAAGAAACCCTCTTCTCTAGCACCAACCAGGGAATGAGGGCTCCCTCTAGAAGCCCCTCCACCCAGAGTCTCCTGGACAAGAAGCCCACAGTTACATTAATTCAGGCATGGGACCCATGCTCTGTGAGGCTCAAGGCTGCTATTCTCTTTTGGATCCTGATACTGCTGTGACTTGTTCTCTTCCTGACCACACCTCCTTTCCTTCTCCAAAGGAGAGGAAGAAGATGATGCACAAGTCTCAGGATGATGCCCCCCCTGACAACCCAGGGGGTATCACCTCCTCCCTCTCAATCAGAGTGTGACCTTACATTCATGGATGTCACTCTGACCTTACCACTAACAGACACTGACTCGGCACAATGATCTATTCTGGCACGTTTGATGTCCATCTGGGCTTTGTACTACTCTCCTCCAATGGAACTGTAATGGGTACTATCATCACCTTTGGGAATTGCAGTTTCTTCTTTCTTTCTACTTTATAACTTGTGTTGTATTGCAGGAATCTCATTTCATTCACTGACTCTTTGTGGTTCCCAAGTCGTCTGCTGGAACTGGATCAGGCCTTTGCAAGCCTCCTGTGGTGTTTGCGTTGGTCCACATGGATATTGTTAATTCCAGGGTTCCTCTTCGAACTGCACTGGAAGTGGTGGCTGTGACTCTGTGTGGTAACAATGTGCAATCTTTATCTGCCTCCAGACTGGCCTCTCATGCTCCTTGCTCTCCTTTGACAGCTCCCGTCCTCCTCCTTGTGGATTTTAAAGCCCATAATCCTCTGTGGGGCGGTACTGCAACTACTGACCAGGGCAGGAGTGTTGAAGACCTGCTGGCAGGACTTGATCTCTGTCTTCTCAACAACGGAGCTCCAATACATTTTAGTGTGGCACGCAACACTTTCTTGGTCACTGATCTTTCAATTTGTAGCCCTCAATTCCTCCCCTCCATTCAATGGGGAGTTCATGATAATCTGTGCAACAGTCATCTCCTTCATTGTGAGGCTCCACCCCACTGCCATTGTGGAGCCTGTTCAATGGTGGTCCACACTCTGCTGGACTGTCCTAACCCTGCAGCAAACTCTTTAAACTTCCTGACTTACTAGCTGTGGTGTTAGCAGACAATGTGTCAGCAGCTGACCTGGTCTTACAGTTTATTTGAGAAGGAAGTTTTAATCGTTCTCTCTAATGGAACAGCACCCCAGCCTTGTCGGCCCATTTAGGGATTGGAAGGATGCTCTGTTGCCTCCTCTGCTACGACTGGGTAGTGCATATCTGGGCTTGGTGGTCTACCCTAGCCTTTACTTTGCCCTTTGTTTTGCTCTTCTTACCTTTCTATCCAAAGGCTTGAGGACAATATTATGAAAATGGAAGAGGATGTAGATGAAGATGAAGAAATGGGAGATACGATACTGCGTGAAGAGTTGGACAGAGCACTGAAAGACCTGAGTCAAAACAAGGCCCCCGGAGTAGACAACATTCCATTGGAACTACTGACGGCCTTGGGAGAGCCAGTCCTGACAAAACTCTACCATCTGGTGAGCAAGATGTATGAAACAGGCGAAATACCCTCAGACTTCAAGAAGAATATAATAATTCCAATCCCAAAGAAAGCAGGTGCTGACAGATGTGAAAATTACCAAACAGTCAGTTTAATAAGCCACAGCTGCAAAATACTAACACGAATTCTTTACAGACGAATGGAAAAACTACTAGAAGCCGACCTCGGGGAAGATCAGTTTGGATTCCGCAGAAATACTGGAACACGTGAGGCAATACTGACCTTACAACTTATCTTAGAAGAAAGATTAAGGAAAGGCAAACCTACGTTTATAGCATTTGTAGACTTAGAGAAAGCTTTTGACAATGTTGACTGGAATACTCTCTTTCAAATTCTAAAGGTGGCAGGGGTAAAATACAGTGAGCAAAAGGCTATTTACAATTTGTACAGAAACCAGATGGCAGTTATGAGAGTCGAGGGACATGAAAGGGAAGCAGTTGTTGGGAAGGGAGTAAGACAGGGCTGTAGCCTCTCCCCGATGTTATTCAATCTGTATATTGAGCAAGCAGTAAAGGAAACAAAAGAAAAATTTGGAGTAGGTATTAAAATCCATGGAGAAGAAATAAAAACTTTGAGGTTTGCCGATGACATTGTAATTCTGTCAGAGACAGCAAAGGACTTGGAAGAGCAGTTGAATGGAATGGATAGCGTCTTGAAAGGAGGATATAAGATGAACATCAACAAAAGCAAAACGAGGATAATGGAATGTAGTCAAATTAAGTCAGGTGATGCTGAGGGAATTAGATTAGGAAATGAACCACTTAAAGTAGTAAAGGAGTTTTGCTGTTTGGGGAGCAAAATAACTGATGATGATTGAAGTAGAGAGGATATAAAATGTAGACTGGCAATGGCAAGGAAAGCGCTTCTGAAGAAAAGAAATTTGTTAACATCGAGTATAGATTAAAGCGTCAGGAAGTCATTTCTGAAAGTATTTGTATGGAGTGTAGCCATGTATGGAAGTGAAACATGGACGATAAATAGTTTGGACAAGAAGAGAATAGAAGCTTTCGAAATGTGGTGCTACAGAATAATGCTGAAGATTAGATGGGAATGAGGAAGTATTGAATAGGATTGTGGAGAAGAGAAGTTTGTGGCACAACTTGACCAGAAGAAGGGACATGTTATGAGGCATCAAGGGATCACCAATTTAGTATTGGAGGGCAGCGTGGAGGGTAAAAATCGTAGAGGGAGACCAAGAGATGAGTACACTAAGCAGATTCAGAAGGATGTAGGTTGCAGTAGGTACTGGGAGATGAAGAAGCTTGCACAGGATAGAGTAGCATGGAGAGCTGCATCAAACCAGTCTCAGGACTGAAGACCACAACAACAACAACCTTTCTTGCATGTTCTGTCTGACTTGGTGTTCTTCCTATGCTTCTCTCACCCTGTCCATATCGTCAGTATTTACCGTGTATCGAGGGGGGTGGGAGATGTGCTCTCATTACAGTTCTTGCCTTTGAGGGCCTCTGGCTGCTCCCTGGATGGGGCACCTTGCCCACCTTTCTTCCTTTCCACATTTCCTTCTTCCTTGTTCCTTTCTCTAGGTTTTGTTGACCTTCAATGAACCTCAGGGCTTTCTTTCCCTGGGTTTCGCATACTAGGCCCTTTGGTATGTAGTTTTGTTGTCTTGCCTGTTTTGTGTAGGAGAGACTGATGAACTTGCCATTTGGTCCCCCTGATCCTTAAACCAACCAACCTGACTGCCTGTGTGACAGCTGTTTGCCCACACCTGTCCACCTGTGCCCGTGGGTGCCTGGCCATCTGTAGGTGGGCACTCAGGCTTGAATAGCCTACTCTACGGTATAGCAGGAATTGTTAGGAGAAACAACTTTAATCTACCTATGAAATCACTTCTCCTGTCTATCAGAGATTTTGTTTCAATGTGGTTTCTAGCTGGGTGTTGCACTCCCTTCTATGTCAAAGTTAGATTCCCTAGAGGAAACTGCAGACCATGTTTCCTTCTAGTGTTGTATTGGTGAATATTTCTATTACTCTCAAACTGCAATGGATTGTTGACAAAAAATTTTGTGAGTGAATAAATGTACTGCTAGGCTCTGCTTAATATTACCAGTTGTTTTAACAAATGCCTGCAAGATGTAAATGTGGGAATTCCACACATAATTCTAATTACTTTCTTATGTGAAATGAATGTAACTTGCCTGAGGAGTCACCCCAGAATATTATGTCAAAGGACTTCATTGAATGAAAATGTGCAAACTGTAATCAGTTATTGATTTTTACACCACCAAACTTGATAATTAGCCTTATGACAAAACTAGCTGAATCTATACACTTTAAATGCGAACATTTTTAGGTTAGGCTTTACCGTGACTGTTACTGACATTAAATGAAACAACAAGTTTACTGTTACCAGTCACCGTTGACGATGACTGGTAACAGTAAACTTGTTGTTTCATTTAATGAATCTATACATTTTAGTAGGTCTCCTATATGGTTTTTCCAGTTAAAATTTTCATCAACATTCACATTTATTATTTTGTCTTGATAAACTCACATTAATAGTTGATGACTACACCGTCCCTGTTCATAGAGTGTCTGTATTGTCATACAGTGTCGGTATCATCACAATACAATGTCACTGAAAATTACAGCTGTGGTAAACTTCACGAAATACGAGGGCTATCCACAAAGTACATTACGTTTTGGAATTAAAAATAAATAAAGTATTGGAAATTTTTTTTATTATATACAGACGAAAGCCACACTTAAATACTACTTTTCTACATAGTTGCCATTTAAATTAAGGCACTTATCGTAGCGATGGACGAGCTTGGAAATTCCTTTGTCGTAAAATTCGGCCGCCTGCGCCTTCAACCATGTGGTTAATCAGTAACCCAGTAGAAATACGATTTTTGTGGATTTCCTGGAAAGAGGCACTGCAATAAACTCTCAAAGGTATTGCCAAACTCTGCACAACCTCAGAAGAGCAATACAAAACAAGTGCAAGAAAAAGTTGGGCTCAAAGATCTTGCTGATTCACGACAACGCCTGGGCCCACAAGGCAAATGCCACTTGTGAAGTTCTCGAATCTTTTAAGTGGGAGTTGTTTCCTCATCCGCCGTACAGTCCCGACCTGGCACCGAGCGACTTCCACTTATTCCCAGCAATGAAGAAGTGGTTGGCTATGCAGCGTTTTGATGACGACGCGCAGCTTCAAGAAGAGGTAACCACATGGTTGAAGGCGCAGGTGGCTGAATTTTACGACGAAGGAATTTCCAAGCTCATCCATCGCATAGCCCTGAGCCTGGTAACTGCTTAATCAAATTCACATTTTGGATTATAGTTACCAATTGCCTGCACCTGAGAGATTAGATGGGTATTGGCCATATGGAACAGGCTCGGGTTCTCACTACTCATCAGACCTTAAGTTCTCAACCTACACTAACTGTTCCTGTTGTTAATAGGTTCATCATCACTTTTCAATATCTCCAATCTCCTTTTTTCAAAACCTTTTGACAACTATTATTTCACTCACTTCCTTGTTTTGCCTTCCAACAAAACAATAAACAACACAGAAAATCTATAACTCTTGTATGATAATTCCAGTAAGAAAATTGGAAACACAACATGTACAAATTCCATGCTACATATTATTTTATAACTATAAATTTTATAATCAGAATTATTACCTCTTTGTATATTGAGTGCTATAAGATCAACCCCTGAGAATGGGATATGCCTATCCTCAAACAGGTGGTTTGTGATTTCTCCTGTCATAAACTGGTCCAGATTTTCCATAGGTGTTGATGCAAGGCCTCTTATGATTTCATCAATGATGTTAGCCTGCAATCAATGCAGTATCACAGACACTGTTATGCTGGAGTAATGTGTGACCTAAAATAACTCAGTTACCTTATTCTTGGTGCTAGGAGATATTGATAACTTCAATGCAACTGCTGATTACTGAAGTACATGCCACAAATACACGTATGATCACAACAATTACTGTTTATTACAAAGATGGATACATAGTAAAAATGGAAAAATAAATAATTGTGTGTGCAACAATCAACTTAAGCTTCTCAGAAATAGACTGTATATGTTATTAACTAATTTGATGTTTATCCCATTGAAAGAACAAATCATTTATGAAAACTGTGATTACTACCATACCTTATCTGATTTAATTTCTTTTTTCAAAACTGAAACATCTTTTCATTTTAATAATTACATTACCAGAGCAGAAATAAAAAAACAATTGTAAGAACTCACATATTTCCACTCATTTATCTGAAATACTGTCTCCTTCTTTTGAATCATTAAGTTTTTGCAGGTGTTTAACCTAACCACTTATTTTACTACTTCCTTTTTAAATGTTTAATTTTCCAAACAGCACAGTCCCTCATGTATTATTAAGTGTTTTTTTTAAGCTGTCTGGTTTTAACAGAGGTTAAAGAACTGCATAGCCGTAATTAGCTGTAATTATCTTCCATTAGATTCCATATAGAATTCCATGTAGGAAATAATGTAAAAAAATCTACTGCTTATTATAATGGAATCTGAATTTGTTTCCATTCTCTAATATTGTGATACATACCTGGTAAATCATGTCGGGATTGAAAAAGCCATTTCGTAACAATATAGGAGGATCAATTGCCTGGTAATTTGGGCCAAATCGAGGAATATGTGGCCGTAAAAGACTGTGCCCAATTCGAAAAGCTGCAGTGGCAAACTCATTAACTATGCTTGGATTACAAGAAGCACTATATCCTGAAAATATATGATGTTACAATAAGAGAGGCAGATTTTTAACAGTTTATCTATGAACACACACTGTACTACATTTATGTACAAATAATTTATTTTTGATCAATGATAAAATATTTCAGGTTATGTACTAAACTACTTGCATCAGTACACAAATGTCTGTGTTTGAAAAAATAGCCAGTATCAAAGTATTGTGGCACAAAAGAAGAGGATCATAGGTCAGAAACCATTGATACAGCCTAAATAATGGTTATCCCTCAAACATATATGACACATTCATCTATTACAACAATACTTTTGATATTTCCAGTTATTTAAGAATAAGTGTTTTATTGTGGATGTTTTGAAATACATTAACTGAATAGAATGAGTAAGGAAGGATTTGCAACAAAGGCATCTCAGGAATTTGTAATGGAATTGAAGAAATATCGATACAAGTAACACTGTTAGTCGACTATTACAGATGTAGTTGTACCAGTTGTGTAATGAGCTGTATGACAGATTTCATTAAACAGAAATTAATTACAAACTTATTGAAAAGTTGCAGCTGGACATAAATTTTTGATGGACATATTTGGTTATTATAACAATCATTCGATGTCATCAATCACAACATCTTGCTTCAGAAACTTGAATCTGTAGGTATTAGGGGCCCGGCCTAGGAATGGATAAAATCATATATCCAAAACAGAGAGCAATTAGTTGAGCTTACTATCCAAGAAGGGAACAAGAGAAAGTCCTATTGCTCAGAAAAGCAGAGCATCAAGTATGGTGTACCACAAGGCTCCATTCTAGGACCAGTTCTGTTTCTACTCTTTGTAAATGACTTGGAACCGACTAGCCCATGCATAATTACATACAATTTGCAGATGACACAAACGTGATGATAAAAGGAAGGACCAAAGAAAAATTACTACAAGAGATTAAAAATTGTACCACCCACATTACAGACCGGTTTCCTGGAAACAGCTTAGTAACAAACACAGACAAAACAGTTACAATGCATATACACAAAGTGCAAAATAAATGTCCACTAGCACCAGACATAAGACTTGTTTACTAGAACCTTCGAAAATGTAAGCTCTACAAAATATCTTGGGATATGGATACAAGAAGATCTAAGATGGGTCCAACATACAAAATACATTAGAAATAAATTAAATACCATTTGCTATACTATCAAAATTCTTTCTGATTGCACATCAAAAGAGACACTAAAAGGTATATACTTCGCCCAGGCAGAATCCTTACTGCGATACAGCATAATCTTTTGCGGAAAAGCATCTGCTAGCAAAAGTTGTTTTATATGCCAAAAGAGCCATAGAAAATGCTGCATCAGGAACCTCATGCTAGCCCTTTTTCAAGAAACTACATAATCTTCCACTACCATGTCTGTACATTTTACAAGTAATCATATTTGTAAGGAAAATCATAGAAAATAGCAACAATCTTGTGTCACCTAACAAGAGTATCCACCTGTATAACACAAGAAGAAAGCAGGACATACATGTTCAACATGCACACACAACACTAAAACAGAATGGACCACTGCGAACAGGAAACAAGACTATACAATAAGCTACCTGCAAACATTAAAACAATAAAAGACACTACAAAATTTAAAACTGCTGACCATAAATATTTATTGCAAAAATGTTACTATAGTATAGATGAATATCTTGAAAGATAAAAATTTATTTCCAAGGTTAAATATAATGTATGGAAGCTGAACTTTCAGTTGTGATAATATTAAGCCTAAATCGATGTAAATATTCTTGTATGATTTAAAAACATGTATTGTAAATCACAATGACTTGTACAATATCATATTGTATACCTTTTACAACAAATGATCAAAAGGACCATTAAAAATGTAATGTAGTCTTTCATTCGAGGAAGCTGTTACGTGCAATCATTGGAAACTGTTGCTCCCTTGACATTTTTCCAGAACATTGTGCAATATTATTGTCTCAAAGGTATTTCCTCAATTCTAGCTCAGTCATCTGAACATGGAGCTTTTAACAGAACAGGCTGGGATGGTCCTACTTGTTCTTAAACTAGTCCTGATGTTACTGTTTCTCTACAGAAAATATGGTGAACATTAATAAAGAAAGACTCTTTATACACCTTCAGATTTGTGTCTGTGATTAAAGTTGAATTTTTTTAACCAAACTTTTACAGATGAAGAAGTGAACATAAGATTTAGATACTGCAGTCATTGTGCAATTAATTTTTTGGTTGTTATTTGATTCTCCAATTATTCTTGCCATACACGGTGAGAAAAAAATTGTGATAACTATTATATCAGCCAAACCCATCATTCTCTTAATGTAAAGTTTAAGGAGCATTTACACCCATGTAACAAAACTGCCTCTGGGTTACACTTAGCAGAAACCGGCCATACTATTTGGAGCATTGAAAATAGTATGCGTATCCTCCACACAGCACAAAAAGGCCATCCTTCCAATTTACTAGAAGAACTTGTAATTTATAAAGCCAAAATGCAGGATCTAGCATCAGTGCTTAATGGGCAACTTGACTTTATACCCAATGCTCACTTTGCTTTATTTGATAATGTTTTACATTAATTAATGAATGCCTCTTGTATATGTATCTTGCCCTGTTGTTACATGCATCATATATTTACTTACGTTGTTTATTTTACTCTCACATCTGATCAACCTTCCCCGTTTATTAATGTATTTTATCAACAAAATAATCTTATTAAGTATTATTTTATTATACTTTTCTCGGAAAAGCAACTCGCAGCGTACGTGAGACCCTTTGGCAGTTATGTTCCTCCAACTTCCTGCCTGCACTGAATGCTGGTGCCCATGTCAACAGATATTGCTCATTACTTACTTTAGTCTTTTGTTCTCTTCCTTTTCATTTCTTTTCCTACTTATTATATCAACTTTATATATTTTTTATTAGCTCCATAAGCTTGTTCTTGTGTATGTTGTTATTTCTTATCTGCAATGACCACAAGAGCATCTCAGAATCATATCTTATCACTTAACCATTTCCTTTTCTCAATTTTAAATTTAGTTTTATTCATGATTAAAAATTTTTGCATTTTACCACTGTAATAACTCATACATTTGGCATGCACACTACCAACTTTACCCATTGTACTCTTCATTTACTGCATTCTGTACAATTTTATAATTAATGAATATTCATAGATTTACAGTATCGACATCTATTAAGCTTATGGGACAAACAAATGTTGGACAGTATGATTCCTTCGGCACTATGGACAAGTAACACTATATTTTGAATATGTGTGATGATGCTATGCTGATTTTGTTATGATGCCACTATGGCTTTATTATATTAGGGCATGTTATAAAACAGGTCTAAGGACCGAACATGTTGTGATCATTGATGGAAGTACAAGTTCTATATTTTTGGAATTATGCTTTTAATATGTGATCATGTCACAGTTTTGGAAATTGAGCAAGGATGTATGAAACAGAAATAACAAATCACCAGACTGGGAGAAGACAGAAGAGTTAAACAAGTGCCAACAGAAAATGGAGATGCAGACTGATTGAGAGACAAATGGCTACAAAGAAGACAGAGTAGACTTTAGGCTCACTCTATTAAGTGTAGAAACAGAAACACAGACACTCAGCAGAAAATTACCAATATTACATTCCTCTATTAATGTGCCGTAATTTAAGAGAAATTTATATTCATTACTCTATCACTATTCTGTATCAAAAGTGTCTCTTTCGGTCAGTATTAAGAACTAGAGAAATCAGTCAGTTACTTTTAAATATACACTACAGATATATAGAAAACCTCACCTTTATAGAATCCCTGAGGCTGCAGTTTTAGTTCATATAGGTTCACAGCACTCCATCCTAACAGTCTTGGAAGAAATTCATTGTAGGTTATGTGCTGCAAAGCTGCTGTGAGGATTCGTCTGCCATGCTGGTATAGACGTTCATCATCCCAATGTGGATTCACGGCAGAAAGTGCCCTGGCTATGCTGTTGTGCTCTCTCATGAATATTGTGTGAATAGCTGTTAAAGCTGGCTGTTCGCTGGCACGTCCATCACCTTCAGGAGAGTATTTTTTATTATTTCTCAAAGTTATATTATGATATGCATCTCATAATGAAGTTGATAAATAACAGTTTGACAGATAATGTTTTAGTGACTGGCCTCTGTTTATTAACAATGACATTACTCACTTAATTTCTTTTGCAGACTTCACACCGGAGAAGCTGTATGAGTCTGTATACCCATAGCTACAGCACTCCCATTTACTTAAAGAGAAAAGGCATCTTGATGAGAACAGAATATGGGACATTTGTAGAGTATGTGTCGCACTTAGAAGTACGATTCTCTTCTACCTTGAGAGCTTTTCATAGCAAAGGGTGGAACAGCATATTAAAAGTTTTGTGTTGGCATCTGAATACTGACTGACTGACTGCAGAAATAAAATTATTATGAGCAAGTCATTGAATTGGCATCAAACTGAGGAAGAAAAACCTCATGGCAAGCTAGCAACCAAATACGGGATGCTCTTCTGCTTTGGAAACAGAAATACATGATAAAGATACGAACATGAAGTAACAGGGGCAATATGAAATAACAAATTTAATTAACAAAACAAAGCTTAAAGACTATGCTGCAGACTTATTGTCAGAATTGAGGAGCATTTTCTCAAGAGTCAATAAATGCAAAAAGAAAGTAAATGTTTGAGGGAACACATTATTTAAATGTCATACCAAAACAGTAATTACATAAAGAAGATAATTTAATATTAAACTGCTTGTGTAGGCACAATTCTGATTACGTGTTTCAATTCCTAAATTTTCATTGTTTATATAAGAGTAGAAGGACCCTAGCCCCCCCCCCCCCCCCCCCCAAGTCTATAAATGCAAAGACTGTAGTTAAAAGTTTTGTTAATATATACACTGAAAGTGATTTTTTTCTGTTTCTTTTTTATCTTTAATATTACTTATAAAGAAAGCTACTTTATTGTTCATTTTGCATAGAAATACAATAATGTACTACAATATAACACTTTACTTGCATACTTTTCCATAAATGTTTGATATGCAGAACTGCAAAATAGTAAAAAATGTTACTGAACCACAACACAAAATACTGGCTACAACAATACTAAGTTGGAAATCTACTGATCACTTTCAACAATGTTTCTTTTGCTCCTTCTGGTACACTAAAATGAGGCATAAATTTTATAGAATCCTTTTTCTTTTCTTTGTTGACCACGTTCTCTTTTTCCAAGGTGGCTGCTTGCTTCAGCTCCTGACTGCAGTTTGGAGATTTCTGTACCTTAACCTATACAGGACCTCCTTTATAAGTGTCATAGACTACCAACAATACCCTATTCATAGACTCTTCATAAGCCGTCACTCACTGATTAGTTATTTTGAAAGTCATCTTAGTCTGTAGAGCTTTTAGTGCACTGAACTTGAGCTCCTTTGCTTCCCAATCTTTATTTAATATATCGCTGATGCCATGTTGTTCCAGCACTTTGCAGCATTCAGGTGGTAAAAGAAAATTTTCCTTTTTCCATTGTATCAAACACTGTCAAGAGGCATATAGCTGTGTCCACAAACAAGGGAATTATGTGCCAGCTTATTAAAATTTCTGCTTTCTTCCATGAAGGCCATTAGTGTGCACTCATTACTGTATTTTTATTTTGACTGGTACAGGCGTCAGTGCATAAATGAATTTCATATGGACCATTTTGTTTGGGAGATCTCAAGATTCCTGAGAAAACCCAATATACCAAAGACTACTTGATTGCATCCTTCAAATCCTTCTGTTTCGAGCCAAGTATAAAAATCAATCGTTTCATCTGTGCTTGGAAATGAATCATAATGCACAAATTGTACAGCCAAACATGTTTTGAATAGAACATTTCACCTATGGAGAGCTTTAGTATTGGCTGATTCTCTTGTATATCAACATATACTTTAAAGATATTTGCAAAGAACTTTTTTGCACAATTTTTTTTGCAACCTGTGGTTTGATATTAACTGGTTCTTTTTATATAGATATTGGTTCTTTCTTAATTTTAGGAGACCAGTCTTGCATATTGAACATGTATCTATAAATGGAATTTTAAATGACAATTTAAAGTTTGCTAGAAAACAAGTTGGAAGGCCTGGCACTTCCTTTTTTTACAGATATTTTTCTGCATTTTGACTGTATTCAGCTTAGATGGTAAATACTATCTTTTGGATTTTTTCCTTGAATAGTGGCTCTCTCTACACCTCTATGTTTTGATATCACTCTTTACAGCTTGTCTAATTTTCTTATCTTTACTAGTACTGCAGTCTTCCCATCAGTTTTCAGCTGGTAACTTCCCTATAATATGGAATTTATTGGCCAAATTGGAGTGTCTGTCTTGGATGTACCTGATGTTGCCTGAAATGTTGCAGCACAGCACATACAAGTACTGTCTGGCCATTTTTTTCCCCTAAAGCTGTATTTTATTAAAACAGCTTTCTTCCTTTTTGCTTCTCTCTTGATGTTCCTGTGTTTTGGCGATTACCACATATTTTAGTAATAATTTATCCTAGTTAGTTTTGTTTAAACTATGTACATGCTTATAAAAAGTAGTGATATCCTTATAAGTGAGATCAGTTGCTCTGCATTCTTTTCTTCGTAAGGATTTTGGGTTCACTTGTATGTATGGTAGGCCATGTGAACAGGAAAACATTTTCTTTTTCTTGTTGGATTTCTTGGATGCTTTCAATCATCTTGGACTTCCTGCCACTTGAACACCCAGTTATATTTGTACCACTTTCTGAATCACTTGTATTAACCTACATTTTATAGCTTAGCAGCCTACTCTTTTACTGGAAACTTCTTCCTGACAATGATGGTTCAAACTGAGCAATAATCAGAAGTTAATGTTGTTGTGTAAACCACTAATTACTGTTGTTGGTTCTGGTGACAAGTGATTGCCTACAGTTTATGTTTACTTATTTATTTATAAAACTCTCTCATATTATTATTAACAATGACATTCTACATTGTTAAGCCGTCTTCATGTCTCTCAGAAGCAAACCACAATTTGCATTTATCAACTTTTGCTTTAACGGGCTGAGAACAAATACAGTACTGAGTTTTGTAAAAAGTCATAGTCTTCAACACCCTATACAATAGCAAATATCAGGTTTTGACCAAAACATTTCAACGAGTCATGTGTGACAACAAGGTTGATTTGTAACTACAAAAATTTGAATTTTGAAAAATTGATCATTTATCAACCCATGAAAAAAGCTCCTTAGTTCTCAGTGGTTTCACACTTACTGTAACCAATCCATTCCACTAACTTTCACATTCCAGGTTCACAAAAACTACAACTATGTGGCTGTGAGTCAATGCAATGAAACATTTATATTGTTCATAAGTACAACATTAAAAACCAATTAAACAAGTGAGAGCTGTGTCATCGTTACTCACACTACTAAATATGGCTAAAAATAACAAAACAGCAAACTGTGGCTTTGGTTTTAAAGTAATGTTGCTCAAATGACATAACAGAGTTGTTGACGATCTGTACATATGTAGCCTACATTACAAGAAGATGGAATGGTGAGCCAGTACTTACCTTAAGGAGGCTAAATTCCAAGTAAAATAGACTCATTTAAAAGTAGAAACAACTATTCTTTACTTTTAGAACTGTTCATTCCTTCCTCTGTGAGAAATGGATTGTTAGTTGCTTCCTCAGTGAGAAATTAGGGATGGGTTGGGGAAGACCGGAAAGGAGGAGACCCTAGGTTGAGAGGGACCAACTTGGATGTGAGGACGCAATATGAAGGAGGCTGTGTCAGAGAGAGTGTGAGGTCAAAATACATTGGTAAGCACTGTGAATGCTTCAGTCCAGAGACGATAAGACAATGTGAAAAGTAAATATGTATTAAAAGGAAGAGAGATGAGTGTTTGAATGAACACTGCAATTAATATCTAGAAGGAGATGGGAAAAAATCAAAAGAAAAGAGAACATGAAAGATGAAGATGAAAAAGAAGTAATAACTGAAATAAATGAAATGCTACCAATGGAAAAAATGAGGGTTGGTTATTAACAGATGTGTGGACTGGAAGGTTGCAGAATGTGAGGAGAAGCTGGAGAGAAAGTTTCCATCTTGGGAGTTCAGGAAAACTAGGACTGCATAGAAGGATTCAAATGGCCTGTTAGATGAAGCAAGACTCTAGTACCTTTAGTTAAGCTGTAGAACAGGCTAAGAAACTGGGTACTGAGTGTCCCCAAGGCAACCAAGTCTTCTGTGTCCATTTATAAACTTAACCAGTTTAATGGCAGTCATTCTAATGGCTAATTCCATGTCCAGTTTTACCATAGCTGCAGGCACATCTCAAAGGAAGTCCTGTTAAGTTTTAACTCAAGACATGCTGCACTTTGGCTCCAGGACCATCAGCTGGAGGTCATTTGGCCACTGAGCATATTATCATGAATTAATCATCATGTTTGACAACTCTTTGCAAGTTTACTATTACAGTGAGAATCCTACACTTAACTTGGCATGGAAGAAATTCTCCCGTGACCCACCTTCAGTTGAACTCACCAATGATTCAACTTAAAGTGTCATTTGAAAGTATTTTTATTCAGGACAAAACTGACTGAAGCCAATTAATGAATTTGTAGAAGATGAAGTGGAACTGATTACATGCTGCTCTGGAGTAAAGTTTGCTAAAGACACAAAAATTTGCTTAATCACAAAGCCCTATTTTAAACACAGTATGAATATAAAAAAATCTTGCTGCAACCATTTTTCAGAGATCTACAATATAAAGGATAGCCTTTGATCAATCAATGACCCCAATGTCAAGACGCTTCAAGAATTGACAAGGAATTGTGTGAAGCCAGGCAAGAAGCTTGGTACAGCATGCATAACAGAAGAAAATGCTAAACTAAAATCATCAATATACAAATAAGAGCTTGGTGCTTCTCCTGTCAAGTTTCAGAAAGTTAGCAGCAGAGATTCATATGGGTATGCAAAGCAGAATATCAAGGCTCCCATCAGTAATAATATTGCAAATCCTGGTGGTTTTGATCTAGGTGAAGTAATGCAAACCAGTACAAGCCATCTATGCAAAAGCACCTTGATTTTGAGATATAGATCTGAAAGAAAAGTTGCATGCATCAAAAAGCTATGAATTTTGACACTACAACCAAGAGGTTGGACAATGGAAAAAAACAGCATCCACATTTTATGTGCCAGTAAATAGGGTGAAGATTGCCACAAAGCTAAAAAGGGAATTCTTGAATTGCCTGAAAGAAATCAAGGAAAAAAAGAGTTCAGACCAAATAAAGTCAAAAGTTCCACAATTTTATGAAGATGGTGAGTATAGCAGGATGTGTCCTGGGCTCAAAGATTGTGTTCCCATTATAACTGAAGGAGAGGAGATCAAGAAGCAGAAACAACTCTTACTTTGCAACCTGAAAGAACTATTCATCATTTATCAAGACCACAGTGGAGCTGAAATTGTAATTTCTAAGTTCTGCGAATCATATCCAAACTGGTGTGTTCCTGTCTGTTCTTCAGAACATATTCAGTTTGTGTATTCACATTACACCAGAATGTTAAGCTTATGATAGATGGAAGTCCAACCCAAGAAGATTACAAATGTCTACTCAAAAAAACTGTCAGTAAACTTAAAATCAAAAGACTGCTTGCTCCACCATTGCAAAAAGTGCCCCGGGGAAGAAGCATTAGAACTATTTTTAATGGATTCTTTCAAAAATAATGATCCTGAAGGTATTATTGAATTTAAGCAGTGGGTCCACACTGACAGAGAAACACTGGACACAAAACAGCTGGCAACTGAAGATTTTATTTCAGAACTGACAGGGAAAATATGGAACCTTCCATGCCGTCACAACACTGTGATGCATCAAAGCCATCATTTGAAAATGATCCAAGACAATTTGAAGATGGGAGAAATTGTTGTTTTAATGGATTTTGTAAAAAACTATTCATTTGTGGTCCAAGATGCTCTGCAGTCCTTCCACTGGGAAAACAGACAAGCCCCTTTACATCCACTTATAGTTTATTACAGAGGTGCTGCAGATACAAAAAATTTGAACACTGCATATCAGTGATTCCCTCCAGCATGACAGTTTTGCTGTACATGTCTGCTTGAGAAGGTATACTGAGCTTCTGATTGGGGATCTCTACTGTTTTCATCATTCCACTGACAATCCTGCTGCCCAATACAACAATTTAAGGAACTTCATCATCTTACATAATCATGAAAATAATTTTGGATGCAAGGCTGAGTTGAGCTCCTTTGGGACAAGCCATGGTAAATCACCATGTGATTGAATTGTTGGAACAGCAAAACAACTTTCAGTACTTGCAAGCCTTCAGTGGCCTCAGAAAAACTAAATTTTGATGCTATTTGACTTGCTCACATTTTTTATGAAATTTGCATGGAATCAAGTTCTTCTTCACTGAGAAGGCCAAAGTTGAAATTGCAACACTGGCTGAAGAAGAAAGGTTTAAAAATGGTCACACTATTTCTAGTACAAGAATAAATCACCAGTTTGCGCCAAATGATGAAAAGCAAATTCATATCAGCCACATTTCAAATGATAAGCATCTTTTATATTTAAACTGACCATTCTATGACAAGTTGCTTTGGAAAATCTCAAACTTGGACATTACATAGCTTGTATCTATGACAAATTGTGGATTGGGAATGTCTATGACATATCAGTTGAACAGAATGATCTGCTAATACACTACCCGCATCCCGAGAGCCCTGCACATCCATTTTATTGGCCTGATAGACAAGACTATTGCCGAGTTTCGGAAAAGCATATTATCACCAACATTCCTACTCCACTCTAAACATTTATGGTGTGTCAGTACAAGTTCCCTGGACAAACATCATCCATTGCTAAAGAAACATTCAAGACCAGTCAATAGTAAAGAGCAGCTCCACCTTGGGAACCTGATAACAAACTCACAGTAGGCTTGGGAACCTGGCAGATATGCTCTTAGTCTTGGGAACCTGATTGACCTTGTAACAGGTCTGAGGACCTAGCAAAGTAATCCAACTCAGATTTGGCAACCTTCACGAAGAGACCAAGCCATTGCTGTTCTTGCATAAATATCAGGTGTGGCTCCTTGGCGATGATGTTATCAGTTTTTTAAAATTGGTAGTAGTAGAGCTCCTACCAATTTTTCTAAATTGATAGTAACAAAACTGCCATGGACAACTGCAAGGCCTTAAAAATAAATTGATTCTCATGCATCTATTTACATAAAATACATATTTACTGTAACAACATTGCTTACTTTTGAAGCTAAACATTTAACCTGAAATAAAAGATACCAACAAGTGAAATAAGCATCTAGGAGACAAAAAAACTGTGTTTTCTAATGGAACTAGGTAGGAAAAAAACCTGACTGACCACAATTTTGAGATATCTGGCCCTGAAAACTTGTCAAATTTGTTGATTAAATTTAAGACCTCCAGTTTAGGTCTAAATATTTCAGTAACTCAATAAGCAAGAAAGTCAATATTTATCATGAAAAAAGCAAACAAATACTGTGACGTACAAAGGTTTTAGTCTGGTGAAACCAATGGTTGAAACTGGGGTGGTGTAGGTGTGGCAATTTGTGCTCCCTAATTGACCTTGTCCATGTTACATTTGAACTTGAGCAACAAAAGTTGAGCAGAAACACCAACCTGCAGATTTCTCACTGCTGTAATCAACTTATAAAGAGTTGTCAAACATGACCAGGCAAGGTGGCGCAGTGGTTAAGTACTGGACTTGCATTCGGGAGGACGATGGTTCAATCCCGTGTCCGGCCATCCTGATTTAGGTTTTCCGTGATTTCCCTAAATCGCTCCAGGCAAATGCCGGGATGGTTCCTTTCAAAGGGCATGGCCGACTTCCTTCCCCATCCTTCCCTAAACCGATGAGACAGATGACCTCGCTGTCTGGTCTCCTTCCCGAAAACAACCCAACCCAAGTTGTCAAACACGATGATTTATTCACAATAATAACTGATGGCTCTGTTGCCAAAAGTGCAGCATGTGTTGAACTAAAAATTTACACAACTTTCTTTGAGATGTGTCTGTAGCAACGATAAAAGTTTTCACAAAATTGGACATGGACAGGTGGGGGCCATTTCTAAAATTGGCTGATTTGATGTGGAATGGCCCTTTTACAAAAAGCCATGCAGTGAACACAGGTTAGTTGGCATATATACTGAGGTGACAAAAGTAATGCCCAAGAAAAGCACTGCAGGCAACCTTGTGCTGTTTACAAAGGCACTCGTGTCGCTCATTTGCTGTCATAGCCCATTAAATCCACAGCCCTGTCCTAATGATACATTTGTCATATGTCCCACATTGATTTCTGTGGTTATTTTAGTCAGTGTTGCTTGTCTGTCAGCACTGACAACTCTCTGCAAACGCCACTGCTCTAAATTGTTAAGTGAAGCTTTTTGGCCACTGCATTGGCCATGGTTAAAGGTAATGCCTGAAATTTGGTATCTCAGCACACTCCTGACACTATGGATTGTGGAATATTGATTTCTCTGATGATTTATGAAAAGAAATGTCCCATGCATCTACCTCCAATTACCATTCTGCGTTCAACGTCCATTAATACTCGTCGTGTGGCGATAATCAGCTCTGCCAATGCACTGCCCTTTTATACCTTGTGTATGCGATAGTACTGTCATCTGTATATGTGCATATCGCTATCCTATGACTTCTGTCACCTCAGCATAACGTGGATGGTTTCAAACCTTGCTCTGCCTTTGATGGTGTAAGAGTTACAGTGGTTGTGATAGAGTTAATGGTAGTGGGTGTGTTCTGGGGCAGGATTGACAGTGAGACTGATTGCAGTGGTAGGAATCTTGGGGTAAGAATAAAGGCCTGGGAGTGTCACAGGGTTCAACAAGGATGTTACAATGTTAAGAGGGTGAAGGATGGCAATCGTGAGTAGTGTAAAAAGAATATCAGGGAGGATCAATCTTATTTCAGGGCCTGACTTAAGAAAGTCATAGCCCTGACAGACTAATATTTTGAGGCTTATGTGGTACTGGGTGACAAAATGGATGCTTTTGAGCCTTTTGGAAGTTCCAAGTTGTATTTGTGGGAGTCAGAAATGACAACTGAACAGATTTGTTTGTGGATAAAATCTACAAGGGTTGGAACTTTAATAGTGGCAACTATTTATTTACAGTTCATACAAAATAGATATGTGTTTCAAAGTTTTACTGATCTTCAAAGTAGTCACCAGCATTGTATGTAACCCACTGCAAGTGATGTGGAAGTTGTAGGATACTCTTAGCAGTGCCAGTTGTGTTGACAGTTTGAGCAGCGCGGTCTCTGCCCGAGGAATTTGTAGCAATTCTGAAGCGAATGCCGTGAAATGTTTCCTTCAGTTTAGAAATCGAGATGAACTTAAAAGGACTTCAGTCAGGGGGGTGCAGTAGGTGGTATAGCACTTAGCAGCCCCATCAGTCAAACACATCAGTAATAGCTTGCACTGTACATGCTTGAGCATTGTCCTGCAAAATGATGTTCAGGTCCTGCAGAAAGTGTCATCACTTCTGTTCCTATGCTGTTCATGTTTGGAACACAACCTATGACCAGCTTAGAGACAAAAGTGATGACACTTTCTGCAGGACCTGAACATAATTTTGCAGGACAATGTTCAAGCATGTACAGTGCAAGCTATTACTGATTTGTTTGACTGATGGGGCTGCTAAGTGTTATACCACCTACTGCACTCCCATGACTTAAGCCCTTGTGAGTTCATCTCGATTTCTAAAATGAAGGAAACTCTTCACAGCATTTGCTTCAGAAGGGCTACAAATTTGTCGGGCAATAGATCACGCCACTCGAACTGTCAACACAACTGGAACTGCTAAGAGTATCCTACGACTTCCACATTGCTGGCAACGGGTTACATACAATGCTGGTGAC
The DNA here is from genome assembly GCF_021461385.2 of Schistocerca piceifrons. Taxonomy (NCBI): domain Eukaryota; kingdom Metazoa; phylum Arthropoda; class Insecta; order Orthoptera; family Acrididae; genus Schistocerca; species Schistocerca piceifrons. The sequence goes on along the minus strand of NC_060139.1, from coordinate 388,690,808 downwards.
TACTTTGAAGGTCAGTAAAACTTTGAAATGCGTATCCATTTTGTATGAGCTGTAAATAAATAGTTGCCACTATTAAAGTTCCAACCTTCATGTGTAGTAGTAATGGAAGAGGAAAGCCTGTGAGAGGCTGTTGGTGTAGGTGTTGACGAATTCAGTGTTGGAATAGGTATGTTCACTATGGCTGCCTAGGTTTTAGTGATATGATAGTTTGAAGTGGAAGGTGTAGCAACTGCTGAAGTGCAGGTATTGTTGCATACTTTTTGGTTTTGAATAGTCTGAGGTTTAGATCTAACAATAAAGTTGGATTGAGTGACAATAAAGAAGGTTTTTTCAGAGTGCTTCACATGGGCACGGGAGAGGCAGTGTTTTAGAATTTAGAGGCCATGTGTATATGAGACAATGGTCTAAAGAAAGGCTGCATCAGTAATGACAAGCAGGGTCCCAAGAGAGAGAGGTGAGGGATTGGATTTGAAATGTTCCAGTATGAGTTGTTGTCTTATGTAGCAGGAGAGGCTCTGTATGATGAGTTTAAAATGCTCATCTACCAGGGCTGAATGTGACTGTTGGGGCTCTGAATGAGATGGGCAGGAACTGTAGTACATGGGTTAAATAGTTGTTCCAATGGTTGTGGACTATGACTGGGTAGTGAAGTGCTATTTCCTGTTCAGGTTATGAGTGAATAAGATATCTTTGACTGGTGCAGAGTGATTGGCTGTGGATATGAGACTGAAGGTGTGTAAAGCAGGTGGTAGACTTTAGTTTCTAGATAGAATACTTGGAAAATTATATCAGCCTACAAAGGAGATTGCTTACAAACCACTTGTGTGACACGTTGGATAATATTGCTCAAGTATATGGAACCTTTACCAAATGGGACCTGTACCAAATAGAATTACCAGGAGTTATTGAACATACACAGAGGGGGGTAGTATGAATGATCACAGGTTTATTTGACCTTTGCAGAGTATCACAGAGATGCTGAAGAAACGGAACACAGACATGAAGATTATGTACAGCAGAGGCATATACACTATCATACATCCTGTGCTCAGTACATGAATGGAACGGGAAGAAACCTAATAAGTAGTACAATGGGACATAACCTCTGTCATGCACTTCACAGCAGTTTGTAGAGGATGGATGTAGATCTAGAAGGTTAAGCCTTTCAAAAAAATGTACGTCTCTGGATTAAAGGGTGTTCTGGATGATGGATTTAGCAATAAATGTTTCCCAGGATTGTGAGCTGTTATAATATGTTTCTGGTTAAGGGTGAATTTTGGTAGTAGATGTGCCAGAAGAGGGACTTTAATGGGGGAGCCAAAGCTGGGTTTGCAGGCTACAGAGGGTGGAGAGGAGGGGGGTTGGTTTGTCAGGGACAGAGTTCTGAATGACAGGATGGTGGTCGCTGGAGATCAGGCGAGGGACATCACTTTTGAAGTTTTATACCAACAGAGTGGATACCTTAACATGGTAATGCGAGGTGTTTCTAAAATTTGCAGCTGAATTCAAGGAAAATTACACTGAGTTTGCTTGTAGACCCAGAGGTTGAAAGTTCGAGGATTTTAAGTAGTGGCAGTAGTGATTAGCAAAGGCAATATTTAGGTAAAGGATAAGGTAGGTAAGGGTGAGCTGCCAGTCATCACATGATGTGCAGAATTACTTCATATTATTTCACAATTCTTGACAGTTATCAGAATTAATAATTTCCTGTGAATTATAGTTATGTAATTTAACCAATTAATGTTGCTTCCTCTGATATTATCATTTTCCTTTCATTTATTGAGTTTTACTTCTGTACTATTTATAAAGCAATTCTGGTTGCAAAATGTTCTTTATTAATGTAAGTTAAGGACTTAAGTTAATAAAGAACATTTTGCAACCTGAGACTGTTTTTTAAATAGTAGAAACAGGAGGTCACTGTACCACCATGCCAAGGTGGAATAGGATAATTTTTATTATATATGAATGGATTAATTTTTATTACATATGTTAAATTGTTAATTATGTGTTGGTTAGCCAAAATCTCTAGTTTTCATAAAACTCAACAGATAAGCAAAATTAGAAACTTTTGTAGATATTCACTTTTAGTGCTAGGCAATTCCATAGGTAATTGTTGCAGAAACTAATGCAACCTCCTCTTTTTCATTTGTCAATAACTTTTAAAAACAATATAGCAATCATATTCTTCTCCCCTTCATATTGGCAGGAAATGAAATAATGAAAGCACTGAGTTGCAGACAGGCACAATGAAAATGATGCCAAACATTCTATCTTTTGTACAAAAAGTCCTTTGTATGAAATAGAAAACACACACACACACACACACACACACAGACAGACACACACACACACACACACACACACACACACACACACACACACATTCAGACAAGCACAACTCACACATACATGGCTACTGTCTCTAGCCCCTGGCACCTGAGAGCAGATTGCACTTTCGTCTGATGTGTGTAGCAATCTGGGTGGCAGCCGTGAGGAGCTGGCATGGGGCAAAGTGTGGGTGGGATAGAAGGGTGACGCGGTGGGGACAGGATCCCCTGCTGGAGGCAGTGTCAGGAGGCTGTGCCGAGGGTGGAGGTGGAGGGGTAGGGGTAGGGGGGCGGGAGGAAGGGGAGGGGAGAGACATAGAGAAGGGGAAATGACTGCAGGTCTGGTGGCAGAATGGAAGGTGTACATATGCTGGTGTGCTGGCAGGGAAGGGGACTGTCAAGATTGTTGTTATTCCATCCTGGACTTCCCTTTGTTTTAGGAAATGTTATACCTGGAGATCTTTTCTGAAACATACCTTGCTGGAAGTGAGCAAACTTCTCCTTCCATTTACAGTACCCAAAACTCTGAAAATATTTTCCTGACAAAATGTACCTGCTATGAAACAGTATCCAGAAGGAGCCTTGCACTCCGGATGTACAGGTGAATTAGGGAGAAGATCCTTTCCTTGCACTGGATGTTGTGTCACATTCAAACGTCCACCAAAAGATCTTAGTTGTCTTGCCAAGCATGTGTGTTCTCCATAAATTTGAGAGGCATCCAAGAATGCTGAGTTCTGATTAATCTGGTCTCTTGGTCCTATCAATGGTAACAGAAATAAGTACATAACATTAACACACTGACAAGGGAAAAACCATTACACATACACCTAAATTTCGGAATGTGATAAATAGTACAATCAAGGTATAATAACAATATACAATTGGAACACTTTCACTACACCGCAAACATAAAAGGCAAGTCTTTTGCTGTTGTCTAAAGCACACACACACACACACACACACACACACACACACACACACACACACAAACCACCAACAACAGCAATAACCAAACACATATATTTACCAAGGTGCTGTTGTCCAGGTAAAGAGCGCATGAATGGCAAGCACACTGGTTCTCCAGTCGTCTGGTTCACTTGTGGATAGAAATGGTCATGCCTGGGGATTGGAATAGGCATGCACTCAGGATGCACTGTATTTGGTGAATTGCATGAACGGCAATCAGGAATTGAAGTGAAGAACCCTGCAGAGAAATGACAGTAATATTAAAGGAAGTCCAAGAGATAATAAACAAATTTCAAATGTTAACTTTCACAACTGCACCCACTTTTTTCTTTTTACTTTATGATAATGGCAAAGGATTATATGCCAGCTATCTGACATCTGCATTCACGCCTGATGGTGGCATGGGATGTATTACTCTATGTAAGTGCAAATCATGAAACAAGATTTTCAAAGCAAGTCAACCCAACATACATATTGAAAGAGAACTTCTAAGCTACATCTAACTTCGCTGTTTCATCAATAATAGAACACTTTTCTTTATTTTATGGCATTACCACTGCCTTAAAATTACATTTTGTCCAAAGTGAAACAACTACATGATACAGAACTGAAATAAATACACCAAAAAATACTAACAGTCTGGTATGGAAACATGTCAGCATTGAACAATGAAAACTTATAACATATGAGGTTCATTCAAATGAAACCTAATCAGTGTATCTACCTTTGCCTTACACGTACGGTGGCACCATGTAACTGTGGGTATGGTGGCACCATCTATTGGTAGAAAGACTGACGCGTGCACACAGCTTGATGTTGCATAGCACCAGTGTGGTTTCATGCCGAAGAGGAGTTATCATCCACTACCAAACATGCAGGCGAGTAAGCAGGAACAATGAGGAGTGATTCAATTTTTGGCAGCGGAGGGAGTTGGAGGCCATGAAATGTATTGATGTATGAAGGCTGTGTACTGTGAGTACAGCCTGAGTCGTCCATGTGTTGTGGAATGGTGCAAACAATTCCTTGGGGGTGCGAGTCGCTGGAAGATGATGCTCGTCCTGGACAGGCTCATCCATCACACCAGAAATGGTTGCGAAGTGAATGCTTTAGTCTTGTTCAACTGCAGAATCACCATGGACGAGATCCATCGGTTACTGGGTATTAATGTGGGCACCGTCCCACCATAATGTATCACCACTTGAACTTTTGTAACATCTGTGTGCAGTGGGTTCCCCACCAACTGACTGCCAAACAGTGCAATACTCGAATGGCACTGTCTTTGAGTCACTGGCAACATTATCATGAGGAGGAATATGGCTTTCTGCCACCTATTGTCAGGTATGAAACATGGTGTCACCATTTTGAACTGGAAAGCAAGCATCAGAGCAAGCAGTGGAAACATGTGACTTCACCACCTCCAAAGAAATCAAAGGCTGTGCATACCTGGTAAGGTCATGATGTCTTTCTCTTTTGACCACAAGGGCCCACTGGTTGTCAAGTTTCTGGAACGGGGAACCACCATCAATGCCCAGCGTTATCAAGCCACTTTACAGAACCTTAGATGACCCATCAAGTTGAAACGCCAAGGCACGTTATCCAATGGCATTATCCTCCTGCATAGTAATGCCCGCCCACGCATGGCCAATGCAGTGAAAACGACATTGCAGCAGTTTCAGTGGGAAATGCTGGAACATCCACCCTACGGTCCTGACCTTTCACCATTGACTTTCATGTGTCTGGACCTCTAAAACAAGCTATTCATGGACATCGATTCACAATGGATGACGAAGTGTGTGACTGGGTCCAGGTCTGGATCTGACAGCACCCTACTAGCTTCTTCAAGGATGGAATTGACCGGCTAGTGTCACAATTGGATAAATGTGCCAACAGTTTCAGTTACTATTTTTGATTATGTGTACTGTGTATAACTACATTTTTGAGTTAATAAAATTGTTACCATTAATTTTCACTAGTGACCAGGTTTCATTTGAATGCCCCTTATATAATAGAGTACCTTAAAGGCACATCTTATTATTTTTAAAGGATTATAAACTTTGTATGTGGCAGTTGTAACATTCTGACTATATTCAGCAGGATGTCCCACACCTTTTGGATCCAAATTATTATGATAGAAAAGGATTCTAAATGTAGTATTTTGAAATGAGGAACTGATGACCAGGAACAAATATTTAGTTCCTTGTTTACAAAAGTAACTTACACTTTGTAGCAATACGCTTTGCTTACAGTAACTGATAAAAATAATGAATGCCAGTTTCAATGCATGCATTACAGTGGTGCATAAATTTGGGTGTGATATCTAAAATAACTCTCTTGACTGTTGAACAGGGAGACAGGTAGCTAGGACCCTACCAAACAGTTCCTCTCCAATTAGGTTTTCATACTTCATGTAACCAAAGAGAAAAAAAATCCATAGGAATGAGATCCTGCTATCGCATTGGCCACAGCACTTTCTTCCAATGCAGTGATGAGGGTATCTGTTCTGCGGGCACTCAGGGGTTTTAATAGTATGGTGTGATGCTGCACTGTTGTGCTGAAACAAAATCTTGCAACAGACAACTAGTGGCATTTTTTCCAAAAACTGTGACAGCACCTTGGGTGAACGCCTGGTAACACGTACCATTCAAATGGGATGGCAGCAGATTAGGGCCTAGTAATTGTATTTGTGCAATTGCAGTGTTGTACTGCCTGAAATTTTGATTTTCAACCACTGTTTCCTTATCTCAAAAGACTCAGCTTAGGATCTTCTAATGTGAGTATAATTTTCAGCCTAAAGATTTGGGAAACTCTGTCTCCTTTAACTTGGGTTCCTGTGTAGCTCCTAATTAATTTCAGTTTACTTCTGTTTCTTCTAACAATTCCTTCCCCTCTTTCAAATGAAGGAGTTCCTACATCTGAAAGCTACTGGCTTTTATGACTATATGTACCCACCTTTGAATGGAAATAATGCCTGTTGGAGAGAAAGAGTATTTGTATGATTTTATTGTTTACTGGTAAGCATATTTTTTTCCAGTGCTGTGTGAAGACTAGTTCCAAAAGGCACCAACCTTGTACTAACAGTGCGCCTTTCTTTGCTGATATTTTGTGACTGTCTTTTTTTATCTACACTTAACTGAAATTTCATTTTAGTGAAAATTATTCAGTATATTATCAACTACGAAGCTATAAAACTGTTGATATTTCTAAAATTAGAGTTTATTTGTCGACAAAAGTACTGCAACTCACAGAAACATACTTATGAACACATACACATATTCTCTATGTTTTACAGAACTTCAACAAATGTAAAAAATTTAGAACTTGTGAAACTAGTCATGTGAATGATGTTAACAGTTGCAGAAACAAATTACAGTCACTAAATCAGGAACAAAGCACAGTGATTTTTCTTCTATTTCCGTTTACTCTGTTTAAATAGTAGCAATGTTAAGAGTATATATAGCTTACTACGCAACACGAACCATATATAAAACAGCAGTAATTGTATGTCACTCTTACACAACTGCACTGATTAGCTTGGGCTGTCTTCTGCAGTTATTGTATATTAGAGGTATTAGTCCCATGATGGTAGTCAACCATTTATTCACAGAAATGTTGGCCAATTATCTGACCGTCAGTATTTAATTAAATCTACATCTACATCTATACTCTGCAAATATCATGAGGTGCATGGCACAGGGCACATCCCATTGTACCAGTTATTAGGGTTTCTTCCTGTTCAATTCACATATGGAGTGTGGGAAGAATGACTGATCGAATGCCTCTGTGGATGCAGCAATTATTCTCAAGATCCCTAATGGAGCGATACGTAGGGGGTTGTAGTATATTCCTAGAGTCATCATTTAAAGCCAGATCTTGGAATTTTGTTAGTAGACTTTCTTGAGATAGTTTACATCTATCTTGAAGAGTCTTACATTTCAGTTCCTTCAGTATCTCTGTGGCTCTCTCCCATGAATTATGCAAACCTGTGACCATTCATGCTGCCCTTCTCTGTACGTGTTCAGTACACCCTGTTAGTCCTATCCATTATGGGTCCCACACATTTGAGCAATATTCTAGACCTGGTCACATGAGTGATTTGTATGCAATCTCCTTTGTAGACTAATTGCATTTCCCCAGTACTCTACCAATAACCTGATGTCTACCACCTGCTTTACCCATGACTGAACCTATCTGATCATTCCATTTAACGCCCCTACTAAGTATTCCTATGAGTTGCCAATTCCAACAGTGACTCATTGATTTATAGTCATAGGACACTACTCTTCTTTTTTTTTTTTCAAACATTTACATTTAGAGCAAGTTTCCAATCTCCTCACCACATTGAAATCTTTTCAAGATCTGACTGAATATTTATGCAGCTTCTTTCAGATAGTACCTCACTATAGATAACTGCATCATTTGCAAAAAGCTTGATTTTACTATTAATATTGTCTGCAAGGTCATTAATATACAATATGAACAGCAAGGGTCCCAACACACTTCCCTGGGGCACACACAAAGCTACTTCTACATCTGACACTGACTCTCCTTCCAAGTTAACATGCTGTGTCCTTCCTATCAAAAAGTCCTCAAGCCAGTCACATACTTCACTTGATACCCCATATGATCATACTCTTGTCAATAAGCCTAGGTGTGGTACTGAGTCAAATGCTTTTCAGAAATCAATAAATACTGCGTCTATCAGGTTGCCTTGACCCAAGCTTTCAGTATACCATGTGAGAAAAGCGTGAGTTGGGTTTCATATGATTGATGTTTTTGAAATCCACTTCTGATTGGGATTGAGGAGGTTATTCTGGTCAAGATATCTCACTATTCTGAGCTCAGAATAAGTTCTAAGATTCTACAACAAATCCATTTCAAGGATATTGGACAGTAATTTTGTGGATCACTTCTACTACCCTTCTTGTGGATGAGTGTGACCTGTGCCTTTTTCCAAGAACTGGATACAGCTTTTGCTCAAGAGATCTACAATAGATTAGAAGAGAGGCTAACTCAGTTGCAAATTCAGTATAGAATCTGACAGGGATTCCATAGAGGCTTGGAGCTTTGTTCAATTTTAATGTGAAGATTTGATTCATGTCTGATTCATCTCCTCACTTCCTGAATAGGTTCATCAGTTTTCTCAGTTTCTAGTATTATTCTGTAATACTTTTAAAAGCAGTATAGGTAATCACTCAAGACATGCTGTTTTCTATAACTATTATTTAGGTAAAATGAACCATGGATACTTGTCACATTGCACAGATGAAAATCATGGCCTGAGGCACATACATCTTTACTATAAACATGCAAAACTTTATTGATTGTGCAAGGAGAAGCCATTGATTGATTTTATCATTATCTAGACTATAAATTCTTTTAACAAAGTTACATACCTCTGTGAACTGGAGTGAATGTAAGATCATGGTCAAGGAACTGTGCAAACTGCATCAACATTAGGCTGTACCGATTATGTAGATTGCTGATATCAACATGAATTGTAGTGGATATGAGGCGTGGAGAAGGCAATGGACCCCCTGACACCGAGCTCAGCCGTGGTCTCGCTATTGCTGTTAAACAATTTCATTCAGTGATATGCATAAGTATTTCACATTACAGTTAATGATAATTTACTGTGGATGCAGCAGACTGTTATTCTTCCACTAACCAATCCTGAACATTAAAGACTGATACAGTAGGCATTGAAAGATGACTTCTCAGTACACAATATTTCAAAATGCAACTGAAAAAATTCATGTATCGGAGATGGCAAATAGAGAAATAAACCAAGGACAGCAATTCACATCTAGAAACCTCACTGAACAGTATCAACGAGTATCAAAGAAGCCTACTGTTATGTCACTTGCAAAACTCTTGCTTATTTATATATTCTTTTCCTGGGACTCTAGCTGACAGTTTTCAGCTGAGACTGTTGGATGTGTCACACTGTTTTATAAGCAGACAGCTTGCATTAACCATTTTATATTACAACAAGGCTTAATTTCAGTGAATGTATATACAAAGATGTAGTGACTTACCAAATGAAAGTGCTGGCAGGTCGACAGACACACAAACAAACACAAACATACACACAAAATTCAAGCTTTCGCAACAAACTGTTGCCTCATCAGGAAAGAGGCAAGGAGAGGGAAAGACGAAAGGATGTGGGTTTTAAGGGAGAGGGTAAGGAGTCATTCCAATCCCGGGAGCGGAAAGACTTACCTTAGGGGGAAAAAAGGACGGGTATACACTCGCACACACATACATATCCATCCACACATATACAGACACAAGCAGACATATTTAAACTCTTTGTCTTGGCACAGTGTTACACCGTCCGGGCTATCTGGATACTTCCCACTAACACCAACCTATCCGAACTCCGGAGATGGAAACTTGCTCTTCAATATATCCTCTCTTCCCATTATCCACCAGGCCTCAATCTCCGCTAATTTCAAGTTGCTGCCACTCATACCTCACCTGTCATTCAACAACATCATTGCCTCGACTGACATCTCTGCCCAAACTCTTTGTCTTTAAATATGTCTGCTTGTGTCTGTATATGTGTGGATGGATATGTGTGTGTGTGTGTGTGTGCGAGTGTATACCCGTCCTTTTTCCCCCCTAAGGTAAGTCTTTCCGCTCCCGGGATTGGAATGACTCCTTACCCTCTCCCTTAAAACCCACATCCTTTCGTCTTTCCCTCTCCTTCCCTCTTTCCTGATGAGGCAACAGTTTGTTGCGAAAGCTTGAATTTTGTGTGTATGTTTGTGTGTCTATCGACGTGCCAGCGCTTTTGTTTGGTAAGTCTCATCATCTTTGTATATATATATATATATATATATATATATATATATATATATATATATATATATATATATATATATATATATATATATATATATCTCCTGTTATAATGTAACACCCGAAATTTAGTTAGATTTTAAATAGTCACTCTACTGTATACACATTTCTCTCTGAGATATATTTTAAGTAATTATTAAATATTTTAGTTCCTTTTATTTTCTCAATAGATCTAGATAGCTTACTAAAAAACCTTTTCCCTGCTGCACCTAGAGCAATCATTGTCAGTTTGAGTTTTTGGTGTCTTAAGTAATAATGTTTCTTTTCTATTGTTGTATGGTCATGTATGTTGTGACAGTGCCACGAGATTTAAAAGTGCCGCTACGTCAGTACGCGAACACGGCGATAGAGGCGCTCCGCAGCTCGGCCGAGCGCGGGAGCACCACCTGGCTATGAACGGCGCCGGCCGCATGTCACGGCACGGCAGTCGGATGACAGATACGGAGTTAATAGCATGTAACCCGCTATTGTTTGTACTTTTGTGTATCCACACAATTTATTAGTAATTAAAGGTTATAACACTTTTTGGCGACGAGGATGGGATTTTTTTTTTCCTGCGTTGTGGAATTGTGTGTTCGTGTTGGGGCCGACATGGAACACCTTCTGCAAGCGCTCATTGAACAACAAACACAGCTGACAGCTGCTATTCAGGCACAACAAACACAACTGACGGCTGCTATTCAGGCGTTGTCGACGTCGCTAACTCATCGTCTGTCTTCCTCTTCTCCGCCTCCGTTCCCTCCTTAAGACGAGGCCGCTGAAGACTGGGAGGATTATGAGAAGCATTTGCGGCAACACTTCTTGGCTTTCGGCGTTGTCGATGCTCCTATGTGTAAGTCGTTATTTCTATCTTGGATTTCCCCACGGATCTATCAGCTGCTATCTCAGTTAGCCCCTCTGCGAGAACCTGCATCTCTGTCCTTCCAAGAAATGTGTAACTTATTGTCTAACTATTACCGAAAAAACACCCACGTCGTTGCCGCCCGTGTGGTGTTCTACTGGTGTCGTAAACAGCCCCATCAATCTTACCGGGCTTCGGTAGCGGAACTACACGGTCTGAGTAGGAAGTGTCAGTTTGTCATGGACACTCATCATGAGTCTTATGCTGATTCAATGGTTTGGGACGATATTCTACGGTTTGCTCCTGATAAAGAAGTTCGGCAACATGCCTTACAACTGCCAAACCCGTCGTTGTCGGAAGTTCTCAGCATCACTCAATCTTTTGAAGTGTCTCACGCTGGTAGTGCGCAAATAGACGCGTGGTGTGATGTGGGTGCTGTACAGACCACTTTTGACGCGGACAAATTGCCTGTTTCACAGGGGAACAACGATGTGGTGGCGGTTCACTTGCGTCAACAATGTTGCGTTGGGCCACCACGCTCGCAGTGAAAACAGCAACCACAGAAGCAGGTTCGTTCCGCACTTCCTTCTTGTCCACGTTGTTTCGTACTGCATGACAGGGCCGTGTGTCCAAAACGTTGGGCCACGTGTAATTCATGTAGGAAAAAAGGCCACATTGCTTCTGTGTGTCAGTCCCCTAAAGTTCCTGTCAACAAGGATGAGGCATCGGACATGGATGTTAACTGTGTGCTTTCTCAAAAAAATAAGTTGTTTGTTACTGTTCGTGTTCTGGATAAAGACATTCGCATGCAAGTGGACACTGGCTCTGCAGTAACTCTCATTAATTCTCGCACGTATTTGGAGTTGGGCTCCCCTCCCTTGTCTCCCGTTACGCGAAATCTGCGAACTTATAATAAGCAGAAAATTCCTATCATTGGCCAGTTTGATGCTTCCACTGCCTACAAGTCTGTTGTTAGGCCCCTCACGTTTTATGTGGTGGATCATGCGGGCACGGAAAACCTGTTCGGTTATGATGATTTCCGGTTGTTCAGGTTCTCCATTGATGATGATGTGCACCTCATATCTGAGGATATTCCGTATCAACAGCTGGATGGATTGTGTTCTGAATTCTCGTCCATGTTCTCTGCTGGTCTGGGTTGGGCCAAGGATTTTGAAGCCCACATTACTCTTAAACCTACAGCTCGCCCTAAGTTTTTCCGGGCACAGCCTATTCCGATGGCGTTGCGTGCGCCTGTCAAGGCTGAGATCGACAGGTTAACAGCTTCAGGGATTCTCCTTCCTGTTACCTCCAGTGAATGGGCATCGCCAATCGTGGTGGTTTCTAAACCAAATGGGAGTCTGCGATTGTGTGGTGATTTTAAAGCCACTGTCAATGCTCAGAGCCTCATTGACACTTATCCTCTTCCCCATCCTGAGGAGTTATTTACCAAGCTCGCTGGGGGCCAGTTCTTTTCCAAACTTGACTTATCGGAGGCGTACCATCAGTTGCCGTTGGATGTGTCTTCCAAGGAATTTCTCTCGTCATCAACACTCCTTGTGGGTTGTATTAGTACCAGTGGTTACCATTTGGCGTCGCTAGCACGCCGGCCATTTTTCAGCAGTTTTTGGAACAGCTCACGGCCTCCGTTCCCGGCTGCATAAACTACCTGGATGACATTGTTATCACAGGGACCTCCACTGAGGAGCACCTTCGCGTTCACTGTTTCGGGTTCTGCATTCGGCTGGGTTGAAGTGCAATCTGGACAAGTCACAGTTCTTCCAACCCTCCATTGTTTATCTTGATTTCCACTTGTCCCGTGAGGGTATACATCCTCTACAACAGTACGTTGCGGCCATTACCGCTTTACGTCTGTGGTCAAAGAACTTCAGGCGTTTCTAGGCAAGATTGCTTATTATCACAAATTCATTCTCTCCGCGGCGGCAGTGGCTCATCCTCTGCATCAGCTGTTACGCAAAAACGTTCCTTTCTGCTGGTCCGACGAGTGTGAGCAGGCTTTTGTCCGCCTGAAGGCTCATTTGCAGTCGGCGCCTTGTCTTGCCACATTCCGTCCGGGTCAGCACTTGGTTCTGGTGACTGACATGTCACAGTATGGCCTAGGGGCTGTTCTCGCCCATTGGTATGAGGATGGGTCGGAACGACCCATCGCCTATGCTTCCAAGACCCTCAACGATGCCCAACGGCGTTGCTCTCAAATCGAAAAGGAGGCGCTCGCTATCATTTATGCTCTAAAAAAGTTCAGCGTTTTTTGTATGGTTCTAAGTTTCACCTCATCACCGACCACAAGCCACTGGTCTCTCTGTTCAGCCCCTCGGCGTCGCTTCCAGATAAGGCAGCTCACCGCCTCAGTTCTCTTCGCAGGCCTTCCGTGATTTTTGTACTGGACAAGGGATTCATCATGTTACAGCACCGCCCTTCCATCTGCAATCGAATGGGGAGGTCGAGCGCCTTGTCCGCACTTTCAAAAGCCAGATGAAAAAATTCCTTAGTGATTTTTCCACAGATGATGCTCTGTTGCAATTTCTGAGTTCTTATCGCTTCACGCCTCTGGGTGATCGCAGCCCTGCTGAACTCTTGCATGGCCGCCAACCGTGCACTCTACTGCACCTGCTTCACCCTGTCAGGCCTTGTATTGTGTCCCCTAGTGCGGGAAAATACCCGGTGGGCGCCGACGTGTGGGCACGGGGGTATGGATCTCGCCCTAAATGGATTCCAGGGGTGGTCCAGGCTCTTCGCAGCCACCGGCTTTGTAAAATACGTACGAACGACGGCATGGTTGTTCGCCATTACGACCAGATGCGCCCACGAGTGGTGGCCACGCCAGTGCCACCACCCCTTCTTTCGTCTCCACCAGCCCGAGAAGCCAGTCCTGTCACTGCTGTCGATCTTCCGGGCGTGTTGCTGCAGCCGACGTCGCTACCGCTTCCGAGTATGCCGGAACCGGCCCCAGTTGCAATGCCGCCTTCTTCGGGACCCATCTCGCTGGGGCACACCCCCAGGTCCACGACACCTATGGATGCTGCTCCGGAGTTTTCCCCCATCATCTCGTCCAGGAGGCGCGTTCCACGCGCAAGCTTCCGTCCTGGACATTTTCGACCATACTCTCGTGTTTCTCCGCGGGATCTTCTCGGGGCCTCCCAAGAGGCCATGGACGTCTCCGCACTGTCCGTGTCTCCAAGGAAGTGAGTGTTTTTTTTTCAAGGGGGCAAAAGTGTTGTGACAGTGCCATGAGATTTAAAAGTGCCGCTACATCAGTACGCGAACATGGCGATAGAGGCAGCTCGGTCGAGTGCGGGAGCGCCACCTGGCTATGAACGGCGCTGGCCGCATGTCATGGCATGGCAGTCGGATGACAGATACGGAGTTAATAGCATGTAACCCGCTATTGTTTCTACTTTTGTGTATCCACGCAATTTATTAGTGATTAAAGGTTATAACAATGTATACCTTTATCAAGGAGGTAACTGTTACTTGTTTTCACTGCCACTGTGATGTTGTTGTTGTGGTCTTCAGTCCTGAGACTGGTTTGATGCAGCTCTCCAGGCTACTCTATCCTGTGCAAGCCTCTTCATCTCCCAGTACTTACTGTAACCTACATCCTTCTGAATCTGTTTAGTGTATTCATCTCTTGGTCTCCCTCTACGATTTTTACCCTCCACGCTGCCCTCCAATACTAAATTGGTGATCCCTTGATGCCTCAGAACATGTCCTACCAACCGATCCCTTCTTCCGGTCAAGTTGTGCCACAAACTTCTCTTCTCCCCAATCCTATTCAATACTTCCTCATTAGTTATGTGATCTACCCATCTAATCTTCAGCATTCTTCTGTAGCACCACATTTCGAAAGCTTCTATTCTCTTCTTGTCCAAACTATTTAACGTCCATGTTTCACTTCCATACATGGCTACACTCCATACAAATACTTTCAGAAATGACTTCCTGACACTTAAATCTATACTCGATGTTAACAAATTTCTCTTCTTCAGAAACACTTTCCTTGCCATTGCCAGTCTACATTTTATATCCTCTCTACTTCGACCGTCATCAGTTATTTTGCTCCCCAAACAGCAAAACTCCTTTACTACTTTAAGTGTCTCCTTTCCTAATCTAATTCCCTCAGCATCACCCGACTTAATTCGACTACATTCCATTATCCTCATTTTGCTTTTGTTGATGTTCATCTTATATCCTCCTTTCAAGACACTGTCCATTCCATTCAACTGCTCTTCCAAGTCCTTTGCTGTCTATGACAGAATTACAATGTCATCGGCGAACCTCAAAGTTTTTATTTCTTCTCCATGGATTTTAATACCTACTCCAAATTTTTCTTTTGTTTCCTTTACTGCTTGCTCAATATACAGATTGAATAACATCGGGGAGAGGCTACAACCGTGTCTTACTCCCTTCCCAACCACTGCTTCCCTTTCATGTCCCTCGACTCTTATAACTGCCATCTGGTTTCTGTACAAATTGTAAATAGCCTTTCGCTCCCTGTATTTTACCCCTTCCACCTTTAGAATTTGAAAGAGAATATTCCAGTCAACATTGTTAAACGCTTTCTCTAAGTCTACAAATGCTAGAAACGTAGGTTTGCCTTTCCTTAATCTTTCTTCTAAGATAAGTCGTAAGGTCAGTATTGCCTCACGTGTTCCAGTGTTTCTACGGAATCCAAACTGATCTTCCCCGAGGTCGGCTTCTACTAGTTTTTCCATTCGTCTGTAAAGAATTCGTGTTAGTATTTTGCAGCTGTGGCTTATTAAACTGATTGTTCGGTAATTTTCACATCTGTCAACACCTCCTTTCTTTGGGATTGGAATTATTATATTCTTCTTGAAGTCTGAGGGTATTTCGCCTGTTTCATACATCTTGCTCACCAGATGGTAGAGTTTTGTCAGGACTGGCTCTCCCAAGGCCGTCAGTAGTTCCAATGGAATGTTGTCTACTCCCGGGGCCTTGTTTCGACTCAAGTCTTTCAGTGCTCTGTCAAACACTTCACGCAGTATCGTATCTCCCATTTCATCTTCATCTACATCCTCTTCCATTTCCATAATATTGTCCTCAAGTACATCGCCCTTGTATAGACCCTCTATATACTCCTTCCACCTTTCTGCTTTCCCTTCTTTGCTTAGAACTGGGTTTCCATCTGAGCTCTTGATATTCATACAAGTGGTTCTCTTATCTCCAAAGGTCTCTTTAATTTTCCTGTAGGCAGTATCTATCTTACCCCTAGTGAGATAAGCGTCTACATCCTTACATTTGTCCTCTAGCCATCCCTGCTTAGCCATTTTGCACTTCCTGTTGATATCATTTTTGAGACGTTTGTATTCCTTTTTGCCTGCTTCATTTACTGCATTTTTATATTTTCTCCTTCCATCAATTAAATTCAATATTTCTTCTGTTACCCAAGGATTTCTACTAGCCCTCGTCCTTTTACCTACTTGATCCTCTGCTGCCTTCACTACTTCATCCCTCAAAGATACCCATTCTTCTTCTACTGTATTTCTTTCCCCCATTCCTGTGAATTGTTCCCTTATGCTCTCCCTGAAACTCTGTACAACCTCTGGTTCTTTCAGTTTATCCAGGTCCCATCTCCTTAAATTCCCACCTTTTTGCAGTTTCTTCAGTTTTAATCTACAGGTCATAACCAATAGATTGTGGTCAGAGTCCACATCTGCCCCTGGAAATGTCTTACAATTTAAAACCTGGTTCCTAAATCTCTGTCTTACCATTATATAATCTATCTGATACCTTTTAATATCTCCAGGGTTCTTCCATGTATACAACCTTCTTTCATGATTCTTAAACCAAGTGTTAGCTATGATTATGTTGTGCTCTGTGCAAAATTCTACCAGGCGGCTTCCTCTTTCATTTCTTAGCCCCAATCCATATTCACCTACTACGTTTCCTTCTCTCCCTTTTCCTACACTGTGATAATAGTACATAATCCTGAGAAATCTCTCATCCATATACTGTTTTGCAGATCTTGGTCTGGTCTGTGCACCTAATTTTTACATGGGGTGTTTAGTGCCACCCCCCACCCCCGTCTGCCATTTCATGCAACACTAAAAATTTGTGCTTCTTAGTTCTTTAATTGCTTCTCTATTTAATTTAGTATTTACATTATACATTTCCCTCTGTTTGGTTTGAAATTCTGCATACATTGTTTTACACTGATTTATGATGCGATTATTTTGTAGTAGATACTATTTCCATTTTCAGCATTCAGGATTACTTTCTTTTCAAGCTCTTCCTTCATGTGAGCCGCACAGTTAATTTCACTGTCATCAGTATAAATTGTAAGTTGCTGATTTATACTGCCTGGGAAATCATTTACAAAGAGAATAAATAGTATTGCCCTGAGCATGAAACCTTGTTTGACCATTTTTAGTTCAAATCTGTAACTGATTATATTTTCTCATCAGTATGTCTGACTTCCGTACATTGTTTTCCATTTGTCATGTGCAATTTTACTATGGAGTAGCATTTCCTTTGCATTCCATACCAATACAGCTTCTTCATCAGCTTGTAATGACCTTTGTCACCGTACACTGTGACAGTCGGTCAAGAGCCATAATCAATACTACACATTTCAAAAGACACGTACATTCAAATTAATGCTAAAAGAAAACAGAAAAGTACATGAATTATTTAAGTGCCTGCCTCACCTAGTTATCACAAAATAACTCTTCAAAATATCCCACAAAACATGTAAATGGATTTTGGACATTTGTTCCAGCAATGAAACGATAGGGCCAATCCAGTCATACAGTACAGTGGTGCAATGAAACAATGCAATAACACAATTTATGATTTTTTAGCCAAAGAGTGAGGATGTTAAAGTATGACAAAGTTAAATACTTAATTGTCGGTACCATATTAGGAAGCTACTGTGATGAGTTGTTTAAGAAATACTTTTAGAAAAATAAAAATCCCATAAGCCTATAATGTAGACTTGTCAATAAGGTAAAGATCAAGCAATCCCGATAACAACAGGCTACATTTAACATGGTTAAATTATCAGGGCTCCACCAAATTAAAATATTAACCCCATTTCTTGTTTATATTTATCAAAGAATAACAGTAACTACACTTGCAACAATATAGTTTTGTCTACAATACGCATTGCTACTAGCAAATTGTATGAAAAGGAAAATTTACTAAGAACAATACGAGAGAAGGAAAGTTGCTACTCACCATATAGCGGAGATGCTGAGCCATGATAGGCACAATAAAAAGATTCACATAATCATAGCTTTCGGCCATTAAGGCCTTTGTCAGCAGTAGACACACACACACACACACACACACACACACACACACACACACACACACATGCACTCACGCAATTTACACACACATCTCCAGTCTCAGAGAACTGAAACTACCAAATTTACTAAGAGGACTATAAAATTATGAGACAAAATTGGTGGCCATTACTTACCTTTAGCGGGAAAAATTCTTAGTACTACTAATAAATACATTTAAAAGTACAAGAAACTATCCTAGCTTTTGGGACTAATATGATGTGTGATCAAAAAGTAACATGAAATTTCATTTTTTAAAAATAATCTTTATTTATTCATCAGCATAACTTCATCCCATCTAAAGTAATTCCCCTGAGATATAATATATTGGTGCCAGCACTTATTCTAATTTTAAAAGCACTTCTGGAACTCACTTTTCGTTGTGGTGTTCAGCTCCTTCAGCAATTCTGTTTTTCTCTTATCAATGGTGGCCAAACATTATCCTTTCCTGGTTCTCTTTAGCTTTGGGAGTAGAAAATAGCAGGTCAGGTTCAGCAAATGTGGTTGCTGAGGCAACACAACAGTTTTATTTTTTTGCCAAAGAAATCATGAACATGGATTGAGGTGCGAGCAGGAGTATTATCATGATGCAATTTCCACAAGCAGTTTTGCCACAATTCTGGTTGTTTTCTTTGGACTGCTTCATGCAAACGGATCTTAACTAGAAGGTAGAATTCCTTATTGACCGAATGACTATAATGCAGGAACTCATGATGCACTATCTCATTGTAATCTAAGAAAATAGTGAGAAAAACCTTCACATGTGATCAAACTTATCAAAATTTTATCAGCCTTGACTCTTCATGCAGTTTCTATTGGGATGACTGGGCCTTGGCTTCAATGTCTTACCGCATATCCATGGTTTGTCACCTGTTACAACCTTCTTTAGATGTTCTGAATTGTCATTGGCTTCATTCAGCAATTTCTGAATGATGTCTAATGATGTCATTTTTGGTCTAAGTTCAACAATTTCAGAAAAAACTTCGTTGCTACACATTTTGTGGCCCAGAATAAACTTTGCTGCTACACGTTTCATGGCAAAAAGTCCAAAGACACTGCTTTCATTAACCAAAGGCGATGCTAATATCATCAGTAACCTCTCTGATGGTGATTTGGTGACCTTCCAGAACAATTTTCTTTATTTCTTCCACATTGTTGTCAGTAACTGATGTGCCAGGGTGTCCAGGGCTGTAGTCATCTTCAACATCTACTCGACCCTCTTTGATATTTTTATAGCGCTCACAAATTCTTGTCTGACTCATAGCAGAGTCATCAAAAGTCGCAGTCAACATTTCGAATATGGTGCTGCACTTTATTCCATTTTCAAGCAAAATTTAATGGAAATTCTTTGATCTGTCTTTTCAATAAGTAAAAATTCAATGAATGCTCCAAACATAGCCTTTTCGACTATCAACAATAAACTAAATATTCAAAACAGCTGAAAATGGTATCAGGTACATGTGTACAAACAAGACAAAAAAATTGAAAATTGGGCGTATAAATGCCACAAAATTAAAAAAATTCCTGTTGCTTTTTGACCACACCTCATATTTCCAAATGGTAGTATATTCAGCAGTTCTGCAACATAATTTTATTGCTGTCAGTCATGCAGCCAACATTAGTATTCTGCCCTAGAATCTAGATTAGCACACAATTACAGAAGGTGTAGCTAACACAAAATGTTTTAATATTCTCCAGAATTTCCAGGGATTCTGATTTTTTGCTTTATTGGTGACACAAGTGTTTCAGCAGAATAAAATACCTCACTCTGAATCTTAGAAAGGAAAGTAGTGTTTGAATGAAAATTGTGTTAGGTATGATAGTTTGGTTGAATGAATCATAGTTCAACAAAGTGATTTATATTATTAGCAACAAATACTATTAAGAGTAACTGTACTGAGATAGGAGTAAAAATTGCAAGGAATTTCAAGAGGTTTTTGTGAGATGTTTGGTTACCTACTTCACACAATATTCACTCTGTTCTTTTAGGAATAAATACAGTATTTACTTCAGCTGCACTGCCCCAAAAGATAACACCATAAGACAATAGGGAGTAACAGTATGCAAAACATGGTGGACTTAACTACTTCTATGGTGAAAAGTGTTCTGATTGTCAGTAAAGGAGAAGAATGGTACTGAAAATATATCTTGTTTCAATGAGCATCCTGAATTAATGGAGAGTAATTTATATGCATACAAGAATACAATAACATCTGTTCATAAGTATGTTAACCAGATTGCCTGTTTACCATTCATGCTAAGTGATATTATTTCCACTTCACTAAGTGAAAAGGTAAAAAAAGGATGAAAAGCTTACTGATTCAATCAGTCTGCTCAGATTCACTATAGACCACTGACCAGTTCTACAGCCTATGATAACAAGAGCATGAGATATAAGTGATAGGAAAGTAATAAACTGTTTGATATGGACATACTTTGAAAAGTACGGTAGCCATACATATGTACATACATGCATAATATTGTACATTAATAATGAAAGTTCTGGGATTTGCTCCCTGTATTTTACCCTGCCACCTTTAGAATTTGAAAGAGAGCATTCCAGTCAACATTGTCAAAAGCTTTCTCTAAGTCTACAAATACTACAAACATAGGTTTGCCTTTCCTTAACCTACCTTCTATGAAAAGTCGTAGGGTCAGTATTGCCTCGCGTGTTCCTACATTGCTGAGCATAGTGTCTTTAATTGTAATTAATACAATTAATCAATTTCATTTTTTCAATTGTAATAATGCTGAATCCCATCTCCCAACATAACTGCAGCCACTAAGAGTGAGTCCCAGGCCCTAGCTTATACAGCGACATGAATGTGTTGCCAACCTTACGCAACTCACAAGGTGACACACGCAAAGCTCAGAGCCTTGGAGAGACTTTGCAGACATGCTGCACTTCAAAGGAGTAAGTATAGTAATAGTATGCATTAAAATAAATTGAGAGGACAAGCTTTAACTATGAATTATGTTGATATGTGCTGTTACTGTCTTCTTACAGCAAAAAGGAAAATGTATCTATTCTCTTAAATGTTAAGTGAATAAATTTAAAAATCAAATGCAAGCTACATACCATTCTCATAGGCTGCAGGTAAAAGGCGAGCAAATGTGCTAGTGCTCTTGCCGAGATTAGGGTTTCGCAGATTGTTGCACCTGCCAGTGATGCTGCGGTATGGGTATGCTGGATCACATGGAGCTCGGTCTTCTGGTGAATCACAGTCTGGTGAATATTCTCCAGCTGGTATGAATGGCCTGATGTCTATACTCTGCAGACCATTTGTGACAAAATCATCTCCTAAATCTGCAGAGAAGCCTAGGATATCATCTCTTACAGCATCGAACAGAGCCTGTCGGCGACTTCTTCGTAGTCTAAAAACATACAATCGAAACATTGACTGAAACAATTTCCCATTAAGATTAATTGCATATTTCACTTTTAAGTCGCTATAGTACGTTAAAATGAATGAAACAGTTCTGTGTAAAATGAGTACTATATTCAACAGTTCACTATCCATACTTTGCTTGTAACATCTGTCCACAAAATTCCAGACATGCTGTACAGTCTAGCCTTCTGTCTAGCATCTGGGAGGAAATCAATGTCCTACATGGCAATGAATTTTATGATTGTTGTTGTTTATATAATTGGAGTTGGAGAATGGAATAAGGATGTTGTAACTGATTATGAAGGTTATACATAAAGCCTTTGTCCAAAAAGACTAACGCAGTGTGTATAAAATTATCAGTAGCAGTGCATCTTTTCTTATTAAAGGATAACAGATTTGAGTTAGTGTGTGGTTGGGGAATAGTGAAAAAGGAAGAACACTTTAAGCTTGATTGCTAACTGTTTCTCAGAGTGCACAGATAAATGTCACATATCATTCCCAAACACTCACGCTAAAGTGCCAATGAGAATATGTAATGTTGGTGGAGTTTTATCAAATACGTTCAACATGTTTAAAACAGGAAAAAACAAACCTAGTGCATATTGACTAATTTCCTCTGCAGAGAAATACATATTTGTAGCACTGAAAGATAACAGAATAGGATTCTTCTGTACCGTTCAAGGCTGTACAAGATAGGCCTACACCATATCAATGGGACCACTCTTCATGTATAAGGCACTTCCCACTAGGGTTAGGACAGAACTGATGGCCAGTATAGAAATAACAGTTCCAAAAGCTACAGTTGTGTCATGTACTGTTATATGCTTCTATCAACAAAATGAATTTTTGCATCCTGAAGTTAAGTACTGACCAGTAGTTCCGTCTCATAATTTTACAGTTTTTGCAGGTGATTATTTCCTTTTTATACAAGTTCTCACAATGTCTTAAAAACAGGTCATTTGGCCTTGTCATCAGTAGCAGCTAGGGTAATCTTACCTGGCTTTTAGTCTGATTTCTAGTGCTGTTGTTCAAATAGACAGGCTATAGAACCTCCAGAATCGTTAGTGTGCAGTTCTTATTTCTTTTCTATTGCTGTTAGTATGGGACCCTTTATTTGTTATGGGATGAATCACATGCTCAACTGTGAAACTATGTAGGGTCTCTACTTACTGGGCATCAGGGACTGCAGTCATTGTTGTTTGCAAGTCATCTCTTTGTGAACACTATGTTATCAAATCTAGGGAGGACCACCACTCTGTTTCACTGCACTGCCCTCGATGTATAAAAACATTGTTGTCTCCATGTTACTGGTCTAAGTTAGTCCAGACAAACGAGGTTATTATTTCATCCACAAAGGATGCCATTTTGAGGACTGTGGTTGAAAATTAAATACAAATAAAACAGTTTTTTGCTTCAGACACTTATTTCTTATTTCAACATATGGCTCAATAGCTCATAGCATCACTTTCAGGTAGTGAATTACAGAATTACATGCTTGGCACCAATGTGGAGCACAGATACCTTTTCGCAGCAGGAGGCCAAGTGAGATATAGGTAATGCTTTATCTTTTGAGGAAAAGTAGAATCAAATGGGTACTGCAGACTGCTATTCACTGTACATGTTCTTCATTGTACATGAGATATTACACTTGCGGCAACGTCAAGACAATAAGACGGACACAAGTTGAAACAGTGTGAGCATTAAAGCTTATGGATTTTTTTAAAAGTATATGTTATTTTTGTACCCTTGTTCTTTGTTAGTCAAGTTTGGTTCTATGTTTGTATTGTACTGTAGAGTTTACACATGTGTTCAGTTAACGTATATTAATTTTGAAGGTAATATATCCAAAACAAAGATGATGTGACTCACCAAACGAAAGCGCTGGCACGTCGACAGACACACAAACATACACACAAAATTCCAGCCCTCGCAACCAACAGTTGCCCCGCCAGGAAAGAGGGAAGGAGAGGGAAAGACGAAAGGATGCGGGTCTCAAGGGAGAGGGCAAGGAGCCACTCCAATCCCGGGAGCGGAAAGACCCACCCTAGGGGGAAAAAAGGACGGGCACACACTCGCACAAACACACACACATCCATCCACACATATACCATACCATATTTTGAAAGTAAAGTGTGTAGTACATTCAAGTCAAGTGTACATCATTTTACTGAAGAGGAAATCAATTTCCTACAGTGCTGACACCAAACTGGACAATTATCTTCTACAAGTGTATTGCTAAAAACCGATCACAATGGCTTCTAGCAATTCCATTTCTGTAAGAGAAGAACCTCAAACTCAACAGCAAGATTCTACTGCAACACGTGCAGTGACTGCAAGCAATGGCAACCACATGGGCATTAGGAATGTCAAGATTCTCCCATTTTAGCCTACAAATGCTCAATTGTGGTTAACAAAAGCGGAAGCCATCTTCGTTTCCACAGTATTATGTTGGACATGGAACAATTCATGTAGTTACTGCACAACTGGACTTAAGTGTTAGTGAACAACTAGCAGACATGTTTCTCTAAACAGTCTTTCGCAGTTCTAAAGCAAACAATTTTGCAGCATTTTGTGCTGCTGCCAGAATCACTTTTGCATAAGATCACTGATAGTGAAGCGGGTGCCAATGGTGCCCCCTCCCAAGTGATCTGTTCACTGTGTGTGCTGGCTGGACAGGGCCTACAGTCAGAACAATCCCTCAAACTGTTTTGGCTCCATCACTTACCTCAGCACATTTGAACTATTTTATCAGTCTTCACAGATCTGCCTATAGATAAACTCGTATGCAAAGCTGATGCTATTACTATTCCTTAGACAGAAGTTAATGTGAGAGCAATTGTGCCAGAGTTTATGGTGGGTCACCCTGAACCAAACATAGCAGTGGCAGTTGCTTTGGGTGGCCCTGAATTGTGGATTACAATGCTACCATCCCACAATTCAATGCCAGAGCCATCTATGAGTAACTTAGTCAATGAGTTAGCTCACCTCAATGCTAGGTTGCAGAAACAGGAAGAGGCAATGCATGCACCTGTATGCAAAGATCAAGGCTGCAAATGGTGTCAGTTTCACAGATGTTTTGGTAAGGCTGCAATCAGATAATCCAAGCCATGTGCCTACACAAACTCCAAAGATGAGTGCCAGAGGGCCTGTGCACTCATCACCACCAGTTGACGCACATACAATCAATGCAAAAGACACAGTTTCTGCAGATTTGCCCTATGTGGACCTTCACTGTGGCGGATGTTGGCCATGCTATCTTGGGTGTTTACTTCTTAATTATTTCTCGGTACTGCCTGATTCAGTGAATCAGTGTCTATTTGTAAAGCTACACTCTCCTCTTCACTCTACTGCACCAGGTTGTATGTTGTGTGATGATGGTGGGTTACATCACATGAATATTTCTGTATTGACTGTGCCTGTTACATCAACCCAAAAATGTTTGCTATCACATCAACTTCCATGTTCAACGCACATGTGTTCATTACACGACTAGAATCCAACAAAGGTTTTCACTGCTGTTGCCAAATTACAGGAGAGTTGGCAGTTAATGACAGTACAAATCTCAGTGATCTAAGCTCTCCACAAGGAGGAACTGAGTGCCATTATGTTGCTGCATGAGGATAATGCCTCACTGCATCAGTGTATCTCCACCATTTTCCAAATAACTAAATGTGGCCTGTGCCTGGCTAATTGAACTTCACTGTACGGCCTGTGGCTGCTACAGGAATTTCCAGCACTTACAGACCCAGTCTTGGCTATGTGTAACCACTGCCAATCAACCCAGCATTTTGTTCCCACTACCCCTGGCTATCCTGTTGCTGTGAAGCCCAGATTTCTACCTCCGGATAAACTGCATGTGGCTGAGTCAGAATTTAATAAGATGCTTTCCGATAGTTCAGTGGTTTTGATCTCACAGTCAAAAAAAAGGAATGATTTCTGACATTTGTGTGACAGTTACAAAGCGGTTAAATGCCCCTACCATCTCAGACAGGTGTCTTGGACCAAACATGATTGATTTCAACAGAAATGTGGCCGATGTATGTGTCTTCAGTGTTGTCAGTTGTGCCACAGCTTTTTATCAGATACCAATGGCTAAGAAAGACAAACATAAAAGTGCCATTACAACACTATTCAGACTTTGCGAGCACAACACTACGCCTTTTGGTTTGTGTAATGCCATGCAAACTTGGCAAGGCTTTATGTATAGGCCCTCCATGGATTGTTGTTTATCTTCTGCTATGGGGATGATCTTTTGATCTTCTCGAAGAGCTATGGGGAAAACTGACGGCTTTGCGTTCAGTGTTCAAGAGGATACAGAGTTTGAGAAATAAACATTTGCCAGACAAAAAGTTCAGTTTCTCAGATGTACTGGTTGTTTGTTTTGTTTTACGGCGCAGAAACAATGCCCATGTCAAACTGTAGAATATGAAGACAAACAGAGGAGTTAAAAACGACTACACATCAATTCCAGTCAACAGAGGAGAAGACAGCTAAACACAGGGACATGGAGAAAGGTCTATAAAATAGGCCATAGAGAAACGGAGGTCCAGAACTAAAAGTTAAATGGTCTTCGCCATACTGCTACAACAGATGAAAAGTACACGACGGTCAACAGTCCACATGTCATTCGCTAAAACTGCCCCAACTCAGATGGCAAACACAAACGGGAATATAAGAAGTTAAAAAGAGGGCATTCCGTCAGGAAATGGCAGACAGTCAAAAGTTGAGTGCAATGTGCACAATGTGGTGGGGGAGCACCACTTTGGTGATGGCTAAAAAAGAGTGCCCAATACGCAACCTAGTTAAAATGATGTCCTTGTGGTGAGAGGGCCAAGAGGAGATCATTCAAGCCACTGGGAGAGGCTTGATAACCCGGAGCTTGTTCTCATCAATGGCGGACCAGTGGTGATGCCAAAGTGACACCACCTGCTGACAGACAGCAACACAGAGATCATCAGAGGGAATGTAAGAACAAACGCACTGAGGTACGAGGACTGCAGCCTTGGCAGCAGTGTCAGTGGCCTTGTTTCCTGTCAGACTGACGTGACCAGAAACCCACATACAGTGGCTCCAACAAGAGTGAGAAAGTGACAGCTTTCCTGGACCTGTTACACTGCAGGATGGATGGTGTGTACAGCAAACAGAGGCTTTGAAGGGCACTGAGAGAGTCTGAGCAGATGATGCAATTGAAAAGTCTGTTTCGCCAGATGTACTGCATGGCCTGATACAGGGTGAAGAGCTCTGCTTTAAATACTGAGTAATGTTCTGGAAGCAAACACTGAAAAACATAGTCGCCAGTGACAAAGGCACACCCGACACCACGGTCAGTCTGAGAGCCATCAGTGTTCACAAAGGTACTATCGTGAAGTTCCATGCGAAGGACATGAAACTGCAGGTGATAGAGCTAGGTTGGAGTGGTGTCTTTAGAAAGCGAATGAAGGCCAAGGTGAACAAGGGCTGCCGCACGAAACCAAGGTGGTGAAGGGTTCACACCTGCCAGCAGGTTAGCAGGTGGTGTGAAGTTAAGCTGCCAGAGCAAGAGCCAAAAGCAACTCCACGAGGTAACAGAGAAGAGGGATGCAACCCACACAGGCAATCAGAGGAGTCATCGAAGAAGGAGGCTTAGGGTGGGTGGCCACCCATGGCAGACAAACGGCATGCATATCCGCTGAGGAGAAAGTCACGGCGGTAGGACAGAGGTAGTTCAGCAGCTTCTTCATACGGACTCAATTGGGCTAGTGTAAAAGGTGCTAGTGCCAAATGGATGCCACAATGGTGGATAGTATTGAGATGGCATAAGATGAACAGATGGGCAGATGCATAAACAAAAGACCCATAGTCTAGTTTTGAATGGACAAGGGACCGGTACAAATGAAGAAGGGTGGCTTGATCTGCATCCCAGGAAGTACCATTGGAACACGTAGGACATTGAGGGACCACATAAAGTGAACTGCAAGGTAAGACACGTGGGGGTATGAACAAAGTTTCCTATCGAGCATGAGCCCCAGGAATTTTGTAGTTTCAACGAACAGAAGAGCAGCAGGCCCAAGATGTAAAGATGGTGCAAGAAACCAACTGTGCCACCAGAAATTCACACAAACAGTTTTGTCAGTGGAAAAACGAAAGCCACTGTTGATACTCCATGAGTAAAGACGATCAAGACATTGCTAAAGTCGCTGCTCAATGAGACAAGACCATGGAAAACTGCAACAGTGGCAAAATTGTCAATGAAAGGGGAGCTGCAGATGCCCAGCGGGAGACAGGCCATTATGGGGTTGATGGTGACAGCAAAGGGGACAACACTCAGTATGGAACCCTGATGCACACTGTTTACCTGGATAAAGGTGTCCAACAAGGCAGAACCCACACATACCTTGAAAACTTGATCTTTTAATAATTCCTGAAGGAAACAGGGCAGGCAGCCAGGGAAGCCCCACATGCAGAGAGTAGGAGGATACCAGTCCATCAGCAGGTGTCATAGGCTTTCTCCAAATTGAAAAACATGTCCAAAGTCTGTGATTTCTGCAGAAAACCATTCATGTCATGGATGGACAAAGTAATGAAATGATCAACTTCACAATGGCACACTCGTAATCCACACTGTGCAGTGGTTAGTAAATTGTGAGATTTGAGTCACATACCAGCCAGGCATGTATCATGCGTTCCATCACCTTGCAAACACAGCTGGTGGGAGAAATGGGGCAGCAGCTAGAAGGAAGATGTTCGTCCTTATAGGGCTCACAGGATAAAATTAAAACCATATGGTCAGTTGTGAAGGAAGTGTCTGGTCAGCAGCACAAGCTTGACAATATAAAGTCAGTTCATAGTAAAAATGTTTCTGTTACTGATAAATCAGATGCATGTACAGTATCTAATAATCATTTTCTGAGCATTGCTGGTGAATTAAATAAAAATTTAGTTTCTACAGGTAATCATATTACTTTCTTGGCAAATACCTTTCCGAGATTGATGTCTGAAATACTCCTTTGTGATACAGACAAGGGAAAGATTGAGTCAATAACTAAATCATTGAAGACTAAAAATTCTCATGGATATGATGGAGTGCCTAGCAGAATATTAAAGTACTGTGCTGAACATGTTAGCCCCATATTTAGCCATATTTGTAATTTTTCCTTTAGGAATGGTCAGTTTCCTGAATGATTAAAGTACTCAGAAGTAAAGCTGCTTTATAAAAAGAGAGAAAGGAGTAATGTAGACAATTTTAGAACTATTTCTATGCCACCAGCGTTTACTAAAGTTATTGGAAAGGCTACGTATATAAGGATAATTGATCATTTTATATCACATGATTTGCTGTCAAATGTACAGTGTGGCTTTAGAAGTCATTTAACAAATGAAAATGCTATATTCTCTTTTCTCTGTGAGGTACTGGATGGGTTGAACAAAAGGTTTTGAATGCTAGGAATATTTTTTGATTTAACTAATGTGTTTGATTGTGTTGATCACAAAATATTGCTCCAGAACCTGGACCATTATGGAATACGGGGAGTAGCTCACAACTGGTTCACCTCCTACTTTAGCAACAGACAGCAGAAGGTCATTCATTATTCACAGTGTTGAGAATGGCTGTGATGTGGGGTCTGAGTGGGATACGGTCAAGTGTTGGGGTTTCCCAGAGATCAGTGTTGGGGCCACACCATTTCTTTCTTTATAGAAATGATATGCCCTCTTGTACTATGGGTAACTCTAAAATATTTCTGTTTGCTGATGACACTAACTTAGTAATAAGGGATGTTGTGTGCAACACCGGCTTGGGTTCAAATAGTGCAGTTCCTGACGTAAGTTCATGGCTTGTGGGAAATAAACTATCACTAAATCACAGTAAGACTCCGTTTTTACAGTTTCTAACACACAATTCAACAACACCTGACATTTTAATTTCACAGAATGGGCACATGATTAGTGAAACTGAACAGTTCAAATTTCTAGGTGTTCAGATAGATAGTAGACTGTCATGGAAAGCCCATTTCCAGATCTTGTTCAAAGACGTAATGCTCCCATGTTTGCTATTTCAGTGGTAACTGAAGTGAGTGATCATTCAACACAAAAATTAGTCTACTTTGCTTATTTTCATTGACTTATGTTGTATGGTATTATATTTTGGGTAACTCTTCCCATTCTAAAAGGATATTTTTGGCTCAGAAACAGGCAGTTTCCTCATGGGTCACTCCTTCTATCCTGTCGATGAGTTCCTTGAAAAATTAAGCTGATTCTTATTGTATTGTATTGTTGATTGCATTTACTTAAACTTGATTTTTTTGGGTTCATCTGATTTTATCTGTCATGTGCTGACACGTTCCATGACCTTGGAGATTTGCTCCTCTCTCTCTCTCTCTCTCTCTCTCTCTCTCTCTCTCTCTCTATATATATATATATATATATATATATATATATATATATAGAGAGAGAGAGAGAGAGAGAGAGAGAGATAAAATCAGATGAACCCAAAAAAATCAAGTTTAAGTAAATGCAATCAACAATACAATACAATAAGAATCAGCTTAATTTTTCAAGGAACTCATCGACAGGATAGAAGGAGTGACCCATGAGGAAACTGCCTGTTTCTGAGCCAAAAATATCCTTTTAGAATGGGAAGAGTTACCCAAAATATAATACCATACAACATAAGTCAATGAAAATAAGCGAAGTAGACTAGTCTTTAAATATGTCTGCTTGTGTCTGTATGTGTGGATGGATATGTGCGTGTGTGCGAGTGTATACCTGTCCTTTTTTCCCCCTAAGGTAAGTCTTTCGGCTCCCGGGACTGGAATGACTCCTTGCTCTCTCCCTTAAAACCCACTTCCTTTCGTCTTCCCCTCTCCTTCCCTCTTTCCTGATGAGGCAACAGTTTGTTGCGAAAGCTTGAATTTTGTGTGTATGTTTGTGTTTGTTTGTGTGTCTATTGACCTGCCAGCGCTTTTGTTCGGTAAGTCACCTCATCTTTGTTTTTTTTAATATATATATATATATATATATATATATATATATATATATATATATATATATATATATATATATATATATATATATAAAAAAAAACAAAGATGATGTGACTTACCATACGAAAGTGCTGGTAGGTCAATAGAAACACAAACAGACACATACATACACACAAAATTCAAGCTTTCGCAACAAACTGTTGCCTCATCAGGAAAGAGGGAAGGAGAGGGAAAGATGAAAGGAAGTGGGTTTTAAGGGATAGGGTAAGGAGTCATTACCCCGGGAGTGGAAAGACTTACCTTAGGGGGAAAAAAGGACGTGTATACACCCACACACACACACACACACATATCCATCCACACATATACAGACACAAGCAGACATGGTAAGTCACATCATCTTTGTTTTTAAATATATTTTTCCCGTGTGGAATGTTTCCCTCTATTATATTGATAAGCCCCCACAGAACGTATCTCTGCCTACGTACATCAACACCTTCAACCCATTACATGCAGTCTCCCATCCTTCATCAAAGACACCAACCACTTTCTCAAACGCCTGGAATCCTTACCCAATCCGTTACCCCCCGGAAACCATCCTTGTAACCATTGATGCCACTTCCTTATACACAAATATCCCGCACACCCAGGGTCTCTCTGCGATGGAGCACTTCCTTTCACGCCGATCACCTGCCACCCTACCTAAAACCTCTTTCCTCATTACCTTAGCCAGCTTCATGCTGACCCACAACTTCTTCACTTTTGAAGACCAGACATACCAACAATTAAAAGGAACAGCCATGGGTACCAGGATGGCCCCTTCGTATGCCAACCTATTCATGGGTCGCTTAGAGGAAGCATTCTTGGTTACCCAGGCCTGCCAACCCAAAGTTTGGTACAGATTTATTGATGACATCTTCATGATCTGGACTCACAGTGAAGAAGAACTCCAAATCCCATGCCACTTTCCTTGATGTTGACCTCCACCTGTCCAATGGCCAGCTTCACACGTCCGTCCACATCAAACCCACCAACAAGCAACAGTACCTCCATTATGACAGCTGCCACCCATTCCACATCGAACGGTCCCTTCCCTACAGCCTAGGTCTTCGTGGCAAATGAATCTGCTCCATTCCGGAATCCCTGAACCATTACACCAACAACCTGACAACAGCTTTCACATTCCGCAACTACCCTCCCAACCTGGTACAGAAGCAA
Organism: Schistocerca piceifrons; assembly: GCF_021461385.2. Taxonomy (NCBI): domain Eukaryota; kingdom Metazoa; phylum Arthropoda; class Insecta; order Orthoptera; family Acrididae; genus Schistocerca; species Schistocerca piceifrons. The sequence continues at coordinate 388,658,924 of NC_060139.1, read as the reverse complement.
ATAACCAGAGCCACTTCCTCATCCTCTCAAACCCAGAACCTCCCACAGAAGAACCATAAAAGTGCCCCACTTGTGACAGGATACTTTCCGGGACTGGATCAGACTCTGAATGTGGCTCTCCAGCAGGGATACGACTTCCTCAAATCCTGCCCTGAAATGAGATCCATCCTTCATGAAATCCTCCCCACTCCACCAAGAGTGTGTTTCCGCCGTCCACCTAACCTTCGTAACCTCTTAGTTCATCCCTATGAAATCCCCAAACCACCTTCCCTACCCTCTGTCTCCTACCCTTGTAACTGCCCCCGGTGTAAAACCTGTCCCATACACCCTCCCACCACCACCTACTCCAGTCCTGTAACCCGGAAGGTGTACACGATCAAAGGCAGAGCCACGTGTGAAAGCACCCACGTGATCTACCAACTGACCTGCCTACACTGTGATGCATTCTATGTGGGAATGACCAGCAACGAACTGTCCATTCACATGAATGGACACAGGCAGACAGTGTTTGTTGGTAATGAGGATCACCCTGTGGCTAAACATGCCTTGGTGCACGGCCAGCACATCTTGGCACAGTGTTACACCGTACGGGTTATCTGGATACTTCCCACTAACACCAACCTATTAGAACTCCGGAGATGGGAACTTGCTCTTCAATATATCCTCTCTTCCCGTTATCCACCAGGCCTCAATCTCCGCTAATTTCAAGTTGCAGCCACTCATACCTCACCTGTCATTCAACAACATCTTTGCCTCTGCACTTCCGCCTCGACTGACATCTCTGCCCAAACTCTTTGCCTCTGTATATGTCTGCTTGTGTCTGTATATGTGTGGATGGATATGTGTGTGTGTGCGAGTGTATACCCGCCCTTTTTCCCCCCTAAGGTAAGTCTTTCCGCTCCCGGGATTGGAATGACTCCTTACCCTCTCCCTTAAAACCCACATCCTTTCGTCTTTCCCTCTCCCTCCCTCTTTCCTGATGAAGCAACCGTGGGTTGAGAAAGCTTGAATTTTGTGTGTGTGTTTGTGTGTCTATCAACATACCAACACTTTCATTTGGTAAGTTACACCATCTTTGTTTTTAGATATTTTTTTCCCACGTGGAATGTTTCCCTCTATTAAATTCATAGAGAGAGAGAGAGAGAGAGAGAGAGAGAGAGAGAGAGGGAGAGATAGAGAGAAAGAAAGAGAGAGAGAGGGGGAGGAGAGGAGAGCAAATAGTTGCACGAGTATGTGTGTGCATGGAGTTCTCCTGTGTTAAGGCAGAAGAGGTTAATTTGATTAAGAAGGTCAGCCAAGAGGGCACCTCTCGGACAGTTTCCGGGAGAACCCCAAAGGGAGCCATGTATAGTCACACCTTGCAGCAGAAAGGGATGAGGTAGCTGCCCAATAAGCTGGAGGAAGTCTGCCCTGATGGCATCATATGATGGAGGGATGTAACTGGCACAAAGGGAAAAGGTCAAGTGAGGAAGGAAAAGGTGAACTGCAACAGCGTGAGGGCAGGTACTCAGGGAGATGGGTTGACCAAGAATGACATCCCATGTCCTGTGAGATGGAATACCAACCTCAGGGGAAGTTCAAAATGGAACAGGATGAAATGTGAGAGCACAAAGCGGTCATGAGGATGCAATTTTGTTTCCTGAAGGCAGAGAACAAGTGGATACGGCAATTCTAAGAAGAGCCATAAATCCTAAGAAGAGCTGTAAATCCTCTTTGTTCGATTGACGGCCACAAATGTTCCATTGGAGGAGAGTCATGACGGGTAAAAAATGAAGGGGTGTCATCACGGTGGCTGCCAACTGCCAGCCTTTGAAGACTCACTGCTACAGGGCACGGAGGCAGGAGGACCCTGCACCATGAGGTCTACAGAAGCATCAGCATTCTTCTGCTGTTGGCCTGCAGAATCCAGGGCAGAAAAATGGTTGGTGGTGTGCACTGGCGACAAACAGAGGTCAGCCAGGTGAGGATATCACATGGCGACACTGTTGAAGACGATCTTTGAGTCAGCGAAGGAGAAGACCATTTGCCTTTGTTTGAATTCTTCAAGCTTTTCCGGTTAGCAGAGGAAGACTGAGGTGTTGGTTGGCTGGAGAGACATAGGAAGTCTTCACGGGAGTATTCTATCTGTCCTTTCCAGGCTGCTGGTTGAGTAGCTGGTGGCTTCGCCCCATGAGGTGAGAGTTAGGTGGTGTGTTGCACAGCTGGAGGAGGAGACAGGGATGCTACCATGACAGTGGGCAATTTGACAAGCGAGGTGCTAAATCTGAGGTCAAATGTCTGGATGGCAATGTCTTTCGCAGAGCGAGATGTAGCAAGAACAGTACTGCAGGTGCCAGATGGTAGCACGCAGGGTTTCTGACTAGCCAACAACTTGCAAGCGGACGGGTAAGGTACTTTTTCTTTCATCCAGATCTCCAGGACAGCCTGCTCATCAAGATACTTGGGACAATGGTGGAAGGTGGCGACATGGCTGCCAGTGCAGTTGATGCAGCGGGGAGGAGAAGGCGGACAATCGCCCTAGTGAGCATCCCTCCCACAGGTTACACATTCTGCCAGGTGTTGACAGAACTCTAGAGTGTGGTTGTAACAATGACACTGATAACAGGACATAGGATTTGGAATATACTGTCTGACTGTGATAACTTCATAAGCTGCTTTGATCTTTGATGGAAGAACCACTCAATCAAATGTGAGAAGGAGAGTGCGTGTGGGCACTAAGGGGGCATCTACTTTTCTCATCACCCAATGGACGGCAATGACACTCTGATCACAAAGGTATGTTTGGATTTCTGCCTATGTCAGACCATCAAGCACCCTAGTGTAAATAACACCACGGGAAGAATTCAGCATTCAATAGGCCTTGACACAAACAGGATAGCCATAGAGGAGCGAAGCCGCAAGCAGGTGTTGTGCTTGAGAATCAGAAGCAGTCTCCAAAAGCAAAGTGCCATTGCGTAAATGAGAGTAGGATTTCATAGGGCCAACAACTGCATCAACACCTCTCTGAATAATAAACGGATTTACTGTTGTGTAGGACTGACAGTTTTGTGTATGTGAAACCATGAAGAACCTTGGCGCAGCTGGGAGTGTCTTTGAATCGATACCCTCATTCCGTTTATGTCTTGTAGCCATTGCCTGTGAAGATGATTGGCTCATTGTGAGAAAATCCCCCATAACTGCCAGCGTCTCTGATGGTGCCCCACCTCCAAATTGGACACCCACTTCAGAAGGGGCACACCCACCTTAGGTGATTGTTCATACTTAAGGTCACAACTTCCGAATGCCTGACAGAGGGACCAATTGGCAATTTGGGAAGGTAGCAGCTGAGGAAATCACCCCTCCCTGGGCCTGGCCTGTACCTGAGGGTATGTGTGAACCCTACCTATCGACTTGGGGCTGGGAATTACCCATTACCCAGTGACCTGTTACACATCAGACATGTGGGCTGGCCTTCAGGAGCACACAGGGAAGAAGAAGAAAAAGAGGAACTTCAAACGCCAAAGTGGAGGAAGGATAGGAGAAGGTGAATGGAGAATGAAAAAAGGAACTGTGGAGAATATTCTGATATTGACTACCGAAAATGCAGAATACATTTCCAAAAACAGCCCAGACATGTTCCCCAAGGGAGAGGAAAAAGAACAGCAAGAGGATAAATATGCAGCATGGAAGGGAAAACATGCTGCAAAGGCTGGGGACCTGTGCTAGCCAAGCACGAACTCTTCAAAGAGCGGTGAGCCCCCTGGGGGCTTGTACTATGTCGCTGCTTGAAAATGACATTATGCAGCTGTCACTACTCACTACATTCAGAGGTCTCTCATTTGTCCTGGAGATGATTAGTTACAACAGACATCATCTGCCTCACTTGGCCACCCTTCAAAAACCTAGTACCCTCTTACTGACTGGCAAAAGCACATCAGACAACCAACACATCCCCTGGACTTCCACAAGCATAACTGCTTTCAATTCCACGAAGACTTTCCCAGCCATGTCTTGAGGGACCCACTGTGTTCATGGATCACAAGCACCTTATGTCAGTGTTTCATGGAGTCATGGAGCTCAGCTCTTCATGCAAAGTCGGCAGGTTGATTTCATTGCACAATTTACAACTGACATCTGACACATCTCCAGCCAGCTCAACGTCATCGCTGATTGTTGGTCTCATGACTGTGCATCGACTGCAGCTGGTTGCGCCCTGGCTGTTGGTCAAGAATCAGATCCCTTCCTTCTTCAATGTCAGCTGGATCCATCATCAAATGGTTTGCATCATGGACTCTTTCCTCTGCAAGGTTCTTGCCAAAAGGTTGTGACATGTCATGCAATAAGGTTTGCCCCTTATTCCAGCTAAATACAGCATTGCCACAAGTTTCCCCAAGTGAAGTTCCCTGATATTTCCCCAGCACCCAAACAAGTTTTAGCATTTTTCCCTGACAAATTTAGAGATCTCAAGGGTAAGTTAAGATGTAAGTTGAGAATCTGTCTTTGCAGGTACGGAACAAGAAACAATAGTGCAAATGAGGAAATATCTAAAAAATACTTGCAAGCAGATGGCGTTTCCTGATGTCAGCAAAAATCTTAAGTACTAACGTTAACATCTTTTGTAATGAACTGTTTTTAGATGGAGAAGCAACCCAAACAGTACATGTGTTTCATTAAGACCACTGATGTTATTTCATTTCAATAAAACAAAACACATTTGGTGACAAAAATATGCGTGTTCTTCGAGTTGCATGACAGATTTAAAAATCTTCACTGTTTTCAGAAATAATCTCAGAAAAAAGTGATTTCAGAAATAACCTCTGAAAAAAGTAGGCCTCTTGAAAGTAGTATTTAAGACGGGGAAGCTACAAACAACACTGTAGGTGACCGCCAATAAAATGTTAGTTCTACTGTGTTCGTTATTATCAATTATAACTCACTGTGTTGTATCCATTATTGTGCATGTATTTTGTGATTTTTCCTTCAAGAAATATATGAATACGAAGCATACAAACTTCCAGCAATGGACACAATTTTCTTCTTCCATACTTTCTAACATATAAACTACTTTTTAAGTGGCAAAATGTACTAGAACAAATAAAATGTCTGCAAAACACCACACTGCAAAATTACTTGAGGTGAGACAGTGGCAATTCCTAAAATCCATTGCCCATGGTCTCTGGCCTGCTGAAGAGCATCACAGTCCTGGGTCTGTGGATAAACCATGAAAATCTGCTGCATACACCCCATACAAACAGATATAGCCTGTGGGCAGATTGGTGAGTCTAGATCTGATGGGCTGGGCCTGCACATTACTGGGAACCGAATGGCTTCAGATTGGCAGGCCAGATCCATTACAGATACCAGCAGAAACGGGCTGCAGTTTTGGCTCGTAGCAGCTATTCATGACCCAAAGACCGCAAGTTGATGAAATGAGACCACAGTGATCAACTCATACAAAAGATAACTTGTTCAAATTCTCTGAGAATCAATAATAATGAGAATAGACAGAAACTCACCATAAAGATGATCACTGAGCCACAGACAGGCATATAGAAAAGACAATCACACTCTCACAACTACATATTCAACCATAGCTTTTGTCAGAAAATGAGAACACACACACATTCACACAATCACTAGACACAACCCACACACACATGACCCCTGCCTCTGGCCACTGCATATACGGTCTCAGAGAATTGGATCCACACAAGCCGCTCCTCATGCCTCCCTGCCTCTCGTTGGCAGCTGCTAGACTAATGGCAAGAAATGGTGGCAGCACTGACTGCAATTGAAGGGAGTGGTAGAAAGGGAGAAGCAGTAGTAGTGAGGAGTAGGGAAGCGGTGCACATATTCAGCTGCTCCAGCCAATGATGATGCACAAAATCTCAGTAAGTAAACCATTTCATCTAGTGAAACAAAAATGAGATTTTTCCCGTGTTTTTTTTTTCAAATTTCCCAGATGTGTTTGAAATTCCCTGATATTCTCTGATTTCCAAAACCTGTGGCAACCCTGAAATGGCACCACCCCATTTTTGACATTTTTTGCAACTTGTTTCATCTGGGCATTAAAGCTAGTGTTAAATTAGTGGCTGATAAGGTTGTCTGGGCGAGACTGCAAAGGGATTGTTGACAGTGGGCAAAGTGTTGTCACATATGTCAATCTTAAAAAATTGCTCACCATGTTTCTGTTCCTATCTCTTCTTTCCTCTCCTCTTCAGGGTGATTTACACACATCCACTTTGATATTGTTGGCTCTTTCCTCCCCTCTTGTGGTTTCTGCTACCTTGTGACAATAACAGACAGATTCACAAGCTTGTTTAAGGCTGTTCCATTGCTGCTCTTTTCCTTGCCCAGGTTCGTTCATGTCCCCAGTCACACTACCCCTACTTCAAACAATATATACAAAGAAGCTCTGTAAGTCAAAAACAAATTCCATGTGTGCAAGGTCTTGGGCACAGCTATAAATAAAAACTCTGGCAATGTCAGGCTTCTCAGTAAGTTGTTGACTATGTTTCAAAGCTGTGGGAACATCAGTTTACTTCCTGGAGTGGTTCAGAGTTACTCTCACTACCAAATTCAGATACTTTCTTGGTTGTCCCAAACGCTTCTTGGGTGGTATTTCATGCTGACACAGACCATATCGAGGATTCTTTTGTGGTAAGGTGTAATTAATTTATATTAGAACTGTGCATGTTTCCATAGTGTCTGTCACCAGTTTATTGATCATAACAGAAAAACAAAATAGAGAAATTAAGCATCAACAGCATATTCCACCACATCAACTAAAACAGTCTGATGATGCTTGGTCAGTTTTTGGATTCCATGCCTGTAGAAAGTTACTAGTTTGGCAACAAAGATATCATCAGTCTAAGTGTAAAGTATATTTTCAGTTACAAAAGCTGTTCATGATGGTTGCTCAATAAGGAGCAAGAAGGGTAAATGTCTGTGGGAGCAAGATAAGAATAAGTGTGATAGCAACACTTGATGCTGTTTCTTTGGTTGGTTTTCTTACATGGCGAGTGCAAGGCATCTCTGTTGTTGGCAACAGATGCGAGCTGTGATGTCACACACTTGGGATACAGTTTGTAAAAGAAAACACTTCCTTTGTGCCACCAGATAAGTAACATTGAATTCTGAGGACTCACATTGGCCATTGCTGTTTCTTTCTATTTTCCTCAAGATTGTCTGCAGAAAGTAAATGCCTCATGAAGGTCAAATGGCTGCAGGTCATCACATTTGTCAGTCACTGGGTATACTAACTTAACCATAGTTATAAACCATAAAAACCTTCTTCATCAAATCCCATTAATCTTCTTGAAAGTGGTGAATACATCACATTGAAACTATCCTATTTGAAATGAAAGAGCTATTAGGTAAACATTAACATCGAAACTCAACAAGTTTGATGAAAGGATATGCATGAAGAGCTACATGAATTTGCAGTTCTCATATTCATTCCATGGGGTGGAGATAAACAACCTTATAATCAGGACAGAGGGGACACAATCAAACACACTTCACCACGTGACAACATATTGGAAATGCACCGTTCTGGGACAACAGTCATAAAACTACAACAAGTCATTGACAATTGCACAGTAGTCAAAAGCTGTGGAGGCCTCCCAAAAACTTTTTGGGTCTATGAAACTCATTTGCAGGACACCAAGAATTTAGGACAGGGTGCACTAACCGTTACATTGATGTTGTCAACTCAACTGATGTTGGGGGCAGGAATTTGAAGCATTTGCAATTAAAACTAATTTGAGAAAAGTGTGTTTAAAATTTGATTTCCATTTTCTTTTTCACTAATGTCTTAACTCACATTTACTGATAGTCTGTGCTTGTTACAATAAAAGTTCATTCACACACTCTGTACATTATCAAAAATTAAAACATGTGACCTATAGATATAATTACTAACAACGTTGTGTCTTATTTTACTACATGTCAAATATCTCACCACAGTGCTTTTTCTGCATGACAGCTTAAGCGAACACCACAGAAAATTTACATCGAATGTAACCACTCATGGATAGGAAATTGAAGTTTGCCTAGCTTTAACTGTTAAGCTGAAACCATTATCTTCAGCTAATTTAAGTAGTATTATGGTTTTGGGCACAACAGGTATTAAATAAGTTATTCTAAATGTACAGACTTCTGTGTGCTCATCACTGATTGGCTGTTGTTTTATGGTTGTAGCTCAACAATAATGCATTTCTGACCTATGATTAACTTAAATATTTTGCTCAAATTGTATTACCCCAACTTAGTCTGCCTTTTTGTCAGGTTGTTTTTCCTCACATTGTATACACTCTGTCACAGACATACTGTACCAGTGCTAGTACTCAAAACTGAGGCATGCAAGTTTTTTGAGTAAAATACATGTAAAATTTAATGGTGAAGCTCATGATGCCTGTATTCTGTTGGAAAATTAAGAACGTCCTCTTCAGAACTGAAGCTGGGAACATGGTAAAAATTTAATACAGTTACAGACAGCTCTCAAAACTGACCATTTAGTGGGCGGGAAGATTTTTTTCATGTTGCGAGAAGACAATTTTGCTGGCTCAGATGTGTTAGGTTTTTAAGTTAAATTATCTGCTTGTAAATATAATTTTGGTTTTCTACTCAAGGATAAATCTTTTTTACACCTCCTGTTACAACAGAATTTTTTTTTTCATTTGAAATGTGCAGTAAAATATAATTTTCTTGTTTAGTAATCACTGCAAAAGAACACATTTACCTGGTTTCAGTTTACTATAATGTATGCTATAAATGCTTTCTGTCTTGTTCAGGTAATAGCATACCTGGCCATTATGCACTTAAGATATTCTGAAATATCAATACAGCTGGCCACAACCGGAATGCATGCTGAATTTCATTTAAAGTTTAATATGCTGTTGAAAGAGACTGTTGAGATAATGTCTTTTTGATATGACCTAAAAAATTAATGGTGGTGAGTTAAATTTGGTCACACTTCTGGTGATTCATTGATGGAGTTAAATTTAGTTACATTTCAGGTGATTCACTGACTGGAATTTGTTTTACATGAAGTGCATATCATCACCATTTGAGATTATGAAGCTGACCTCATTTCTGTAAGTTTCTATTAGACTCAATATAGTACAAATTTCACCATTAAATTTGTTATTTATGACTTACTTGTATATCAGTCATGCTTCTCTAACAGTAGTATTGTTTTAGATCTGCCTAGTAATGTAATGGTATTGTAATATTCAAACTTCTTAATGCAGGAATATATTTTAAAATAAATAAAATCAGCTATTCAAATAATGCTGAGTAAGCAAAATGACACAATTTCAGAGACTTTACTGGTCTCATACAGATACAATTTTATGTATATCGACAGAATCAGAGGGTGAAAATTTGTACCAATTCCTGACCTTGGTACAAATTTTCACTTGCTGCTTCTAATTATGCACATATAACATTGAATACTGTTACAACTTAATGCAACTGAATTACACAATTCTGATGTAAGTTACTCCTTACCTCTGCAATGAATTAAGAATTTCTTCAGATGCAAATTCCAGCAATATTGATGTGTTAGCTAAATGAAGAGAGTATTTATTGGCTTTACTGAATGCAGCAGCTGTACCCACAGGAGACTTTGGATCTGCTCCTCCATCTAATGAAATACAAACAGTTCATAATGAAAAAGTGCAAAATATAAGTATTTCATATTGAAAGTATCTAACTTATTTTGTTCATCATAATCAATGTTTTTGGAAAGCCCGCCAGTGTCACTCATGATTTAAATAATGAAAAATGCACCAGTTACCAACTTCTATAAATACTGTTTGCTGCTGTTTGAGTGAGATAGAAACAGACCCACAACCATATTGTTCTAAAATGGTAGATAGTGTCTTACTTTTCTTCCAAAATTCATATTCCTTCTGTTGACGCTCTGTGCGGTATTCCTCTGCTTTCTCCATAGCTTGCATTAATAAGTCTGTTGGGAACAGTTCAACAGCTTTCATTTTAATATCACGTGAACTTATTACTTCATCATCAAGCCAGGCAGACAAGTCAAGACTTGGTTGCAGTTCACATGAAATCCGTACATTCCTGCATTCACAGAAATTTAGCGTTATACATATAGATGCTAAGTTAAATAAGTAATTAATTTAAATAATTGGCTTTTGAAGGAGAATTTTTAATGGCCCTATCTTAATTTTTCTCACATTGACAACAGTAAGATAAACACAATCAAATGAGATATGAAGAATTTCTTATAATTCATATTTTTGGAATAAATACTTCTTGCCATAAAATTGTCTCTTGACATGACAGTGAAGATAAAATAAAGGAAAAAATTTCTGTCTACATGTCAACAGACTGGAATTCCATAATGTGAATTTTTGACAACTAAGCATAAAAGTATTTATTATTAAACAACTTTACTTGAGAAAACATAGTCGTTTTCAAATGGCCTAAGTGGCTCTGATAGATCCTTTGTAAAGAATATAAATAGGTTAAGTATCAAAATTTGGGAGTTCCATCATTGCTGTTTCCACATTCTTAGTTTATTTCCTTTCCCACTGACATGACTATTTGTGAACATTAATGAGTTTGGTCGGATTCACAATATTTGCTCTTAAGACAGAATATACTTTTTTAATCTTTGTATCATAATAAAAAACTCTGCTCTGGATTCTGAAAGGTATAAATTAAGTAACAAAACTTTCTGATTTCTTGCGACAAGTTTGTGACATGCATAGATGTCCACAGACCTGTTTTCAAGGTAGAACAACATTCTAAAATTGTCATTTCTTTACATAACTGGATCTGGGACTTTAAAGACATGTTATGCCCCAAGAACTAAATTTTAGTACAGATACACATTTATTATATCCCAAATTCCAGGATGGAATAATGACAACATTTTGAAAAGGCTAGATTGCTACTCATCATATAGAGGAGATGTTGAGTCGCAGACACACACACACACACACACACACACACACACACACACACACACAGACCATTGTGTCTCTGGCCAGACGGACTGCAGGCAACTGTGTCTGATGGGAGAGTCTGGGTAGGGAGCGAAGGAAGAGACAGGGGAGGGGAGGGGAAGGGATAGCAGGATAGTGGTAGGGGAAGATGTAGTGCTGCTTGTGGGAGCATGCAGGAACGTGGTGGGGATAGGGCAGGGCTGTATGCACAATCAGGAGGTTTGGCTTGGGGCGGGGGAAGCAAAAAAGGAGAGAATTATAGGAGGGAAATGAAAAAGAGAGAAAAGAGAAATAGAGAGACTAGTGGGTGCATTGGTGGAATAGAGGACTATAGAAGGCTGTTTAGTGTTGGAGTGGGAGCAGGGGAGGAGACAGGTGGGTGAAGGACAGGGACTAGTGTAGGTTGAGACCAGTGGGGTAACAGGAAAGCAAGATATATTACAGGGAGAGTTCCCAATTACACAATTCAGAAGAGCTGGTGCTCGTAGGAAGGATCCAGATAGCATAGCCTGTGAAGAAGTCTTTGAAGTGAAGCACATTCCTTTGTGCTCCCAGACACAGCACTATACCCTCCCCAACCCAGTCTCCTTCTTACCTCCACCACCCTGACTGCTTCTCCCTTCAGGAGAAGCTGCCCAAAGTCCAGCCTCAGTGGCCAGAGACAGCTGTCATGTGTGTGTGAATTGTGCTTGTGTGAATGTGTGCGTGTTTTCAACATTACAAGAAGGCCTTTTGGCTGTAAGCTTACTTGTTTAGCAGTCTTTTTGTTGTGCCTGTCTGCAACACCACATCTCTTCTATACTGTGAATTATCCACTCAATATTTCTATATCTACATCTATATCTATACACCATGAGATGCAAAGCAGAGGGTGTGTCCCACTGTACCAGTTATGGAGATTTCTTCCTCTTCAATTCATCTATGGATTGTGGGAAGAAAGATTGTTTGAATGCCTCTGTATGTGTGCAACAATTACTCTAATCTTACCCTCACAATCCCTATGTGAGCAATATGTAAGGGGTTGTAGTATATTCCTAGAGTAACCAATTAAAGCTGGTTCTTGAAGCTTTGTTAATAGAATTTTTTGGCATGGCTTCATCTACCTTCAATAGTCTTCCAGTTCAGTTTTTTCAGTATCTCCATGACACTCTCCCACATATTTAACAAATCTGTGACCATTTGTGCTGCCCTTCTCTGTATATGTTCAATACCCTTGTTAGTCCTATTTGGCATGGGTCTCTCACACTTGAGCAATATTCTAGAACAGGTCACATGAGTGATTTGTAAGCAATCTCCTTTGTAGGCTGATTGCACTTCCCCAGTATTCTACCAATAAACTGAAGTCTACTACCTGCTTTACCCCACAGCTGAACCTATGTGATCATTCCATTTCAATATCCCTACAAAGTGTTCTACCCAGGTATTTGTATGAGTTGGCTGATTCCAACAGTAACTTATTGAGATTATAGTCATAGGATGCTACATTTCTTCATTTTGTGATGTGCAAAATTTTACATTTCTGAACGTTTAAAGCAAGACGCCAATCTCTGCAACGCGTTAAAATCTTATCAAGATCTGACTGAGTATTTGTGCAGCTTCTTTCAGATAGTACTTCATTATAGATAACTGCATCATCTGAAAAAAACCTGATTTTATTGTCTGCCAGGTCATTGATATACAACATGAACAGCCAGGGTCCCAACACACTTCTCTGTGGCACACCCAAGGTTATTTCTACATATGATACTGACTCTCCATCCAAGATAACATGCTGCATCCTTCCTACCAAAATGTCCTAAATCCAGTCACAAACTTCACTTGATACCCTACCTCACTGTACTTTTGACAATAAGCATAGGTGCAGTAATGCTTTTCGGAAATCAAGAAATACTGCATCTACCTGGTTGCCTTGATCCAAAGCTTTCAGTATGTCATGTGAGAAAAGTGCAAGTTGGGTTTCACATGACTGATGTTTTCAAAATCGATGCTGGTCAGCATTGAAGAGGTTATACTGTTCAAGATCTCTCAGTATGTTTGAGCTCAGAATATGTTCTAAGCTTCTACAATAAATCAATGTCAAGGATACTGGATGGTAATTCTTGTGGATAACTTTAACTACTCTTCTTGTAGATGGGTGTGACCTGTGCCTCTTTCCAAGAACTGGGCCATGGTTTTTTTGTTTGAGGGATCCATGACAGCTTATAGTTAGAAGAGGGGCTAACTCAGCTGCAAATTCAGTATAGAATCTGACAGGGATTCCATCGGGGCCTGGAGCTTTTTTCAATTTTAATGATTTCAGATGTTTCTCAACACCACTGACACTAATACCTATTTCATTCATCTTTCAAATGGTATGAGGATTAAATTGGGACAGTTCTGAGTTTTCCTTTGTAAATGACCATTTGAAAAAGGAGTTAAGCATTTCAGATTTTGCTTTGCTACTCTCAATTTCAGTTTGTCTCATTCACTAGGGACTGGACACACTTTGGTGTCACTAATGGCCTTCACATACAACCAGAATGTCTTTGGGTTTTGTGAAAGATCACTTGACAATATTCTGCTGCAGCAGACACTGAAAGCTTCATGCATTGCTCTCTTGACAGCCAAACAGGTTTCATTCAGCATCTATCTATCTATAGCCCCATGCTTCACTTTACACCTGTTATGCAGTAATCTCTGTTTCTTTAAAAGCTTATTTACAGTGGCTGTATACTATGGAGGTTCCCTACCATTATGAACTGTTCTACTGGGTACATATCTATCCAGTTCATGCATTGTTGCCACAATGATGTCATTGTCACTGACATCAGTTTTGATGTAGACATTCTCAAAGAGGTCAGATCTACTTGTTGGCATTAGGTCCAATATATTTCCATCCTGAGTGTGTCCCCTAACTATCTGTTGTAGGCAGTTTTCAGAGAAGGCATTTAGTAAAGTTTCGCAGGATGTCTTATCATGCTCACCACTAACAAAACTGTAATTTTACCAATTAATTGTTGGACAATTAAAGTCTCTACTGATGATTACAGTATGATTGGGGAACTTAAGTACAAGTGAACTAAGGTTTTCTCTAAAGTTTTCAGTTATGTCAGGAGATGAATCTGGTGTGCAACAGAAGGATCAACAATCATTTCATACCCACCCCTGATATTGAATCTTGTCCAAACAATCTCACATGCAGCTTCAATTTCTCTGTCTATGAATCTGTGTTTGTTGTTTATTGCGACAAATACACCACTTCCATTTCCCGTTTGCCTATCCTTTCACTATACATTTAAATTTTCCCCAAAAATCTCACTGCTATCAACTGCTAGTTTCAACCAGCTATCTCTACCTAGTTTTATATGAACTTCACTGCTTTCCATGAGTATTTCAAACTCTGGCACTTCATTGCGAATGCTTTGGCAATTTGCCATTAGGATTTTAATACTCTCACCTGTGGGAGGCATTTCTTTGCATCTTACACTGACACTTCTGGGTTTCTTACCACTATAGTTATCTGGATTGGATGGAGAGTCACCTAATCTAAAAAAAAAACTTATGTTACAGCCCACACACAGTCAGCTACATGTGTAGCAGCCTCTGATGTGTAGTGCACACCTGACCATGGAGCAAGTCCAGGAAGTCCCAGCCTAGCTTGTCACAGAATCTTCAAGGTGTCTGGTTCAGTCTTTCCGCTTGACTCAGAACCAGAGGGCTACGGTCAGTTCTGGGAACAATGGTGGAAACTGTGAGCTTTGTTGACACTTCACGTGCATTTTATTGAAGGTAGATTACTATGATACCTAAAATGTAGAAATGAAATAATATATGCTAATAATTTAGGAGGACAGGAGAGCAATGAATTGTTGACAGGCACAAATAAGCTGAATACCCAATCGTAGTCATGCAGGTTGACTGGTTTTGTTTGGTGGATATGGCAGAAGGGGGAGGGGAGAAAAGAGACAGGGAGTAGGGGAGGGGTTGAGGAGGGGTGGCTGACAGCTCAGAAGGAGGCAGCAGATGTGTAAGACAGGAATACGAGAGGAAGAGGCAGCACATGCCCCAAATAGGAATGCAACACACAGGTACTGGAGCCAATGCTTTCCTGCACCACATGATGATTATGGCATGGGAGAGCAGTCTGGAAGGAGGTGATAGGAAAGAGGAAGTAGAGACTGTTGTGAACAGGGTGTGGGTGTAGAGGGTTAAGGTTGACAAGACTGCAGAAAAGGATGTGTTGCAAAAATAGCACCAGTTCAGAAAAGCTGGTGCTATGACAAAGGATTTAGATGGCAAAGTTGTGAAGCAGGCACTGAAATCGAGCATGCTGTACTCAGCAGTGTGTTCTGCCATTGGGTGGTCAACTGTGCTCTTGGCCACAATTTTGTGGTGGCCTTTGATTCTGTTGGGCAGCTAGTTGCTTGTCATGCCCACACAAAATGCTGTGCAGAAATTGCAGCAGAGCTGGTACATGGCACAGCTGCTTTCTCAGGTGACCCTGCCTCTGATGGGATATGATAGGCCTCTGATGGGAACAGGCTGGACGTGATGGGTGGGTGATCTGGGCAGGTCTTGCACCTGGGTCTTCCACATATTTATGATCCCTGCGGCAAGGGGTTGAGTGTAGGAATGACACAGTGATGGACCAAGATGTTGTGTAGGTTAGGAGGGCAGTGGAACAGCACTTTAGAGGAGGTGGGAAGGACTGAGGGTGAGGTGTTCCTCATTGCCAGGCATGATGATAGATAGACAAAGCCCTGGCAAAAGCTATGCTGCAGCTGCTCCAGTGCAGCATGATAATGGGTAATATGGGGAGGGGGGAGGGAGGGGGAGGGGGTATTCCTATTTCTTGGGGGTGATGGGAGAATTAGGCATGTGTGAGGATATGGTGTGGAGAATCTGTTTGCAGACTAGGTTTGTGGGATAATGCTTGTCTGTAAGGTCTTTGTGCAAAAGCCAGCATGGACAAGCTGTCACTGCATATATGCTGTCCATGGGTAATCAGGCTGCCTGGGAGTGATTTTTTGGTAAGAAGTGGATGATAGCTGTCAAAATGCTGGTACTGTAGATGGTTAGTGGGCTTGATATGGGCTGAGGTATGCATGGAGCCATGAGACAGGTAGAGGTCCAGGAAGGTGGCGTGTTGGCTTGAGGGCAACCAGGTGAAGCAGATCGGAGAGAAGGTGTTGAGTCTGTGGACGAATGAGGATAGCTGGCTGTGAACCTGGGTACAGATCATGAAGATTTTCTCAACAAACCTAAAATTCAGTCAGCACAATGTGTGTGTGTGTGTGTGTGTGTGTGTGTGTGTGTGTGTGTGTGTGTGTGAGCGTGTGTGACAGGGTATTTAGAGAAAGGATTCATCTGAAAGCTAGCAAAGTTTTTAGTCTTTGTGTGTCTGTCAATGACTCAACATCTCACTATGCAGTGAGTTGTCATCTCTACTTCAAAATTATGTACTTCCTGCCCAGCTGACATTCTCTTTATTTTATGTAGGACTGTACAATTTCAGGTTTAGGCCATTTTTAAGTATTTTATGAATGATTTTTTAATGGTATATTATGCCACTGTCATTGCAGTTGTTGCAACACTGCAAAAACTCAAAAGTAACATGCTCCCAAAATAACGAAAAACTGTTTCTAATTTATTTTATGACAATTACATGCAGGCACTGGAGTAAAGATATCATTGAAGAATGGCTCATAAAATAATTGAAAATGGTCTAAGGCTGAAATTGTACCATCATACCTCAAATAAAGATAATGTCAGCAGCAGGAATTACAAACTCATTTAACAAATTCTGCCAGAACTTCACTGTTTTCACAGACTAACACATGTCTTTTTGTATGTCTTTTTTATTGTCACCTTAGCTTATCTTCTATTTCCTTACACTTAGTTTTTGTTCTTGCTACTCATGTTTGTCTCATCTGTGTCTCTGGTTCTCCTTTCCTTACTCCAGTTTTACTGAATGCTATCTCATCTTAGCTGCAAGAGGTGTGATTGAGTCTTGCAATAGGGGAATATAATTGTGTTAGTAAAAAGCAATAAGGTTTTTTTGGAAGATCACTTATGCAAGTCAGCCATGGAAGTGGACCTAGCACACAATCATTTGAGCTTCATATTTTATGGCCTCCCATTCTGAGTTCATCTTTACTCATGTGGGCTATTCTGACAACATGATAATTTTTCTGCTGTGAATATAAGGTTCCGTTCATGGAAGAGGCATGCCACTAAATCTACAATATTTTAGTTTCACAAATAGACTTTTATTATCTGCACAATCCAATTGCTCAACAGTCACAGAAAACGGCCTCAGGAAAAATTTTATTTCAAGTTCTAACATTTTGAGGACATGTAAGAATTTAATTTTAAATTATCTATTACAGAAACCAGACTGAGAGGCATGTGGCACAGTTTGCTCAGAGTACTAAGCCAGTATTCTATTCCAGGCTACTTGGGATTTTTTTAAAAGACTGATAGGAGCAAAATAACTCTGTAATTAGATATGATTTGCTGATCTTCAGTTTCATAAAGACACGTAATTGCACCTTCGATTTTGCCAGGGAGAACGCCTCACACAAATGTCTGTTTTAATTATAGTTGCTTCAAAGAAGTGCTACCAAATCAGTACATAGATTTGTAGTGCTCTGGTAGAAAACACCATTATAGCTATAAAAACATAATTTTTAGCAATATAATGTCATTTATAGCTTTTTAGTGGTTGTATTTTTTTTAAATTGATTGTTGCTGATGATGTAAACTAACTCATCAATTTTCATTGCCACTGCACACTTTGTAAATCTTTTTCTGAACATTCTCTCTGGACATTGTCATTGTATCATTAAAGTGATCCTTTTATACAGAATGTTTTACTATCCAACACTAAATGATTATTATATTTTCATTTGTTAACATTTGATCGTCATGGCCAGATGAATAATTTATTGCTGTTTTCACACCTAAATTACTAAATGTCATTTAGTCTGAAAATAAGCTGTGAATGGCTATAACATTACTTTCTTTAACATTCAATGTTGTATTGCCATTGCATTATCAAATGTCAGTTCATTCTCATATATTTGTAGGTGAACATGTAAGCAGTCTCTAAAACAACTAAACATTTTAAATTAATAACACCTGATGTTATTTATTTATTCTTTGCAAATATTGTGGGAATACTCACAGATATGGGTCCTCTTGAATAAACACCCGTGACTGTACCTGTTCAAGAGTTGGCATGTTAGCACACAGCAAGCCAGCAAGAGTGACTTTTCTGAGTTCCTGTAGTTGTTCTGTAAGAATTAAAGATTAAATACTACTAATAACAAATATTTAAACATTTTAATAACTTTAGTATACTGTATTCCCATTTACTGAAAACTAAATATGAATATCTTATGAAAGAAACTGAGGAAAGACTGAAATTGGCCTTAGATGACTCCATGCTACCTGGCACAAGCCACAATAAGTTTGCAAATTTTACTAATGTGGTACAGATATAAAATGTGTACATATTCCACTGTATTAAAACAAGTTGATATTTTAAAGGTGATATACTTTCACAGTATCTCCACTTACTTTTGCTGAATGATGAGGGAGGGAGATCATTCTCATACCAGAAGCGATCACTATTTCGTACTAACGCAAACTGGTGAGCCAATAGGCAGGTGAAGGTGGGGCCAACAATGGCCCCATCAAGTTCTGTCTCCAGCACACCACCGACAAACAGATCTATCGAGCCTGGATCACTGTAAATGAAAATGCAAACAAGTTTCATTTTTAAAAAATGTATGAAGGCAATTTGCAGTTGGTAAAATCGCTATTGTGGGCAGTAAATTGAACTGCAAATATAAATCTAAGAATTGTAAATATAATCAGAATTTATTCCCAGAAAGGTGTCAGAAAAATATTCAGGATTGAGGGAAATAAGTCAATTTTCAGGCATAGAGAAAAGAAAAAGGGAAATAGTGTTATGAGATTTCCTGATAAAGATAGGTTCTGATCAATTTCAGGAACTTATGTTAAACTATACCACTGTTGATGTGCATAATTTTCATGATATATGAAGTGATTAATGTGGTATGTGGTGCAGAGGATGGAGAAAAATGGATTTTGTGCTGTAACTCAAAATTTTTGTTTGATAGGTTCAACAACTGCACAGGTCAAAGCCAAAATGGCTTCTCATTTCAGAGTATGATCACCGGCATCGAAACCCCATTACAGAACATGATCATTTGCTACAGTCCTGGATGGTACTGAGTTATGAAGGGGGTGCTCCATGTGGCTGGTCAGTAGTGAGGGATAGTAGGTGACTCATGCCTTTTCTCCTGTCACCTGCTATCCCTAATATATCCACCGACCAGCCAAAAATGAATACTATCTTTGTTATTCAGAACTACCCAAGACTGGAGCAACTGACTCACATTCTTTGTCTGTTTGCATGCGCTTAAATAGTAAATATCCTTTCCACTATCTTCCCCACTCCTACCATAGTGGTATTCAAACTTCCTCCCAACCTAAGCAACATCCTTGTCTGTCGCTTTTCCATCCCTGCTTCAAACATCTTGCCCCATGGCTCCTACTGCTGTAAATGACCTACTAGAGCAGGACTTGTCCTGTATATCCTCCAATTACCAACTACTCCACTTCTGTCAGGAGGCATTTCCTAACCCATCAAAAGCAGAACCACCTGTGAAAGTAGTCTACCAACTTAACTGCAACCAATATGAGGCATTCTACAAGGATGTGACTATTAACAAGTTGTCTGTTTGCAAGAATGGCCACTGCCAAATGCTGACCTTAGAGACAGCTTGACTGCCCTGTTACCAAGCATGGCACACAAAACAGTGTAATTGACTTCAACAACTGATTCACAGTCTGTGCTATCTGGACTCTTTCCGCCAATGCCACGGTTTCTGAACTGTGAAAGTGGGAACTCTCCCTGCAGCATATCCTTCATTCCTGTAACCCCCCTGGCCTCAATCTTTGCTAGTCCCTAGCATCTTCCCCCTCCTCTTCCATGCCTTCTACGCTATCCCTTCCTCTCCCCATCCCACACCACTTCTTTACCCTCAAAAACTACCACAGCCACGGTCACTCAGTCAGGTCTCATAGCTTAGTCCACTTTTAAATGTACCTGCCTGCTGCTCAGTACCTCCTCTATACGATAAGTAGCAGTATATCCTAATTAATATTGTTATACTATCCTGTATTTACCATTGTTGAAATTATTTACAACAACAGATAGTTTGGGAGCTCACTGTGACAGAAATACATTACATCTAATGACCAATTGGAAGATACCCACAATCAGTGAGGCATTTGTAATAACAATTGCTACCAAAGCACAGATGGCAGCCATAAAAAATAAGTATAACTAGATGGATAAAAAATCTACCCACCAAGTGGTGGCAGGAGAAAACACACATAAAACTTATGGGAATGTGCAAGCTTTTGGAGCCAGTGGTTCCTTCTTCTGGTATGAAGTTGAAAGAGAAGGAAGACGGATGAAGGAAAAACCTGGTGACATTTAGGAAAAGCAGAGAGTTATGGAAAAGTCGCAAAGAACCCTGGGTCAGGGGAGAGTTGTGAGACAGAATGAGAGGGAAAGACTGATTGTTGGAGACTGCATAGGACGAGATCCGAAAACAAAATGAGAGCTTAAAAGTGGAAGATATGGTAATAAACAAGATCGAAATTATTGACAAAATATTATGCAAGTGTTTATAAGATCAGAAAGCTACATGCCTTAACACAGCTGAAAGGTCAGAAAATAAAAGATATAAAAAACTAAAACGAAATTCAGAAAAGGAAGTTACTGTTATCCTTTCCAAGTCAAGTGTTCCTTTGCATACACCCTAGGCATTTGAGGCAAACATGTTTGTTCAGATGTGGACTCTTTACAGCAATACTCAACCCTTCTCACATCAGCCTTCACAGGATATAACTACTCCACCAGCCCAGTTAAAGAGCAGATTTCTTGGGCCATCACATCCAATCTTGGTACTACTGAACCCTCCAAAAAACTTAGGAGTACATCTTTTATCACTCAGTACTATTCCGTTCTTGAATATATAAATCCGATACTTCAATACAATGCTACGACTTCCTTAAGTAGAGTCCAGAAATGAGGTCCATTCTGTTTGACATTTTGTCCACTACACCTAGAATAGCTTTCTCCCCTTCCCCCAAATCTCCACAATATTCTGGTCAGACCCCATGCTGCTTCTGCACCAATTTCCCTACCCTATGGCCCCTACCCCTGTGACCATCCCTGCTGTAACACATGCCCTATGCTCACTCCTACCTTATAACCCTATCTTAAACCTTTGTCTCTCAGGAAAAAATTGGAAATTTGTGGTAAGTTCTATGGAACCAAACTGCTTTGGTTATCGGTTCCTAGGCTTACACACTACTTAATCTAATTCAAACTAACTTCCGCTATGGACAACACACACACCCATGCCCAAGGGAGGACTCGAACCTCCGATGGGGGGAGCTGCATAAACCATGGCAAGGCACCTTTCACCACACGGCTGCCTCTCAGGTTTTCAAATCTTGTTCTCTGCAGTTCTCAACAATCAGTCTTTCCTTCTCATCCATTTTGATAAGTCTTCGCTGATCCAAGGTTATGGGTGACTTTTCTGTTATCCTCCACATTCCCAAAACCTCACCATTTCTTTTCCTTCCTCCCTCTTCCTTCCTCTTCAATCCTTCTGCCAGAAGAAGGAGCTGCTGGCACAGATCCATAACTTTTTTATGTTTTTCTCCTCCTTTGTGAGTAGATTTTTTATTCATCCAATTAGATTATATTTTCAAAAAATTGATTATTTTTGTTGATATTTCAGTTCTTGAAACAAATATATAGATTTACTTGCTCAATAAAGTAGATAAAGAAGTGCTAGTGTCTTATCTCAAGGAGGAACTCTATTTAGCTCTGAGCAAGAGCATATAGAGAAACTTCTGCTCAAGTTTAGAAAAATAGTTACCAAGCACTATATACACTGAAGAGCCAAAGAAACTGGTACACCTGCCTAATATTATGTAGGGGCAAGCACACAGATGTGCCGCAACACAACGTGGCAAGGACTCTATTAATGTCCAAAGCAACGCTGGAGGGACTTGACACCATCAGTCCTGCAGGTCTGTCCATAAATCTGTAAGAGTATGAGGGGGTGAAGATCTCTTCTGAACAGCAATTTGCAAGGCATCCCAGATATGCTCAATAATGTTCATGTTTGGGGAGTTTGGTGGCCAGCGGAACTGTTTAAACTCAAAAGAGTGCTCCTGGAGCCACTCTGTAGCAATTCTGGATGTGTGTGGTGTCGAAATTGTCCTGCTGGAATTGCCCAAGTCCATTGGAACGCATAATGGACATGAATGGATGCAGGTGATCAGACAGGATGCTTACGTACATGTCACTTGTCAGAGTTGTATCTACCCGTATCAGGGATCCCATATCACTCCAACTGCACACCCCCCACACCATTACAGAGCCTCCACCAACTTGAGCAGTCCCCTGCTGACATGTAGGGTCCACGGATTCATGAGGCTGTCTCCAGGCCCACACACATCCATCTGCTCAATACAATTTGACATGAGACTCATCCGACCAGCCATCATGTTTCCAGTCCTTAACAGTCCAATGTCGGTGTTGACGGGCCCAGGCAAGGCATAAAGTTTTGTGTCTTGGAGTCATCAAGGGTACACGAGTGGACCTTCAGATCCAAAAGCCCATACTGATGATGTTTTGTTGAGTGGTTTTCATCCTGACACTTCTTGATGGCCCAGCACTGAAAATTGCAGCAATTTGCTGAAGGGTTGCACTCCTGTCACGTGGAACGATTCTCTTCAGTTGTCATTGGTCCCCTTCTTGCAGGATCTTTTCCTGGCCACAGTGATGTCAGAGAACTGACGTTTTACCAGATTCCTGATATTTACTGTACAGTTGTGAAATGATCGTATGGCAAAATCATCACTTCATCGCTACTTCGGAGATGCTGTGTCCCGTCGCTCATGCGCCGACTATAACACCACGTTCAAACTCACTTAAAGTTTGATAACTTGTCATTGTAGCAGCAGTAACCAATCTAACAACTGCGCCACACACTTTTTGTCTAATATAAGTGTTGCTGATCACAGTGCCACATTCCGCCTGTTTACATATCTCTGTATTTGAGAATACGTCTGCCTACACCAAATTCTTTGGCGCTTCAGTGTATACACTGAACAGTACATGATGGGAGAGACCCTTCAAGGTATACTGTCTGTATAACAAAGCTCCTAAAGAAACAGTGACTTGGGCACAGTCATTCATTCATTTGTATTCTGTGGACCCATCAAGAAGGAGGACAGTCAAGTGTGTGTCAAGATATACATTACCAGAAGACAAGAGAATCATAAATACTTAATCCATACACTATATTAGTGGCAAAGTATCACTATACTGCTTAATACTATTCATGGAAATGCAGCTAAGTTTAACCATGTAAATTAGAAACAAAACTTCTGTTTCCTCAGTTACATTAAGCAGTTGCTGTTTTAGCTTAATATTTACTTAACTACTTTAGTTACCTACTGCTATATAGGACTCAGTCAATTTGTGTAAACACCTGTATGTAAGATATTTGAGGGTATGAGATGGAATGATTACACAGGTTTAATTTCAGTTAAAGCTGGTGGCAGACTTTGGTATGACAGTGAAAAAAAGCAGTCAATCTTTTAAGGTGATTACTTACAAAACACTCACATGACCTATCCCAAAACATTGATCAAGTGCAGATATTTCTTTCACTTATTTTCAGATTTATTTTTTATCATTAATCAAACCAAGCGGTGGTAAGTTCTTTATGTAGTTATCTATACTACTATCAGTTCATAGTTGTCATTTGGCTCAACACAGCAAGTAACCCCACTTCTCAATGTCAGAAAATAACACAATAACTTGATAGTCTCAGGTAAGTTCACAACAAACATGTCTCAATATTTCATTTGCACATACAACTCAATTGCATATTCTTGGAATTCACACATGACAATGTCAGCCTAACTCCCTATTCAGTGAAGTTTATGAACATAACTGTATCTTTGTTAACAGTTCACAAGGGAGGTAAACAAAGTACAGCTCCACACATACATGTCTAATTATACACAAACAATTCACTGCTTTTGATGTATAATAGTGAGTACAAACAAAGATGTGATCAGTATGTTACACAGTCATGAATTTCATAGAGATGTAACAAAATTATTGCAACTCGTGGACTTTTATCACATAAACATTAATTGTGTGGTTGCTTAAAAACAAAGGTGAGGACTGTGTGGTTATCAGACATAGATTCACACAAAAAATTACCAAATTATAAATTGCTACACGATATTATCACAATGATTGCTAAGCCTGGACTGAGGATTTTTGGTTCAAGTGAAGAATATATAGACTGGTGTCATGATATTTTGAGATTTTGATAGTGAAGTATATATAGATTGGAGTCATATTTTGTGATTTTGATAATTACATTATCTATAATATTATATAAAGTCAAGTTGTTGCTTAAAGTTGTTACCAAAAATCTCGGAAAGTTCTTTACTTCAACCTTTCACATGATACTTTAATAAATGTTCTTTAACATATAAAAATTGTATACACAAGGATGCGCTGTTTTGTTTTCTTCTACGTAATCTGGATTGTCCATTTGTAGATTAAAACAATGGGAAATACTCTCATTGAAGCTATTATCTTCACAGATGGATACAGAGAAAGGGAAGGAGTAGATGGACAGAGAGAGGGGTAGGAAAAGGTGCAGAGAGATATAGGGGGGGGGGGGGGGGTTAGATGAACAGAGAGAGGGTGCAGGAGGTGACAGACTGAGAGATCTGGGGGAGGGGGGGGGGGGGGGGGGGGAGGGGGTGTTAGAAGAAGATGACGACATATATCCAATTCCAATACATATTTAGCAACTGTAAGCACTGCTGGATTTGCTAGTAGTTTATAAAATGAAACAGGTCAGAATTAGAAATAGAATGGATCTATTAAATCCAACAATAATCTAGTTTAACAAAATGATACTTGTTTAGGAAAGTATCAAAGGTCAGGGTATTATCTGATTAACACACTGTATGCCTTCACGGTGGATTCACTATTTTCATGTAAGATGGCCATCTTTTAAATTTTGACAATTTATTCAAATTCTTAATTAATGGCTTAACTGTATAACATAAGGCATTATCAGGATTAGAAAAATTAGGGCAACAAAAGAATAAAGTCAGATCCTGGAATCAAAGAAGCACAAGGTCTCAAAATGACAAAAATAACTTTGGGTGTTGCCAAACTATAATTAAAAGTGTCTTCTCAGTTAATACATTACTGGAAAAAGAAAATTAGTTACAGGAAAGAATGAAATCAGGACTTATTAATAAGTGGTGTCAATTCTCTCGAAACCGCTGATTAGCTCACACAAGTTTTTCTACAGAATGGTGTTGCAACTATTTTGAATGCTAATTTCTTTTAATTAACAAGGTTTTAAGTAAAATGAAGTATACCATTTGAATCCACAGACTGAAAACTATAACATGGATTATAAAATTATTTGAAATACCATATGAACAGTATTTTGTCAGTTTTAGGTACATACTGCATATACACTATATATATAAAAACAAAGATGATGTGACTTACCAAACGAAAGCGCTGGCATGTTGATAGACACACAAACAAACACAAACATGCACACAAAATTCAAGCTTTCGCAACCAACAGTTGCTTCATCAGGAAACAGGGAAGGAGAGGGAAAGACGAAAGGATGTGGATTTTAAGGGAGAGGGTGAGGAGTCATTCCAATCCCGGGAGCGGAAAGACTTACCTTAGTGGGAAAAAAGGACAGGTATACACTCGCACACACACACACATATCCATCCACACATACAGACACAAGCAGACATATTTAAAGACAAAGAGTTTGGGCAGAGATGTCAGTCGAGGTGGAACTGTAGAGGCAAAGAAGTTGTTGAAAGACAGGTGAGGTATGAGTGGCGGCAACTTGAAATTAGCGGAGATTGAGGCCTGGCAGATAATGAGAAGAGAGGATATACTGAAGGGCAAGTTCCCATCTCCGGAGTTCGGATAGGTTGGTGTTGGTGGGAAGTATCCAGATAACCCGGACGGTGTAACACTGTGCCAAGATGTGCTGGCTGTGCACCAAGGCATGTTTAGCCACAGGGTGATCCTCATTACCAACAAACACTGTCTGCCTGTGTCCATCATGCGAATGGACAGTTTGTTGCTGGTCATTCCCACATAGAATGCATCACAGTGTAGGCAGGCCAGTTGGTAAATCACGTGGGTGCTGTCACACGTGGCTCTGCCTTTGATTGTGTACACCTTCCGGGTTACAGGACTGGAGTAGGTGGTGGTGGGAGGGTGCATGGGACAGGTTTTGCACCGGGGTCGGTTACAAGGATAGGAGCCAGAGGGTAGGGAAGGTGGTTTGCGGATTTCATAGGGATGAACTAACAGGTTACGAAGGTTAGGTGGATGGCGGAAAGACACTCTTGGCGGAGTGGGGAGGATTTCATGAAGGATGGATCTCATTTCAGGGCAGGATTTGAGGAAGTCGTATCCCTGCTGGAGAGCCACATTCAGAGTCTGGTCCAGTCCCGGAAAGTATCCTGTCACAAGTGGGGCACTTTTGTGGTTCTTCTGTGGGGGATTCTGGGTTTGAGGGGATGAGGAAGTGGCTCTGGTTATTTGCTTCTGTACCAGGTCGGGAGGGTAGTTGCGGGATGCGAAAGCTGTTGTCAAGTTGTTGGTGTAATGATTCAGGGATTCCGGACTGGAGCAGATTCGTTTGCCACGAAGACCTAGGCTGTAGGGAAGGGACCGTTTGATGTGGAATGGGTGGCAGCTGTCATAATGGAGGTACTGTTGCTTGTTGGTGGGTTTGATGTGGACGGACGTGTGAAGTTGGCCATTGGACAGGTGGAGGTCAACGTCAAGGAAAGTGGCATGGGATCTGGAGTAGGACCAGGTGAATCTGATGGAACCAAAGGTAACACAACCACCTAACCTTTATGCACATCGTTGTCTACCAACCCAAGTCCAACATAGCCCAGCTGTAACCAACACCCTTTCGCCTTTTTTCATTCCAGATCTCCAGTTACTTTCCAGTTCACCTTTGTCTCTCCCCATATATTTTTATTTTCATTTTCATTTCACCTCATGTTACACTTTCCACCTTCTAATACCATGCCACCCTCACAACACCCCCACAACGACCCCATTAAGTTTTATTTACATTCCCTCCGCAAACATGCCTTCGCCCTAGCAAGATTACGCTCCCATATTCTATTTTCTCAGGCTTGTCTGACATTTGGCATTACCCTCAAAGGCCTCACACTTAAAGTTCCCATCTCTGGCTGCAACCCTTCCTTCCATCAGTCCCTATACCAGTTCCAAACTGAACAATCCATTGCCCTCACCCACCTAATCCTTCACCTACACATCAACTCAGCCAATGAACACACCCGTCAACTCCTATCCTTAATAAAAGTCCTTAATCTTTCCTCTCCCACATCCACACCGGCTGTTCAGAGCATCCTCCTACAGGCCAACCGTAAATTAGAACAGCATGCCACCCTCCACCTCAAAAAACTATCCAATCTCCTGGTTTCCCACCTCTGGAAAGGCAACTCACTCGCCCTTCACAACCTTTCCAGCAAACCTCAACCTCCTCTCATTGCACACAAACCCAGTCTCTCCCATCTACTCGATCTCCCACTTCCAGCTCCACTCCCTCCAAAACCTCAAAATTCCGATCAACACAATTTGGAACCACAACACCCTAATTCAGTAGTTAACCTTTCCTCCAAACCTCTCTCCCAATCCGAAACCTCTGTCCTATCCAAAGGCCTCACCTTCAGCCCCACTCCCAGATTCAACCAAACAGCCCTCGTCAAAGATTTACTGTCCTACACTCGTACTCTCTGCTGGAAATATCACTTTGCCGCGAAGAAAAATGATCCTAATCCTACTCCTAATGATCCAACTCCCCAAGACACCATCCGAATTGAACCCTGCCTGGAACAGTTCCGTCCTCCATCACAGCGGGACCCACCTCCTCTTCCTCAAAATCACCCTCTCCAAACCTTCCAGGAATTTCTGACTTCCAGCCTTGCGTCTCAATCCTTCTTAAAAAACCTTAATCCTACACCCAACATCACCACTGCTGAAGCCCAGGCTATCCGTGATCTGAAGGCTGACCGATCCATCGTCATTCTTCCGGCGGACAAGGGTTCCACGACCGTGGTACTTGATCATCGGGAGTATGTGGCTGAGGGACTGCGTCAGCTTTCAGACAACACCACATACAAAGTTTGCCAAGGTAACCCCATTCCTGATGTCCAGGCAGAGCTTCAAGGAATCCTCAGAACCTTAGGCCCCCTGCAAAACCTATCACCTGACTCCATCAATCTCCTGACCCCACCGACACCCCGCACCCCTACCTTCTACCTTCTTCCTAAAATCCACAAACCCAATCATCCTGGCCGCCCCATTGTAGCTGGTTACCAAGCCCCCACAGGACGTATCTCTGCCTACATAGATCAACACCTTCATCCCATTACATGCAGTCTCCCATCCTTCATCAAAGACACCAACCACTTCCTTGAACGCCTGGAATCCTTACCCAATCTGTTACCCCCAGAAACCATCCTTGTAACCATTGATGACACTTCCTTATACACAAATATTCCGCACGTCCAGGGCCTCGCTGCGATGGAGCATTTCCTTTCACGCCGATCACCTGCCACCCTACCTAAAACCTCTTTCCTCATTACCTTAGCCAGCTTCATGCTGACCCACAACTTCTTCACTTTTGAAGACCAGACATACCAACAATTAAAGGGAACAGCCATGGGTACCAGGATGGCCCCTTCGTATGCCAACCTATTCATAGGTCGCTTAGAGGAAGCATTCTTGGTTACCCAGGCCTGCCAACCCAAAGTTTGGTACAGATTTATTGATGACATCTTCATGATCTGGACTCACAGTGAAGAAGAACTCCAGAATTTCCTCTCCAACCTCAACTCCTTTGGTTCCATCAGATTCACCTGGTCCTACTCCAAATCCCATGCCACTTTCCTTGACGTTGACCTCCACCTGTCCAATGGCCAACTTCACACGTCCGTCCACATCAAACCCACCAACAAGCAACAGTACCTCCATTATGACAGCTGCCACCCATTCCACATCAAACGGTCCCTTCCCTACAGCCTAGGTCTTCGTGGCAAACGAATCTGCTCCAGTCCGGAATCCTTGAATCATTACACCAACAACCTGACAACAGCTTTCGCATCCCGCAACTACCCTCCCGACCTGGTACAGAAGCAAATAACCAAAGCCACTTCCT
Organism: Schistocerca piceifrons; assembly: GCF_021461385.2. Taxonomy (NCBI): domain Eukaryota; kingdom Metazoa; phylum Arthropoda; class Insecta; order Orthoptera; family Acrididae; genus Schistocerca; species Schistocerca piceifrons. The sequence goes on along the minus strand of NC_060139.1, from coordinate 388,629,580 downwards.
CATCCCCTCAAACCCAGAATCCCCCACAGAAGAACCACAAAAGTGCCCCACTTGTGACAGGATACTTTCCGGGACTGGACCAGACTCTGAATGTGGCTCTCCAGCAGGGATACGACTTCCTCAAATCCTGCCCTGAAATGAGATCCATCCTTCATGAAATCCTCCCCACTCCGCCAAGAGTGTCTTTCTGCCGCCCACCTAACCTTCGTAACCTGTTAGTTCATCCCTATGAAATCCGCAAACCACCTTCCCTACCCTCTGGCTCCTATTCTTGTAACCGACCCCGGTGCAAAACCTGTCCCATGCACCCTCCCACCACCACCTACTCCAGTCCTGTAACCCGGAAGGTGTACACAATCAAAGGCAGAGCCACGTGTGAAAGCACCCACGTGATTTACCAACTGACCTGCCTACACTGTGATGCATTCTATGTGGGAATGACCAGCAACAAACTGTCCATTCGCATGAATGGACACAGGCAGACAGTGTTTGTTGGTAATGAGGATTACCCTGTGGCTAAACATGCCTTGGTGCACAGCCAGCACATCTTGGCACAGTGTTACACCGTCTGGGTTATCTGGATACTTCCCACCAACACCAACCTATCCAAACTCCGGAGATGGGAACTTGCCCTTCAGTATATCCTCTCTTCTCGTTATCCGCCAGGCCTCAATCTCCGCTAATTTCAAGTTGCCGCCACTCATACCTCACCTGTCTTTCAACAACTTCTTTGCCTCTACAGTTCTGCCTCGACTGACATCTCTGCCCAAACTCTTTGTCTTTAAATATGTCTGCTTGTGTCTGTATGTGTGGATGGATATGTGTGTGTGTGCGAGTGTATACCTGTCCTTTTTTCCCACTAAGGTAAGTCTTTCCGCTCCCGGGATTGGAATGACTCCTTACCCTCTCTCTTAAAACCCACATCCTTTCATCTTTCCCTCTCCTTCCCTCTTTCCTGATGAGGCAACCGTTGGTTGCGAAAGCTAGAATTTTGTGTGTATGTTTGTGTTTGCTTGTGTGTCTATCGACCTGCCAGCGCTTTTGTTCGGTAAGTCACCTCATCTTTGTTTTTATATATAATTTTTCCCTCGTGGAATGTTTCCCTCTATTATATTGACATCATCATATATATATATATATATATATATATATATATATATATATATATATATATATATATATATATATATATATATATATTAAAAAAAACAAAGATGATGTGACTTACCAAACGAAAGCGCTGGCAGGTCGATAGACACACAAACAAACACAAACATGCACACAAAATTCAAGCTTTCGCAACAAACTGTTGTCTCATCAGGAAAGAGGGAAGGAGAGGGAAAGACGAAAGGATGTGGGTTTTAAGGGAGAGGGTAAGGAATCATTCCAATCCCGGGAGCGGAAAGACTTACCTTAGGGGGAAAAAAGGACGGGTATACACTCGCACACACACACACATATCCATCCACACATATACAGACACAAGCAGACATCAAGACATATATAAAGAGTCAGGTGAAAGACAGGGAAAAAACATTTCTCTTAGACATACTCCAAAATGAAAGAGAGATGTAAACAAAGTATGTCAGCTTAGGCACTATACAAAGAACTGAATCTGCACCTTCTACAACTGCAAAAGGCACATACCTGTTTATGTCTGGAAAACTCTCTCATAGTTTATATATGATTATATATAATATTAGTTCTCAGGCTTTCATGTTATGCAGTTTTCATTCTGCTTCCCTGCTGTGATTGGAAATTGAGCAGTTAATTTCAGAAACCACTAACTCACCTGTAGATTTTTTTAAGGACACTAAGACTCTCTTCTGGAATGTTGTGCGTTTGTCTGCTATGGTCAGATGACATAGGACACAGCTTAAGCCATTGCACATATGGTGGAAGCCCGTGATCACGACCTCTATGAATCAAAAGGGATGCTACATTCCAGTTTGATGTAGAGGTAGATGGTGTATGTGCCAATGGAATGGATGCTGGTGTATTCAGTAACTTCTGTATCACAGGTTCTGAACTATCTTTTGATACATTTTTGCTGTCCATCTGTAAAATATATGATGTAATAGATTACAAGAGTTAATGGTGTGGTAAATGATACTTCTGTTAATTAACTAGTGAAAATATTTCCCAAAAGTAATTTATATACAAAATACAAAAGCAGAATATGGACAATAATAAGCCTGACATCATTTTTCAGTGGCAGTATCATGGCATTCGGTCATCCCTACATCTATAAATTATCCAAAAATTTAACTGCTGTAACTGGTAATGCAGGTACCTCGCAGAACATTTATCATAATAAAATTACTGTTTCATGTTTTTAAGATGTAGGGCAGCCAGGCTTCAGTGCCCGGATACATTGGACATGTGTGTGTGTGTGTGTGTGTGTGTGTGTGTTTCATGCTTGTGTGAGTGTGAATCTGTTTTCTACTTCGTCTGAGAGCTTCAGTGTTTTAGCAGCCTTTTTCATTGTCTCTACGCATCTTAATGTCTCCTTTATGTGGTGAGAAGCAATCTATTTTTTCCCTATTGTTGTTAACTGAGTAATCTATCATTCACAGGGGACAGTCAAAGCGAGAAATTATCCAAATGGTAATAAAAACATATGGCAGCCTTCCTGGTGAAAAAAGAGCCACAGTTTGTACAAAAATATAATGATTAGACCTTCACTGATTGTATGTGTGCTGTATTCTCCAATAACTTACAATTTCAGCTTAATCAACTGAGCAAACATTGATACATTATGCAAAAAATAATGGGATGTTGGTTACTGTTGGTGCTGCTTACAAATGGGTTTGACTCATGGCACACTCACAACACACATTTATTGCATGCAGCTGTGCTAATATGGTTTTTCTGCAGCCTTGGTTATGTTTTACCAGACAGCTGAACCAGATATTGGTAGTGGGTGAGGTGGCGAAGTGGTTAGCACACTGGACCCACATTCAGGAGGATGACGATTCAAAACTGGGTCCAGCCATCCTGATTTAGATTTTCATGATTTTTCTAAACCACTCCAAAATAAATAAATAAATAATTAAAAAATTGTCATGTGACTAGGGCCTCCCCCACCAGGTAGACCATTCGGACCATTCACTGGGTGCAAGTCTTTAGATTTGATGCCACTTTGATGACTTGTGCGTCGATGGGGAGGAAATGATGATGATTAGGACAACACAACACCCAGGCCCTGAGCGGAGAAAATCTCTGACCCAGCTGGGAATCAAACCTGGGCCTTAGGATTGACATTCTGTCATGCTGACCACTCAGCTACCAACCACTCCATACAAATGGTGGGATGTTTCCTTTGAAAGAGCATGGATGATTTCCTTCTCCATGTTTGAAATATTCTGAGTTTGTGCTCCATCTATAATGACCTCAATGTCAACAGAACATTAAAATCCAATCTTCCTTTATATCTCAGTTCATGATTACTTTCCATGTAGTGCTTCCATGAGACAACTACACAGAGCAAATGAAGAAGACAGCTAGGTCAGATGCCAAAGTTACATAATCAAAATGAAATCACTACATCAACATCCATAAATAATGCCATAAACCTCAGGAATACCATCTTATTTAATGACTACAAACCAATGTGCATACTGTCAGAGCTGTTTCTCCATGTTACAATTGGATACAATACAAATGCATCAGACATTCAGAGAATGTTTCAATTATGAACTTTTCTTTGTGAACTTTTTTTTTCTTCTACAACATGACATAACACTTACTGTATGATAACAGCTTAACTACACAAACCAGTGTGTGACTAACTAGAATAATAAATATATTCCTCAGTCCTCACAACATCTGACTAATATCCATCAAAGAGCCTCTGAAGAAGCAAAGAACTGAAATTACCTTAGAAACTGTTCAAATCTCCCTGAAAAATGCTCCAGTTTAAGTGCCATACTACAACCAATAATAATAAAAAATGGCCAAATAACTTAAAAAATTTTCAGTATAATTGTAAAGTAAAATTGTGAACAACACTGAAGAACCAAAACATTTGATGAACTGCTGTATAGCATTTTTGAATATTTCTCAATCATCTAGAAGATGTGATATTTTGGCAAGTTGACTTCTTGCCACATTCAGTCAGTCAAGATGACTGACTGTTTTCTGCTGGATACCACCTTTCTCTCCCCTCTCCCTAGCTGCAGCCTCCAGCCGGCCGGTTCGGACACGAACCTGGTATGGTGGTGGAGGAAGCGTGGTGTAGTGGTTCAAACGAATGTTCTCAGTCCTACTGTGGCTGCAACTGGATGCATGCCTCTGTCAGCATGATGACAATATGTCTGTGTCTTCTTCAGTTGCCATGACAGGAGCAGATTTCTACATAAACCGCCCTTGTGCTTTGACCATTTTGAATGCAAGGTCCCAGTCCTTGTTTAATTGAAAGCTTCTGTCTTTATTTACGCTACTGGCCATTAATATTGCTACACCATGAAGATGATGTGCTACAGACATGAAATTTAACTGACAGGGAGAAGATGCTGTGATATGCAAATGATTAGCTTTTCAGAGCATTCACACAAGGTTGGCACTGGTGGCGACACCTACAACGTGCTGACATGAGGAAAGTTTCCAACTGATTTCTCATACACAAACAGCAGTTGACTGGCGCTGCCTAGGGAAATGTTATAGTGATGCCTCATGTAAGGAGGAGAAATGCGTACCATCACATTTCCGACTTTGATAAAGGTTGGATTGTAGCCTATTGCGATTGAGATTTATCGTATCGCGACATTGCTGCTCGTGTTGGTCAAGATCCAATGACTGTTAGCAGAATATGGAATCGGTGGGTTCAGGAGGGTAATACGGAATGCCATGCTGGATCCCAATGGCCTCGTATCACTACAAGTTGAGATCACAGGCATCTTATCCGCATGGCTGTAACAGATCATGCAGCCACGTCTCGATCCCTGAGTCAGCAGATGGGGACGTTTGCAAGACAACAACCATCTGCATGAACAGTTTGACGATGTTTGCAGCAGCATGGACTGTCAGCTTGGAGACTATGGCTGCCATTACCCTTGACACTGCATCACAGTCAGGAGTGCTTGCGATGGTGTACCCAATGACGAACCGGGGTGCACGAATGGCAAAACGTCACTTTTTCAGATGAATCCAGGTTCTGTTTACAGCATCATGATGGTCACATCAGTGTTTGGCAACATCACAGTAAACACACAATGGAAGCGTGTATTTGTCATTGCCATACTGGAGTATCACCTGCCATAATGGTATGGGGTGCCACTGGTTACACGTCTCGGTCATGTCTTGTTCGCATTGACGGCACTTTGAACAGTGGACGTTACATTTCAGATGTGTTACAACCCGTGGCTCTACCCTTCATTCGATTCCTGCGAAACCCTACATTTCAGTAGGATAATGCACGACCGCATGTTGTAGGTCCTGTACAGGCCTTCCTGAATACAGAAAATGGTCGACTGCTGCCCTCGCCAGCACATTCTCCCGATCTCTCACCAATTGAAAACGTCTGGTCAATGGTGGCTGAGCAACTGGCTCGTCACAATACACCAGTCACTACTCTTGATGAACTGTGGTATCATGTTGAAGCTGCATGGGCAGCTGTACTTGTACACGCCATCCAAGCTCTGTTTGACTCAATGCCCAGGCATATCAAGGCCGTTATTATGGCCAGAGGTGGTTGTTCTGGGTACTGATTTCTCAGGATCTAGGCACCCAGATTGCATGAAAATGTAATCACATGTCAGTTCTAGTATAATATATTTGTCCAATGAATACCTGTTTATTATCTGCATTTCTTCTTGGTGTAGCAATTTTAATGGCCAGTAGTGTATTAATTCATCAAGCAGTTGGATTTCTACAGCCTCTTTTAGAATACACTGTCAGAAGTGACAGTGCATCTCTCCTGTGCCATCCACACAGTATGGTCTACATATATTTTCCTGCACTGGCAAGGGATTCAGTAAACTCCTGTTTCCAGAGTAATAGGTCATCCTTGACTGATCCCAAAAAGGCTTTTGTTTTGGGTGGTGGCAAAAGATGCACTTGACATTATGTTTCCAGAGTATTCTGCTCATTTTTCCTGGATACAGAAAATAGTCAACTGCTGCCCTGGCCAGCACATTCTCCAGATCTCTCACCAATTGAAAACAACAAGTTTCTCTTCATGCTCAACAGACTGTGGTAATGGCTTCTTTGGGCTCAAGGCACCTCTGACAGTCACTGTAACTGTTCATATGGAACACTACCTGTACGTTCTGCAGTTTGGCTGCTAGGCTGTCATGGTCTGACATTTTGCATGCTTTCTGCACTACTGTACCTAGGACACCTCATTGTGAAGGGGCATAACAGCTGGACGTGTGCAACTACAAACTGATATGTGTTGGTTTATGGTAGATGCTGTGTCCTAATGTGCCATCTGGTCTTTGCTTGATAAGCACATCTAGAAATGGAAGTTGATTATTTTCTTCCATCTCTATCATGAACTTGATGCTCTGGTGTGGTGAATTCATATGTTGCACAGAGTCCTGTAATAATGTCATTCTTGCAGCCAGATTATGAATGTATCATGTAAATATCGCAAAAAGAATGAGGGCTTCTAGACTGATGATTCCAATACCTTCATAAACATACTGGCCACCACTGGTGATAGCATCCAACCCATCACTACTGCAGCTGTTTGTTCATAGTAATTTCCATTATATAAAAAGCAGGCTGACATAGCATGCATTAAAACAGTTTGTTAGTGCTAGTCCAAACTTTTCTCTTATGAGGCTTCGCGAGTCTCCTAGAGATACCCTTGTGAAGAAAGATACCATGTCAAAGCTTACCATGAGGTCTTCTTGGCCCAGTTGGAATTTCTGGAACTGTTGGATGAAATGTGCTGAGTTCCATATGTGATGCTGGCATTTGTCCAAAGAGAGGCTGGACCTCACTATCAGGTGTTTAGCTAATTCATATGTTGATGTGCTAATGTTGCTAACAATTGGGCAGAGCGCCATTCCTTCCTTGAGGACTTTAGGTAGTCCATAAACTCCAGATAGCATAGCTGCTCATGGACAATGTTTCTTCACTGTCCTCTTATTTGGGTATTGTGATAGAGAATCTCAATGGCCATCCTCTTTACTCGGTTCATAGAGTTGTCTTTGGTTCTCTTGCAAGTATCGTCCTCAAATGGGTCATCCATTTTTTGCCTGTATTCTTGACAACGGCAGAACCGTACAATTTCCTTTGTCTTCTGGGAGGATGACTATCTAAGAACCTTCTTGTAGCTACTTAAGCGCTTCCCTCTCTTCCTTGGAGATGTTTGGCTTTGGTGGAACAGCCACAGTAAGTGTACAGCACATTCATATTGTATTTCCTCTGCAGCATCCCATGGATGAGCAATAGCAAACTGTTCCATCATTCTGATAAGTACCACTGTTAGTAGGGTCATCAAGGTTGGTGCAAAATTTAGCCACTTTCCTACTACAGATAACGTGGCATCATCAATTATTTTCTTCGTACAACTGAGTGCAGTGGTCTGAGGTTCCTCTTGCATTGGTTTAATGGCAGCTTGTCTGCAAGTGGTCAACTGTAACAGTCTGTTGTTTTAAGACTGGCTAACTGTGTGTGTCCACTTCTAAGAGTCAGCAGAGAGAGAGTCAACGTCAACTGTAAGTGGAGTGTGTTGAGTGTACTGGGTACACACCCTGATCGGGGCCAGGCTGGCTCCTCTGGTGATTTGGTTGGCAACTGTAGTTTAGGTGTGATGAACAACCTTCACAAAATTTAGTATGATTCGGTTCTTTCAGTGTATCAGCAGAGAGAAAAGGGAGGCCACAAGATGCTCTACCTGTTATTAAGCCTGTAAAGTTTCTTAATTTTGCTGTGAACCTACTCACCTTAGAGCAGGCTGTTCCAACAATTGCCCCACGGGCATGAATACCCACAGCCTCGGCTCGGAGCTGTGGTGTTGGAGGCTGTTGACATCATACATACTAGTCTGATGGCACAAGTAAACAAATGCACCTCCACCTGTTTATTTCTCACAAATGTGGAGTAGTGACAGCAACAAAAAAATGACTAGTCACAGAAGCCCACTGCCCGGGTCATTAGAACTAACATCACTTCAGTTACAGGAAAAAAATCATGATTGAAGATTGTTTTATAACTGTAAAAACTGTCTTTTTTGTACTACTGTAGTACATTTATTTATTTCAGCTGAACGCTGCTGAAGAAATCCTAAATGAAGCTATAATTTGTGCAAACAAGTTGGAGTACACGCAGGGCTGGGATCCAGCATCCTCAGCGAATCCTGTTTCTGGCACACCTTCTACACCCTGCAGGTTGCCGCCCCTGACTTCTGCAGGCCGTAGCCACATACACATCCTGTCAGCACATCCTGTGTTTGGATTTGTTGCTGATAGTAAACACTCTGTTTACAGGGTCACCGCTAGCAGATACCACCAGTGACTGTTACCATCAACCATAGGATGCACGCACAGCAACAATGTTGTTGCTGTTTTCGTGGCCTATCTTGCATCTGCAGGCCACATCGTTATCAGGAGCCCCTGGCTGTCCCTCTGTCATGGTATACTTAAGCTGTGGGGCTACCGCAAGTTGTCAGTTGCAGTCACAGCTTCGTTCCAGACCACTCGCACTGGTTGCCTATGGTGTCCCATCTGTTGGAGCTTGTGCTGACTCTGTATTACACAGCATCATTCTGCTATGCCACCCAGAAACCACCAGAACTCTCCCTGGGACTCGGTTCTACAGTGTAGTTGTGCAGCAGCAATTATGTCATGATCTCGTCATGACCCAGGTCGTGAGAGACTTTCCCCTCTGGCACATTCAAACTTATCAAGGAAGATCATTTTTGTTAATTGCCTTTTGTGGAACTTTACTTTTATGTTGTGAGTTTGCAATAAATATACATAGTAAAAAATGTCACAACATCAATCATCTGCATACAGTACAGACTAGAGTCTAACCTACAGACATAAAATAAGTTACAAAGTAGCTCACATGATAGCACTAACTGGTGAACCATTTTTTTTCAAGACATTTCATTTAATACGTGTGGTAGCAGTAGCAGAATGTGTAGTTCCAAGGGAATTAGCAAAGTTTGAAGATGATTGTCTCTCAAAGAAAATGGTGTCCCATTAAATCTTCAACAGTGAAGATTATTTGGAGGCACAACTCAGCAATAAAGCCCAGAGTTTCACGACTTTTTCTCTTGCACTCGATGAGAGCACAGATATATCTGATTGTGCTCAACGTGCTTTTATGATACACTGTGTGGAAATGCAACTGTAAGTTACAGAGGTGCTGCTACATATAGTACCACTGAATTACATGATGACAGGGCTCAATATTTTGAGTCTGTGGACAGCATGAACTTGCCATGGGAAACCTTCATTCTGTGGCCATTGTTATTGTTGTTGTTGTCTTCAGTCCAAAGACTGGTTTGATGCAGCTCTCCATGCTACTCTATCCTGTGCAAGCCTCTTTATCTCTGAGTAACTACTGCAATCTACATCCTTCTGAATCTGCTTACTGTATACATATCTTGGTCTCTCTCTAAGGTTTTTACCCTCCATGCTTCCCTCCAGTACTAAATTGATGATCCCTTGACGCCTCAAATTGTGTCCTATGAACCAATACCTTCTTCTAGTCAAGTTGTGCCATAAATTCCTCTTCTCCCCAATTCTATTCAGTACCTCCTCATTAGTTAGGCCCTACATGATTCACCCATCTAATCTTCAGCATTCTTCTGTAGCACCGTATTTCAAAAGCTTCTATTCTCTTCTTGTCTAAACTGTTTATCGTCCATGTTTCATGTCCATACTCCATTCCATACAAATACTTTCAGAAAAGACTTCCTGACATTTAAATTATACTTGATGATAACAAATTTCTCTTCTTCAGAAATACCTTCCTTGTCAACGCCAGTCTACATTTTATATCATCACTACTTCGACCATCTTTAGTTATTTTACTGCCCAAATAGCTAAATCATCTACTACTTTGTGTCTCATTTCCTAATCTAATTTCCTCAGCGTTGCATGATTTAATTTGACTACATTCATTATCCTCATTTTGCTTTTGTTGATGTTCATCTTATAGCCTCTGTGGCCACAGTGTGCCATAAATTGGTCGGTGTCAATCATTGTTTTTGTCTCTCACTTAAAAAATAAATTTCACTGTGACTATGGAAAGGACATATGCAGTAGACACTGTTTCATTCATCAGGAGGCACTGTGTGCTGAAACTGTGAAACTTCTTCATACAATGGACATTGTGGGGAATTTTGTGCAATGGCAGGGTGTTGGCCATCAACTGTTCAAAGGGTGTCTTTGAGATAACAAAGTTGAGTATAGAGGTACACATTACCACTGCACCATTCACTGGATCAGCAAAAGTAAGGTTCTTGAAGTTATTTGCAGTTCCTGAGGAAACAGCATTGTTTCTAAACTAGAAAGAGGAATAAATTCCTTGTCTCAGGGAACCAAAATGCAAATCAGAACTTGCTCCTCTGGGTGATATAATGATGCACACTAAGTACACTGAATGTGTCACTACAGGGGAAAGATTTGTTGCCAGTACACATGCATGAAAACAGGGCATTCAGAGGTAAGCTTCCTTTATTTGAGAGGGAACAGATATCTGACTTTCTTACCTCATCCTGATTTTCTTAATTTACCTGCTGACGTCACCTTCAGAAACTATCAACATATAATTAATCAACTAACAAAGAGTTTTGTGCTGTGGTTTGAAGAACTGAACATTTTATGGAAGGAATTGCCATTGTTCAAGTACTTCTTTTTGAGACATATCTGATGAACTGCCATCTACAATGCAATTAGAACTAATTGACTTACAAAATTCAATGTTGATAAAAGGCAGGTACTATAGTTGTTTGAAATTTTCTCAATGGTATCAAAATGTAGGCAGATTGCTGCTAACCATAAAGATCACATATTCTGACAGATAGAAGCTTTTGGGCAAAGCTTTCTTCAGAAAAGAAAGAAAAACACATGCACATTCAAATAAGCAGGCACACTACATTCACACGTGACCACTATCTCCGGTCACTTCAGCAGTGTGCTAAGTGGCCAGAGATAGTGGTCTTGTGTTTGTGAAGTGTTCCTGCTTGTGTGAAAGTGTGTGTGTTTTAGCAGGACTGCTAAAGTAGCGAATATGGTTATATGTGCATGAAGTGCACCTGCTTGTGTGAATGTGTGTGTTTTCATTTCTTTTCTGAAGAAGGCTTTAGCCAAAAGTTTAGTGTGCAACAGTCTTTTCATTGTGCCTGTCATCTTTATAGTGAGTAGCTACCTGTACTGTTCATAACTGTTGATATTCCAGTCTGGACTTCCCATTGTTTAATGTCAAAACAGAGACATTCTCAAGACTGTGCTGGAATGTAGCTAACAACATAACATTGTAGCTAACAACATAACATTGTGAGCAGTGCAATGAAGACGATAGGAACAAAGATAGGCCATTGCTTCAGGACCCTGCAATGAACAGAATGCTGCACATCACTGCAGATATCACCTGATATAAGTAAACTTGTCTAACAATAATTTAAAAAATTCAATAATTCTTTAGTTACTAGTGCAAATGTTGCTTGTTAATCTGCTTTGCTGGACACTTTCATACATACGGCTCATCCCTTACCAGCTGTTACATTTGTATGGCCTTCAGTTTATAACTCTGACTTAATTCATACAGATTAAATTAGAATTAGAGCTCTTTCGAAAACAGCCATGACCGAGATGGGATTTGAAGTTCCTCATGACATCACACACTAGCCTGCCCCTTCACTTGTACACATGCTCATTCCAGTTGTGTGCTCATACAGCCACAGTGCATGACCATGAGGCAGTGCTCCACAGGCAAGTGTGCGCTCCCCAACTCACGGGTAAGTGCGCTAGCTGGATCAGCCTGCCATTGAGGTACATTATGTGATCAGTCATTTCTGCATCACGCTGTCCAGGTGGGCACTATGGTTGCTGGTCCTACACTCCACAGGTGTGTTCTCATAACTATTTGGTGGCACTTGAAGATGAAGCTTTAAGTACTGAAACCAGTCGTGGAATAAATTAAGAAAATTACTGGCAATTGAAGTGTATTTTTTTCTGTAAATATGCTCCTCAGTTGCAGGTGATCAAATATTTTGTAGTGCTAGGAAGTTATCCTTGGTGGGAGGAGAGGAACAAGGTGCACCCAACATTGTCATGCCAACTGAGGAGCCACTTGACCAAGTGGTAGTGGCTCTAGGTCATGAAAACTGACGACGGGTGGGGGAATAGTGTGCTGACATCATGCCCCTTCATAACACATCCAATGATGCTAATGGCAGAGGATGAAATGGCAGACAGTTGGTACCATTAGGTCTGCCAGGGGGTGTGGACGGAGTTTACATTTTAAGTTTCCTATCAACCATGTGAAGAGAGAGACCATCGAGCTCCTCCATCGTACATTTCCATATAAAAAGACAGTGCAGAGACTTTGTTCACAAGTAGCTGCACCACCTAGACTTTATGGACTACCAAAATTTCATGAGGAAGGAATGCCACTCTGTCCAACTGTTACAACATTGGCACACCAAGATATAAATTAGCAAAACACCTGAGAGTGATGCCCCGCCCCTCTGTCAGCAAATGCCAGAGCCACATATGGAATTTGGCTCATTTCATCCAGCAGCTTCAGAAATTCCAATTGGGCCAAGGAGACCTCATGGCAAGCGTTGATATGGTACCTTTCTTTAAAAGGGTGCCTTTAGGAGACTTGCTAAGCCTCATCAGAGAAATGTTTGGACTGCCACTAATAAAACTGTTTTAATTCGTGCTGTGTCAACCTATTTTCTGTTTGATGGAAATTATTACTAGCAAACAGATGAAGTGGCAATGTACTGCTTGCTCTCAGCAGTGATGGTCAGTATGTTCATGGAAGCACTGGAGTCATCAGTTTACAAGCCTTTACACTTTTTTCAGTATATAGATGATACATTCATAAACTGGCTGCAATGACAGTCACCTACAAGACATCCTGCAACATAAGAATTTGCCACACCAGTACATCAAATTCACAATGGACATAGGAGAAAATAATTAACTTCTATTTCTGGGTATGCTTATCAACCAAAGACTAAATGGTATACTAGCACACAGATTCTACTGTAAACTATCACACAAAGATTTGTACTTGCACACCTCCGACTGTCATGCCGCTTCACAATGAGCTGTCCAAAGCACACTAATGCACAGGGCATGCGAAATGTCAGACCATGATGATCTAGCAGCCAAACTGTAGAACCTAAAGGTTATGTTCCATAGGAATGTTTATGGCAACTGCCTGATACAGTGTGCCTTAAGACCAAAGAAGCTAAGACCACAGCCTGCTGAGCAAGAAGAGAAACTTGTTGCAATGGCTGTTATCCCATGCATCAGGAACACATCAGCAATCAGAAGAATACTCTGGAAACATAATGCCAAGAGTGTATTCTACCCACAACCCAAGACAAAAACCTTGTTGGGATCAGTCAGGGGTGACCTAGGACTGTGAAAATGAGAGTCTACCACATTCCTTGCCAGTGCAGGACAATATTTGAAGACTAGACTTTCTGGATAGTACAGGAGAGATGCACTGAGCATAAATCCCACACAGATAATGAACAGCTGACAAAATACTGAGATCTGACTACTTGATGAACTAATAAATAAAGGCTGCAGCCTTCAGTTAAACAAGACCTAGGACCCAGCCTTGAGCATTTCAAAGCACAGGGGCAATCTATGTGGAAATATGCTCCTATTGTGGTAACTGAAGAAGATGAGGACACTTTTTCGCTTTGGTGGCAGAGACCCACATCCAGCTCTACCCATGATATGACTGAAGAGATTGGGTTGAACCCCAACATTGCTCTTCTCCCAGCACCACTCCCTGAGCCAGCTAGCTAGAGGCTGAGAGCAGGAGATAGGGGATGTAAAGGGACTGCTCAGCAGAAGACAATCACTCATTCAAAACTTTCTTGCAGTGGGAAAACCTAAAATCTCACTATGTAGTGTGTTGGTCCACCTCTGGAATGCAGTACAGCAGTGATTCTGCATAAGACTGTTTTGATAAGTCCTTGTTAGGTTCCCACAGATATGTAGCACCAGATGTCCATGCAAAGGTAGCGTAATACCCATAAATTATGGGTCGATGGTTTGAGGGTATGGAGCTTGTGCCTGATAGTGTCTCAGATGTATTTAATTGGGTTCAGATGATGTGAATTTGGTGGTCAAGGCATCAACTTGAGTTCATTATCACACTCCTCAAAACACTGTAGCACAATTTTGGCCTTGTGACACTGACAGTTATCATAGTGGAAGAATCAATCACCAATAAGGAATAGATCAGGTATGATGAAAGAATGTTGTCTCAATAATGTTCACATACTCCACAATTATGGAGTCTTTTCTGAAGATATATTTCTGGAGTGTAGCCTTGTACAGAAGTGTAACATGGATAATTATCAGTTCAGACATGAAGAGGTTAGAGGTATTTGAAATGTTGTCTGTAGAAGAATGTTTAAGACTGGATATGTAGAATGTGCAACTAATTAAAGTTGTAGTAGTTATAAAAAGATGAAGAGGCTTTCACAGGACAGACTAGCATGGAGAGCTGCATCAAACCAGTCTTTAGTCTGAAGACCACAACAATGACAGTCCACAACTACTGTGGTGCCTTCTTTTGCTACCACATGTCCCATGGAAACACAGAGGAATGTCTTCTATACCCTAACATCATCCCACAGCTAACTTTGCCTGTAGCACAGTGAACTTTTTGAACTGTATTTCTCTGGATGACTGCTTATCTGAGCACTACTATCGAGCTGGTGTAACAAGATACATAATTCATCCAACCAGGTGATATGTTTCCACTGATCCATGGTCTAATTGCTATGATTCTATGTCCACTGCTATTGCAACTGGTGAGTTCATTAGGTCAACATGGGAACACATAGGGGTCATACAATGTGGACCTCGTTTCGAAAAACATGCACTGACTGGTGTGCTACAAACACTGTTACTTGCATCATCATTGTATTTTGTCATCACATCTGCCGCACATCACTGCCTATCCTGCCTTATAGAGCAGGAAAGCCTGTGACCTCCAACTTCTATGATGTGGCATGCAGGTCCAACATGTTGTTGCCTACTTGTGTTTCTCTGTCATTCAACCACTTTCTACAGATGATCCTGACAGTAGCATGTCAACAGCTGAAAGTAGCTTTGCTGCTTCTGAGATGCTCATTCCCAGACACGGGGTCATAACAATCTGCCCTTTCAAAGTTGCTTACGTCAGTGGGTTTCCTCATCTGTGGCCTGTATCAGCACTAGAATGATTCCCCATTCATTTCTGCTGCTTACAATTTCAGAAAGATTGGATGATTTATTTATGAAGAGGAGATTCACAAACAAAGCATGTCAATAATGCTTTGGCCCATGTATGGTCCTCATGCAAGCTGTTATTCGGCTTGGCATTGATATAAACAACTGTTTGATTTCCTCCTGAGAAAACAATCCAAATTTCTGTCCAAATAGTGTGACAGTAGAAACTCTCCACGCATGTGGGTGGGCATTATCTTGCTGAAATGTAAGACCAGGATGGCTTGTCACGAAAGGCAACAAAAAGGGCCATAGAATATCATCGATGTACTGCTGCACTGCACAGTGTCACAGATAACAACTGGAGAGGTCCTACAATGAAAACAAATGGCACCCTGAGACCATCACTCCTGGTTGTTGGGCTATATGGCAGGCAACAATCAGGTTGGTATTCTAATGCTGTCTAGAGCATCTCCAGACCAATCTTCACTGGTCACTGGAGCTCAGTTCGAAGTGGGACTCATTACTGAAAACAACTCTACTTCAGTCAATGAGATTTCAGGCTGAAGATGTATCTGGAGATGTCCCAGACAGATTAGATTAGATTAATACTAGTTCCATGGATCATGAATACGATATTTCGTAATGTTGTGGAACAAGTCGAATTTTCCAATACATGACATAATTAGGTTAATTTAACAACATACTTAAGTTAATATAACAACTTTATTTTTTTGTTTTTCTTTATTTTTTATTTTTATTTTTTTTATTTTTTTAATATTTTTTTTTTTTTTTTTCTTAATTTATATCTAAAAATTCCTCTATGGAGTAGAAGGAGTTGTCATTCAGAAATTCTTTTAATTTCTTCTTAAATACTTGTTGGTTATCTGTCAGACTTTTGATACTATTTGGTAAGTGACCAAAGACTTTAGTGCCAGTATAATTCACCCCTTTCTGTGCCAAAGTTAGATTTAATCTTGAATAGTGAAGATCGTCCTTTCTCCTAGTATTGTAGTTATGCACACTGCTATTACTTTTGAATTGAGTTTGGTTGTTAATAACAAATTTCATAAGAGAGTATATACACTGAGAAGCTACTGTGAATATCCCTAGATCCTTAAATAAATGTCTGCAGGATGATCTTGGGTGGACTCCAGCTATTATTCTGATTACACGCTTTTGTGCAATAAATACTGTATTCCTCAGTGATGAATTACCCCAAAATATGATGCCATATGAAAGCAATGAGTGAAAATAGGCGTAGTAAGCTAATTTACTAAGATGTTTATCACCAAAATTTGCAATGACCCTTATTGCATAAGTAGCTGAACTCAAACGTTTCAGCAGATCATCAATGTGTTTCTTCCAATTTAATCTCTCATCAATGGACATACCTAAAAATTTGGAATATTCTACCTTAGCTATATGCTTCTGATTAAGGTCTATATTTATTAATGGCGTCATACCATTCACTGTACGGAACTGTATGTACTGTGTCTTATCAAAATTCAGTGAGAGTCCGTTTACAAGGAACCACTTAGTAATTTTCTGAAAGACAGTATTGACAATTTCATCAGTTAATTCTTGTTTCTCAGGTGTGATTACTATACTTGTATCATCAGCAAAGAGAACTAACTTTGCCTCTTCATGACAGTGCTGGGTGGGATAGCAACCTGACTATTGCCCACCAACTACACAGCATGACAACCAGGAGTGATGGTCTGAGGTGGCATTTCTTTTTGCAGTAGGACACCTTTGGTTGTCATCCATGACACCCTTACAGCATAGTAGTGTACGATGATGATATTCCATGCTCCAGTTTGTTGCCGCTCATGGCGAGTCATCGTGGGCATACATTTCAGCAAGATAATGACTGCCCAAACATGGCCAGAGTTTCTATTGCTTAATTGCTTATCTTTATGCTTGCCAATGCCTACATTGGAAAGCAAGTTTGCTGGATCTCTCCACAATTGAGAACATTTTGAGCAATATGGGCAGGACTCTCCAACTATCTCGGGCTTTTGATGACCTAACATGCCAATTGGATAGAATTTAGCACAATATCACTCAGGAGGACATCAACAACTCTTATCAATCAGTGCCAAGCCAAATAACTGCTTGCATCAGGGCTGAAAGAGGACCAAAGTGTTACTGACTTGCTCAATTTGTGAAGCTCTCTCTCTTCAACAAATCATCCAATTTTTCCAAAACTGTATTCATTTGTTTGTCTGTAAATGTACATCATATCTACCAACTTTTGTCCCATTTGGATAATTTCTTAGCAGAGCTTTTTTTTGTCTTGGAGTGTATTTCCTTACCACATTGCATCCCCACAATGCTACCAGGTGGCAGCATTCAATCTCACAGTGGACATTAGTCGTAATGTTTAGGCTCCTCAGTGTATCTGTGGTCTTAAATCCAGTAGCTTTGATTGTGTGAGACTATTTGAAAGCACTTCACACAAAATGAAAGCACTTCACACAACTATCACACATTACATCATGCTCTGTGAGTTAGAAGTTTCTCTTCAAGCTATATTCCTTCAAGAAAAGTCTTTTAACATTTTCCTTTTTTTCAGTTTCTCCTTTTTATTCTTGAAATAAAGTGAGAAAGCTTGCTGTTTTCTAAGTTTATGGTTTAGTATCATCATTTACTTGTTGCTGTTACAGCATCAAAGCTTTTGGTGCACATAACCAATTTATTTATCTGTAACTTTTATATCAAATTTCCATAGCATAGTGTGAGAATTATAGCCTTAGTAATGCTTTAACAGTGCTTAATTGAAAACATTCAAAAGACATACCAGTGATTCAGGTACCATGAAACGGAAAATTTGGAGTGCTGTTGTTGCCACACTGTTGATTGTTCCAGCATGATTTGAGCTTGAATAACTTGTAAAATACCCTTGTTCTTTAAGTTTCAGTTCCGGCCTCTGGGATACAACCTGGAAAATGAGTTACAGCAAAAATATCTACAATTATTTTGTAATAGTTCACACACAGATAAAAAATGTTGGGTGGTTATAATCTTAATTTATATGATCAATTTTTAAGGCACAGCACATGTAACAAAAATAGAATACAACAGCATATTATACAGCTAAATAGCCTACCACTTGGTAAGTGCAGTTTTTACCTATAAATATAATAATCAGGTGTTACGATAACTAAAATGAAATGCAGAATAAAAGAAACTCTCTCTCTCTCTCTCTCTCTCTCTCTCTCTCTCTCTCTCTGTGTGTGTGTGTGTGTGTGTGTGTGTGTGTGTGTGTGAAGTCATTGATAATAGACAAATGTTTGAATGGCTAAAACATGAACAAGCATACTTATTGGACATATTTTATTAATCTTGTGACTGCTAGGAATCTAATACTTTCAATGTATTATGAAAATAGTTTGGGTCTTGCAAAAATATTTTTAATAACTTTATAAGTGTTTATTGTTGTGAAAATCAAATTCTGCAGTGTTTGTGTTCATAAAATCAAACTATGTTTTCACATAAAATAATTTCTGTTAACAAATACACTATATTCATGGGTATTATTAATAAACTGATATCATTCCAGAAAAAAGGTTTCAAAGTGGGTGCATTTCTTAAAAAGAATTGAATGTAAAGTAAACAGAGACCTTAATTTATACTGACCTGTCCCAGGACTGTTGGTAAAAATTCATTGAAAGTTATGTGTTGAATCTCAGCCACAACAATTCGACGAGCTTCTTGGAATACAGTTTCATCTGACCAATGGCTGTTTAAGGCAGCAAGTTTGGATGCTACATTGTTATGCTCTTGAAGAAGTACAGAATAAAGAGCCCCTAATGCAGATTTCTCTTGGCACCTAAAGAAAAACATTTATATTTAAAATCTGGTTGACAAATTCTGCTCCACTGTGGTAATCATATATTGATGCTGTTCTCATATTTCAAATTGGTTATATGTGATTAAAGCTATAAAGATGACATCTCTTCAAGAGTAATTACTTGTATAGTATGGTATGTGTATATTATAACAAATCAAAGTGATGAATCATATATCTATACCAATGCAGTTGCAGAGAGAAACTGGCCATTAGATGACATACCAAAAATTTACTGAATTTCCATTCCCGAACAGGTACTCATTCTTCTTATGATATTAACTGTTCTTATTAATTTACAGAAAATTTGCAAATTAAGGTCTTTTTAATTTTACATTATTTTCTTTCAATTTTTTGTTTGGAAGTGAATATGAAAACATATTCCTGTATCAAGTTAGTATTTGTATCCTTGATCGTGGAGACCAGTGGGAAGTTTCTACTTCATCCCTTGAAAAGTCTTTTTTGCACAAACCCCTTGCTCCAAGTGTATCTGCAGCCACATAATAAATAAACGTTTTCCACATTTATTTTACCTTAGTATGTTCATTTTGGTGAGCCTGTTTTTTATAGATATAATTTTTGTTGGAGATAGCAGGAAGGATTTACAAAGCTATCCCCCAATATGGGGCATAAAATAAGTGTTTTATAGACACCATATCCATAATTTTCATCATAATTTTGGAGTATGAATGTGGCCTGCAGTCGATATCAGTAACTTTAATGTCATGACATACCCAAACGAATGTTACAAAATTGTAATGAATTTCCAATAACCATTTTTCTTCCAGCTTATAAAGCTACTTGTTAATTACATTAGAGGAACATTTGTTCCAGGTACAGTAAGTAATCAGGCAACTAATGTAGGAGTCAAAGATTCATCTACATTCATACTCCGCTAACCACTGTGAAGGTCATAGCTGAGAGTACTTCCAATTTTACCAGTTATTATCACTTCTTCCCATTCCATTCACATATGGGGCACAGGAAGAATGATTGTGTAAATGCCTCTGTGCGTACTGTAATTATTCTGATCTTAACCTGGAGATTTGTCCAGAAGTGATATTTATTTATTTGTTTCTTACCACGTTGATCAGTCTGCCGTAAGCCCACAAGAATACAGTGTGTGTCAATTCATTTTTTAAATATTTTATATGGCAATGTGTGGTCTTCCCTCTTTATTTTGCATAACTGTTTAACTCCCTTTGTGATCCAGGGCATGTTCAGGAATGCAGGCATATTGCTTCTAACAAACTCGTTTGGGAAAATCTCTTCAATGAGGGATGAGAACTCATTTATGAACATATTAAAATTAGTGTCAATTTCATTCAGTCTGTATACAAGACTCCAGTCCACCCACTGCAGTTTATGTTTAAGGATTTCCAGTAAGTCTCTGGTCATTAACTTTGGTCTGACAACCCATCCAAACCTCAGGTGACGTTGAAGCTATGGCACATACTTATGACTATATATGTATTGTCTATTTATGCCTGACAGCCCAATGTAATCCTTGTGGATAGGTGAATTACTAATTTAAGATTGTATGAACTGATCAGATACTGAAGCTCTACTTTGTTGTTGCTTTCCAAATGAAATGACACAGTTTTGGCAACTTCATTGGTCTCAATCAGATATGATTTTATGTATATAGACTGAAGCGCGTAAGGCAGAGTTTAAAGTAGAATGGGGCAGCAGTAAGAATTTTGATTGAGGAGGGTGGCATGCCACAGTAATCCATCTAGTTGTGTGAACCACTGTGCCAAGGTGGATTAGTGGCTAATACACTTGCCTAGTAAGTAGGACACCTGGGTTTTATTCCAGGCCTTGGTACAAATTTTCACTTGTTGCTTCAGTTTATATACATAAAATCCTTGGTTTAAGTTTGTAATTGACTTCTGGCATATCTCTCATGACATTCCAACAATAGTCTGCAAGCACAGATGAGCTACACTTGCCCTGCTACATTCTTTTCATTGCTGAAATGTCTTGAAAGCACTCTGGGCGCTCATCACTCACAGCACCACAATTGTTTGGAAAGAAGTTGAGTTTGGAGCCTAAAAAGTGGATCTTGAGTGGCATGTTACAACCTAGCTCTCAGAATGTCCTCAAAAGTTCATTAACAGCTAGGTTGTAATTTTCAGCTCACTGATTTCCCAAGAAATTGCCAGTAACATTTCTGAAGGTTTCGCAAGCTGTTTTGTCTTTTCCATCCAAGAACCTATTAAATGTTCCTTCCTTAAACAGTTCTTGGATTTGCAGTACAATGAAGATTCTTTCTTTGGTTGTAGCATCACTGAGTTGTGAGAATTACTACTTTAAATACTTGAAAGCTTGTCTTTGATTCATCACTTTCACTAAATTCTTCATAAGCCCTAGCTTTATATGTAGTATACCATAAGACATTTATATGTAGTATCACAGGGAACCTAGGAAGTATACTGTATATTCTTTTTCCCACACTGAATCTAAGATACAAATCATAATTCATCACAAGAGCAAAGTTCAAGTTACTAGAAGGAAGAACAATAGCAAAAAGAGGAAGAGTGCTCTCCATTCTGGGATTATATGAAGTTAGTTTATTGATCAGTGTGCTGAGGTGGCACTGACCATCTGTGATGTATGTAGGCCCTGACGCGGTTCTGTCTTTCGATGTTTGAATGTGCTGTTGCCTTACAGCCAGCCCCACAATGTTGTCACCAGAGCGAGCAAGGTGAATAGTGACAGCTCGCATCGACACCTCATGAAATGTTGTGGTAGCCATGGCACCAATGCCTGTACAAGACACATGCTAACACAGTGGTTTACCATAGTAGATTTCTCTGTTACAAAGTGAGTGATATCTGAGTTGAGGCATACATTACTTTTGTGGGTCCCTTGTATGTTTGTATAAGCCCGGCAAGAAGTACAAAGCAAAAGTGAATGTCAGAGAAACAGCATTGTACGGAAGTGAAATGTGGTTCACTGGCAAACTGGTGTTAAATAAACTGAAAGCACTGAAATATGAATCGATGTTAAAAACGTAAATTGCATAGAGCAAGAATGAATTAAAAAAGTACAGGAAAAGTATTCAATAAGTCTATGGAAAACACTTACATGACAGGCTAGTCGGACATTATCTATGAAATCATCATTAACATGGATCTGGAAAGAGCTGTGTAGAGAAGCAATTACATTGGCAGCTGAGAATCACATGATCTAAAATAGATTATTGATTATATTTGCCGTAAAAGACCTGCAGAAGACAAGAATAGATGGAGATTGTGACTCCGCATCTCTGCCATATGGTGAGCAGCAAATATCCTTTTCATAAACTGTTACATTCTATCCTGGATTTCTCACTGTTTGGTTTTGTTGTACTCATCTGAAGGATTTTTCAAAAAGTCAAACTGCTGACATGAGAGATATGGGAGCATCATACTGACAGACTGCACAGAGAGTTGGCTGTAGTGCAATGACTATAGAATGTCTGGTGATGAGATGGATTCAGGACAACACATACTAACATAAAGCCAGTCAACTGGGACACTGAATGGTATTCTCTGTTGTTCAGCAATGAGTCTTGCATCAGTTTTTGGCAGTTAGGTTGACTACAATGCGTCTGTAGTCAACCTGTTGTTATGACACAGGCCGCAGTCATTATTGGGACCCAAACCTCACCAACTTCTGGAATCATTGGATAGGGAGCTATTGGGTGTGACACCAGGACTAATTTAGTGATTGTTGAATAGAGAGTGAATGTTGACAGAGATGAGGCAAGAATTATAAATCCTGTTGTCCTACTCTCTATAACCAGCATACCAAATGGCACATTCTAGCAGAACAATGCAAGACCCACACTGCAGTTCATACCAAAAACATGTTTAGGAATGTACGGATGCTCGAGTGTCCTGCCCAGTTCCCTAATGTAACAGCCAAAGAGTGTATGTGAGATGCGATGTACACATGTATACTTCAGGTTCCAGACAGTAACCTTCATGAACTACCACAGCATGTGTTTCAAGCAAGGCAACAAACTTCTCAAGATGATGGCCAGAGGCATTAGTTTCCATGTCATAATGAATAAAGAATGCATTTGTGCCCAAGGAGATCACACTTCATACTGATGATGATGATAACGATGAAGGAGATGTTTGAAATGAAATGAAACTTTTAATCATTTAATACTCATTATGTGATGAACAGCTCCACAGATTTTTATAAGCTCCAGACGGATACCAGTGTAACACTTTCCGTTACCAAGCACTCTCATTCAGATAGGTCAGATAATAATGACCTAGAAATGGAACTGACCTTGAACATGCATCTACGTCAACCCTTCCCTCTTCCATTTTGCGATAAGATGGTCCCAGCTCATCATATACAGCTGAACCATCCAGGAAAGCTGTCACTGCATTCATCTGCTCTCGTACCTCTGCAAAAAATTCGAAAACATTACAGAATTACTGAAGAAAATACTGCTAATAACATTATTTTCTCCTTATTTGTTTATTCATGTGCCTCATGGCCTAATGGAAGCCTCTCTGGCTGGCTGAATGAAGGGAGATGGTGAACACTAATGCCAGTACAGGGCCTCACTCTCTCAAATAACTCCAAAGGGATCATGCTTAATGTCCCCATCAAGGAGCGTTTTACAAACAACAGTTACATGATCTCATTCCATGAGACACTGTGGAGAGGTTTAACCCACAAAAATAACATAAAGCATGCCAATCAGGAATTTTACACCACCACCTCTCCTCCACTACTAGATCAGATAAGAACAATAAAATTGTTTCCCCCATCACGATTCAAAACAACCCTCTCTTGAGTCGACTGCAACCACAATAACACTTAAGTGTGTGATACATTTATTGTTTCTACTTCCACTGCTGCAATAGTCAGATGAAAGAGGATGGTGAAACAGTCTTCTCCCGTGGAACAAAAATATCTAAAAACCGAAATAAGAATATTGGTCTTTTTTCCATTACCACGTGTTTCAGTACCAGAATGGTTAACAAGCAGCTGAATATTTTGTATAGTTATCTCTTCACAGTAATGAAACTTCCTGGGACTCTTTGACAGTTCTCAGACACTGCACTGAAAATTAACAAAACTTTTTGTATAAGGCATACGATATGCTTCTGTATTTGTTTAGCACCTGTGTATTAGCAACAATGCTATGCTCTTTATTTTTTTTTTTTTTTTAAAAAATCTGTGCTCTTGTCCTCACTCTATCATTCTAACATACTTGTTAGAGCACGGTGTATCTTTACCATCATGGAATGTCATTTTTTTCACATACTTAACTTGCTGGTTACGGTATGAAATAGAGCTACAGATAGCTCTTCACACATTTTGTTGTAAGATGTAGAATGTTTACAGCTGACCATGGAGATCATTTTAGCAATTGTTTTATCATTATTAAACTACTAGGCATCATGAAACTGACTTTACAGCAAACTTTTAGGGGTGGCCATTTTCTATAGTAAGTAGATACTTATTCTTTTTATAAATGCAAATGTCTTCTTCTTGCTCCAATACAATATTTGATTACAGGTTTTAGCATAACAGATGAGCAACTAAAAAGTGCACTGAAGATGACTTTTATATTAAAATGTGAAATCCTTCTGGAACATAAATAAATATTGCATTACAGCAAGAAAATGAATAAAACACTAAAGGTCAAGTTAGATGATATGGATTATAAGCAAGAAGAAAAGAAAACAATAAACTATGTTTCTAGAACACTCACCTAGTTTACAGTCATCTGAAATCGATGGCAATGACCTCATATAGGCATTGCACGTTTTATTGCTCCTCTCTGGGTAGCACTCAGGGTGATTGTGAGTACAGCAGTCCACTGAATCTGTTGAACAAATACAAGTTTATTTCTGCTGGTGGGTGTCGAGTGTAAACAATGTAACAGATACCTGTTGACAGATGACTTACTAATGTTGATGGTGGCTGCTAGATCGTGGGCTAGCATGTCACCCCACACAGCAGCGAGACCTGTGACATAGCTATGCTCGTTCACACCAGCCTGTAGTTTGGTCAGTGCTGCTGCTGCCATCTGTGGTGGCGGCAGACCAGGAGGCTGTGGTGTACCACTGAGACCTGCTATGCAGTTGCAGTACTTGTAATAGGTGATATTATACACATACGTGCAGTGAATTATTACTATTTTTATTAAATAATGGAAAATCCAGGCTGGATTAATAATAATATTATGAAAAGGATAGACTGCTACTCACCATACAGCAAAGACACTGAGTCATAAATAGGCACAACAAAAAGACTGTTAACAAGTAAGCTTTCAGCCAAATAGCTTTCTTCCGAGTTAGACAACATACAGGGTGTTTCACTAAATGTGTTTGCCTCTGTAAGTTACAAAGTAATAGGCAATGGAAATATTTATTGTGTTAGGTCACAATAAGAAACATTACACTGTATGCAGAGCTATGAACATAGTTTATTGTGTTATTATCCAAAGAGTTACAGCAAAAAGATAGAATTTTTTAAATGGAACAATAGTTGTTTCTACCATGCACTGAAATCAGTAACACCAGCTGTGTATACATCAACTTAAATTACATTCCTATCACTTTTAGTTTTGGAGCTACAACCCTTCAAAGTTTCACGGGCAGATACCACACACGCTGCGCATAATGTAATGCGCCTTCTAAATGTGATGTGGCTGAGTTGTAATGTCACTGGTGTCACGGAGTGAGAAGCTTTCTCGATGCGCTGTTGGACTGCTGACTGTCGCTGCACATGGCCGTATACCCAACAGTTCAAGCCACACAAACAAACAGGGCTCAATATACCACAGTTACTGATATTGGATGAAGATGGCATACATGAACAAAGAGTAAGTTGACGCGTTGCTGATGCTTGGCGAGTGCCAACACAATGCCACTGAAGCAGTCGTGGCGTACACCATGAAATATCCTAGATGAAGTGCCGAACAACGACTTCGGGAAACAGGCAGCTTGGTAATGCGCCACAGTAACAGACGAAGAACTGCAAGAAGTGAGGAGATGGAGGTGTTTGTTTTAGCTGCAGTACACCACAATCCTCATGTCAGCTTATGAGCCGTTGCTGTAGTCGCTGGTGTCAGTCTCACATCTGTGTGGCATATAGTATATGGCCACAGGTTGACCCCTACCACCTGTCACTGACCCAGGAGCTGCATGGGAACGATTTCCATGTGAGAGTTACATTCTGTGAATGGGCCATGTGTAATTTCATGCTGGAGTCTTTACAAGGTATTATGTTCTCTGATGACACAAATTATGGTGCAGTGAATCGCCATAATGTGCAGTACTGGACCGCAGACAATCCTCAGTGGGTACAACCTGTTGACTGTCAACGTAGATGGTCTATTAATGTATGGTGTGGAATCCTTGGGGATGAAATCATCGGTCGACACTACTTCCCAGGTGCACTGACAAGTGAGTTATATCATGCATTTGCAGTCAACAGTTTGGGTGATCTCCTTGAACATGTGTGTCTACACACGAGAGTCCATATGTGAATGCAGCACGATGGTCACCCAGCCCATTCTGCATGTGCTGTTGTGGAAGAACTAAACAACAGGTTTGCAGTAAGGTGGTTGGGGCACCATGGTCCTCATTCATGGCCTGCAAGGTCAACAGATTCAACACCATTAGATTTCTTTTTGAGGAGATATCTAAAGGATCATGTTTATGTCACTGAGCCCACATCCCCAGATGATCTAAAATGGCACATCGAGGACGCATGTTGCTCCGCGACACCGGCGATGTTACATCTCATCCACAGATCCTTTAGACGGCGCATTGCATTGTACTTTCAGGAACATAGACACACATTTGAAGATCTCATTTAAATCAACTTTCCACCACCAGAACATCCAACACCCACCACACAGCCATGTATTATGTACAGCGTGTGGTATCTGCTCCTGAAACTTTGAGGGGTTGTAGCTCCCAAACTAAAAGTGGTAGGAATGTAATTTAAATTGATACATACACAGATGGTGTTACTGATTCCATTGTATGATAGAAACAACTATTGTTCCATTTAAAAAATTATATCTTTTTTCTGTAACTCTTTGGATAATAATACAATAAACTATGTTCATAGCTCCACAGACAGTGTAACGTTTCTTATTTCTGTCGCCTATTACATCGTAACTTACAGAGGCAAACACCTCAGCAGCCAGAGACAGTGCTCAAGTGTGTGCAAGTTGTGTTTGCATGAATGTGTGTGCATGTTGTCTAATTCATAAGAAAACATTTTGGCTGAAAGCTTACTTGTTAACAGTTGTTTTGTTGTGCCTATCTACGACTCAACATCTCTCCTATATGGTGAGTATCAATCTATCTTTTTCATAATAATGTCATTATTTTTATTAAAAAGTCTATTAAAAGCAAGGCAGTACATTACAAGAATAACAGAGCAGCACTTAGAGGTAAATGACTTTAAGTTAGACTATTTAGTGGAGTAAGTTTGTTGTTAAGGGGGTTAGTAGACAGTGTCACCAGACATATTTGTAGGCAAGAGATAGTCCAAGACATTTTGGTATAATAGTTGGCTGTATGGGAAGGTTAACAATGATGAAATCTAAGTCAGGGAGGTGAAAATGAAGTGCTTGACTTCCAGTGTATGAATGGGTGTGAAGATGTTAGATTTGAATTGTTGATGCTCCAATGGCTTCGGTGCACAGCAGGCAGGTGTTTAGCACCCGCACTACTATCTTTTATGAGGTAAGTGTGGTTAACACAGACATGGATGTACAAAAATCATGTTTACTGTCATTTTTAAAACTTATGATAAAAGACATTCAGAGGATGATGAAAATGACATAGGCAACAGAATGAGCTGAAGCAGTTTAACTGTTAACTGTAGCTAACTGATAAATGGACTAAAAGATAGAGCAGTAAAACTACTGTGGGCTACTGAAAACTATCATAAGTAAGCATAGATTACAATACTATTCCTAGTAGCCTTGTTAATTAAGAGCATAACCGCATTACCAGTACATTTGGTGTGTAGCATACCTATTGACAGTTACCTCATTTAGATAGCTTTATTTACATACCCTATCAAGACACCCCATATCCACGAAACATTTTTGCTCTGTATAGTTATCCTTCTGTCTTGTGTAAAAATAAACAGTATTTATAGCAAAACTTATGCTGACAAAATTTAGTTCAGGTTTTATTAAAAAATTGTTTATTTATACTGTGAAACAGAGGGATGTTGTAATAAAAATAAAAAACAATACAGATTTATCAATAGCGTTACAAAACTGAAGCCATGAGTTCATGTACAGTGTCATATTTGGAGGCAAGTCAAGGCAAATACACCCCACTGGACTGACACGTATGCAGTGTGCAATGAATGGATAGTTAACTTCTCTGCTTATTGTGCCTCACTGGTAGCCACTTCTCCCACAGCTGCATGACTGCCTGGCTCAAGAGCAAGATGACAGCATGCAGGCAAATGGAACAGTATGTCATGTCGTGTTCACAGCACAGAAGTCTTTGGCTTTTTTATCTGCTTGCTTATTTTCCCAAACAGTCAAGTGTCCCAGTATCCAGCAGACTGACATATCCTATAGTCCATCTGTAAACTGAAGAGGAAACACCATTTGCGGTAGGAGAAGTGGCCTTTCCTGGAAGAATGCTACAGCTGCCATCAGGCAGACTAAGAATTAATTCCATATCTAGCAGTGAAGTGCAACGTATGGTGACTTCCATAAGTTCTGTTTGTTAACTTCTTTTTTTGTGAAGTTTTAATGAATTTAGTGAAAAATAAACATTCACAGGGATGTCAGCACACTGTGTTGCCACTGATTTGAAAGACACATTGCAGAAATGTTGGTATAACTTTGTGGAACAGCCTGGATTATAAGCACAATATAACTTGACAAAGTCTCATGACTTTACACCAATAAGTAGTGTTACTGCCCATTGCCAACCTTGGCTACAAAACTATACAGCATGCCATTGCAATACAGCACTGTAGGAAATATTGCAAATGGTACATTGATTCCAACCCTCCCTATAAAAATCACCATCATTCCCTCCAGGTGACCCCCTCCCCTCTCTTTCCCCTTCCCTGGGGAGAAAAAAGGAACATATTATATGTCACAGAAACCCCTTGTCAATGTCTTAAACTGGATATGGAACTGATTAGAGTAACCCACATTATCCAATTCAACCAGAGCCCATGGTTGAAGTGATACCTATACCCTTCCTGACAAAAGAAGTGAAGCACTCAGAAGGGGAGCAAGAAATAAAATGAAGCTTCAGGAGTTGAAAGGGTATGTGATCTTATACCAGTGATTGCAAAACTGAGTCAAATATATAAATAACTTGTCAGGATGAGCCCACTTTTCGCTATGGTGTTGCATCCCTCTGACCTAGAGTTATGCATTGATTTGGATGAGAAGGGTATCATAAAGCTGTTGTATCTTCTTCTGAGACAAGCTGGCCCACAAGTGAGACTGATGAGCAAATCAAAACTTGCAGAGAGCTTGGTCTTACTAGCCATTAGAGGAGTCGTGATGCTGGTGGTGGTGGTGGATGAGGGGGGAGTGAAGAACAAGTTTTAACTTGGAGGGAGCTCGCACAAAACAGCCAGCTGGTGTGCCCAGCCAGTAGATGCACAGTGGTATGGCAGGGATCCTGGCCTGTGCAGTTCATGCGTGGATACTGCCTGCTCAAGTGCTCACTTGCTGCTCCAGCAAGTGCCTGTTCCAGTGCAATTGTTTATGAACAAATTATAAAAGCAGATATAAAATGCTGATTCCATACTTTTACCTGACCTAATTTCACCACCCTGAATTTAGAAATACAGTAATTTTAAGTAGTACAAATGAGCAATTTCCAACATTGCAGTAGACATATGAATGCCAGTTCCACCATTTTAACTGACCTATTGCCACTTGAATTTGTTTAGCAGTTCAAGTGGGCTAGTTCCACCAGAACCATGACAACCCTGTATGATGTATGGGAAGGGGAAGGAGAGGGGAGGGGTAGGGATGAGAGGGAGGGGTGAAGAGAGGAGAGGGGAAGGAGAAGAGAGATATCTTGAAAAGAGATCGAGGAGTGTCCTCAAACGGGATTGGGGGAGGGGGGGGGGGAATGGCTTTTGCACTAAAAATGTGCTTATCCACTAACATGCTTGTAGTCCTAGAATTCGCTGTGTAACGTACCAAGTTACTTTATGCTTGCAGTAGGTCACACAGCTGGGTAGAAACAGTGTGGACTCCCCTGCTTGTTCTTCAGTTTGCAGAACAGATGTAAGGAATGACTGGAGAGGTTGGGTGCAGGGCCACGGATACCTGCTTGTTAGAGAAGTTGAATGTGATAGATGGTTTAGGTACACCAAGGATGTCAAGTAGACAGAGGAAAGGGAATGGAACAGATGAATCTCCACAGTAGGTGACTTCACCGTGTCTACCTCTCAAGTAGATTTGGACACTTTTGATCAGGTTGGTTGTTTTTTCTCCCCCCCCCCCCCCCCCCCCGGGAAGCCCTTTGCTGTGCTGTACTCACCATCAGTGTAACCAGGCGGCGCGAGCCTGAGGAAGGGTGTACCCGCAGCGCCCCACAGTGGTCGGCGCACATTGTTGCAGAGGCCAGCCTGTGCACGGTACCTGCTGGGTGGGCAGCGGGGCGGTGATGGGCAGCCAGCCAACTCTCCCAGCCTGCAACACATTTGGAACCACTGCTCACTCCACCATGTCTTTGTAGCAACACTGACCCCCAAATTTCCTCCATTTACAGCACTTTTAAGTGGGCAATGACAAAATTCCACTGTCTGCCAGTGAAATATGTTGTAAAAGAAAAAAACTTATTTCTCAGTTTTGTCACTTTTTTTAAATTTATGATTTTATTTCAACTGACAAGCTGTCTTACATCTAATGCGACTTCTTCAGTGATATAACATTACAGTATTCATAGTACAGAGCAGTCCAGAGATGTGAAATACCCCTCTAAAACAAAAATGATAGATAAACAGAAATTTAAAATCAAGTAGAATGGGATAGGAGGGGGGGTGGAGGGGAGGAGGAGGAGTGGCATGATGTATGAGGCTATGTCATCAACATGGTGGATATTTTTGATGCTATCATCTTGTACATAACTCATAATTATAATTTTTAAATAGAACAGGAATCATTGATGAATCAAACATACAGCAAATTACACAAGAAAAACAAAGGTGCAGGGGACAGGAGCAGCCATGTTATCGGGGGGGGGGGGGGGGGATTTTAGTCAAGACAACCAGACAGACCACCCAATACACCTAGTCTAGTGGTGAAAGTTCTTGTGAAATTCCATGAAACTGACTTTGTCATAGAAAAACTGAATGCTGGATGGTCAAAAATGCCTGTGGATGAAGGAACGTCAACTGCTGTTCTAGAGCCATTCAGTAAGAATCCAGAGAGAAGTAAACAGCACATCTCACAGGAATCTGTGGTCAGCTGTACATCAAAAATTTGGCCACAAATAGATTTATATATGCAGGGACAAGTGAAGGTGACTATGTACATACTGAAGATCAGAAACCTTGCAACCCCAGGGAGCTGACTGTTCATGCTTTTATCCACATTCCAGTACATACAGTGTGTAGGCTGTATTCCATGAGGAATGGGAGAACTGGATAACAACAACCTTACAATGTGTTGCACATGTTGGACCCTTCCTAAAGCCTATATGTGCTATCACCAGCATTTGGCTAGTTCTGTACAAATGCAACAACTCATGAATGAATAAAGCTTCGCTAAAATGAAAGACACAGTTGCTTTTTCTCATTTGACTCTCTATCTTTTGAATATGTACATAGACCTCCTGTTTTATTTTACAAAGGTGGCCCACAGGCATAGACCGATCTCAATGTGAGCTCTACATTATAATAGTAATAGTGATAGTAGTAGTAGTAGTAGTAGTAGTAGTAGCAGTAATAGTAACAGGTGCTACAAATTGAACTCAACTCCAGAGCAAAATTATGGTTATAGGATTCCTGACAGTATCTGTAGGTGAATACTGGTTCAGTCTGATGGACTGAATCTAACAAGATGTTTTACAAGCAGATTGTAAGACACAGAAGTTGCTTACAAAGTATTGTTAAGTCATTCAGGAGCTGACATCGACAGGCCATACGAACAAAGGCAGCTTATTTAAGAGCCAGAGGTGAATTTAGCAGGTTTGTAACTAAGTGTGTGAATGATCCACTAATGTGTCAGATAATACAGTTTGAGATGGCAAATGGAGACAGAGACATTACTGCCCAGGGGAAGAAAATGGCAAGAAAGTTCTCACATACTGCATAAAAACTGCAAAAAAGTTCTCTCGGAGTGCAGAAGGTGCTGCTAATGACACACTTTTCCAAAGTAACATCAAAACAGAAACTCAGAATAAGATGAAACAGTTCTGGAAACAGAAATCTCTGTATGGTCATTTCCCAAGTCATATGGAGAATTTAAATATTGACAGACATCAAACACACCTTTTATTTAGAAGAGCAAAAATGAGTGCAGAGTCAGTAACTCTAGTAGTAGCTGATCAATAACAAGCCTTGAAGGCAAAGAACTATGAAAAAGCTAAACTGAAAATCACTCAAGATGACACATGTTAACCTTGTGTAGTATGCCATTAGATCATGGACCACATAATGCCAGGCTGTCCTACATTAGTAAAGAATGAGTACCTCAAGAGACACAATAAGGTGTGCACATAGTTTTACTGGCAAATATACAGCATTCTTGGGTTACCAAATCTCTCCAACAAAGGTTACGACCATACACCTAAAATGGCTATGACCGCTTGATACACCACTGTCCCATATGACCAACAAATTTATACAGATCACATGGTTGCAGCTAAACAGCCATATATAATACCACCCCTTTAATCACAGAACAAGTAACATGAGATGGGATCATTAATGATAAAGCAAATCAGAAGAAACTGCAATATAAAGATCTGAGGTTTGAGGTCAGTCGAATGTGGAATGTACACTGATATGCCTGTCATCATTGTGCCCTGGGATCAATACCACATGAATTGAAGCGTGCTGTGTCTAGAATTCCAGTACGTAGTACAAACACAACGAAATACAAAATATAGTACAGTTTTTTTTAAAAAACAACACTCCAAGTAACATCTGCTCTTTACATCACCTCCCTCAACATCCATGAAGTTAGAAAGCTTCCTAATTGTGCCTTAGAAAGAGCTCTGTGGCATTTGGATTCATATGGTGCTCCTTCTTTGGACCAAAAAGGTGAAAATCAGTTTGACATACACCTGGGTTGTACAGTGGGTGCTCAAACAATTCGGTACTAAAATTCTGAATGGACTGGATTGTTTTCCCAGGTGTATGGGGGGGATTATGTTGAAGCAAAAACAATGCCTCTTGAAATATTCCCTCTCCTCTTCATTTTGATTTTGGGTTTTAGATATCACAGTAGATGACACTAAATGTCACGGTTAACTTTTAACCTTTAGGAGTGTAATGAACCAGTAGTGGACATTTTATATCCCAAAACAGTGTCACAATCAACTATGCTACAGGACTTTGGCTTTTGGACATTTATTGCTATAGGAAAAGACGGATGTTTTGATTTCCTGCTCTGTCACTTACTCTAAGGTTCATATTGATGGACACAAATCTCATCAACAGTTACGATGCGAATGAGGAAGGCATCTTCTTCCTCTTTAAAAAACCTCAAATGTGATTTCAACATTTCCAAATTTTTCTGTTTTCAAAACTTCCTGACAGATTAAAACTGTGTACCAGACTGGAGAATGAACATTGGACCTTTGCCTTTCACAGGCGAGTGCTCTACCAACTGAGCTACCCACAGCAGACACTGATAAGATATCAAAATGGTGCAAAAATTGGCAACTTGCTTTAAATGTTCAGCAACATAAAACTGTGGACTTCAAAAAGTGAAATACCATAGTATCCTATGAATATAATATCAGTGAGTCACAGACAGAATCGGAAAACTCATCCAATACCAGAGTCTAACAAACTTTCTGACAGATTAAAACTGTGTGCTGGACCAAGACTCCAACTCGGGACCTTTGCCTTTTGCGGGCAAGTGCTCTACCAACTGAGCTACCCAAGCATGACTCATGACCTGTCCTCACAGTTTCAATTTTGCCAGGACCTTATCTCCCACCTTCCAAACTTCTGCAAACCTAGCAGAACTAGCACTCCTGGAAGAAAGGATACTGCAGACACATGGCTTAGCCACAGCCTGGGGGATGTTTCCAGAATGAGATTTTCACTCTGCAGTGGAGTGTGCGCTGATATGAAACTTTCTGACAGATTAAAACTGTGTGCCGGACCAAGACTCCAACTCGGGACCTTTGCCTTTTGCGGGCAAGTGCTCAAGCAACTGTGCTACCCAAGGATGACTCACGACCCGTCCTCACAGCTTCAATTCTGCCAGTACCTCATCTCCTACCTTCCAAACTTCACGGAAGTTCTTCTGTGGAACCTAGCAGAACTAGCACTTCTGGAAGAAAGGATATTGCAGTGACATGGCTTAGCCACAGCCTAGGGGATGTTTCCAGAATGAGATTTTCACTCTGCAGCAGAGTGTGCGCTGATATGAAACTTTCTGACAGATTAAAACTGTGTGCCGGACCGAGACTCGAACTCGGGACCTTTGCCTTGGAGCACTCATAATAAAATCACTACGAATAAAGCTATTCACCAAACCAATTCAGCTAATGCATAAGAGCAACAGTGAGATTAAAGCTTGACATTGTCAGTGTTGTCAAATTATGGAGTGGAAAGAAAATGCCTTTACATATTGACTTTGTGAGTAATGACAAATAAAATACATGCCAGTGGTGCATAAGAAATCAAATCTTGAGAAGAACTTTACTGATTAGGGAAGAGTGAGTAATACTTGGGTGAGATGGAAGATGAGATGGAAAATTTCCAGCTTCTCTTTCTGCCCCGATGTGGCATGCAGTGTTCACTGGCTGTTGTGTCTTCCTCCAGCAATGGCATCACATGCATGCAGTAAGGAGTGACAGGAGGTCATGACACTGCTCCCTCAGCCACTGACAGCCCTCTACACCTTGTCACTGCCACTTCCCACTCAAGTAGCTTCCCCACTAACATCACACAGCTGAATGCATCCCGTTTCCTGTACTCCCACAAACGAATAATCCCTGGTACTACAAGGAACTGTACCCGGATCCCCCATATGCCATTCAAGCACACTGAATGCTCAGTTATGGAGGCATGCAGTTGGAAGATAGAAAACATAAATAAATAGGTATGATTAAAACACGGATAGCATTGATAATGTACCAGTGACTGACATACTCTACAATGATAATGGATAAAGCTCTAACTGTGGTTTTGTGTCAGTGTCAGTTTACTGTGTAGGGTTGGTTTTTCCCCCCAAGAATCTTATGGCTGACATGACGAAGGAGATTCAGAAAGCTTTATTGTTATGCAGAGATAGAGACAAGTTGCAGGGTGTATAAAATCTTGTATTGCAGTTATGGAAGGATGATAAGAATCTGATATGTGTGGAGCTGTGCTGAAGACACCAGTGATTAATAAACCAATGAAGAAAACAGAGCATGTGATGATCACATTGCCTCTTCTGTTCCATCCAACTACCTGAGCATGAAAGGACTGATGATTGTTTGTCCAATATTTTTCTACTTGGCAGATTTGATTCTTGAAGTTTGATTCTGTAGGTCTGTAAAATTCGTTCAACAGAAAGAATCTGACAACTGTGAGTGCAATTGTCATTTTACTTCTTGGTTCACCCTTGAAACATTGTCTTCCACATTTATAACATACATAAAATAGAAATTGTTGAGATTAAAACCGCATGTGTATGAATTCAACTCTTACTTTCTTTTGTAATACATACAATGATATGTACTGACAAGATTTGAGAAATTTTTCAGGATATTTTGGTGCATGCTTTGGTATGAGGAGTCCAGAGACACAGTAACTGGTCAGTTCATGAAAGAATGGGCAGTAACATACCATGGAAATGTGCCGCTTACGATTTGTAGGCAAGTCAGGTTTCTTTATGACTACTCCCAACACTCTGTATGCTCAGAGTCAGATACCACCATCATGTACAGTCTGGGCAGTGATGGATTGGTGGTGGTGATTGTGTTTTGTAGCTAGAAGTTTGGTCACCAGCCATGATGCTGAGAGACCTTCTTCTACTTCTTTTTCATCTTCTATTGTCATATAAACCACCAACATCATGAGATTCTAGTGACTACTCGTCTGGACCTGGTTGTCAGTACAGCTGCAGTACTTTAAATTGTTTGTATGCGAATGTCCATGATGCATGGCTGTACGGACTACTGCAATCATGAGAGTTGACATGTTGTACAGCTGTGTAAAACAAACAGTTCTCCACAGCAACACAATAAATGGTGAAAACTACAGCACAAAATAACATCTCATTTGTATGAGGGTTCTTCAATTACTAAC
Organism: Schistocerca piceifrons; assembly: GCF_021461385.2. Lineage (NCBI taxonomy): Eukaryota > Metazoa > Arthropoda > Insecta > Orthoptera > Acrididae > Schistocerca > Schistocerca piceifrons. The sequence goes on along the minus strand of NC_060139.1, from coordinate 388,592,896 downwards.
TTTTGTTATTTAGTATGTTTTGGTTATTTTTCCCATTGTCAGAAGTTAATATTTACAAGTAGTTGATTGACTGACTGAGTTTTTGCTACATTTCATCTGTCCTAGTCCAGTGACATTATAAGACTAATACATCAACATAAAATTACCTGATAATGATACATTGGACACCTTCAACTTCTACATTTACATGTACAGGACATTTATAAAAAGTTTAACTTATTTCTGCAAAAGGTGGTATAAGTCAGAACTACACTCATCAAAAAAAGTTTTGCATCACCCCCGTTCCCAGAACTCTTGAAGAGAGACACTGACTGTGGATATTGTACCATAGACACAGTCCCTTGCACTGTTCAGAGATGTCACTAAAACAACCCAAAGATGTAAACAACCATGCATGAGCAGCACCTATTAGACAGAGGGGGTCAGACAGCCAATCAGTTCCAGTCATTCCACCAGGAAGGAGGTACACGGTTCTACATCTACATGGATACTCCGCAAATCACATTTAAGTGCCTGGCAGAGGGTTCATCAAACCACCTTCACAATTCTCTATTATTCCAATCTCATGTAGCGTGCGGAAAGAGTGAACACCTATACCATTCCGTACGAGCTCTGATTTCCCTTATTTTAACGTGGTGATCGTTTCTCCCTATGTAGGTAGGTGTCAACAAAACATCTTCACATTCGGAGGAGAAAGCTGGTGATTGGAATTTCGTGAGAAGATTCCGTTGCAACGAAAAACGCCTTTCTTTTAATGATTTCCAGCCCAAATCCTGTATCATTTCTGTGTCACTCTCTCCCATATTTCACGATAATAGTACTCCGTTAGTCCTACCTGGTAAGGATCCCACACCGTGCAGCAGTATTCTAAAAGAGGACGGACAGGCGTAGTATAGGCAGTCTCCTTAGTAGGTCTGTTACATTTTCTAAGTGTCCTGCCAATAAAACGCAGCCTTTGGTTAGCCTTCCCCACAACATTTTCTATGTGTTATTTCCAATTTAAGTTGCTCATAATTGTAATACCTAGATATTTAGCTGAATTTATGGCTTTTAGATTAGACTGATTTATCGTGTAACCTAAGTTAAACGAGTTCCTTTTAGTACTCATGTGGATGACCGCACACTTTTCGTTATTTAGGGTCAACTGCCACTTTTCGCACCATTCAGATATTTTTTCTAAATCGTTTTGCAGTTTGTTTTGATCTTCTGATGACTTTATTAGTAGATAAACGACACTGTCATCTGCAAACAACCAAAGACGGCTACTCAGATTGTCTCCCAAATCGTTTATATAGATAAGGAACAGCAAAGGGCCTATAACACTACCTTGGGGAACCCCTGAAATCACTTCTGTTTTACTCGACGACTTTCCGTCAATTACTGCGAACTGTGACCTCTCTGACAGGAAATCGCAAATCCAGTCACATAACTGAGACGATATTCCATAAGTACGCAATTTTACTACGAGCCGCTTGTGTGGTACAGTGTCAAAAGCCTTCCGAAAATCCAGGAATACGGAATCGATCTGAAAGCCCTTGTCAATAGCACTCAGCACTTCATGTGAATAAAGAGCTAGTTGTGTTTCACGGGAACGATGTTTTCTGTCCCGGCGGAGGTTCGAGTCCTCCCTCGGGCATGGGTGTGTGTGTTTGTCCTTAGGGTAATTTAGGTTAAGTAGTGTGTAAGCTTAAGGGACTGATGACCTTAGCAGTTGTGTCCCATAAGATTTCACACAATTTTTTGAACGATGTTTTCTAAACCCATGTTGACTGTGTGTCAATAGACAGTTTCCTTCGAGGTGATTCATAATGTTTGAACACAATACATGTTCTAAAATCATGCTGCATATCGACGTTAACGATGTGGGCCTGTAATTTAGTGGATTGCTCCTACTACCTTTCTTGAATATTGGTGTGACCTGTGCAACTTTCCAGTCTTTGGGTACGGATCTTTCATCAAGCGAACGGTTGTATATGATTGTTAAGTATGGAGCTAATGCATCAGCATACTCCGAAAGGAACCTAATTGGTATACAGTCTAGACCAGAAGACTTGCTTTTATTAAGTGATTTGAGTTGCTTCATTACTCCGAGGATATTTACTTCTACGTTACTCATTTTAGCAGCTGTTCTCGATTCGAATTCTGGAATATTTATTCGTCTTCTTTTGTGAAGACATTTAGGAAGGCTGTGTTTAGTAAATCTGCTTTGGCAGCACTGTCTTCGATAGTATCTCCATTGCTATCGCGCAGAGAAGGCATTGATTGTTTCTTGCCGCTAACATACTTCACATACGACGATAATCTCTTTGGATTTTCTGTCGGGTTTCGAGACAAAGTTTCATTGTGGAAACTGTTATATGTGTCTCGCAATGAAATCCGCGCTAAGTTTAGAGCTTCTGTAAGGCAATCTTGGGGATTTTGCGTCTGTTTAAATTTGGCATGTTTGTTTCGTTGTTTCTGCAAAAGTGTTCTAACTCGTTTTGTGTACCAAGGAGGATCAGCTCCGTCGTCTGTTAGTTTATTTGGTATAAACCTCTCTGCCGATACTATTTCTTTGAATTTAAGCCACATCCGGTCTACACTTCTATTATTAATTTGGAATGAGTGGAGATTGTCTCTCAGGAAGGCGTCAAGTGAATTTTTATCTGCTTTTTTGAATAAATATATTTTTCGCTTATTTTTCGAGTATTTGGGGATTACAATATTCAATCTCTCTACGACAACCCTGTGTTCACTAATCCCTATATCGGTTTTGATGCTGGTTATTAGCTCAGGATTATTTATTGCTAAGAGGTCAAGTGTGTTTTCACAACCGTTTACTATTCGCGTGGGCTCATGAACTAACTGCTCGAAATAATTTTCAGAGAATGCGTTTAGCACAATTTCGGATAATATTTTATGCGTACCTCCGGAATTAAACATGTATTTTCGCCAACATATCGAGGGTAATGTAAAGTCACCACCAACTATTATCATATGAGTCGGGTACGTGTTTGAAATCAAACTCAAGTTTTCCTTGAACCTTTCAGCAATTGTATCATCTGAACTGGGAGGTCGGTAAAAGAATTATTCCGGTTGCCAACAATGACCTCTGCCCTACTAACTCACAAGAAGTATCTACTTCAATTTCGCAACAAGTTAAACTACTACTAACAGCAACAAACACGCCACCGCCAACCGTGTTTAGCCTATCTTTTCGGAACACCGTTAGATTCTTCGCAAAAATTTCGGCTGAGCTTACATCCGGCTTTAGCCAGCTTTCAGTACCTATAAGGATTTGAGCATTGTGTCTGTAGTTCAACCATGACTAGATGGTCAATATCACGGTTCGATCGTGTCTGCATTGTTACTTTGTGCCAGGAAGGGCTCTCAACAAAGAAAGTGTCCAGGCGTCCCGGAGTAAATCAAAGCAATGTTGTTTGGACATGGAGGAGATACAGAGAGAGACTGATGACCGTAGATGTTAAGTCCCATAGTGCTCAGAGCCATTTTTGAGATACAGAGAGATAGGAAATGTCGATGACATGCCTCGCTCAGGCCGCCCAAGGGCTACTACTCCAGTAGATGACCGCTACCTATGGATTATGTCTCCGAGGAACCCTGACAGCAGCGCCACCATGTTGGATGACACTTTTCGTACAGCCACAGGACGTCGTGTTACGACTCAAACTGTGCGTAATAGGCTGCGTGATTTGCAACTCCACTCTTAACATCCATGACGAGGTCCATCTTTGCAACCACAGCACCATGCAGCATGGTACAGATGGGCCCAACAACATGCCGAATGGACCGCTCAGGACTGGCATCATGTTCTCTTCCCCAATGAGTGCTGCATATGCCTTCAACCAGACAATTGTTGGAGACGTGTTTGGAAGCAACCGGTCAGGCTGAATGCCTTAGACGTACTGTACAGCAAGTGCAGCAAGGTGGAGGTTCCCTGCCGTTTTGGGGTGGCATTATGTGGGGCTGACGTACACCGCTGGTGGTCATGGAATGCACCGTTATGGCTGTACAGTACGTGAATGCCATCCTCTGACCTATAGTGCAACCACATTGGCAGAATATTGGGGAGGCATTCGTCTTCATGGAAGAAAATTCGCGCCCCCATCATGCACATTTGTGAATGACTTCCTTTAGGGTAACGACATCGCTCGACTAGAGTGGCCAGTATGTTCTCCAGACATGAACCCTATCGAACATGCCTGGGATACATTGAAAAGGGCTGTTTACGGACAATGTGACCCACCAACCACTCTGAGGGATCTATGCCGAATCGCCATTAAGGAGTGGGACAATCTGGACCAACAGTGCCTTGATGAACTTGTGGATAGTATGCCACGATGAATACATGCATGCATCAATGCAAGAGGACATGCTACTGGGTATTACAGGTACCGGTGTGTACAGCAATCTGGACCACCACCTCTGAAGGTCTCGCTGTATGGTGATACAGCATGCAATGTGTGGTTTTCATGAGCAATAAAAAGGGCGGACATGATGTTTATGTGGATCTCTATTCCAATTTTCTGTACAGGTTCCAGAACTCTCTGAACCGAAGTGATGCAAAACTTTTTTTGATGTGTGTGGAAGAAACCGATAAATGTTGAGATATGGACCAATCTATCCTCTCATTGCCACCTGAGTGTTATGTACAAGCAGACTCTATAGACAGTGCTGCAGGTGTTTACCACATTCCTGAAACATCCTTCAGCCCTTATTTGCAGGGCACCAGTCAATCTTACAAATACACAAGGCTGCACTTGGAGAGTGTCACATGATCCTGTAATGTCTGAGCATTGTCGATCAGTTGGGAATACACCAATGCCTTTAAATGTATCCATAACCAGAAATCCAACTGATTCAAGTCCAGTCAACAGAGAGGCCATGTCACAGGACCTCTTTGACCAATCAATCACCCATGAGGTACCGTCGCTCCATCAGCAGAAAATGGGGTGGTGCGTCATCAAGCGTAAACCACAATCACTGCCTTTCTGCAAGGGTAACATTGTCCAGCAGTGTTGGTAATTTATCGTGCAGAAATCAGTGATACACAGCACCTGTTAATCTGTCTGGTAAATTGTATGGTCTTATGAGTCTGCCACTCCTGCCCACACTTCGAAACTGAAGCGATACTGATGCCTCACCTTCATGACTACTTGAGGATTTGCATCTGCTGACACAGGCAAACTGTCGTAATATTCTATGCCATCTCCTGTGAATCCCGCCAGTGCCACCGAATACTACACATTACTCGTCACACGTAAAACGGCCCATATCTCAACATGTATTGGTTTCCATAGACGTAACTATAGAAACTTTTCTTCTAGTTTTGGCCAATACTACCTCATATAGCAATATGTGGTACTTTTTTTGAACACATTGTGTGTATGTAACAAGCCACTGTGCAGTGAATGTTGGGAGGCCACACCATACCAGTAGTGTTTATTTTCTGTCTTAATCCATTCACAAACTGAGTGTCTGTACATGCCCCAGTTTCTCTTGGCTTATTCTCATGGTTCTTGTGTGAAATACATGCTGGAGCAGCAGAACCGTCTTGCAGTCTTCCTCGAATATCGGTTCTCAATACTCACTTGACAGAATTTCATGAGATTGTTGCTGTCTTTCTCCCAAAGATTCCCATGTAAGTTCTCTGAGCTATTTACATTTTGATATGGGCTACCTGATCTGAATTCACACATCTCTGAATTCGTTCAGTGTCTGCTGTCAAGTTTCCTTGATAAAGACTCCAAACTTTGGTCGCACTAGTGTCTTGGATGCAATTTCTTGCTCTTTCCCAGAACACTTGCAATGAATCTAATTCTTTCACTCGCCTTCTCTACTGCCGATTTCATTGTGTTATCACTTCATATTGGTCCTTGATAATACCCCTAAATATCTGAAATGATGTGATGTGCAAGAGATTTTCGCCACTAATTTTGTAGTCTGACGCTGTCAGGATCTTTTTGTTTGTAGAGCCATTATCCTGCATTTATCCAGATTTAAAGACAGCTATCACACATTATAGCCTACGTTATATCGAGTCACTCAGTAAACATTTTTGAACAATCTCCATTTGTTTTCAATGCTAAGGACAAGTGACATTACAAGACTCGAAGACTTGGCTCTTACCATTCAGGTGACTTGGTGTGCTGCTCTGCAATCAGCGCAGCTTCTGCTCTTGCTCGCAGCCGTGAGTCCGATATCGATGACAGGTAGTCTGCAACAAGGAGACGAAGGAGGGAATTAGAGTACCCACAGTGCTACGGTGGCAGAGAAATAAGACACATTGCCTAGCCTTTTCAATACTCTGTGCAAGACAGCGGAACACTCAAAAAACCGTATGTATGTAAAATGATTTTTTATTCTCTCTGACATCGTGCATGGCAGCACATACTTTAAGAATCTTTAAGGGACACAATCAACTGACACACTCTTCAAATGAATAAAAGAACTCAATTCATCAGTCTAGTTTCATATCCTCTGTTAAACGCAAGATACTCACTGCCTTACCAACTGAGCATGAAATACGCTACTTGCAGTCTCATTAGCACGAGGAAATGTCAACAAAAACGCGCCCAAAGCAGTCACATCATTCAGCCAGTAAGTAGCAAATGTGTAAGGTTGACCATGTTTATGTTCAATGCCAGAATATAACTCATCACAGCCGTGCTGTGACATTATCATTTACTGCAAAATCCTGGCTATAACTCACCTGTACTTTCTCACCATTGGCTGTCTTAATTCCAAATTGTATCCAGTTTGTTTACGAACTTCAGTTTCTTGGCACTAACTTTTAACTAAAATTGAGCAATAATATGTTTTTATTGACTGTTCTACAGGCAGGGAGGAAGGGAAGACGTCTGCTCCCCCTGACCCCTGCGAAAATTTGTCTTCACAAACAGAATTCGTATCCCCTCCTGGCCACAAAGATCCTTGTATCAGTTCTGTATCAGTTTGAAGAAAGCCGGAACATGGGATGAATACCAACTAGTAGCAAGTGCACCCAGAACCATTTGAATCTCAAAACCATTTCGCCACTCACTGCAAAACTGATACGAGTTGTTCGGCTAGCACAGAGCATGGGTACACTTTTATTTAAGTCACCACGCAGTCTTTCTACTCGTCTGTCTGATTCTGTCATCACGCTTTTCCTGCCTTGTGCTAATATTTTCACCTCTACTTAACTTCTGCACCCACATTCTGGTCTTTGACTAGGTCATTTCATGCCAAGGGGACCAAGGGTCCCCACTCAGCCATCTCCAAAATCTAATGAAATTTGGTGTGAAGGTTCTATATGGTCTTTGATGCTTATATATAAAATTTCAGTTCAGTATCTTCAGTGGTTGAACTTTTAGGGGCTTTTGAAGAGAGGTTACTCGTCTTCGCATTATATACAAAGGTGCAATTGTGCCAAGTTTGCTAGGATTTTTTAAAAGTTCTAGTACACATTCGGTCATTTGCTTCAATACACAAAAACAGCTTTTATGCTGAATCAAACATTGCAAAAATTTCGGATTTAGCCACATTTAAATATAGATACAAGCCTCTAAAGTGGCTAAAAAATTCGTCATGCAGTTCTGAGAGGCAAGGTTTGCCCGACCACTGCTGCTTTTCTGATGAACCAATCAACCCAAACTTCAAAGGGTTATTCCTAGCTATGATGTCTATATATGGATCAAATTTAACTAACATTGGATGCCTAGAAGAAAAGATATTCATCTGCAAAGTTGTCCAAAATTTTCTACATGCAAATTATAGGTTTTTTTAGGGGGAAATATCCCAACTGTGTTTTATTCAATCCTCTTTTTCTGAACACAGCTTGAAAGAGCATGCTTTAAGCTTTCAAAGCTATATTGTTTAATTTATGGATCTAGCATATTGATGGGTAAGAATACATTTCAAAAGTTATTATTTTGGTCATTATGCCCAACAATTAATTTTTTTGACTGTATAAACCAATTTCAAACATTCATTCAACATATGCCATAAAATGGGTGTAATACACAACACAGCAAATTTGCTAAACAAAAACACTAAAGAGTCAGTTCCATTTTTGGTTAAACAGTCCTACAATTTTGTCAAGGATATATGGGAGAAAACTGTTTTGTCTTCCTAATGATGATGGTAATGTGCTTCTAAAGTCATGAAAATATGTTGCTTAAGAATCCAGCAGGTCTCTTTAGCAGCTGGACAGTGGAAGGAACAATCAGAACCATGTGAGTGCACAAAGCTGATCAGTACATCTTCTTGCTCATGTGAAATATGCTATGAACTTAATTTGAAAGACATGGACAACAATGGTATCATGATGGAGACAGTTGCTAATCATACAAATGCTAATACGCTGACATTCTTTGCCACCCAAATACATAACAAATGGATGTAATGTGGCCTGACTATTCTCCCCATGAAATCCTTGCTCAGCATCAACAACAAATGAATAATTCTCAGCAAAATACATCAATATAAATAATTCATTTACAGCAAGATTTCTTTTTAGCTGCTTTAGCGCTTTGTCACAAAGTGATGGCTTCTTAAACCAGTAATTTTCACAATAAATGTCTACATGGAATCTTCAACAGTTCTCTGACATGTCTCCAATGCGTGTCTGTCAGTATGGGCCTATTGTTGGTATTATATTGTTTCTTCAGGGCCATAGTCTTTAAAACCATCTTTGAGAAAAGCCTCTAGTTGTACATTTCTTGGACATCCCTCACAACATTGCAAAATGCAATCTTTTGATTCCAAACTGCATACTTTTTTGTGAAAACCTTGTAGTCATCTTCGATGGATGTTTCTGAAGCCAATATTAATTTGACATTTTGATGAATTGCACATACACATGCTGAATATGATCCAGAAGCACCAACCGTAGTACATCATTTCAGCCTGAACTCACAAAATTTTGAGAAAAGCTCAGTTGATTTCCAAAATGCTTACAATAAGCATGCGTACAATGAGCAATGAACATTTCTTTCATATCTAAAAGGAGCAGATGTGTGATTCCAATTTATTGTTACTGCAACACAATCCTTTTAGCTTGGACATAAACAAGGAAACTCATCATCTCCAAAAAAAAGTGAGGACATTTTGTTTTACTTTATTGTTGAGCTTTTTCCCTTTTTAGTTTGCACATTATGCTGAAATCCCATTTATCTTTAGCTTCCTAGGCTTCTTCTCCATTTTAGTTAAAACAGCAAATTCTTTAGCTGTTTTTTCAATAGTCCAGCTGTTTGGGGCCAGGGTCAAAATTTGAACGTTTCTGGAATTTCTTGAAGCGTGAAGCTTAAGTTCTTCAACTAAGACATCTGTATCTTTAAATTTTTGGCACTCTTCCGTTTATATTTGAGCAATATCTACTTGGCTCACACCAGCAGCTATGGCAATTACCTTAGTAATGCTACCTTTGGCTTCCAGAACGTTGTGCTTTATTTATCCCTTTGAATCCCATTTGCTGATCTGTTGAACCTTTAATGGTGATTCTCCAAGTGATGATCATGAAGTATTAGCGGTAAAGCATACATCAACAACATCCATGTGGATGGTGATTCTTGCTTATTCTGGTGGGATGATTCTCTTTGGGCCACTTCTTGTCTACATTTGGTACAAATTTTCTGATCATGTTTAAAAACGTTAGTCAAAAACTTCAACCTATCAGACACTGCAATGGTCACTGCTGTTGAAGCCTTCTTGGTTACATGTTTTTCTTTACCAAATGGGTTGCAGCAAGTCTTCTGCAGGAACTGAAATTTTGTCATCATCAAGGCATTATGGTATGGACAAATTTGGCCGTCTTCAGTAAAATCAAGCCCAGACCCACGTTGTAGAAACTTCTTATTCATTGGTGACATTTCCTTAACTGATTGTAGTTCGCATTTGTCATAATGGAATGGTGATGACTTATGACAATTAGCTACATCTTATCCACGAAAGTAGCTGGGTGAAGGGATCTCTTGGTTCATTTTACACAATAGTTATTAATCTATAACAAGCAATTTTGAAAGCTTATGAATATGCAGGTTTGAAGCATAGAAGACTCAGACTTGTTTGTATATAAAATATACAAATTAGGCCATCAAAACAAATTGTTTTAGTGCTTACTTTCAGCTACAACAATGATTAATGATTATTCAACCACTCAGTATTCAACTCTAAGACAGTACAATGTCAACACCAAATACTGCACCTCACAGAAGACTGACATAGTAAAAATTGCCAATAATGAAACCACCAATTGAAAGTGGTATTTCAGCAATGTGTCACTGCTGCAAGGACAGAGTCTTAAAAAACTATTGCTGCTTTATAATGTCGATGGAAACTGAATGACAATGCATATATGTACCACCAACCACCATGCATTGTAGAATTAAAGCATTCTTAACAACATAACATTCCATTATGATAATCTAGATTTTTTTATCTTAAGAGCATAATGTAAAGACACTTATTAGCACAGTTACATTCCCTAAACTGCAGGCAAATCTTATATTACCAAGAGACATTACAATTACACATTTTTTGATTTACATCTTCAAATTGTATTAATTCTTGTATTTACTGATAATAGATTTTCCCTACCTTTGAATACACATTCTTACTCATTAATATGCAAGGTCCAGAAATTAAACAGCATAGCTTTGAAAGCTTAAAGCATGCTCTTTCCAGAGTATTCAACAAGACACAGTTGAGATATTGCCTCCCAAAAATACCCTAAAACTGTATGTAGAAAATTTTGGACAACTTTGCAGATGCACATCTTTTCTTCTAGGCATCCAATGTTAATTAAATTTGATCCACGTGCCGACATCTTAGGTGGAGTAACGTTCTTAAGTTTTGGTTTGACTGGTTCATATGAAAAGTAGCAGTGGTCAGCCAAACCCTGGCTCTCAGAATAGCATGACGAATTTTTTAGCCACTTTAGAGGCTTGCATTTATATTTAAGTGTGGCTAACTCCCAATTTTTTTCATAAAAACTTGTCAATGTATGTCACAGCTAATGACCAAATGTGTGCTAGAAGTTTTAAAAAAGTCTAGCTAACTTGGCACATCTGCACATGTGAAGGCGAGTAGCCTGTCTTTAAAAGCCCTAAAATTTCAACCACTGAAGATACTGGACTTAAATTTGGTATATAACCGTCAAAAACAATAAAACATTCACACCAAATTTTATTAGATTTGGAGATGGTCGAGTAGGGACACTTTTTAATATTGGTCCCTTTGACGTGGAATGACCCACTACCCCTACTGTTTTTTCTACTATGGAACCCAGGAATACTTAACACGATGCAATAGAATAAGGGAGACCACGGGAAATACAGATATCCCAGACAATAAAGACATTGTTTTCTCAGTCAATAGGAATAGTGCTGTAGTACAGCGAATGGTGCTAGAAGCAGAGTGCAGGGCCGACAAGGTATTGTAAACTACAGCCTTACTGTGGCACTAAAAACTAACTTTTATTGAATTTTGATGCTATGTTTGATTATGTTTAAATTTGGGTCAGTTTTTAAAAAAACTCTAATAACTGTATAGTGTTGGTATATAGTACGTTTTCCAGCGTGTCTTTTCGTATGGGTTTTGCAACTTCTCGAGCATTGGCAAAGCCATTAAAGTTTGTTTCTGCCCTGATGTCCTAGTGGTTTAATATCGACAAATAAATGTGGGACAATGTCAACAGAGTGTTGATATTTCCCCGCATTCAAAACTTTAAAAAAAAAGTTGTTTTCACTTATGTAGTGTCTTATGCCTAATTTAAGAAAGGCGACGACTAGAAAAAGAAAATTAACGACAGCAGCTAAATGGACTGAAGAAACCCTAAAAAAAGCATAAAGTTTAGTGAAGTGAGGAAGATCACTGAACAGCATATCAATGGGGCTGAACATACCGAGAATTAAATTTTATGATCGATTAAAATTCAATTCAGACCTTTCTCAAGGATATTGTTGTTGTGGTCTTCAGTCCTGAGACTGATTTGATGCAACTCTCCATGCTACTCTATACCCGTTTTTACTCCTGAACAAGAACAAGAATTAGTCAACCAAATAACTACATTGGCGCAATAATTCTATCGTATTTTCCTTGTTGAGCTGCAACGAATTGCCTCCGACTTCGCCGAAAAACTGGGCCTTAAACACAGTTTCAATAAAATTACCAAATCGGCTGGAGAAGACTGCGTTTCAAGTTTTAAAAACGAGTGCTCCTTCCCGCACCATGTCAACTATTAATGGAAGCCACCGTTGGTGTCGAACTAACCTGTGCCTTCCTTTGGTAGGGGTCTCCCACAGATTTCTTCCATTGCCTACTCTTTTTAGTATGTATTCATTTCTTACACAGTCTAACCACTTAATTTTTAGCTTTCTTCGACAGCACCACAATTCAAATATTTTCAATTTCTTCTTTCCCACATTCCACTTCCATAAATCTTGTACAATAGATGTACACTTTTACGAACTTCTTCCTCATTTTCACATCAATATTTGATATAAAAAGAACTCTTTTAATGAAGAAACATTTCTTCATCTGCGTCAGTCTACTTCCGGTTTACTGCTTCTACCTCTTAACACAACAAGAAGTGTCGATGTAAATTTAAATAGTATAAACAACCGGGTAATCACGCAGTGGCTTAATCTAGTTACGTTGCACTGAATGAACTTCGGTGTTTTAGTTACCACAGATTAATTTCACACGTGGGATTCTGGGCCAAAAGATTGAAATTAAATTTACTATGCAACACAAAAACAAAATTGTATTCATACAGCCTACTTGTGCTGTACCTTTACTCAAAGATGCAAAAACTCGGTCACAAGAAAATTAAATAAATATAATTTTCTGGCATTAAATATAGTTGCCTATAGTACAGAGTAACAACGTTGAATAGTAAGCATGCATCCACCCAAAAATGCATTCAATTATTCGAAAGAATATACTGAGGTGCCCAACCCCTGAAACTCTCGCATTTTGATAAACAAACCAGCCCAAAACACTTGTACACTGCTCGGGCTGCTGTTCTGGGCTACTCAGAACAAAGCGCACAAATGATAGGTTAGCCCTCACGTGCATAATGGCGCATTGCAAAGCGATTCATATCAGAAAAAATACTCATTTACTATAAATGAGGAACCATAATCTGAAAAATTTTGCAGGTACACTGAATGAATGGGAGCTGGTATGAGTTATTTTACTAAATATTACAAGAATTGTAGGAAGGGAAGTGGAGCAAACACTAGCCTGCATTTATGTCTTGGTACTCTTTACAAATGACAATGCTGTCGTGTGTCGACTAATTGCAATGTTACGACTGGAAAAATATTTTAAAGAGGAATGACATTTGCAACTGGGTGTCCGGTCAGATGTACCAGTCTTTCTCAAAAATACCAGCATTTGCTGCGCCTCACCTTGTTGCAGGATTCCGAAAAGGTATGACGTGCCATGCTAGTATTTGGCGATTCTGCTTTGAAAATAATGTCTCCAGATCCGTTACATATTCATCTGGTGCGGGCAATCATAAGACTTCTGTACTGTCGCTGACGTACTTGTTACCTTAATATCGTGGGATTACAATTCCGGAATGTAGACAATATGAAACACGCGCCACTGACATATTTACGGAGCATATTCGTCTATACAATCTTCTCCGTGGAATCCACGAAATACTGTAGTTTCTGTCCGCTGACTGATATGTCACAGTTCAAGCCGTATTCATATCAAACCACAGTCATCGAAATGTGCAAACTTCATATCGTGCACAAGCATTGTTTCATTAGTGATTCACCGATAAGTATCCATTGGATTTCTATGCAAATAACTAAGTTTCAACCTTGAACTTGTGGGATTCCCCTATTCAACGACAACGAACCACGTAGGATGTGCAAGAAGAACTTTGACGAAAAATATGATGACTGTGAAATACCCATTCTTAGGGCCACATCAAAGATTTTTGTCAAATATATTTGACGAATATTTGATCACATCTTTGATCAAATCTTTGACAAAGAAATTTGATAGTGTAAGCGCTAAAACGTTCCTGGTAACGCAATTTTATCTTTGAACAAAAAATACATAATGGTTGACTTATCAGGATAAAATGCTAAAAAATATGCTATATGTGAATTATTTCATGCTACATCACTTGGAAAAAAATGCTAAGTTTAGCCATTAAAATGCTAAATTGGCACTCTCCAGAAGATGACAGCAATCACAGCCTCTTTGTGTGTGAAAATGAAAGAGGAACAGACAGTCTCTTCTAGAACAATTATGTCATCTGAAAGTAAAGTTTTCTACGAGTGGCAACATTTTATTTTCTTTGAATATGCTGTTTATAACAAAGAGCTTTTCAAATTTTTACAAGCTGCCAAGATATCTTTGTAATAATAACCAAGCACTGGGAACTATGTTAACAGTTACGTTAATATGCACAGTTATTTTAATTTAGGTTTTGAACAGTTGTTTTTTTGGTGCTCCTATTTTTTCGTTTTATGTCTTAATAGTGGTGTTAATCGTTATTGTTGTTATATTTGTATCACTGTTATGACATCGATGTAGGGATTGTACTACATGCCTCTTATTTAACATTTGGTTGACAAAATGGTCGTTAGCTGCCCGAGGCCAAATAAATAAATAACAAGATTCAACACTGCCTACTTCTCTCACTGACGGCGCTGCAGTTCCGTGTCTGATATAACGTCTGAGCGTAAATAATACCGTTTCAATTTTTGTCGGAAGGTCGCGCATGTGCATATGGCCAGTTGGTAGATGTTTGCTGTTGTGGGTTTATTGTGTACAGCAATGGCGAAGTGGGCATACGAGGGGAACTGTGAATTTTACAAATGAGATTCATCTAGAACCAGAGTTATGGGACGTCGAAAGTAATTAATACAAAGATTGTATTTGAAAAAGGACAGTTGTCAATCTGTTGCCGACGAGCTCGGAATCACGCTTGAAAAAGTACACCGTATAAGAAATTCCAGTCCTCTAACCTGTGCCAAACGTGAGGCGAAAAGGTTACATAGAAAGAGTGGAAGCACAGACAGCTTCCGAAAGGCATTTAACTCAGTACCATACCTACGCCAAAAGTACGATCATATGGCGTATCAAGTGGAATTTTGACTGGATTGAGGACTTTTTGGTAGGGAAGACGCAGCATGTCATCTTGGATGAGGAGTCATCGGGTCTGCCCCAGAGAAGTGTGTTGACAGCCTTATTGTTCATGTTGTATATGAATGACCTTGCAGACTGTAGTAAAACCAGGCTTTTTGCAGATGATGCAGTTATCTGTAATGAAGTACCGTCTGAAAGGAGCTGCATAAATCTTCAGTCAGATCTTGATCAGATTTCAAAGCGATACAGAGATCGGCTACTTGTTTTAAACCTTCAGAAATGTAAAATGGTGCTCTTTACAAAACGAAAAAACGTAGTATCCTAGGACTGTCATATCAATGAGTCATTGATGGAATCGGCCAACTCATACAAATACCCCTGTGCGTAACGCTTTGTGGGGATATGAAATGGAATGATCACATAGGTTCAGTCGTGGGTAAAGCAGGAGGTAGACTTCGTTTTAGAGGTAGAATACTGGGAAGTGAAATCAATCTACAAAGGAGGTTGCCTATAAATCACTCGTGCGACCGGTTCTAGAATGCTGCTCAAGTGTGTGGGGCCCGTTCCAGACAGGACTAACAGGGGATATTGATCGCATGTAGAGAAGGGCAGCACGAATGATCACAGGTTTGTTTAATCCATGGGAGAGTGTCACAGAGATACTGAAGGAACTGAACTGGAAGACACTTGAAGATAGATGTAAACTATCCCGAGAAAGTCTATTAACAAAGTTTCATGAACTGGCTTTAAATGATTACTCTGCGAATATCTCTTATCTACCACTCACGTTGTGATCGTGATGACAAGATTAGAACAATTACTGCACGCACAGAAGCATTTAAACAATCATTCTTCCCGCGCTCCATACGTGAATTGAACAGGGAAAAACCTAGTAACTGGTACAATGGGGCGTACCATCCGCCACGCACCTCACGGTGGTTTGCAGAGTACAGATGTAGATGTAGCTGTAGTGGCCCTTCGCGCACACGGTTTGCATTTGATGCCATGAGTTTCGTACTGTCACGAGACGTGCCTGAAGAACGAATTTATAGTGTAAACAGTGATGTGTACAGGTGAACAAAAATATAATATAAATGAAAATTGTATTCTTATTTCAAACTTACATTAATGAAACTCTTCAGTCGTTCTATCAAAGTATTACATACTTCTGGTATTATTGACTAATTCGAGGACAGTACACTTTAAAGAGATAAATTTAACTTATGTACATATCACTATAGTTCAATTCTTTTATCTTGGCGGCTCGCGCATGCCCGCCCAGACGCGGGAGATTGCTGCGTTGCCAGTTGCACACGACGCACGCGCCAAGAGAAGCAGCGCCATAGTATGGCATAGTTCGCAAGCTTACGTTTACGGGGGAGCGCGCAGTTCATGAAGTAAAGCCATCACGGCCGTATTAACCCTTTCGCTGCTACAAAGACGTGTTCCCTGCATTCCGCTCTGTGCTCGATTTTGTCATTGCACTGCTCGCCTGTGCAGACACATGGTGTTCCGACTGCTTGACACTCTTATCATTCGATTCCACAAAAACTATTGGGCCCAAAAATTTGATTTTTACACATCTTCTTGACTGATACCTCCCCCCCCATAAATGACAAAATTTTGTTTCGATGTTCAACGCAGCTATTGTGCAGCATTAAATGTAGTAAACCATTGCACGAAATTTTGAAGAGTTTTCAGAGGTAAAAGTCCATAGCGTATACTTTCCGTATGGTCGATTTTAGTTGCCACAATGTTGAGAATGAAATGTGAACAAGATACCTAAATTTCATATAAAATTTACTGTATAACAATATCTCATTTAATTTTAAGTACCACATAGGTGTCGTATGTAATATTGAGAAATATTCCGTCTTTCGCGACTGTAATAAAAGTTTTATTTACACCAGGCGCTTTTGGCTTATTTAATATTTCTCAATATTACATACGACACCTATGTGGTACTTAAATTAAATGAGATATTGTTATACAGTAAATTTTATATGAAATTTAGGTATCTTGTCCACATTTCATTCTCAACATTGTGGCAACTAAAATCGACCATACGGAAAGTATACGCTATGGACTTTTACCTCTGCAAACTCTTCAAAATTTCGTGCAATGGTTTACTACATTTAATGCTGCACAATAGCTGCGTTGAACATCGAAACAAAATTTTGTCATTTATGGGGGGGAGGTATCAGTCAAGAAGATGTGTAAAAATTAAATTTTTGAGTCAAATAGTTTTTGTGAAATCGAATGGTAAGTGTGTCAAAGCAGTAGGAACACCATGTGTCTGCACAGGTGAGCAGTGCAGTGATGACAAAATCGCGCACAGTGCAGAATGCGGGGAACACATGTCTGCAGCAACGAAAGGATAAATGAAGAGACAATGCACTAGAAATTTCAAAAAACTGCATTCAAACGAATAAAATTCGTGAAGTAAGACACTTCGATATTGTTTTTAAAAAAAGAAAATATTATGCACCACATAAGGCTTGAACTCATAACTGTGCACTTAGTAGCTCAACACCTTAACCGTTACGCTAACAAAGCTCACTTGGCAATGAAACTCCATGAGGACTCTAACAAGTCATGCAAAATACCGACAAACATTATTGGTATGACTATGAATTACTCATGCTTCATCGATGTACAATAGGAAATAAACAATTACCGCTGTTCTTTATTGCGAAAAAGTGGTTCGTGAGATTGATTCAAACACCTTTCCTTGCTATCGCCTGAATTAGGAGTCTTATTGCTTGTTTGGTTTAATTAATTAATAGAATATGAAGCAATTGGTATAAAGAATGCATTTTCCAAACTTTCTATAAAAGAAAGTCTGCTATCAAGACATTGCTTTTGTTATATTACTTTATTTATGACTGAACATTTCTAAAACTGGAGACACTCGTCCGTGATCTGCACTGCAGTCGAGATCTGGCAACGTCGTTCTCTGTTCATTGGCTGACTGAGTTTTGTGACGTCAGATGCGCAGAACGAACCTAAACTCGGCCGCCAACATAAATGACGCGCACTTTAGTAGCTAAAAACGAAAGAGTGATCGCCAGTCAGATTGTAACTGGTATACACTGTCTTATATCTGCATCAGTTTTAGCAATTCTGCTTGTACCAGGTATTCGAAAACGTGTTTCGACAGTCTGGTAAAATTCAGAGAAAGGTATGTTCATGACTTAAATTTTCTGAAGCAATCCGCTTACTTAAAAAAGAAGCACCCACAAATCCCGATTTCTTTTCTTCCTTCTAACTTTATTCCTTGCAATTTTTTATTTTTAAAATTCAGCCTTAATCACACCACGTATGTTACAAGAACGTATGTGGTATGATTAAAACTGAATTTTAAAAACAAAAAATTTAAAAAAATTTTAATCACTGTTCCAAAAATGTTTATGCGTTATGTAAAAGCGGGAGAACCGCACAATTTCCACTAACACAAGTTCCGCCATTTTGTGGCAATAGTATGGCGCCGTGTAAACACTTCCGGTTCGGAAATGTAATGCTGCAAGCATTGCCGGGGAACGGTGAGGTAATATCATAGTACATGTGGCTGCAGTTCGTGTGGACGCAATGTTGCTGGACAACATTGTCGGCCATATGAAATTTTTATGGCCAGTGTAAATGTACCTTTACAGATTGTCAAGCAACAATGTCAGTAAATAACCAAATGTACTGGATGTAGATATCACAATGACGTGAGTACATTTGTATTTCACTCGTGGGTGCGAATGGAAAAACGAAAAAAATTGAAAACAGTTGGTCAAATGATGTGTCTAAAAGTAAGAAGTAAAATAAAATAGATAAACATTTGATGCACCTTATTTACTGGACAGGATTTCGAGCACCATTTAAAGGTGTGTCAAGTGTTTAACTTATTTTTTATTTCTTACATTTAGGAAAATAATTTCACAAAACATTTGGACGACTTTTTCAATTTTTTTATTTTATTTTCAAGGTTGATAGTATTGACACCTCAGATGCTCTCTTAAGTCTTCTGTCCTGTAAATGCCTCAATTTAGTACTTGATTCGAAGAAAGTCTTTTTTGCGGTTTAATATCATATTAATGTAATGTTTTATGTGAAAATATCCAGGCCTAATGATCTTTTCGACACTTCAGGAGCTGTTAGTGAAATATTTCAGTTTTCCCTCAAATCACTAAATAAGTTTTCCTTAATTAGCTTGATTACTTTCAAGCAATTATATATTTTTTTGTAGAAATAGACCTCAATTTTATACCCCATTCTCCATTTACCACTTTTCGTTTGGCTATAAAAATTCGGACAAAAACACATTTTGTCATTTCCAGAGAGCCTTGTTTTCGCTCCACTCAAATACTTGACCAAAAAATATTTTAGACATTGGTTACTGGTTAATGCATGTAGTTTTTAATTGCCAAGCTTGGATGTGCCTGAACCAATGTACATTAATGCCTTTCCTCGAAAGATGGCCCTCTGTGTATTTATTTAGTGTGAATGCTTTGTGAGCTACACATGTGAAGTATAATGAAATGGTTGTGCTATTGGTCGTAATGTGTTGATGTTAATAAAATAGTAATTAACATTTCTTTTGTGGAATGTTAATGAGGAATGCGATGACAGGTGTGTTAGCTTTCATGTTTCGCCATTCTTTAAAATAGTGATTAAATTATTGCAGAAATTACGAGTGATTGATAACAATGTTGAAAAGCGTGACTAAAATTGAATTTCATTATTTCGGGTTTATGACGCATTGAGTTTCGGTATTCAATGGAGCTAATTGCAGTAGACTAAGAGCTTTTTTTCCAGTGCAGCTTTTCATGTTTCTAAATCGAGCACATCATAAATTTTAATTGTTATTCTGCAATATGAGAATGCAAATTTTGATCTTAATCGGGTTATTATGTTGTTTTTACATTCACAAATGTTCTCGAAATACTGCTGCAGTCGATAGTGGGATGTAATCAAGTTCATCGTTATGTATGTACTCACATTCATACTGTTGTGCTCTGTGTTTGATTCGATCAATACACTGTTTTTGTTTTATCTCCGCTTTTTCACTTGAACTTCCAGCAGTAAACGGAAATATTTCAGTGCTTAAAGTAGAGGAGACTGGGTGTTTTATAAATATAGCGAAGTTAAGCGTACAGCTTAGTTTCTGAGCAAGCAAAAAGGTCCCTTCGATAACTTTTTCCGTTGATGAATATGTTTCCCACTGTACTTCGTTATTAGATTGTGGAAATGAGTGATGAGAAGGAAGAGGGCATGACGTTCTCAGTTCTACACATGAATCACTAGCAACGATGTTTCACAGTTCATTTCACTGAACCCTGCTTAGAGATTTGAGGATTTATCTCGCTTCGTCGGACCTGTTTTAAACGACTAGGCGATGTATGCCTATATCTCTTTCATCTCCCCTTTAAAAAAATAAAAGAAGGAAATGTTTCTCAGGAGGGGCACTGTAACCTCCTAAACTGTAATTAAATATTTTAGCGTCACAATCTTACAAACAAACAAGGATTTAGGAGACAATCTGAGCAGCCCTCCTAGATTGTTTACCGATTATGCTGTCATTTACCGTCTGAAAAATGTGAAGTCATCCACAGGGGTACTAAAAGGAATTGAAACGATCACATAGACAATGCCATGGCAGACGCAAATCAAAGACAGCGATTTATTGACAGAACATTCAACAAATATAAGAGGTTTCTGAATATACTGTTTACACTACGTTTGTCCACCCTTTTCTGGATAATTGCTGTGCAGTGTGGGATCCGCATCAGATAGGATTGACGGAGGACATCGAAAAAGTTCAAAGGAGGGCAGCTCGTTTTGTATTATTCCGAGAGTGTCACAGATATGATACGCGAATTGGGGTGACGGTAATTAAAACAAAGGCGTTTCTCGCTGCACCAGGACCTTCTCGTGAAACCTCAGTCACAAACTTTCTCCTCGGAGTGTGAAAATGTTTTGTTGGCGCTCATCTACATAGGGACAAATGATCATCATAATAAAATAAGCTCGTATGGCAAGATTTAAGGGTTCGTTTTTCCAGCGCGCTGTAGAGAAGTAGCTTGAAGGTGGTTCTATGTACCGTCTGCGAGACACTTTATTGCGAACTGCAGACTAATTATGTAGATGTACGTGAACTACGGCATGAAAGCGGCCAGTAGGACGAGTGAGATGAATGTTCCCCACAAAATATTTGTGACAAGGATGAATATCAATGTTATTGTTCATCGTTTCACTCGCAGCAATTTTAGCTGTCCTTTTAGTTTCCTGCCTAACCACACACTCAGAAATCGCCACACATTCGGAAATAAGCAGCCAATTACTTAGTTCATCCTTCGTTCCCTTATCAGACGCAAATGTTAAATAACATCGTATATTGCAGAACATACTTATATTACATTGCTAATTAAGTCCCTGAATGGGTTAACAACGCTAAGATGAAGAAAAAAATATTGGCATGTAGTAGGCTGTGAACCAACATACTTTAACTCTGTAAACTACGACATTATCCATTATTTTTTTTTTGTCTCGGATCTCGGTTATCATAGTATCTCTAAAAGGATTATATCGTTGATGCTTTAATAACTGATATTATTCATATGAGTCACGTGTTTGTGATACAATTTTAATGCGCCGTCGCCTTGACACGGCATATGAAAGTTATAAGAAACAACTAAACATGGCAAAATGTATACGGCTCCTACAACATCGATTGTCGATATTGCGTGTGACGTCAAACGCTGTCGCTTTTGCAGGAAGTCTTGTGAGATGAGTACTACCTTAACACAGGAGAAGTAAAGAAAACACACTATTATATGGAGCAAAGGAGAAGAAAACCAACGATATTGTGAGACTGATTCCATATCGTGTCTACCTCGAATAGTTAATATGGGAATAATATTTTCGTTTCTTTAACCATTCTTTATTCCATGTATCACGTTTCTTCTTATGTTGTTTTTTCGTAACACAAGCAAAAAAAAGTCTGCCCAAGCCGGCGCATCGTTGTCTGAGCTCTATACTTTTTGGTAATCAAACTAATGCTTGTACAAGCGTGTGGAGGCGTGAGGAGTTTGTGTATGCTCGGGCGAGCATGCTTGCGCATCATTCTTGTCAAGCGTGCACTTATATGTGTGGCCACCTTAAAGACAGCAAAATATTCTGGAGTATTGAAGTATCGACTTTTGTATAAATTCTATTACAGTCTACCCCAACTTTTGCACCAGAACATAAAATTCAGTTCTATATATTTGGGAAGTTTTACTCCTAGTATTGTGGTAGCGAATTCTACAGTTCACTTCTAAATCACTCTTGTTAGGGACCACATATTACATAAGGAAGTAAAAGAAATGTAATAATGACTATGTACTTGAAGGCGCTGTACCAAGATCTTCCGCAATCAGCTTAACACTATATTCTGACTGCACTCTTCTTTACAACAAATAAGGGCTACTTTTTTTTGCTACACTCTCAACTCACATTAAATTATGGGAAAGGACAGTACTGAGAGAAAATATGCTAGTAACCCTCCCCTAAAATCGAAAACAATCCGTTATTTTTAGGTAAACAGTCCGCATAGATTTTTTTTGCGATGTACTGTTTCCCTGTTTACTATCAGGTCAATATCTCGTAAAGTCTCCGTTAAAGGTTTATAAGCAGCTGCGTTCTTATCCCTGCCGCTGTATTCCCTACTTTTAATTTTCCACTAACCTGTATGTCTCCAGAACAGTTCGATAATTTGGCAATGAAGTCTCTAGAACACTGACATGTGTCTGCTATTTCAAAATTTGCTATGTACACACAGACGACAAACACCTGACTGAACAAACAACTGATTCACACACTTCTTAGCGCCAGATTTTCCGCGATCTGCTGTCCACACGCTCCAATTGTCTGCGCAGATTTGAGCAATTTCGCTCAAACCTCCAACTTCCAGGTTTGCGTACATTTCGTATTTACGTAAACCTGTTCACACGCAACGGTCTACGTGCACAAATGTGATATGCGGTGACAGTTGCGCAGGTAGATCGTTGCCGTCACACACAGAAATGTTTTGAGCTGTTGAGGGAACGAATGCACGCATCTGTGTCCTTAAATGTTCCGATTTGGAAGGAAACCACCACTATTTGAACATATTTGGCAAGTTCGGAAATTCGCAGCATTAGTATCGTTTATCTCGTGTAAGAGGTCGCAAACGACATTGGAGCCACGGCAGACGTTAGATGATCAGCAGACCGTTTGGCAGATGCAAGCAGGGTTCTTGCACTGGCCCCAAGGAGCGCTGTGAAATGCCTTCTCCTTTCTGCGGCACGGAGTTCCGTGACTTTAATATTGTCGATGCTTTTTGCTTTCCCTGTTTATTCGTTCGCTTGGTTACCGAACAAAAACTTGATCACCTACACTCTGTGTCGGCGAGTACATTGCATTGTCTGGTCATTACGTTGAATGTGAAAGTATGCTATTTATTAGAATAAAGTGTTATTCCAAGCTGTACATTCGTTCGTATCTGATTCTGATTCTTGCTGTGAGTAGACCACAATATCGAGTTCACAGGTCTAGCAACCAGCCTACTTGCGATAATATTTTTCGACGAAGGCACAACAACAACCCGATAAACAATCCACTCCTCACTACTACTGAGTAGATCGATTTTGATGAAATTTATCACAACGTAAGGAAACAGATCGATATCAAAAATAGTCGAGCATCAACACGTCGTGTCAAATAGTTAATTACGGCGTTAATTAGTGCTTTTTATATGTTTTGAAGACAGTTAGTGTTTCCTCTCGTTGCCAGAAGATGTTAAAGCTGACAAAAATTAGATTTCACTTCCACTATCTTGTTTTCCGGCTTTTAGAAGCCCGATTTTACCTAAACTGCATTTCGTTTCCCACGCAATTCACTTTAATTTCGTAAAATTTCATACAGTAGAATTTATATGAAGTCGACTTTTCAACCATTGCTCTCCCTCTTATTTCCTTCAACTGTTACGCTTCTATCTGAACATTACAGCAAACGGCTCTGAGCACTATGCGACTTAACTTCTGAGGTCATCCATCAGTCGCCTAGAACTTAGAACTACTTAAACCTAACTAACCTAAGGACATCACACACATCCATGCCCGAGGCAGGACTCGAACCTGCGACCGTAGCGGTCTCTCGGCTCCAGACTGCAGCGCCTAGAAC
Source organism: Schistocerca piceifrons (assembly GCF_021461385.2). Taxonomy (NCBI): domain Eukaryota; kingdom Metazoa; phylum Arthropoda; class Insecta; order Orthoptera; family Acrididae; genus Schistocerca; species Schistocerca piceifrons. Next base: position 388,568,611 of record NC_060139.1, on the reverse strand, counting down.
CGCACGGCTACTCCGGCCGGCAACATCGCAGCAGAAATAATCGTTCTCAACTAAGTAAAATCCTCTCTATACCACTACATAACATAGTTGTTTTCTCAGAATCATTTTCTGCATCAAGAATGCGAGTTTAGCGCAATCTTTCTCAAATTAACAGAGAAATTAAATTCTTTTCAGACAGCTAATGGCCCACCTTTATCACAATAGCTGTCTATTCCGTATAGTTCTCTGTAGCTGATTCTCATCAACTATCCCTCCCCCACCACTTTTCCCTCCCCCCCAACCACAGAGTTCTGTATTCAAATTAAATTATTTCTTAACAGTCATTGTCACCGCCATTTTAATGTTCTGCTCTTTCATTATGTCTTCCGCTTCTGTTAATACTAAATACGGCTTGTTGTACTAAATTAATCGATGTCATTCTTTATGTCCTTTGTTATTATTATTAATGTCAATTATATTGTGAACGTTTTGTAATATTTTTAATATGAGCTTTTCCTAGTCCGATATAATAAGGGGCCATAGATCCCTAATATGGTCTGCCTAAATAAGCAATAAAAAACAATGTATAATTAGTGGAGGCGAAATAAAGACTTTATCGACTGCAGCCTCTGTTGCCAACAATATAAACTACAAACTGTCCACAAAACATGTAACAAGATCGATATACTGATAAGTAATCGTGTACAAAAAACCATGTTCACAACCAAAAAGGTTTTTTCTATTCTAGCAATCAAAATGTAAAAATGTGTTGCGTGCGCAAAAAGCTTTACAGAATCACCACTGGCGATGCTTTATTAATAACATGAAACGTGTCTCGCTTAAAACTTTTCTAATGTGCAACATGCATAAGACAGGAAAAACAAGTAAAAACTGTTATCGCTATATATAAAAGGCAATGTCCTGACTGACTGACTAACTCATCATCGCCCAGCCCAAACCATTAAGGACAGATACTTGAAATTTGGAGAAGGTGTGGATCTTATACTGCGGGCGTCGTTTAAGAAGGGATTTTTCGAAATTCCGATTCTTAAGGGTGTGAAATAGTGGATGAAGTTTCTTTTGAAAAATTACGCTATTAAGTCAATTTTGAAGTTAGTCTTACGAAAACTGATATTTAGTTTCTCAGTCATAAATAAAGAAATATGCGTTTCAGCATTTTTTTAAATTTAGCCCTATGGGGATGAAATCATGGCTGAAAGCTTGCCTTGAAAATATATCATTATTAAAGAACTACGTCTAAGCGTCTCGATTACATGATAATAAAAAAATACATGTTTCACTGTTTTGGGAACCTGAACCCCTAAGGAGCTGAAATAGAGCCGCCCAGCCCGAATCGCTAAGGCTGGAAACTTGAAGTTTGGAGAGGGTGTTTATCTCATACTGTATGCATCGTTTAAGAAGAGATTGTCCGAAATTTCATTCATAAAGGGATGAAATAGAGGATGAAAGGCTTTATTTTTTTGAAAGTTTGTCGCTATGAAGGGAATTTTGAAGCTAAAGTTACGAAGACTGATATTTGGTTTCTCAATTAGAAAATGAAAAATACGTGTTTCAGCATTTTTGCAAATTCAATCGCGAAGGAGGCAGACTAGTCATAAAAAGTTTTTTTGAAAATCAATAATTACTAAAGAAGAGTTGAAGGATTTTTAAGGCTAGATCTATGACATATTTGGCTTCTCGGTTAGAAATAAAAAATTATGTGTTTCAGTGTTTCTGGAAATTCAACCCCTAAGAGAGTGCAATAGGTGATGAAAATTTTAAAGAAAATATTTAGTTATAAAAAATATTAACGCTAAATTTATGAAAATTGGTATTTCATCTCTTGGTTAGGTATAAAGAAATATCTGTAGGGGATGAAAGTTGTTATGGAAATATCTCCACAAGAACACAGAAGGCATGATAAACTAAAGCTCCGGACTCAAGCTACCAAAATCGCTTTTTGGTCAGAAGTACATTCGGAAAAGACCATGGTTATATGGACTTAATTAGCGTGAAAAGCTTTGAAGGTGTTGCAATCTGTGAGCAACATAAAAATTCGACTAAATAAAAACAAAAAAAAAGTTTCTGCATGCCATTCAGTCTGCACGAGCGAAGCAGCAGGCGCTAAACTACGAGGGTGGTTTGAAAAGGTCTCGGAATCACCAAGAGAGGTAAGCGCTAGCGCAACTAGTTGTTCACATGATATTCATTGTACTGTTGCCTGTAAACACGCGACACATCAGTGCTGTTGGAAGAGAGCTGTGGTGGTGATGTGGCTGTGTTGTTGTTCCCGCATAGTGAGTTGCGAAGACTGAAAAAAATCGAGATTCGACCAGTGATTAAGTACTTCGTAAAGAAAGGTATGAAAGCAAAGGACATTCATGCCGATTTCCAGAATACATTGAGGGTCTCTGCTCCTTCATATTCAACTGTTTCCAAGTGGACAAATGAATTTTAATTTAGTCGGGAGACCGTAGATGATGATCCCGCACAGTGGTCGGCCAAGATGTGTCGCTACTCCAGAAATCATTGCAAAAGTGCACAAAATGGTCACGGAAGATCGCCGATTGAAAGTGCGTGAAACTGATCACGCTTGACAGATGTCATCTGAAAGAATATATCACATTTTAACTGAAGAATTATAAATGAAAAATTATCTGCAAGATGGGTGCTGCCACTCTTGATGCTGGATCAAAAACATGCTACGTCGCCATTGCAAAATTACACGAACTAAGGTATGAATTGTTGCCATACTCGCTTTATTCACCTGATATGGCTTTGTCAGACTTACATCTCTTCCCCAAACTGAAAATTTTTTCTTGGTGGACTGTACTTCAAACGAAGAACTGATATCCAGAGTTGACAACTATTTTGCAGGCCTGGAGGAAACCCATTTTCGAGACGGGATCAAGGCACTGGAACATGATTGGACGAAGTGATTTAATCTACAAGGAGACTACATTGAAAAATAAAAAAAGTTTTAGTGATATAAGTACTTTTTTCTATTCCGTTTCGATAACTTTTCGATGGTCACACGAGGAAACATTTTAAGACATATTGTATCATTGTATTTGTGACATCTAGCACTGCTATTTTCACTTAAACTACGGAGCTAGACTGTCATAACACCTCAATCCCACAACCCTCGCGCTATTTGTTAATAGAACGCTAGTCTGAAGTGTTTGTATCACGAAAAGTTACCGTTTTATTCCTGTGGCCCGTTTCACGTGTCTTCCTTTCCGCGCTACAGCTTGGAAAACGGTTTACCAAGAATTTAAAAGTAGTACTCAGTGAGACGGACGACGACTTATTTGTAACGTCACATTCCTGACTTCCGCTAGCTCTAATACTGAAGTTAAAGTACTTGCTGAGAGAGACTGTTTTGAAGTTCGTATAAAATGATTAGACCACAGATGAAGTTTACGCGATTATTTGTAATATGTGCCCTTGCGTTTAATCTGGCATTAACAATTATTCAACTGAGCCTCATGACGAAAGTCATTGCTGCTGTCGAGAAACTTCCTTACTCCAAAGAAAGTTCCTGTTATTCGCTGGCTTGCCGCTTACATTGTCAGTAGTTAACGCCTCATCCTCAGTATCCTTCGGCAACAGACGTTACTTAGGAGCAATGAAGGCCGTTCTGCTCTTGCACTGTTGGGCGATGTGTTTTCCCCGTGTCAGCCACTAACTGTCATTTAATGTTCACTTTCAGTAACAGCCGAGAGCCATTTGTGTAGATGTTTGTCTTCTTATTCATACTCTAAATAAACGTATTATCTTTAACGGTCTTGTTGACCGCATCCGGGTGTGGAATGGTTGAACATGGATGAAAAACAACTGTGTTGAGACACTGTGACTTTATTTCGTGGTGAAGCAGTGGTCTTTAATGGTTTTTGAAACAGAGCAAAATATGTACATCACTGTACTGAAAATCGTTCGCGGACGTCGTGAATATGCACAACAGCAATAACGCTACGGCTATGCTATACTTTTAGAGTCCAGATGCATCCCAAAAGAGTCTGTTTAGTAGCGCCTGCGTGTACATAAAAGCTACAAAAACGCAGTGCAACAGCCAGTTGTAAAAAAAAAATAAAAAAATAAATAAATAAATTGGGGGGGGGGGGGGGGGAGGGGAACGGCATTCGCAGAAAGGCAGGCTGCGAGTCAAACGAGCTAACAAATGTAAAAGTTCCTTTTTATGCTCGCTGCGCTCACATATGGAGTGGAAAACTTTTCTTTGTGCCTGTTTACAAATGCTGGAAATGTTTCATAACTATTTAGTTGCTTGTAATTTTCGTAACGCAACTGGAAAATACGTGTTGTTATAAGTTCAATAAAAGCCCTGCGGTTATACTCTGATATGAGAAACAGATACACTGATGAGCCAAAACATTATGACCAACTGCTTAATAGCTTGTTTGTCCGTTTAGGGAACGAAATAGATTATTGATTACGTATATCGGGGATCCAACAGTCTCTTGTTACCTTTGTGGAGGCGTGTAGTATTAAACGTCTACGCACAGTTCATGTAATTCTCTTAAATAACGGGCCACTGATTTGCGTACGTGATGATGGCGCCCGATAGCGACCCAGATGGGTTCCACTGGGTTTACATCAGGCGAATCTGATCGCCGAGACATCAACGCGAGCTCACTATAATGCTCCTCAAACCACTGTAGCATGGTTCTGTGGCTCTGAGACAGGGACAATTATATTGCTGAAAGATGACGTCGCCGTCGGGGAAGACATCAAGCATGAAGAGATGCATGTGGTTCGCAGCTGTCAGCATGTCTTTGATTACTACCACAGGTCCCACGAAAGCGCAGGAGAATGTCTCCCATAGCGTAATACTGCTCCCACCAGACTGCGTCCGTGGCGCGCTGCACGTTTCGAGCCGCCGTTCACCTCGATGACGGCGTTTGTGGATATGACCATCGACCTCTTGCGGCAAAAATGTGATTCACCCGAAGAGCCAACACGTTTCCACTGATCGAGGGTCGCATACCGATGGTCCTGTGCCCACTGCAATCGTAACTGATGATGTTGTTGGGTCAACATGTGAACACGTAGGGCTGGTCTGCAGCAGAGCTCCACGTTCAGCGCCCCCGAAACACTTGGGCGTGCACCAGCATCGTGTTCCTTCGGCAGAGATACCACAGACCACCATCTATCCTACTTCACAGAGCAGACAAGCCTACGAACTCCATGTTCTGGAAGGCTCTTGGACATCTAACCATTTAGCGCCTAGTTGTAGTTTCATTGTCCTTCTACCTCGTTCTGGGAAAAAAATGGTTCAAAGGGCTCTGAGCACTATGGGACTTAACATCTGAGGTCATCAGTCCCTTAGACTTAGAACTACTTACACCTAACTAACCTAAGGACATCACACACATCCATGCCCGAGGCACGATTCGAACCTGCGACCGCAGCAGCAGCGCGGTTCCGGACTGAAGCGCCTAGAATCGCTCGGCCACAGCAGCCGGCCTCGTTGTGCAGATGCTCAAGACAAGCAGCGCTTGAACATTCGACCAGCTTCGCCGTTTTCGAGATATTCATTCACAGGCTCTGTGTAACAATAATCTGTCCTTTTCAAAGTCGCTTTCCTCAATGGATTTCCCCATTTGCAGCCCATATCTTCGCTAGGATGATCCTCTGTACGTGTCTGCTTCGCTTACATACTTTCGTTACTGCGTCACATGCCGGAAACGCCACCAGGCAGCAGCCAACGTCACGGTGGGTAGTAGTCATAATGTTTTGGCTAATCAGTGTGTGAGCTCTGTATTCGGAGCATGTATATCATAGTATGTCGTCTGATTTAATAAATTTATATGAAGAAACAAGCGGTCTTGGTTTTTCCCAGTGACGGGTTTCACCTTTCTTTAGGCATATTCGGATTGGTTGATATTTGATAGTTATGGAGTGCATGTGATACCGCGCATAAAAATATCCCAGCAGGTAAACGTCCCTCGTCAAAGCGTAACATTCTTGCCTAATAGAAGAACAAATATTTTCTGAAGTTTCAGCCACTCCTTTGTAAAGTAATGCGGTAATTTTCATTTTTTTGCACAAAAGAGATGGAAAAGTCTTTTAATACACTTTATTTGTGTTCTTGAGGTGCGGGGTCTATTGTCTGGTCTGGCAGTCCCCGTCCGATTTGTTAGCAGTCACGTTACAGTGGTTCTGTTCGCGACAGTTCTGAAATAGCCTGATTTTTAAGAAATTACCTGCTACTAGTCACTTAGCGATAACTAATTTAATGCTGCACTTCTAGTTGTGGGTCTGCGTTACTGATTAGGGTTATTCAAACACAGGAATTACAGCTTGAAGCTCGCAAAAAACATTGTTATTTAAGTTGGGTCTGGTATAGAATACCTTCAGTTTCAGAGATGGACCTCAGGTAGAGGTGCTGGCTCCGGTTCAGAAAGTGGAAAGACTGGAAGGATCGCCTTCCAGAAGAGGGCTTTATCCAGCCGTGCATGTGAACTGGCTTATGACGTTGCTGATGGTGGCGGTGGCGACAGTGACGGCGATTATGACAAAAAATGTAAACTCAGTAGCACCGTTTGATTATGAGTAATGTGCAACTACGCACAGAGGTCTACTGTGGGCTATAATTATCGTATGGCAGCTAAACGTGGTAGATATTGTATTGCGTTAATGCGGAACCGATTTACTCTGGAAATTTTTTTTCCAGTTTTGTCCACCAGGTCCAAATGTGGCGCTGTACATCACCTCGACGACGTCTCCCTTGGTCATAGTCTGTTGAAGAAATTGGGTATGCAGCTGTTAATAACATCAACATTATGCACGACTCACTTGTTTGATCTTTTCTGTTCAAGTCCCGTTTCTAATCCATTACATATGGGAACATTTCTATACGGTTTTCTTGCATCACAGCGTCAGATTTTAAGCTGGTGGGCAGAATTGAAACTTTTTTTCCATCGTAAATCGGATCCGTGTTAAAGCATTAGAGTATCTACCAAGTTTTGCTGCCATATGACAATTACAGCCCCCACTGGACCTCTATGATTTGGTGCACTATAATTATAACCACGCGATATTATCAAGATGGTTGTGATTAGGTCTTCTTGACGGAAGGTATACGCTGTTTTAGAAGCGGAACCGATAACTGTTTTTATGGTAACACATATTAATATACCAATCGTAGATACATGCAAAAATCAGCAGGTTGACTCGAAAACGAGAAAGCTTAGGTTTTTGTGCAGCTTTCAAATCTCTACTTACTGGGAAAAATGGAGATAATTTCTTATTATGTGGAGAAAATATACAAGGTTAGTTTTTATCTAGTATCTTGTTTTACTACAGGATGTGCTTGTTAGTAACGGATGTGTTAAGATGTACCAACATACAAGTTTTGGTAGCGAGGTGACCAGCTTAAAGTGTCGATGTTTCTTGAGATAAACATGACATTATATTTACTCCACTGTCTTAACAAGGATTGATTAACTCGTTAATAACTGATTGCCTATGGAGACAGAATATGCATTACACTTACAAGAACAACCCCGATTTAAAAAATACATGTTAGTGTTGAAAGCATCCTCTTCCTCTTCTTTTTTTCTTCAGTTCATTCTTTTTCGACATCTGTTTCCTGTTTCTTTCTACTCCTTTAGAAAGCATGACATGTTTTGTCAGTAGAGATTCTGTGACTGACTACAATTTTCTGGTAACAATAATCACAAAAGCAACAAAGTAAAACAAACCCATTTCGTTGTTTCTGTATGTTTTTGTGTAGATTATAGTTTCAGCCTCAACTTAAACAAGCGCCGGGCAATTTAAGCAGACTAGAATGCACATGATACATACAATAGATCACCAACTGGTCCGTATTACCCAGCAGAATCCGTTCTGAAAAAGAACGTATCCGAATATTACGTGCCATACCTTCTAAATGTTTCTTCCCCCCTCCTAGGCGAAGTTGTTCGCATCATTACCTGTGCTCTCTTCTACCCACAGTTTCTTGCATCTTTGGGTAATTTCAAAAACTGCCGCTTCAGCCGGCGGCTCACGAATAGTACGAAAGGCTCTCGTTGGGCTATCAAGATACCAGGCAAGGAGTAAACCGACGCCTTTAGGATCGCAACGAACACTCGTCTACGGCGGAGGGAAGCTTTCATAACGGAGCGCTCTACGAAAAGATGATATCTCCACCCAAGACAAACATGCGCAAGCCAGGCAAAGAGCGGCACGCGATGCAACAGTATGGTAGCGGGGATTACGTAAACTAACTTGGAGGGATGAAATCCCACCGCCTTATCTCTGATGAAACGGACCACCAGTCACCGCACGTGTTCGTCGTTGAGACGATAGGACGAGTGAACACAGCTGGGGAGAGAGGGAGTGGACCACGTAAGCAGACAGCTGTGCATCTTGTATTGCCGTGCGAAATGTTAAGTCGGTGACTGTGGATCTCCGGATTGATATTCAATGGGAGAATCATCAGGAAGTGTAATCCTCACATGAAGCAGGTCTCTTACAAAACTCTCATCAGAACGCTGCTGAAATATTGTTCGCCAGTCTGAGGCCTGTACTACAAAAGACTGATATAGAAAATGCAAAGAAGAGTAACACGTTTCTCCACAAGTACGTTAAGTAAGCGTGAGAGCATCATTTAGATGCTCCTACAACTCTAGTGGGTAGGTTTACAAGAGAGGCGTTGTGCATCACGCCGTGGTTTACTGTTGAAATTCCGTGAGTGTATATTCCTAGAAGATCGAAATAATAGGCCTATACTGCTTTCTTGTGTTAAGACTATGAAGGTGAAATTAGACATATTCGAGTTTACGCTGAAGCTTCCCAACGGTACAACAGTTACTTCCCTGCATCATTGGCAACTGGATCAGGGAAGAGGAAGTAACAGTGGCGTTTAAAGTACCCTCAGCCGTACACCATAAGGTGGCTTGCGGAGTATAGATGTAGACGGAGACGGTCCAAGACGATTTTAGCTGGATAGATGCGTATTCTTCCAGTGAAAGTCATTGTCTTGGATAGAGACACTGAGCAAGGCATCATAGAGCAGTGGTTAAGATGGTGGTCTCAGAAAGAGCATGGTTCCGAACCTCGACCAGCCATCCTGATTTTACGTTCTCTGTGTTTTTCTTAGATTATTTCAGATAGTTCTTTTGCCATTCGCCCATAATTTATCAAACAAATTATTGTCCAGTCTGCGAAAACGTCGAGGGCGAGAAGATCTTAAACTATATCCATACGTCGATTCTTAGGGAGTCGAAGTCGGTGAAGGTCCTTGTTTTACCCTACCACAAGGGATATATGCGGAATGAATTAACTGCACTGGAATGGATCGACAGGGAGTCCAGGTAGGGCACAAATTTTCAATTGTCACTGTATATTTATTACGTTGCATGTTGAGCGTCTCTTATTGGTTGGGACAGAGATCATTTAATGGCACTGCATCTTCAATGACTTCATCCTCATCCTCTTGATCACGTATGGGACATCATCGATTGAGATGTGCGTTCCTTGGATCCTGTTGCGAACAGTTTACGAGTATTACGCTTTAAAAGTTTGTTCTAGTAAAATCCTTTAGCCTAAAATACCAAGTCGCAGAGTAAAATATTTTGAAATAGGTTAAAATAATATTGGGCGTTTCAGATAACGTGTCATGATCTCCCTCGTTGAGACACATATTTGAAGACGATCATTGAGACGTTGGCTCCTTATTGTGTTTTATATTTTGTTTTATTTCATTTAGTAGTAAGCAAAAGAATTTAACTCAAGTTAACGCAAGCAGTGGAAGTCTACGCACTTACGAGGAGCTACTGATGCAGACGGACTCTATCCACACTGTAAATCAAACGGAAATCAAAATTATATTGATAGGTCCTGTCATTGCGGCGTTCTACCGGTAAAACAAAGCAACTTTATCGGTGGAGAAAGTGTAGAATTGTACCACGTGGTGAGAAGATACCGCATGCTGAACAATATGCCACTTGGGCTGTCAGCTAGAACAAGGAAGGAAGATTGGGTTTAACGTCCCGTCGACATCGACATCATTAGAGACGGAGCGCAAGCTCGGATTGTGTGAAGGATGGGGAAGGTGATCGACCTTGCCCTTCGAAAGGAACCATGGAGGCATTTTCCGGGAGCGATTTAAGGAAATTACGGAAAAGCTAAATCAGGATGGGCGGACGCGGTTTCGAATCTTCGACCTCCAGAATGCGAGTCCAGTGTGCTAACCCACTGCGCCACCTCGCTCGGTTGCTATTAGTCGCTGCACTACAAAGCTACTTGACGTCGCACGTGCACATAGCAAAGTCGTGCAATCGAAGGGTAATGAATCTGATAGTTATGTATAATTTGATGCCAATGAAATATCTGCGGCCTTCGTTAACTGATCTGCCGATTGTTGTTGAGCCAAGAGCAATAACATGGCAACGTTCTCGTCTGCCGTATCATGACGCTACATCTAGTCATCCGAAAAAAGTCTAAGAAGCCGAAAGAAGTAACAAGAATATTTCTTTTTAAATTCGTTTTAATTTAATGAAATGGTAGAACTTTAGGATAAGTGGCATAGCTTACATGTGTGGCCCGCGTATGCGAGTAATATGAAAGTTGTGCCTTTCTGTTTTTCGTGGAAAACTGCTTTCAGAGGGTGAATGTTTTTGTAGCAATATTCGGTCAGTGAAACAGTTTCTTCAGTCATTTGAATTCTCAGATGAATATTTACTTTAATTTGTTCCGTGGATGGTGTGCAAGACATTGCGTTGTGATGTGAAACATGGCAAAATGTTACGAAGTTAATTCGTCAGATACACCAAACAATTACTTCTGTGGCAATAAGTTGGCTACCTAAATAGGTGCATTACAATAACGCTAAAAGAAAAGTTATAGATGCGAGGGTTGGAACTTTAATAGTGGCAACTATTTATTTACAGCTCGTTCAAAATAGATACGTGTTTCAAAGTTCTACTGACCTTCAGAGTAGTCACCGGCATTGTGTACACAACCCGTTGTCAGCGGTGTGGAAGTCGTAGGATACTCCTGGCAGTGCCAGTTGTGTTGACAGTTCGAGCAGCGCGGTCTAATGCCCGACGAATTTGTAGCAGTTCTGAAGTGAATGCCGTGAAGCGTTTCCTTCATTTTAGAAATGGAGTTGAACTCATGAGGGCTAAAGTCAGGGGAGTGCAGTAGGTGGTATAGCACTTAGCAGCCCCATCAGTCAAACAAATCAGTAACAGCTTGCACTGTACGTGCTTGAGCATTGTCCTGCAAAATGATGGTCAGGTCTTTCAGAAAGTGTCATAACTTCTGTCCCTATGCTGTTAATTTCTGGAACACAACCTACGAGCAGCTTAGAGACAGAGGTGATGATACTTTCTGCAGGACCTGACCATCATTTTGCAGGAAATGCTCGAGCACGTACAGTGCAAGCTGTTACTGATTTGTTTGACTGATGGGGCTACTAACAAGGGAACCTCCCCATCGCAGCCCCGTCAGATTTAGTTATAAGTTGGCACAGTGGATAGGCCTTGATAAACTGAACACAGATCAATTGAGAAAACAGGAAGAAGTTGTGTGGAACTGTGAAAAAAATAAGCAAAATATACAAACTGAGTAGTCCATGGGCGACATATGCAACATCATGGACAACGTGAGCTCAAGAGCGCTGTGGTCCCGTGGTAGCGTGAGCAGCTGCGGAACGGGAGGTCCTTGGTTCAAGTCTTCCCTCGAGTGAGAGTTTTACTTCCTTTATTTTTGCATAGTTATTATCTGTCCGTTCGTTCATTGACGTCTCTGTTCACTGTAATAAGTTTAGTGTCTGTGTATTGCGACCGCATCGCAAAACCATGCGATTAGTAGACGAAAGGACGTGCCTCTCCAACGGGAACCGAAAACATTTGATCGCAAGGTCATAGGGTAACCGATTCCTCCACAGGAAAACACATCTGATATATTCTATACGACACTGGTGACTGCATGTGCGTCAAATGACAGGAATATGTTGTCGACCCACCTAACTTGTACACTTGGCGAATGGGTAAAAAGATTCTTCTACCTTGCCCGATTCAGGTTTTCTTGTGGATGTGATAATCTCTCCCAAAAAAGTGATGAAAACATAAGAGTTTGTCACATAAACTGAAAATAAAAAATGAAACTTTTCACTCGATGGTGGATTTGAACCAAGGACCTTTCGTTCCGCAGCTGCTCACGTTACCACTTTTTTTTTATAAAACCTTTATTAAAAAAACAATGTTACACATTGCAAATACATACTAAGCTATACATACATGAAGTTATTTAAACAAAGCGGTTTGATCATTTCAATTGCGCTGACATTAAGGAAAGACAACAGAAGATTGTGTTACTGACTAAATCACCAGAAAGAATTAAATTAAACATAAATACTTGAGAATGGCGGAAAGGAGGTATATAATAAAGTTGACTAGCCTTCCAACTGCACTTTCTAGACATTAATTGAATCTAAGTATTTGAAGTGATCAGATCTATATAATCAGTCTTTCACTGCAAAAATGAACAGGGCAATGTGCCAGCCATTGAATATTACATTTATCGGATAGAATCTTATGGTTTTAACCAATCGATAAGGAGATTTCTATAAAAACTGTCTATTTCCAAATTTCTAGTATAAGCCAATAATGCACCTTTCATGTTTTGTGTTTGGCACTATTAGACACACAATCTCAATGTCACATAAGTTCTGTACATTAGCTTATAAATTTCAAAAAACTACTCTCTGAAGTAGAGAAAGCACACATCATAAATATACTGTAAAATCTTAAATAGTATCCTTAAGGTAACTACAATACATCACTGTCAACACAGTCTTCTTTTTTATATTAACCAATGCCCATTCTTTCAAATACAATTTTTAGCATATTACCGAACTTTTTCTTGTGATTCGAATAGCTTCTAATTTTGTGGAACTCACACAGCATGTGTACCTTGAACTCTATGCTGCTATCGGATCCTAATTTGTTAAGGACGTAGTTAACAAAATTTCCCAGCAACCAGTACACAGCGTTGTTTTTTGCTTCTGGGAAATAGCGTGCTTCAGGCCTGTGTATCAATGACAGCGATATATACTCAGGGGATGTTCTTGTAATCAGAGCTATTTGCTCCCGGATCCACTTCCAACTATTCATGTGACCACTGCAAGTATATCGATGAATTACTGTGTCAACTAGATGGCATTGTTGACATAAATTTGTTTCACAGAGTCCGATTGCGTGCAGTCTTTCATTGGTGCTAACTATGTTGTTAACTGTCTTGTACCATGACGTTTTTATATTAGACGTGAGCACATTAGAACTAATGTTTTTCCAAATCTCAGTCCACTCAATGTTTGGAAACTGTCGTTCTATTTTGTTTCTTCCTTCGCTTTTCTTTCGTTCCCGCATTATGGCTCTCGATGTTAAGTGTCGGGACTGCCTGAGTTCGACACTGACATAACTAAACTCAACATAGAAAATCCTCACGTGCTGTAAGCGACTGTTGATATTCTGCACGTCAATCGGGGGAAGCAGGCTTGGAGGTTTAATGATCTCGAAAAGTTGGCTGGTTATGCTTTCTCGCGAGTCTCTTATTAAATTAACTTCCCTTTTGATAAAAAGAGCAGAGGCTTTATCCGTTATATCAGTTAATCCTAGTCCGCCATTTTTAGGATCTAAAGTGGCTACTTTAGCAGGTACTCTGAACACTTCACCTCTCCACAAAAATTTTGTGATTTTGGACATTATTCTCCTCGCTATCATTCTCGGTATTGGAAACAGCTGGGTAGTATAATAAGCCTTAGCAAGGATGCATGAGTTGATATACTGTGTTCTTTGAACTTGGTTCATATATCGAGTTAAATTCTCTACAATGGCTCCTTGCACTTTATCTGCTGCAACTTTCCAATTTAAAGCCGTCATTTTCATAGGGCATGCTGTCAGGGTGATCCCAAGTGTTTTATGTTGTCGGACTAATTTTGCCCACTCGACTTTGATATTATCAAAACCTCTGAGATTTAACATCTTACTTTTTTTTCCGTTTGCATTGGCTCCAGATGCTCTACAGTACGAATCAGTCACTGTTGCTAGCGTGGTTACCTCGTCATTATTCCTTATAATGACCCCTATATCGTCAGCATAGGCTCTTATAACTGTTTTGTTTCCTGATAATGTTAAGCCTTTTAATGTAGCATGGACATGTCGGAGGAAAGGTTCCAGCGAAATTGCGAAGAGCGACATGGACAGAGGACTTCCTTGAGGAACACCTCGTTGTATTTGCATCGGCCTGGATTGTTGACAATTCACCGCTATTTTAGCATTTATTCCAGTTGCTATGTTTTTAATCAACTGTATAACCCTATCGTTGAAACCTATTTTCTTCAATGTCTGTAGAAGATATTCTTGGTTTACTACATCGAACGCCTTATAAAAATCTAAAAACAATAAGGCACACTTTATGTTTGTTACAGAAGTTATTGCAATGATATCCCTGAATTCCGCTAGATTTTGAAAAATGGTTCTGCCTTGCGCACAGTTCTGATGTTGACTAATAATTTTATCTGTAAGGCATGAAATTCTCTTGTTTATTATTCTAGCTATTAATTTATAATCAGAATTCGGCAGTGAAATTGGACGAAAATTATTTAAATCTTTGTTTCCATTATTTTTTGGCACCAGAACAATTTTACTCTCCTTAAACTCAGCCGGAATCATTTTACCCTGAATAACCTCATTTACAATGTCCGTGATTTTCGCACCTACTATTGGCCAGTAACGGATGTAAAACTCTGCTGGCAGACCATCCGGTCCTGGGGATTTTTTTGGTGGCGAGGCGCACAGAGTCTCATACACGTCTTCTTCACTGACAACCTCGAGAAAATTTTCGTTGTCATCTTCTGCCAGCTGTGGGGCTAGGATGTCAAGGAATTCTTCCAAGGAAGCATCACTACTTTGATGTACAGAATATAGCTCGCAATAATAGCGATAAATCTCGTCCATGATATCCTGCTGGGTTCTGAGAATCGTGCCGTGTTTAGTTCGAATTTCTTCAATAAAAGTCCTTCTCCCGTTTTTCGTATGCTTCACTAAATGATATAGGGAAGTAGTTTCATCTGCTGACACCGAATTTGCCTTCGATTTTATTTTCAACCCTTCCATCTGACTTCTCTTGATATTAAGTAACTTGGCTTTGACTTTTTTTATGTCTGCTATCCGAAGTGAGGAACCTGCTGAGACTTGATCATATAGATCTCTCAAAACGGAATAGTAATACTCTATAGTGCATTTCATTTCCCTTGCGCTCTGGGCACTGTATTGAATAAGAACTTTCCTCAACTTTGGCTTTGCCATTTTAACCCACCAGTCAATAGCAGTGGCATATCTACTACGGGCTCGCAGGCATATTGCCCATGTTTCTTTAATCAGATCTTCTAAATCATGATTAACTAACAAGGAAGTGTTCAAATTCCACTGATTCTTGAATCGGCGAACCGGCTGTCTTGTTAGATTTATGCAAGCTAAGACACTTGAATGGTCTGAAAAGTACGTAGGAATGGTTTCTACTTTTGTCACGGAAGTTACAAGATTTTTAGAAATATATAGTCTATCAATCCTGCTACGTGATGTTGCCGTGACATAAGTGAACTCAACAGTGGAGGGGTATTTGATTTCCCATATATCCTTTAATTCTAAACCAGTAACTAATTGTTTTAGTTCAATTGAGAAATTAAAATTAGGTAACTGATCTTTTCGATTTAAAACACAATTAAAATCATCTCCAAGTAATAACTGTCTTGTTGATTTCCTTAACAAGTATATCAAGTCATCTTTGAAGAAACGTGCCCTGTCAGCTCGATGAGAACTTCCTGAAGGGGCGTACAAGTTGATGATAGTCACATCATAGATATTTAGTCCTATTCCCCTTCCGGATTGCAGTCGTTCCACCTCGCTTACTGTAATCCCTTCCCTTACCAAAATAGCTGTTCCAACACTTGTTTCGGGAGACACATTTATGTAACTGACAAAACCGGGAATTACCAAATCCGAAATTAGAACTTCTTGTAACAGGGCAATATCAGTCGCGGATTCGTACAAAAATTCCTTAAGGGCCGATAATTTCAAACCGGTCGTGATTTTATTTATGTTTATAGTGGTGACAGAATAAGATTGCGTCATTGTGCTGTCACTATGTAGTTGTTTTGTTGAACTAATTTAGTTTACTGTGGTTCAGGGTTCAGTTAAGCTGTAACAGTTTTCTCGGAAGGCTGAACATGGAATAACACTTCAATCAGTTTATTAGTTACTGTCCCGTTTTTTTCTACTTCTGATGTTTTTTCTTGTACCGCAAGCAGACTGATTTCCTGGTAAACTTTCTGATTTTTCCTCCAGTGATTCGTGTACGACCGTTTTGGACTGAACATTCTTTGGGCTTGGGTCGCCCCTACTGGATTTTCCCTTCCCTTGGTTACGAGCTACATTCTCATTTGGTTGCGTCGGTATTTTACTTCGCGGCTTATCTGGAGCAGCAGCAGACGCTTTAGCAATTTCGGTTGCCGGCGCCTGCCCTGAGGTGTTGACCGTGATTTCAGTTTGGCCACCACTTCCTCGTTCTTTATTAATTTCACTCACTTTCTGATCGAGGGAAACAAATGGAGACTGTAGTTTTGCATCCTCTCCCTGAATTTGTTTATTAACAGATAGATTCTGATCTTTGCAATCGGCTACTGCATCTGTTGTTTCTTGCAAATTAATGCTGCTTACACCCCTTTCATTTTCTGGTACCGTATGTGTATTATCTTTCTGTTCATTAGTTTCCATTCGCATTTTGCCTTCAGGTTCCTCTGCCTTCTCATCGCACTGTTTTTGCTTGCGAAGTGAGGGAGTGGGACAAGACAGCACGTCCTCTGAACAACTATCAGTTATCTCCAGAGGTCGTTTTTTCGGTTGCGTTTCAGTTTCACGAGTAGTGGCAACAGGGTTTCCTTTTGTTGTTAACGGGGGAAATTGACTGTTATCGTGAAGGGAGACATCAGCTTGTCCCGCTGCGTTAACATCCTCAACCAGTTGTTCCGGGCTATTCTTTGGTAACAGATCATTTAAGGTAAGCTTCTGACGCTGTATCAAATTACTTTTAAGCACAACAGTTCGCCGCGAACATTCCTGTCTGAAGTGGCCGGTTTCGTTACATATACGACATGTAGCTTCCTGAGCTGTATAAACAATTTGTGCCTTATACCCACAAACAGTTAAGTGAGACGGAATATTCGTCTTAACGTCCATCACTACACAGCGGACCCCGTTAAAACACTGCAGTTTAAAGCGAGTCGACCATCTTTCATTTGCAATTGATTTAACGTCTCCGTAGTTTAAAAGAGCTTCCTTAATCTTATTATTTTCAATTTCAATGGGGAGATTCAAGACACGAACGGTTTTGTAATGAATGTCCGCTCTATAGATGGAAACCTTACTTTTATAGCCATTTCTATGCACAAAATCTACTTCATAGCCCCACTTTCGTAACACTTTATCAACAGTCGAAGCACTGATTAACTTGACAAAAACACAGTATTTTTCCTGATCCAGTTGCCAGGTATGAACGGTTTCAGAATTTAGACCAATTACCTGTGTAATCCAGTCATCTATTTCCAGGGATGTCGGCTGAACAGGACGGGATTCTTTGTCAAAAGCAAATACCAGAGTATTCTTCCTGAGGTTTGTAGCCATGGTTAATCCAGCGAAGCAATTTCGGTTAAACAACCGAAATTCCAAGTAGCAGCAGCAAGACCAGAAAGAGCGATCAGATCACAAGGAACAGGAACGAACACGGAGATTAACGGACGGACGGCACTCGGCGGAGCACAAGTACAGCGATGTAAACACTGAAGTGCAGCGCAACAGTTAACAGCGGCCACTCGCGAGCGCGGCTGAAACGGAACTAGCACGAGACCACGGCGCCCCCGCGCTCACCTTCTCCTTGATTTTGCTTATCTTGCACATGGACTACTAAGTTTTTATATTTTGCTTATTTTTTCATAGTTCCACACAACTTCTTCCTGTTTTCTCAATTGATCTGTGTTCAGTTTTTCAAGGCCTATCCACTGTGCCAACTTATAACTAAATCTGAGGGGGGTGCGATGGGGAGGTTCCCTTGTAAGTGCTATACCACCTACTGCACTCCCCTGACTTAAGCTCTCGTAAGTTCAACTCGATTTCTAAACAGAAGGAAACACTTCACGGCATTCGCTTCAGGACTGCTATAAATTCGTCGGGCAATAGACCGCGCCACTCGAACTGTCAGCACAACTGGCACTGCTAAGAGTATCCTACGACTTCCACATATCTGACAACGGGCTATACACGATGCTGGTGACTACTTTGAAGGTCAGTAAAACTTCGAAACACGTACCTATTTTGTACGAGCTTTAAATAAATAGTTACCGCTATTAACGTTCCAACCCTAGTATAAAACTGCAGGATTACAAGTTAAGAAGTTATTTCGTCATCATCATCACCATCATCATCATCATGATCTTCCTTTCAAGGATTAGGCTGTTGCCTTTTCCGGACCCACAAACAAAATCATCCCCATCATTTTCGAGGTCTTCCAATATCTCTTCTCCCATACGGCTTGTAGTACAGGAACTTCCGAGGAATTCTATGACTTTGCTTTCTCGTGAGGTGTTGTCTCCAATCTTCACGATATTTTTGAATTTTTCCATGCATCCTGAAAATATTTAATTCTGTTCTAATATCTTCGTTTCTAATCATATGTCTTCTAGTGCAACCCTTCGTGTTTATTAGGAACTTCATCTCCGCTGTTTGAATTTTATTATTTTGTGTTTTTTTTTGTGGTATAGTCTGTCTGTAAACTCAAGAGCGAGCAACGCTTTTGGTGGGGGAAGTTACCTTTCCCGGAAGAACGCTGCCACCGGCCTACAGGGGCACCCAAAATCTGTTGCCTGTTATCGGTCTAGCGGTGTAGATCGGCATGCAGTGATATACGTTGTTTCTGTTTGTGGGATCTTAGTTGTCAGTGTCAGTGAGTTAACTTTGCATACTTACTGATGTACTTCGATATCCGGAAGTGACGGATAATCGTCTAGCATTGCAAGAAAATGTGCAGAATACGGAGAAGTGGAGGTATTTGCGGAGTAACGAGCGTTCGATCGTCTCTAATGTTATTACAGCGTGTATTAAAGAGGCGGCCCAAAAAGAACTGTTGGTTAATACTACCAGTCCCAATCAAAGGGCTGCAATCTATGCAAACGTCAGCCTCACACAATAGGACGCATAAGTAAGGAACGGAAAAATAAGCCGCATGGTTTACTGGAATCGCCACGAAGAAAAACTAATAATTTCGGTAGTATACCCATCTTTATAGACAGTTTAAAAATCACGTAAAAACCTTTATGCTTATGGAACACTAAATCTGTATCTCGGTCACTATTCACCTGATTATAAGACATATTGATTAAAACATGTGCGCAATAGCTATTCTAAACACTGCTGAAATTTCCTTCGAAACATGTACACCGATTTTGGAATTCTAAGCAAAAAGCTTGACATTCGAAATGCGTTCACATATTCTTTTTTATTTTTTGGTAAGAACTTTATTTGTTAATTTACAGCAATGTTATCCTCTTCAAAATATTCCTCAATACCTACTACACACTTATGCCAGTGCTTTTCCCAATCCCCGAAGCAGTTTAGGAGCTGTTTCTTCGGGATAGTTCATAGATCTCTTAACTGTGCATTTTTAATCTCATCCATGCTTGCAAAAGCGCTGTCCTTTAAGACCTGCTTTGAAATGTTCATACCACTTGTCTGCCCTTGGTTTACTCATAACAGCCTCACCAAAAGCAATATTTATCATTTCTAAAAATTTCATTCACTTTATTCCATTGTTATAACAAAATTTAATACAGATTCTCTAACTTAAACAAATAATCGTTGATGCTACCAAAACACACACAACCTTTCTGACAGATGACAACACAGTAACTACCCAAAATGCATAACATAGTAGACATACTTTTGAGGCATGTTTACAAAGACAGTGACAAAAAAGTAGTGCAGATCGTAGTAATACAACACACAAAATTATAATTTTCTGTTCACTTTTCAAACACTCTTCGTGTTGCAAGAATTGTTAAGTTTCAATGCAGTCCTTCAAAGAAAACTTCTACCTTTTAGTAGAAACACGAAATAAGATAAGCCTTAAATTCTACAGACTGATTGCATTATATGGGGTTCGTTTTACGAAAGCAATAGAGGAAGATACTTTTACATGAACAGGCATTTGGTTCTATGTTTGTAGTAGAATCCTGACTTCCGTTCTTATGTTAATATTATTTACTCTATAATGTTGTGTTTCTGAAGAAGCTAACGTTTTTTGTATTCCTTATGCTCTTAATGCATTTTTCTAAAAATAAACGTAGCCGAGACGTATCTGTACACAGTGTCACCACAGATTTAAAGCGCGCGCCGGGGCAGGGCCGGTACTACGTTGTGAAACAGCCTGTAGAACCGCCTTGTGACGTAGCTGGGTTGGCAGAGTGGGGACTCGCTCGCTCGCTCTTCAGTTTACCGACAGACTATAACCCAGCTTTCGCGTCCATAGGTTAACACAGGAACCGCCATTACTTTATAGAATTTCATGATGGTTTCTTTTTGTACTTTACGACACAGTGTTCTGCTAATGGTACCACAGATGGCTTGGAATTTGGGTGTTTTATTTTCGATATCAGAGTCAAAATCAAAACTTATAGCACAGCCTCAACAAGATACAGGGCTATTACAAATGATTGAAGCGATTTCATAAATTCACTGTAGCTCCATTCATTGACATATGGTCACGACACACTACAGATACGTAGAAAAACTCATAAAGTTTTGTTCGGCTGAAGCCGCACTTCAGGTTTCTGCCGCCAGAGCGCTCGAGAGCGCAGTGAGACAAAATGGCGACAGGAGCCGAGAAAGCGTATGTCGTGCTTGAAATGCACTCACATCAGTCAGTCATAACAGTGCAACGACACTTCAGGACCAAGTTCAACAAAGATCCACCAACTGCTAACTCCATTCGGCGATGGTATGCGCAGTTTAAAGCTTCTGGATGCCTCTGTAAGGGGCCTGCAGTGAGCGAAGAAACGGTTGAACGCGTGCGGGCAAGTTTCACGCGTAGCCTGCGGAAGTGGACGAATAAAGCAAGCAGGGAGCTAAACGTACCACAGCCGACGGTTTGGAAAATCTTACGGAAAAGGCTAAAGCAGAAGCCTTACCGTTTACAATTGCTACAAGCCCTGACACCCGATGACAAAGTCAAACGCTTTGAATTTTCGGCGCGGTTGCAACAGCTCATGGAAGAGGATGCGTTCAGTGCGAAACTTGTTTTCAGTGATGAAGCAACATTTTTTCTTAATGGTGAAGTGAACAGACACAATGTGCGAATCTGGGCGGTAGAGAATCCTCACGCATTCGTGCAGCAAATTCGCAATTCACCAAAAGTTAATGTGTTTTGTGCAATCTCACGGTTTAAAGTTTACGGCCCCTTTTTCTTCTGCGAAAAAAACGTTACAGGACACGTGTATCTGGACATACTGGAAAATTGGCTCATGCCACAACTGGAGACCGACAGCGCCGACTTCATCTTTCAACAGGATGGTGCTCCACCGCAGTTCCATCATGATGTTCGGCATTTCTTAAACAGGAGATTGGAAAACCGATGGATCGGTCGTGGTGGAGATCATGATCAGCAATTCATGTCATGGCCTCCACACTCTCCCGACTTAACCCCATGCGATTTCTTTCTGTGTGGTTATGTGAAAGATTCAGTGTTTAAACCTCCTCTACCAAGAAACGTGCCACAACTGTGAGCTCGCATCAATGATGCTTTCGAACTCATTGATGGGGACATGCTGCGCCGAGTGTGGGAGGAACTTGATTATCGGCTTGATGTCTGCCGAATCACTAAAGGGGCACATATCGAACATTTGTGAATGCCTAAAAAAACTTTTTGAGTTTTTGTATGTGTGTGCAAAGCATTGTGAAAATATCTCAAATAATAAAGTTATTGTAGAGCTGTGAAATTGCTTCAATCATTTGTAATAACCCTGTATTTGAGGTACTCGTTCTAAAACTGAAGTCTATAACTGAAGTCGAGAGCTGTGCCTGCGATAGCGTAGCTACTGGCAAGGTTGCTCTAGCCAGAGTGGTCTCAACTGAGGAGCCAGGGAGGGCTCCAGAGGCACGGTGAAGCCAGGGAGACAACCCCAACAGAAAATCAGGCAGGTCGCGATACCTAGAGATGGCAGCCCCATCAAGCGACTTAAGATACGCAGCGCTCGTGAAGCATCCAGGGAATTCTAAAATTATGGGCAAACTCACGAATAGCCTCAGTACAGGACTGGATCAGCTGGTGACAGTCAGAAATTCTTAAAGAACAAACGAGTTGGAATTACGGATTATATATCTTAAGAATTTGTTTTGTGGACTAAAAAAAATAATGAATTTAATTTTTTAAAAATCTACTTTTTTATTATGTATCAGTTCTTCCAGATCATAAGTAAGAGGACTCCTTCCGAATTTTCTATCACGTGAACGAAAGAATGGAACAAAAGTTTGCGTTAATGGCTTATGAACGTAGAGTCATTTGATGTAGTGTGCTCCATATAAACAACATACTCCTTTATAAAGATGCCAGCGACTGAAACACAAGGGAGTGCGTAACTAGTTTGAAAACGTTTTCTAAATTCACATTAGTAAAGCTAGACATAATTCGAAGCAGCTTAAATCTGGTTTCTTACTAGCGACCGGCTACGGCTTCGCTTGGGTTTCATTAACTGTTAGTATCTGCGAGCGGCTGGCTTCTCTAGTGTAGCGGTAACGCTATGCATGCGACACCATACGTTACCTGATATGTTCCAAAACGCAGTACATAAAAAAGGGATTTTCCGGTGCTCATATTTCGTATCTATTGCTGATAAAAGGATAGCTCTTGACCTAGGGACCATTTGTACACTCAACAGAAGGATCGTCTTAGTGTCAATATACTACAGAACAGAGTCAAAGTATGAATATTGCACACTACCTACCGCTTAGGCAAATGGAGTAAATCGATTGTTCCTTTTTGCATTTGATCTGGTCGACAGTGGGCTTGATGTAATTTACAGAGGCACCATTAGTTCATGGTGGGCTCCTCGGAAAACTCCACGAAAAGTTTTTATTTTTAACCACGTTTTCGCCGTCACCAGCAGACTAAAACCCAGCCGAGGACTATATTCCTAAGATCACGATCTCGAACAGCCTTGAAAATTTTCTTGATATCTTTTTCTGTTTCCAAGACGCAGAGGTTCAAAGCTGGCTTACTTCTACACGCAAAATCCGGTATGAGGCGAAAGCTTAATAATAAATAACCACAGCAAACTGCTCAAATTTTAACGGTATATTCTTTAGGCGTTTATCTAGAGGAAACATACGCCATCCATGCTTCTGTTATTGAGAAACACACCAAAAATTTGTTTTTTGGGTATGGAAACCGGCCACAGATCCGAAACGGCTAAGCACAACAAAACGCTGTAACTTTTACGATGTATTCCTTAGATGCTGATCTCGAACAACCTTGAAAATTTTCTTCGTATCTTTGTCCGTTTCAGAGGTACAGAGGTTCAAAATTACACCAAAAATACGCAAGTAAAATCCGATGTGAGGCAGAAACAGTTTATAAAGCGACGAACCACGGAGAAACAAGCTGTAAAATGTCTCCGTCATCATCTGGAAACCACGTTTTTTAGTACTGAACCTCACCCAAAATTTTTTTGCGCGCAAAATCCGGTCTGATGTATAAAACTAGTTTTATACTAAAATATAGACTTTCACGGCCGGAAATATCATGTCTATTATAATTATCCGGGCTGTTATGCCGTGGTCGGTTGATGAATTCTGTGTCAATTCCCAACGTTTCGTCTCCGACTGCGGGAGACATCTTCAAGGGGGTCCGTAGCTCAATGGAAGGTTCAGTAGCGAGCTAGTGCGTGTGTTGGACCTTCCATCGAGCTACGGACCCCCTTGAAGATGTCTCCCGCAGTCGGAGACGAAACGTTGGGAATTGACACAGAATTCATCAACCGACCACGGCATAACAGCACGGATAATTATAATGGACATGAAACAAGTTTTATGTCATTTTAATTTCACATAAGTCAACTATCTAAAGTTTACTGACCAATAAGTTACGTGCCCTGCTGCAGCAGAGAAACGAAGGGAACAGCAGAAAAATGCTCCTGTGGAGCGCAAGAAGTGCAAATATGTTCCCGTTTATTTAAAAGACTGACTGAAAAGTGGGTTACCAGTTGCCTCATTCTAACTCCCTTAGCACCTTTAAAATTTTTCTCAAAAATTTTGGCATGCGAACATATTCACTCATTTTGATGTTCAAATGTGTGTGAAATCTTATGGGACTTAACTGCTAAGGTCATCAGACCCTAAGCTTACACACTACTTAACCTAAATTATCCTAAGGACAAACACACACACCCATGCCAGATGAAGGACTTGAACCTCCGCCGGGACCAGCCGCACAGTCCATGACTGCAGAGCCTGAGACCGCTCGGCTAATCCCGCGCGGCGCATTTTTATGCCGAGAGAGAAAAAGACAGTGGCGGTGGCAAAGAGGAGGAAAAGTAATAAATACTGAAGATAGTAGACATTGGTGTGTTCTAAAAAGAGCGAAAGAGACAACTGCAGTCTGAGAGAAAGAGAGGGACACAGTGACACAGTGGGTGACAACAGTGCTCGGAAGAGAGTGAAGTACACGATGCCAGTGGGAGAAGAAGAAAGAGATAGTAGAAGTGGGCGAGAGCCAGTGATGATGAGAGACAGAATATATGAAAGTGACGAGGCGGAATAGAGAGATAGTGACTGTAAAAAGAGAGAGCAGTAGTAGGAAGGAAGGAATGAGATATTAGCAGTAAGAGACACCAAGAGGGAGACAGTGACAGTGAGAGGATACTGTAGTAGTAGGAGAGAGCGAAGGGGACTGGTGCTGTGGCACGGGAAATAATGACAGAGACACACAAAGAGATAATGAGTTGGGCTGAATGAGTGAGTGAGAAAGGTCAACTGGGAGTGGACGAGTATGAGCGACTCACAGCGATGGACTAGTGGGTGTGAGTTACGGTTAGGGAAGCTTTTAAGAATTCGAGATCAGCTGCGTGTCGAAAAATGAGCGAATATGTCCCATGCTAAAATTTTTAGGGAAATTTTTAAGGGTGCTGAGGAAGGTAGAATGAGGCAGCTGGTACCCTATTTTTCATTCAGAGGCTTTTAAATAAACAGGAACATACACGCAGTTTTTGTGCTCCGACAGGAGTATTTTTCCTGTGGTAAATTATATAAACAAACCTTCCTTGTGAAGGTCTATTATTGGAGAAAACATCAAACTCTCTGCACTAGTTGTTTCACATACAGACGGAAAAGTCGGTGGAGGACTTCAATTTATCATCTATCAACACGATACCTTTGGCTCATGCCGCTATGAAGCGGGCGGTAGTGGTATGTTAGGCCATCACTTAATATTTCGGACGTTGTTACGTCAGTAGCGTCAGATTGGTCCCAGGACACACGATGAGGTTCGCGTTATTCGATTTACTATGGCTACCTTGTTACCTTCAAATTGTTATTCATGAAATTCTGCCAATTACGGTGCGAATATTGGAACCATGATTTGTCTTATTTGAAAACGCAAGATAGCGAATGCAGCATTCGTTGTTTGAAGCCAACGTTAACTTGGTAAATTTACGGAGCGTCTGTGTGGAGAAGAGAGGAAATTTGCAAAGCGACAGACTCAC
This sequence comes from Schistocerca piceifrons, assembly GCF_021461385.2. Classification (NCBI taxonomy): domain Eukaryota; kingdom Metazoa; phylum Arthropoda; class Insecta; order Orthoptera; family Acrididae; genus Schistocerca; species Schistocerca piceifrons. The sequence goes on along the minus strand of NC_060139.1, from coordinate 388,542,798 downwards.
TACGTAACTGGACGTAACTGCATCCGTATAAATGTGACTGTACGAATCTTGGCATTAGTTGAACTCCAAGTTGCTAGCCTTTTCGTAAAGTTGTGATCCGTCTACCGGTATTTAGTTTTGTTTAAATTACTTCATCTGTGGTCTGCCAACTACAGTTCCTTTCCCGCTTTTGTTTTAGGCTGATACGCTGTCTCAACGTGATGTCTGGCTTGAGGTGCGACAGCTTCGCCTAAATTTGTGTGCTCGGAAAGAACAGTGCTAACTACCTGGAGATAATTTGCCACATCTTTCTGACGATGAATACCTTGTGTATCTATATAAACATAGGTCTTACGACATGGTCCCGTAAATGCAATGGGATGGGGCTAGAAATTAAAGTTGGAGTTTATTTGCATCACCTACTATTTGCTGACCATCAAGCAGTTATACCACAAGACAGGGAGGATGCAAATTATATACGTGACCAGTTAGCAATGGTATACAGAAGCTGGGGATTGAAGCTTAATTATCAGAAACCAGATGACTTATACATAGAGGGAAAGAAAATTAAGAAGTCAATACTTTCTATTATTCGGGATTCATTCTAGCGATGGAGGGAAAATCAGAGATAGAAATTAATAAAAGAATTAGCAGTGGTAATAAGGTCAGTGGGACGCTCAACTCAGTCTTATGGAGCAGAAGTGTAATAAACCGAACCAAAAGAATCATATATAAATCGACACTGGAGAGCATAGTTATGTATGGAGTGGAGACTTTGACTGCTAATCTGAAGCACGTAAAAAAACTGCAAGCAGAAGAAATGGAATTCTGGAGAAGATCAGCAAGAATTTCTAGAAAAGAGAAGATAAGAAACGACAGAATGATAAAGAGAATGGAAGTAAGAGAGGGAATATCTGGCGTGATGGACAGAAGGAAGTTACAACGGTATGGGCATGTAACGAGAATAGAGGAAGCCAGAATACCGAAAATGATCCTGGAATGGGAACCGGAAGGATACAAGAGAAGAGGACGATTTATGACCACCTGACTCCAAAATGCACAATTAACAACGAGAAGACTTGGCATAGAGGAAGAAGATATACAAGATCGAAACTCCTGGAGGGGCATCCTGAGGAGATAAATTAACATCTCATGTAACAGGTGTAATAATTTCCGGGTATTTGTTACGTTGGAGAAAAACCTTTTTATAGGTGGAAATCTCAATAAATAAAGAAAATCACGAAGTGCGATGTGAGAGCTTACCTTGCATTTTGCTTTTAACAGTTCCGTCAGAGTTCCGTCATTTTACCAAAACTGATCAGAAAGAACGCTGCAGGCCCTTGTGGCAGCATTACATGCGTGTAACGACTGCTGAGGATACGGATAAAAATTTATTAGACTTCGTAAGCAGCGATTTGAGAAAACTGCTAGTTAAATTAACTTTAACAATAGAGAGCAGACCGTGATATCTCGAGGAACAGGTAGGAGTTCCATAGAAACGTGCTGTTTCCATTAGCATTCACCGACAATGGAGAAATCAGCGTCGACAGCGTTTCCATATTGAATTTTCGAAACTTCCCATAGCAGAGAAAAAAATTCCCCGAAACGATACCATTTGGGCTATTTTCCCTAAATATCTTAAGCCTACCTATTTTTTGTTGTCAGTGTCGGTATCTTGAAGATGAAGAGTTATTTGTAAAATTATCGTACATATCAAAAAGTTATAGTAGTCTACATAATCTATTTTTTAAATTTTTAACAAAAACAACCGCCTGAACGGAAAAATATAAAAAAACATGTCCTTGGTGCGCCAGATTTGCTTTCTTCATGCTTTTATCATAGTTCTTTTCGCCCCCGGTTGCTGAGTGGTCAGCGCGACGGACTGTCAATCCTAAGGGCCCGGGTTCGATTCCCGGCTGGGTCGGAGATTTTCTCCGCTCAGGGACTGGTGTTGTGTTGTCCTAATCATCATCATTTCATCCCCATCGACGCGCAAGTCGCCGAAGTGGCGTCCAATCGAAAGACTTCCACCAGGCGGGCGGTCTCCCCGACGGTAGGCCCTCGTCACACGCCATTATTATTATTATTATTATTATTATTATTATTATTATCATAGTTCTATTGATTTTTCACTAGCACACCACCTATATCTCACCTGACAACTCCACACACCTATCCTCTGCGCTACTGCGAACACATAAAATTCCGTGCCTGTGTTTTTTAGTTAAACCTGAACGCCGTGGCCAGCTGCACTATGTAGGGTCTCGGCAGAGGAGCCGTGGTGCGTACAGCTCGATTGCAGTGGTCCCCCACATTCCACACTCGGCTTCAATTTGGAGAGTCTGTTGGCCTGGGGAGTACGTTAAATTTAGCCTGGTGTTCTTAGCACCACGCACATAGCTGCTAGCTAGGTAACACTTTGCAATGTCCAGCCGTTAGATGCCATTGTGCTGAGAAAAAATAGCGTCCATTTAGGGGGCGGGGACATGGTCCCCAATGACAGATGGATATTTTTGTTGATGCACTGTACATTCCAGAATGACGAGATCATCCCGGGAAAGCCACGAAAACAATCTCCAGGTAATAACGCTCCCTCTTTGTTTGCTCTCAGACCTTTCACACCGTACACGCCAACAGCAATCTGTCCGATGGAGCATATAAAGTGATTTATCTGAAAGGTCCACCTGTCGCCTCTCAGTGGACGTCCAGATGCGGGACTGGCGTGCAAATTCCAGCATTCGTCGTCGATGAACAGTACTCAGCAGGGATGCTAGGACCTGGCGCCTGTTGCAGAGGCCCATATACAGCAACGTTCGTTGAACGGTCGTTGAGAAGACGTTGTTGGCAACCTCTTGGTTCATCTGAGCGGTCAGCTGCTCAACATTTGCGCTCCTATTCGTCCGCACGCATCTCCGCAGCCCCTGTCACCTATGGCCTGTGGTGCAGCACAGTTATATAGACGGCTTTGAATAGCACCATTTTGCCATGCCCGGAATTTTTTAACCATGGTGGCACGAGAACAGTTTTCGAACTTAGCCGTAACGGAAACGCTTCCACCCTTGGCTCGCAAGCTAACAGTCATGCCCTTTTGGACGTCAGATAAATCGCTCCATTCCGCATTACTACAACGAGTGCACTGTTTTCCACGTCTCCATGACACGCGTTGTAGTCCCACCCCGACTGCTAAAGCTGCCACCAGCCGTCTGTGAGCGGTTATTGCACGTTGACGTCGAACATAGGTGGTGGTCATATCAATATGGCTGGACCGTTTATTTGGGTACGCTGTAAATCACTTTGTTCACTGTACCGTAGAAGCCAGTATATAAGTTTACGCCAAATAGGTAAATCTTCTGGCTGATTATTCATTTTCCTCTTCAACTTCTCTAGATTCGACCCGCTATGTGGCATGTTCCTCAGGAGACTTTTGATGTCCCTGGGTAACTCTTTGCTGTCGGAAACCAGCGTCGCATTCACCTGCGAAAGGTATCGATACCTACTCAGTCACGATGGCCCACCGATGAGAAACGTGAGGAGTTTTACCCAGTAACTCCACTTCTTACGGAAAGAGGAAGAAAACACAAGAGAAAGATTTTTGCCAACATTCAGCTACTTGGAGACACCAGAAGAATGCTAAGGAACATACCAGGAGAGGTATCAAAACGGCAACTTTGGAGAAGAAGCTTAAGAGGAATACGACACACCGAAATGTCCCGGAAGTACAGATCAGCAGGAAGAGTACATTATTAATTTTGTGTAATTTAGGGGCGTATTGGGTGTGGAATTTAGTGGCAACTCTGAGCTACCATCTCTGCAAGCAACATTGGCCCTAATCCAGCTGACTATGCTATCGAACTGAGCTTGGATGACTGGTATGGATACGTCATTCTATGCTGCTTCATCTTTATGATTGAGTTCATCATTCAAAGTGGCCGGTGACGGGTAGCGTGTTAGTCCCTCGGCAACCCGTGACCAGTTCGACAACGCGCTGGCTAGGGCAACAAACACCCTCTGTATGCAGGCAGGTTACGACACTGAGAGGTCTTGCGTTATCTTGTTGAAAGATGCAGTCATGAAGATCTCGAAGACAGGGCACCACCCATCGGCCTTGACACATCGGAAATGTGACGGCCGCTGTCCAAATTACCGTCTCTGCGAACTAGAGCTGTTGGCCCAATGGCGCCCAAAACCATGACGCCTGGTGCTGGGCTCCTATCTGGCAACGATAGTTCTCCTCGAAGCCTACGTCCATGATGATGCTATACTTTTAACCGGTATTCGTCTGAAAAGACGAGCCGCCGTTTGGCTTAGCGGTTCTAGGCGCTTTAGTCTGGAACCGCGCGACCGCTACGGTCGCAGGTTCGAATCTTGCCTCGGGCATGGATGTGTGTGATGTCCTTAGGTTAGTTAGGTTTAAGTAGTTCTAAGTTCTAGGGGACTGATGACCTCAGATGTTAAGTCCCATAGTGCTCAGACCCATTTGAACCATTTGAAAAGACGACATGATTTTACTCCTGTGTGCAATTTTATCATTGGGCTCAACATTGTCCACGCACCTCTCACTGCTGATGCATCAACGAAATCCGCAAAAATGGTAGCCGTGCTGGTAGTCTGTAGTTCATTAGACGTCACTCTGTCTACGTGCATATTTGTCTCGTTGCAAAACAGGCTCATTTCCTGACTCAAGAAACGAGTTGTGGCTGCACGATCCTGCAAAGACGGGCGAACGATGTCCTCGGGTTTCTACTCGCGCCGAGCGGTCTGAGGCGCTGCAGTCATGGACTGTGCGGCTGGTCCCGGCGGAGGTTTGAATCCTCCCTCGGGCATGAGTGTGTGTGTTTGTCCTTAGGATAATTTAGGTTAAGTAATGTGTAAGCTTAGGGACTGATGACCTTAACAGTTAAGTCCCATAAGATTTCACACACATTTGAACTTTTTTTTTCTACTCGCGCGGGACAGTTGAGATGCTCCATGGCGTTGAGTATGACTCTCCCGCGGTCATCGATTGCATATTTGCGTGGCAGTCATGGGACCCCAACAAAGTCGAGTAGCAATATTGCCAAAAGATTAACTGCAATATCCATATACCATGGTCCTGTTACTGTCGAATTCCCAGATGTTTTTCCTTCTGACACAAAGCACAACACCATCTTATCAAGAACAAATAACATTCAAACGCTACTTCCGACTGAGAAACCCGCTGCATAATATTTCCTTCTGAACATAATGTAGAGGATTTTACTCTTACCAACAAAGGGCGTCAACATTTTCCGTTCGGAAGTCATTCAGTCCAGATTCGGTATGCCAATCAGGCAAAATTGCCGTGAGCATTGAGGTAATCACCCCACCCACACACCTGGCTGAAGATACATATTTGGTAAGACACCATGTCCTGCTACATGAAGAAGTCCGTTGCTGTCTGCAAGAAATCCTCGTCCGACAAGAATCCTCGAACCTTCACGGCCTTTATCGAGGGACCGAAGACATGATCCGGATGGAGAAAGATCAGGGCTGTAGGGCGGGTGCTTGAATCTCCCACTTAAGTTGGCAAAACTTCTGCGTTTGGATATTCGTGATATGAGGACGTGCGTTATCATGAAGCAGCAGCGCCCGTTGTAACAATTTTCCCGGACTTAACTACACGCCGTAATTTGTCCAGTGTTGCGCAGTGCCATTACCCAGTGATGGAGGCAATAAGTTCCTAGAAACCGGTAACGGCTGAGGCTGATGACCAGCACGGAACTTGGCGCACCATTCCAAAACAGTGGTTTTCGACAGATATGCGGCTCTACACACATTATTTATTTTCCGATTTATGCCTACCGTTGTTTGCTCTTCGGCGGCCAAGAAAAGAATAATAACACTTTGAGCGTGTTTGGACGCATTTGGTAATGAGATTACCGTTGTTCACATTTCCGCAATTACCGCACATACGTCGGAAAGAGACGAGTGCTATACTAATCAAAAAATGTTCAAATGTGTGTGAAATCTTATGGGACTTAACTGCTAATGTCATCATTCCCTAAACTTACACACTACTTAACCTAAATTATCCTAAAAACAAACACACACACACACCCATGCCCGAGGGAGGCCTCGAATCTCCGCCGGGACCAACCGCACACTCCATGACTGCAGCACCCTAGACCGCTCGGCTAACCCCGGCTACACTAATCCCTTGCCGGCCGGTGTGGCCGTGCGGTTCTAGGCGCTTCAGTCTGGAACCGCGTGACCGCTACGGTCGCAGGTTCGAATCCTGCCTCGGGCATGGATGTTTGTGATGTCCTTAGGTTAGTTAGGTTTAAGTAGTTCTAAGTTCTAGGGGACTGATGACCACAGATGTTAAGTCTCATAGTGCTCAGAGCCATTTGAACCATTTGAACTAATCCCTTGCTTACACATTGGAGTCGGGCTACGTTGCATATACGCTGCTGCAGCGTCCTCAAACGGAAACTTTTTGAGGGCCCCTTATAATCCGAGCAATCCAACTTGACGTTTGTTGCATACTGACTTCAAGGTGTTGCAATTTTACTGGCCAATAGCGTACGTTATCTGACCAAAAGTATCCAGACTGTGCAAGGCGAAATTGACCACTAGATATACCGAGAGACCGACCAGCCAGTTTAAAAGGAGAGGGGGAGTATCGTCTTCTCATTCGAGGAACAATACCAGAATTGAAACTTCCTGACAGATTAAAACTGTGTGCCGGACGGAGACTCGAACTCGGGACCTTTGCCTTTCGCAGGCATGTGCTCTAGCAACTGAGCTACCCAAGCACGACTAACGACCCGTCCTGACAGCTTCAATTCTGCCAGTATCTCGTCTCCTACCTTCCAAACTTCACAGAAGCTCTCCTGCGAACCTTGCAGAACTAGCACTCCTGAAAGAAAGGATATTGCGGAGCCATGGCTTAACCACAGCCTGGGGGATGGTTCCAGGATGAGATTTTCACTCTGCAGCGGAGTGTGCGCTGATATGAAACTTCCTGACAGATTAAAACTCTGTGCCTGACCGAGACTCGAACTCGGGACCTTCGCCTTTCTCGGGCAAGTGCTCTACCAACTGAGCTACCCAAGCACGACTCACACCCCGTCCTCACAGCTTTACTTCTGCCAGTACCTTGTCTCCTACCTTCCAAACTTTACAGAAGCCCTCCTGCGAACCTTGCAGGACTAGCACTCGCCAGCCGGGGTGGCCGAGCCGTGCTAGGCGCTACAGTCTGGAACCGCGCGACCACTACTGTCGCAGGTTCGAATCCTGTCTCGGACATGGATGTGTGTGATGTCCTTAGGTTAGTTAGGTTTAAGTAGTTCTACGTTCTAGGGGACTGATGACCTTAGAAGTTAAGTCCCATAGTGCTCAGAGCCATTTGAACCATTTGACTGGCACTCCTGAAAGAAAGGATATTGCGGAGACATGGCTTAACCACAGCCTGGGGGATGTTTCCAGAATGAGATTTTCATTCTGCAGCGGAGTGTGCGCTGATATGAAACTTCCTGACCAATTAAAACTGTGTGCCGGACCGAGACTGGAACTCGGGACCTTTGCCTTTCTCGGGCAAGTGCTCTGCCAACTGAGCTATCCAAGCACGACTCACGACCCGTCCTCACCTTCTGGCAACGCGACGGAAGGGATCGGGTTTGGCGAATGTCTGGAGACCGTTAACAGCCATCGTGTTTAGTGCCAATAATGAAGTACGGAGAAGGTAGTGTTACCGTATGGGCCTATTTCTGTGGTTAGGTTGTGGTCGGTTTATTGCGCTTCAAAATCGCTAAATTCGGAAGGATATTGAGCCATGCGTGGCTCGTGTTCCCGCCAACATGTATTTTACACCCTGTTTTTAATGTACTTCCACCTCACTATGTTAATTTAAATTACTACTGTCACTCAGTTGCTGCTTTGCCTGACCGTGAGCGGCGTTAAAAGCGCATATCGATGTATCGTCTCTCGTAGTATCTTTGCGCGTCTCCTATTGCTTCCCGGTCGTTGTCTGTCGTAAGGGAGTTCGGGTAAGCAGTTCGGTTCGCGAGTTCGGGCTGCCAGTCAGTTGGAACGCGTGTGGAGCGCAGTCCGGACCTGCCAGTCGGGGAATTGCAATGCGGCATTAGTGCAGTCGGGTTGAAGCAGCGGTGGGGTCTGCGTCGACATGGCTCTCCCGACCATTGCCACCACGTATCACTTGAGCCGGGACACGGTCTTGGTGGATCGTCGGTCGGTCGTCCTACCGGACGACGCGTCTTGGCTCTCCGATGGTTCATGAGTCAGCTGTGTGTGTGTGAATCGACTCCCGATTTGTCTTCGTGCGTGCTTAGTGACTGTTCGGTATCGTTCAGGTATTCGTGCAGTGTTTGTCAGGTTGTGAGTGTAGTTGGCGCTATTTCCACTGACGACTATTTTAGATGTTGTCGGCATTCTGAGGGTAGCCGGTCGGTTGATGCGGACCAGGGAGGATATCCGTGCGGTGCAGTCGGCTGTTTTCCTGTGAGCAACACCGCGTGTGTGTATTGCTGAAATTTGGCCGCCATCCGGTGGAATTAACTACATTGATTGACTACAATTCAAGTGCACCAGCGAATTTTCTGCCTTGTCGCCGTTAGTGTTCCGGTTACCTGCCCTGGTCACTAACATAATTTCAGGCAGTGTGCTTTCCTCGCCTGTTGTCGCTGTCCAACATGGTGTAATTTTGACAGCTAATACATACATCATTGTGGATTATCACGCTCGTAACCTTTGGCGTTTGAGTTTTCATGTACTGTTTGATGGCAAGCAAGTCGTTGTGTCGGTCGGTCCTTGGCTGTCCCCTGGTTGGGTTCCGACGGATGAAATGTAGTTGGGCTCTCCACTCGTCTCCCGTAACTGAACGAGGTCAGACCGACCTTCCTGGTGGCTTCTGAGTGCCACCGGTGTTTAATTATCTGTTTTCAGCTGCTTAAAATTTAAGGCTTATGGTCATTTTTTTCTTTTTTTCTTAAAAATTTTGCAAAATTAATTCTTTAATTTATCTTTCAAGCTTAAACATTGCGGCCTTCTGCCTTTAAAAGATTATGGTAATATTTTTTTAAATTTTGAAACTTAATTGTGGCCTTCAGCCATTTGTATTGCTCCTTGCACATGTTTTTTCTATCTGCTTTGCCTTGAGGCTTTCTACTTAGCCGTGGTATGTTTTTTTATTTTTTTTATTTGCCTCTTAATTGCATTTTTTTATCTTGTTGATTTTTAAGATTTGTTGTTTTTAAACATTGTGGCCTTCTGCCATTAAAAGTCTATGGTAATATATTCTAAAATTTTGAAACTTAATGGTGGCCTTCAGCCTTTGGTATTGCACCTTGCATAAGTTCGTTCTATCTACTTTGCTGTGATGTTTTTTTAAATTAATTTATTGATATCTTAACTGGATTTTTATCTTGTTGATTTGTTAAGATTTCTTGTTTGGAGGCCTTCGCCCGTGAAAGAGTTGCATTCGGTAAAGGTCCGGCTATGTGCCGCTTTGGTTGTAAAAGTGTTATTCAATTACAATAAATTACAATTAGAAGGTGAAACTGACCCCAAGGCTTATTTGGCCCTTTCCACAATCCTAATTACCTGTTCTGCCCAGCGGGTTTAGCGGGCGTATCAGATATGAACTCATTTTAAAGGTGTGCTGCGTAAATTAGAGAAACAGTTCACGGACGATGGTTATTGTATCAGCATGACAATGAATCCTGTCAAAAGCAGCATCTGTGACGCAATGAACTGTGGACAATAACATTCCTGAAATGAACAGGCCTGCCCACAATGCCGACCTGAACCTAATGTAACACCTTTGTGATATGGTAGAACGTCTGCTTCGCTCCAGATCCCAGCGTCCAACATCCCTGCCTTCTCTGGCTTCGGCTCTTGAGGAAGAACAACGCAGACATTCAGCCCCCATCAGCCGTCATGAAGGCGAAGAAAGGGCACATCCCATATTAATTTCCGCTAATAGGTATTCGGATGCTTTTGGATCAACGAAATGGTTCATATGGCTCTGAGCACTATTGGACTTAAACATCTGAGGTCATCAGTCCCCTAGACTTAGAAACCTAACTAACCTAAGGACATTACACGCATCCATGGCCGAGGCAGGATTCGAACCTGCGACCGTAGCAGCAGCGCGGTTCCGGACTGAAGCGCCTAGAATCGCTCGGCCACAGCGGCCGGTCTTGGATCAACATCACTGCGTACCTTCTACGTGTTTTGGTCGCCTGGGTATAACTAGGCTCGCTACACTTTGGACGAAGTTTTCTCGCTGAAAACACCTAGCTAGTGAGTGCGTTAACAGGTAAACTGATCAGTGACAGTGGCCGAATTGCCCCGTATCGATGTGACGCGTTCTGGGAGGCCGGAGTAATTGCATTGGGTGGCCGGTGAAGAGAGGTTCGGCGTTGCTGGTTTAGGTAATAGGATCTGGTAACAGCCGGTTGCTGCTCGCTGAGCAGACTGCGTCATTTCTGGCCGTCCCGGTCGTGTTGAGCGGCGGCGGCGCGGGTCACGGCAGCCAGCCGGCTATCGGCGCGGCCACGCCCCTGCCGCACGGAGCGATCAAGCGCTGAAATGCAGATTAATGGCTCAGCGCTCCACACTGTGCTTCTCGTTGGTTGCAGCGCGAACCGGTAGTCGCGCAGGGCTGCAATCGCATTACGGGCTTAATTCCGTTATTCTTCGACTGCAGTTCGTATGAAACTGACATTGTATGCCGGCGAATCGCAGCTCCCGATTTACGCTTCCAGAAGCTTTTTAGAGGAGCGCAGCACGAATGAGCCTTTCATAACGGAAAATGTCCATTAAAATCCTTTTCAGTCTCTATAGACATTTAATTCGTCTGTGTTGAAGAGGGCAGCATTCGCACCAACAGTCTTTTTTGACTGAAGCCATTTGTTTCCTTTTGCTGCCGTCCATCTGTCTGTTTGTCCTACTGTCAAAAACCCATTTTCTCAGGAACATGTAACCGTGTCAAGTTGAAATTTATGTCACACATTGAGGCCTACGGTCCTTTGGCGGTTTAAAAGCTTTAAACTTCTATGTACTTGCAATCAAAAGATACTGCTATTAATGTCACCTATTTTGATATTCATAAACTTACTCATTAAACTCTGTAGAGTGCTTCCCGTTGATCTAGAATCACGAAATTTGGCAAGAGGCAAGGTTTCTCAGCACAAGTTAAAGAAAAACTCCGAAAGCTATTTATTTGTAATTATTTCACAGAAAAAAATTCTTTATGGTTATTTGTTATCCGACTGCCTGTCTATCGTCTGTTAAGAGTCATTTTTCTCAGAAACAGGCAGACGCATCTAGATGAAATATATGTCACATATTAAGATCTATGGTCCTTTGGCAGCGTAATTTAACCTTCTAAATCAATGCACTGAAAAGATACGGTTATGTATGTTACATATTTCGATACTCGCAAACTGCCTCATCAAAACCTAAAGAGTATTTCTCCTTGACCTAGAATCAAGACACGTGGCAAGTAGCAAGTTTTCGCAGTACTGTTAAGGGGAAAGATTAGAAAATGGTTAATTTTTAATTACATCACACGAAAAACAAAAATTTTTTGGTCATCTGTTATCCGACTGCCTGTATGTCCCTCTTTTAACACTCCTTCTTCTCAGGTATGTGCAGACGTATATTTTTCCTGTACCGATATGGATAACATTAAAAAATCGTCGAGATTCTGATTCCCACAATGGATAAAGTATCTGTGTCCATAATTTTGCATACAATCCTCGGTGGGCGAGTTGTAATCGCACCTGTCCGGATTTTGGCTAATACCTTAAATCTGCAGTAATCTACACGGGTATACCGGTTGTCATTTTGTAGACTACGACTGTTGCTTTCTTTAGTAATGAATACAGCTCAAGGTATGATATCCGAAAACAGAGTTTTCATGGGGAAGTGATGGAGTGCAGTGAAGACAACTATTCCAAGGGCCACGCTGAATGAAATCGCACAGCCAGTAGTAGACTTGTCTCGTATTTAGGAGGACGAGTGGTAAAATCCCCGCCCAACTGCGGTTTGTTCATAATAATGAACGTGTGTAGAATTCCTACATTAGCTCTATTAAAATATGCATTTTCTTTCTGTTTTCATCCATTTTGTTCTACCTGTGACATACATAAACAAAAAATTTCAATATCCATGAACATGTAATAAGACAAAAATGAAAGATACATGTCAACTCAGGAAGGACATCAGCTTATAAAAGTTCACCAAATCGAACACTCCTGACAGAGAGCACACTTATATTTAGGTAACATGAAATATTACGGAATTTATTTCTATTAATTTCATAGGAAACTCCCACAGCCTTTAAGAAAACGCGGCGACGGAAAAAGAACTGAATACAGCGGGATGCGAACCCTTATCCGCTCCACGCTCGTTTCCAGGTCGTGGCGCCACAATCCACTACGCCATACTGAAACTCACCATCTGTCGGCCGCGTATTGTATGTTACAATTTTCTAAAGGCTTTAATCACCGAAACATTATTGACATTTAAGTAGAAAAAAACCTAACAAGAACGACACCTTTTCATGAATCTTCGATGGGTTGTTGCCTTAAAACGTCTTCCTCATATAACTCGCGAATAACAAGCGAAAATAACTAAATAAGAAAATTTTTCAATCGGTAATATGACATTTCCCGTCATTTTATTACAACAGGTTCTCGAGAAATGGTTCAAATGGCTTTGAACACTATGGGACTTAACTTCTGAGGTCATCAGTCCTCTAGAACTTTGAACTACTTAAACCTAACTAACCTAAGGACATCACACATATCCATGCCCGAGGCAGGATTGGAACCTGCGACGGTAGCGGTCGCGCGGCTCCAGACTGTAGCGCCTAGAGCCGCTCGGCCACTCCCGTCCTCGAGACATTCAATGTGCTGGTGCTTAGAAACAGCACATATTCATAGGATGTAACGTAAAACATTAAACCCACCGAATAAGTGTTTGTACTGAACACGACAAATACAGTATGACATCTTGTTTTCTGCTTGTGACGTAGGGAGCATCTTGCTTCCCACTGTCTCAACTTTACGTGGCATGTTGACAAAATATCGCAGCAGTTACTTTGTCTTTCACGTGAGGAAATGGCTCCTGAACGAGAAATAGCAGGAACTGACGTTACAAAACTCGTAGAGCGCCACGTTGGTGTTAGCTAACTCTTCCCGTGTGGCGGCTTTAGCAACAGCACTTAAGTGGGCGGCAGCTCCTTGCTTCGACCCCAGACGTGCGTGGCCTCAATCAATTCTGTCATCTGTCTGCCTCATGACGAGACTGAATTCACAGCGGGGCTGGACTCTGGAAGTCAGACTCCAGGGTAACGGAAGTCAGAGCGTGCTGTTTTCTAGCATGGCAGCAGACTGCTGCGTCAGTGTCGATGTTAAAGAACGTGCAAGCCACGACAAACTGACGGGAAACGATCGGGAGACGACTGAGCATCGAATGAGAGGTAGCACAGTGTATCCGGCCGTTTAATAACCTGGGTAGTGGCCTTCCGTGTTTTCGCATTGCCCGCGTTCCCATGCCTGCGGGGGTGATTGGCGTACTTTACATCTTTATGGCGGGAGCGAGGACTTTTATAGCCTAAGATTTCTTCCTTTCCACATGGGGTCAATGCGAGGACATGTAAATAAACATCTCCATCCGCGACCGCATGGACCATGAACGAAGTTTGAATGGAAACAGCTGTTCCTTAACAACCAACGCCATATTGGGATTTTTAATAGAAGCCATTTATGTTCATTACGTAATTATTCTGACATAACTGTCTGATAGTCCTATACTTCCACCAGACACTGGTAGTTTCAGAATTTAGCTCATAATTAGTTTACGGCGAGGATTTTCGTATTAAGTTTGTCTTCTTGCTGAACATAGATGTAGTCGGCCCGTGACTGCAGTCATCACCTGCTAGAATCTGTGATCGTAATGCAGGTGAACTGATTTATAACAAGCTCTTTCTTCGTACGAGCTAGATGTGGCGGTTGATTTGGCCTTGCCAACGTGAACTTGAACCCCTCTGGGAAAGTCTACGATCTACATATTCAAAGCGATAACTATAGTTTTATTTTTAAAACCAAAATCGGAGAAAAACATGCATTAAAGAACTAGTGACACTATGAAGGAACCTCCAGCAAGTGTCAGCTGTCTAAATTTAGGTTTTCACGGCATGTAAACGCAATAAATTCTTCTCGGTTTACTTTCGGACCAGTTTGCAGTGTGTGCGCGACACTTTGCCACAAATGAGAGTGCATGCCTTCCGAAACGTCGTGGACATACTGCACACTAACACGGCGAGAAGTCCTCGGCGGTTTTAGTGCATTGGAGACCTGTTGGTCGGTCTGTTTATTTAGGGCGCTGAACATTGAGTTTAATACGTCCCTGACGCTGTTCGTACTGACCCGAATGAAGGTCTGACCGGTTTTGTCCGGACTAGAGCACGCAGAGTTGCACTAGTGAGTCACTGGGATCACAAATTTCTGTGCCCTGACACTCCACAGGGCAGCTTGCCAGACTCTCAACACAGGACTTGCGCAACCCTTTCCGTCCACTAGGGTTGCGTACTGCAAAACGTGTTACAATTCTAGCTGTGTAGTGTCGGTGATTAGTGCAGCCATAGGTGTTCCACTTTCATGATCTTCGAGTCATCATTTGTCTGTTGAAATGGCCTGTATTCAGACATATGAACACGAGTGTGCACTCTGAGCTTCCCCAATGCCTATTATACTATATGCTGTAGATACCATATCTGCATACAGCTCAGGAGCAAGTGCAGCATGTCAGAGTGAGAAAAATACTGTGTCACATACACTCTCCTCCAGAAAATATTGGTTCAATTTCACTTCAGGTGATGCAAGAACATTTACACTAACACCTTCACAAAACTCAGTACACAATATGTTCAAAATGCCACGCCCTATGTAGGCATTTCATGGACGTTCTATGGTGTGAACGGACTGTACTTTAGGATACGGTCAGGGATGTGTCAAAGTCTGATCTACATCTACAGTAGGAATATCCTTTCGCTGTATTCGTGTTATTATTTACAGAAGACAGCGTGGCAGCAGCAGTCTTTTCTTCATTTGCCAGAATACAGGTAGTCTAAAACAATATCGTAAGAGAGGTAGGAGGTAAATACAATAAATAAATACAAACCAGCTCAGAAAAATCATTCTTGGAAATGTTCCTTGGAGGCACTACTCTAACAGAGATATTCTTCAGTAATACGGTAAATACATTAATGAAGCTCTTTTGTAATGGAAGGCTGGTCTGTTATTGTACGTTGCATACACAGATGTGCTTTCGTTTCAGTTAAGGCAGTAGGAGCCTTATCAATACACGATTATGATGCACCAGTTCTCCAAATGTTTGATTTATTAATCTGAAAAACACAACAGGTTTTTGGAAGATATGATCCCGTTATAAACAAGGGAACATACTATCTTACACGAATTATATATTTTTTGGTTCATTTAGTGTATACGTATAGCTCGAAAATATTATGCATTAGGCACAGTCAAACAGTTTGAAAGCAGCAAAATACATTGCCGTTCGTAAACAAGACCTCCCATTTTACTTGCGACGTGTGACGTGATATGACGATGGGCTTTACTGATGGTACTTAACAATCTCACCGAACTCTGTTCACTGACTAACGAATATTCACTACCAGTCATTTACCGAAGATTACAGCTTCCTCTTTCGTATATATCAGTGCCAAACAACAATACAGCTGACGACTCAAAGATCCTGGAGCATCTGTATGATTATTCTTAAGAGCATATACTTAAACTGAAGACATTCTTAGTGCTATATTGCAGTGGATGTGAAAAGTGGAAGCTTATAAAACAAAATACGAAGACCATGAGAGAAAGTATGTGTATCAGACAGGAAGGAACTTCAATACGAAATTCAGTGAACATAATAATAATGAAAATGATTCGTCGGTGGTAGCAAAGCATCTTAAGAAAGAGCAGCACTCGTCATGAAACGTCACAATTATAACAATCTTCCAAATCTCAGTAGATGCAAAGCGTTGTAATATAGGAGTAAGAATGTTTCTACGCATTGCTGCAACAAATACACAAATGTTCTTGAGTCAACTGCTGTATCCTTCGTTGGCATAGATATATACGAAACAGAGTGTTACCATCCTTAGTGGGTGAATAGCAGTGGATTTTCGTTAGTCAGTGAACAGAGATTGGTGTCACTTGTAGTTCCGATCATTATACCATGTCACATGTAAAATGGAAGGCCGTTTATACGTTTGACAATATATTTTGCAGCAATCAAAATTTTGGACTGCGAGCGACGGCGTAATATGTTTAAACTACATATATTACATGGACAACATTGCAATCCAAAGCCGGCCGTGGTGGCCGAGCGTTTCTAGGCGCTCAGTCCGGAACCGCGCGACTGCTACGGTCGCAGGTTCGAATCCTGCCTCGGGCATGGTTGTGTGTGATGTCCTTAGGTTAGTTAGGTTTAAGTAGTTCTAAGTCTAGGGGACTGATGACCACAGATGTTAAGTCCCATAGTGCTCAGAGCCATTTGAACCATTTATTTGCAATACAATATGTGTATGTTATTTGACAAATAATGAGTCATGTTTTCCTTGTTTGTAGAACTTCGTAGTGGGATCAGATCTTCCCGAAACATTTTATGTTTTTCAAATGAATGAATAACATATAATGTCTATACTGACATCGTGATACATTCGCACTATGGCTTCACAGTAGATAGTAGAGCGTTGGTTATTTTTCATCCACGAAGGTGCAACAGCTACAAACAGCTGCTCACAAGAGACATTTGAATGATCTTGAATTGCTTCAGATAGTAATTGTGATCAGGATAATGTATCATGAATGTACACTGAGATTCAATAAAAAGATGCGTAAATCGCTTAACATGTCTTTGGATCGATTTGTCTTGTGGAAGGTCTGAGACTATGTTGAGCAGAAACTCCTAGTGCTTAAATAAAATCATCCTGGGCTTCCAACCGTATCAAGTGGTTGTACAGCCACAAGCTTTCAACCGAATGCTCCTCGATCATTGTCAAATGGTAACTAACTGCCTTCTGTGAATGTGTGTCAGTCCTTAAAGTGCCCTGTAAGGGCCGTCTCCGGACCTTTATGAAACGAATTTGGGGGTTTTAGGCTAAATGAATTTATAAAATTTGGGGCGAAGAATTTGTTTACGTATAGAATTAGACTGATTTTCTCTGAATGATGTGGTAGATGGATAGTTGTCCTAACTGTCGCCTATTATGTGTCTTGAGAGCATAGCGGGAAGCGTCCTTTCTAAGTCTGAAAACCTTGTGCTGAAGAGTCTGCAGTTTTTTCAGATGTGTGTCGGCGGCAATTGAAAACATTTCCGAACCGTACAAGACGGTCGGAAGTATGAGAGCACGCCAGATAGTTTCGCCTAGTGTAATAGTGAGTCGTTTTTGAAGAGTGGGTGGACCCTACAATCGGTAAAGTAGGCCACACCCATTATTGGTTGCACTGGTTACGTACGACTTCCAAGCCAATTTCTTGTCTATTGCACGACCAAGGTATTTGACTAGGTCACAGCAAGTCAAGGCCGCGACATCAATTGGGGATTGGCGGAGAGAGAGCTTGAGCTTGGTAGCGAAAACAATTGCTTGGCTCTTCCTAGCATTGATTTTCACTTTCCAGACAGTGCAACGTTAGGTGATTTTGTCCAGATGTCTTTGGACGAGCCTAACACTGAATTTTAGGTTGGGGCAGCGCTTGAATAGCGCAGTGTCATACAGGACGTTTTCCACTACCGCCTGCCTGGGTATGTCGTTGGTGTTGATAGACCACAGCACAAGTCCCAGAACTGAAACTGAAATTTAAATTTGTGGTAAGTTCCTATTGGACCAAACTGCTGAGGTCATCGGTCCTAGAATTACACATTACTTGATCTAACTTAAACTAATTTACACTAAGGACAACACACACACACCCATGCCCGTGGGAGAACTCGAACCTCCAACGGGGAGGTGAGGGGGGGGGGGGGAGGGGAAGGAGCCCCACGAACCTTGGCAAGGCACCATCAGACCGCGAAGCCCCAGAACTGAACCTTGCGAGACCCCAGCCAACACCGACTCTGTGTTGCTGCAGTGATTGCACATATTCTGGACAACTTATAGAGTCTAATATCTGTATTAAGTCATCATGCCTGGCGTGGCAAAGACCTTTTCCATGTGAAGATATATAGTGTTTTTGTTGCCCCCATCCATATGCAGCCGTAGCACTGGCTGTAACTTAACGATATAAGGCAAAGTTTCCGTTCCGCGTCCGCCGGCTGCTTTAATTTCGTGACGGACGGGATCCACGCTGTGCTCAGCTGCAAACCTTCGTCTGTATTGATGGTGTTATAAACTATTGTGACATCTACAGCTTCTTTCATTACCCTGTCACAGAAACAATTAGCATTTTTAGCTGTCGCCGGCTTCTCCGGATAACGTAGTCGCAGACCCCTCTCATGTACAATTCTCCTTTTTCCATCGTTTCCGTATTAACTGTTTTTCGACACAGTCTAGTCTGTCCAGTGACGTTACTGTGACCACCTGTCAAAAGACTGAATAAACACATTTTGCAGCGCGGCCCTCTACGAGACGTGCAGGAAGAGAGTCAGTGATGTTTAGGAAGGTACCAATAGGGATGAGTTGCCATGCCACTTCCAATGCCGTGGCCAGCTGCACTAGATTCCTCGGCTGAGGGTCCATGGCGCAAACAGCCCGATCAGATTCTCGTTTGGGTTTAATGCCAAGGAGTTTGGCGGTCAGGGGAGGACGGTAAACTCATTCTGGCGCTCTGAGAAACACGCAGGTTGACTACGAGCTTTGTGACACGCTGCATTGTCTGCTGGTAGATGCCATCCTACCGAGGAAAACCCAATTTCATTTGGGGGTGGGCATCGTCCCCAAATATATATGTATGCTTGTGTTGATCCATTATGGCTTTCAGCATGACGAGAACCCCCGGGAATACCACGAAAACATTTGCCAGACCATAACGCTCCCTCCTACGGCCTGGACTCTTCTGACAATTGTTGCAGGGCATTTGCTTTCAGATATTTCACACCGTAAACGCCAGCGGCCATCTGTCATCTGAAAAGGCCACCTGCCACCACCCAGTGGACTTCCAGTACTGGCGTGCAAATTCCATCATTTGTCGCCGATGAACAACAGTCAGGTGCCTGTTGCAGAGGCCCACACACAGCAGCGTTCGCTGAATGCTCGTAGAGGAAACACTGTTGGTAGCCCCATGGTTCATCTGGACAGTCAGTTAATCAACAGTTGCACATCTATCGGCCCGTGCACATCTCGCAGCCATCGTTCACCCCTGTCATCTATGGCCTTCTGTACATCACAGCTGCCTCGGCATCGGTTTTGGATAGTACCATTTTGCAACGCACGACATACGTACTTTACAGTGGCATGCGTGCAGTTTACAAACTTACCCGTTTCGGAAATGCTTGCACCCTTGGCTCAAAAGCCAATGATGGAGGCCTTATGGCGTCAGACAGATTGCCCAGTTTCCGCATTACGACATCGACTACACTGTTTTCTGCGCCTCTCCGACATGTGTTACATACCCTCCACTGCTAGTGCTGCCTCCTGCCGTCTGTGAGTGATTGTTGCACTTCACTTTGACGTCAAACGTAGGCAGTGGTCACATTAATGTGACTGGACCGTGTATTTCATTCTGTTGTGTTTCTGATTGAACGGGGTCATTGGACTTTCTTTGTGCTCTGCTTGCTCCTTTTGTTTATCTATCAGCGAGGCGTCTTCGATTTTAGTGCCTCGGCGGTGGAACAAAGTTGCTCGATCCAGTGTCAAAGTTGCGGAGCGCGCCATCCAACCAACCTCCAGCTAGCAGCTCAGAGCGGAGGGCGCCTCTGACGAGGCGGTTCTGACGGGCGGAAAATCTCGCCTCACTTCTTGTCACGTCAGCTCAGCTCGGCAGTCACGGAAGTTGGAGTACTCCGTGTCCCCGCGAGGGGGTATGCGGGCCAATAGTTCACAGAAAAACGCACTCAGGCTTCATGAAATATTCACGGCAGGGATCCCACTAGAAACTCGAGTTTGCCTTAAGGAGGGAATTTTACGCCGCTTCAAGTCCATTTTTCTGATGTTTAAGGTAGCCGAAGAGCTGCAGCATGAAAATTAAACGCCAACTTCTCCAGCTACTTCGTAACCTTCGCATTATTTATTATCTCAGAGTTTGGTGCAGCCATGTTACTGTTCGACTGAAAGGCGCCAAGTGATGGAAATAATATCCACTCATACAGCGGATGTAATATTCCTGGCCTCACAGCCATCATATTTATCCTCAAGAAGCACTTCTTAGAACAGTTGAGAAGGCAGCAGTGGAAAGATGAGGTAATTTGGTGTGATGTATTCGGTATGTGTATTATGAGCAAGACCATCTAAAGCGTGGTCCTCCTCCGCGATTGGCTGCTGTGTTCCGATAGCGCCACAAAATGGTAAACATCTGTTGTTAATATTGGAAAAACTAGACAGTGAATTTACTTGCATTTCATATAAAGCATCTTTCAGTAGCAGGCTATCATTCCATAATTTCAAAAGTGTTATTTACCATCAGAATAATAAACAACTCCTAAACGAAAAGGTAGACGAAGCACTTCGGAGATCCTCGGATCTCGCCTAACTTGGGTGTGGGGGAGGTGATTTGGCTATAAGATCAGAGCTCGGAAGTGTCTCAGAGGACGGACATGTTGTCTTTCGCGGGGTCGGTTTCAGTTAAGACTTAATTAGCAATCTCTGGTTTGTAAATATGAGAGCTCGATAGGCAGTCTCGGAGGACAGACATGGTGACTGCCGCGGTCGGTTTCAGTTAAGACCTAGTTAGCAATCTCTGGTTTGTAAATACGAGAGCTCGATCGTGGTCTCGGGGGACAGACATGTTGTCTGCCGCGGTCGGTATCGGCTAAGAACTTAATTAACAATCTCTGGTTTTTGAACATGTAATTGAGAACTAGTTGAATAGTAATTACGCAAAGCCGCAGTTCATTATTTTGTTTACTCTGTGTGAAAGTGTGACGAAGGGAAATTATTTGTGATTCGTAAACTGGATTGTAATTGCGCAGTTTCTCGCCTCAGAATAACGGACTCACGGTCTACGTGCGGTTTTCTGCGTAAAGGACAACAACTGTAGAAGACTGCAGGTTGGTGAACATTGTTCAGAATTTTTGCGTTCCACTCAGGGCGGAGGAAGGAACTAGGCACCGCGTGTGTAATGCGATCTTAGTATCAATGAGATCAGTGGCACGCCATCTGAGGAAACACAGAGGATGGATGAAGAAAGGAAATTTTCGAGGGAAAGGATTTACCATACGCACAAAAATCCCTCTCACTATCCCTCTCTGTTTCATTTCCCGTACGGATTTCGGGGGAATTTGCCGTTAGAGATAAAATTTTCGCTCACTCTCGTTATTCTGGCAAAATGCACGCTGTTATTGTTATTGTAGTCTTCAGTCCGACATGGGTGCAGCTCTCCATGCTAGGCTACCCTGTGCAAACTTATTCATTTCCGATGATGAAAAGTCCTCGGGTTTTCAGCAGCGTAGTAGTTTTGAAGAGTATCATACTCATCATCTCCTGGCTAAACGTTGCGGTATTTTAACACAAACACCCGACTCGAAGCCTGAGAGGTTTTTATAAATAGTATACGCCGAGAGAGTATACATTCTCTTTATTCTGCATAACTTCTGCAACCTACATCCATTTAAACGCGCTTGCTATAGTCAAGCCTTGATCTCCCACGATAATTTTTACTCACCACACTTCCTTCCCAATACCAAATTGACTATTTCTTGATGCTTCATGACGTGTCTTATCGACGTATACTTTCTTTCAGTCAGGTTCTGCCATTAGTTTCTTTCCTTTCCATTGCCTTTCAGCATCTCATTAGTTATCCTGTATACATGTGTTGTTACATTCCAGATAAATACCATCCAAAAAGACTTCCTAACACTTAAATTTATATTTGATGTAAAAAATTTCTCTTTTTCAGGACCGTTTTCTTGCAATCGGTAGGATGTACACTTCGATCATTTTCAGTTATCTACTCAGCGCAGCAAACGTTCTCCGATCGTTCATTACTCGGAGCGTTCCATTTGCCAATAAATTATTAAAAGATTGTCAGGCGTTGCGTAGAGTTCTAGAGATTTAAGTGAATTACCATAGCAGTGATTTTTCAAAAGTACAAGGACGGGTGCACTTAAAAGTTCAAAACGCACACGTTCGTTCACATCATTAACGCGCTGGATGACGTGACGATTACAGCCCCTCGACGAACTACGCAGAGTCAGCAAGCGCCAATTGCAAAGTAACTAAGGGTGCTGTTATTAACCAGGCGCCAAGCAGTGTTACAGGATCACCACAAAAATATGCAACCGAAATACTCATCGGGCACCTTCAGTAATCCTCGTATATTATACTGCAGCTATTGTGATTGTTGCAGGAGTCGAATGGACGATCGACTGTAAAAAAGGAATGAAACGAATTACCAAACTATGGCTATCAAGATCGATATGCAGAGGCATGCTTTATTATTTCTGCATCGAACTGCTCCTAGACTTCCTGATCGGGGACGAGCAGGCGGAGGATTCTGTTTCATTCACGGAAGACTTCGTGCTGACAGTTTGGGAGATTACAGGTACATCTGCACCGTACCGTATGTGGCGATCTGTACATGGTTTCCCACAATCATTATTCCTCCCATCCTATTTCATGTGTGGACGATATATTGATGGCCGATGGTCAGTAAAGCTGTGTATAGCCAGAATTTGTCTAATTTTGCGCTGTGGTCATTACACTAGTTACAAGTGGCAGGAAGTAGTGTGTTTCTTTACTGTTATGGAACGTAAGCTCTCGCGATACACAGTGCCTTTCTTGAAGCGGCTCCCACTTGAGTTTTCTAACGTTTCTGAGACGTCCGGTTGCTGATTAAACGAAACCGAGCTGAAGAGTGCAATTCTTCTTAGAACCTTCTCTCTCTGACCCTTAATTTTCCTTGGTAATGGTCTCATACCTACAAATAACGGTGTCAGTATGGAGATTACGATACACCATTTGTCGATATTCATGATTTATTTAATAGAGAAAAAAGCTAACATGTTTCAGGAAGACATGACCCCTTTTATAAACTTCAATAAACAAGAAAAACATGACACACTATTTTACATACTAACAGACACATATGCAGTATAAATATCTTAATAGTTGTCTACCACCACACACAATCGAACGTAAAAGACTCTCCATTTTGCACATAACATGGTATAATAAACGAAATTAATGGTGGTGCTTAAAAATCTCACAGACGTCTATACAATGGCGAACGAAAATCCACTGTCCACCACATGTAACGCCCTATTTCATATCTAACTAGTGATATGGCTGTCGATTCAAAGACCTTCAGACATCTGTATGTCTTTATTATAACAATACCTAAAAACATTAACTATAAAGGGCAATTCAGCTGCCCCTACCGATAGGTTTTATGCAACCTGCAACGGCTTCAGAAACTATGTATGAGATTTTCATAGTCTCTCACTTGTTACATGTGAACTGTTGGTCATACAGAAAAAATGAACGAGACCTTTTTGTAGGAAGTTTAAACAAGTAACGTTTATACTGGGATATGTTTTTACTGGAGGCCACAGATTTCGAGTTATTCAAGAAAAACGCATTTGAAGGTCAATTTTATACATTTTTTTGAATAATTCGAAACCTATAGAGAAAATGTATCCAAGTAAAAATTTTAACCATCTTAAATGTCCTACAAAAAGGCCCTGGGCTTTTTTTCTGTAGGACTAATAGTTTGCATGTAGTGAGCGAGAGAATATGAAAATCTTGCATGTGGTGTTTAAAGGTGTCGCGGGTTGCATAAAACCCATCGGTAGGGGCAGCTGAATCACCTCATATTTACTCTGTGGCTCTGGGCCCTGCTGCCCACTTCCACTTCAACTAATTTTGATGCACTGCAATACGTTACTTTCAATTATTAATACTGCTTTCCTTACACTTTACGTTAAAGGGTCCAGTCTACATTTTCAGTTGATCTTCTGTGGACTTACATATTTTGTAACTGTCGAAGCAACATTTTCTCTTATTTCGGTCATAGTAATATTATTATTCACTGAATGCCATTAATTTTTTTACTTTCCAGATACGAGTTCTACAGTTCTACAGAAGCGTCAAGGCCAGCGGCCTGAATAGAGGCATCCACTGTATTACTTGACTTGTATTGGAATCGTTATACTGAAAGACATTGATTATATTGCTTGTCGCCCTTTTCTTGCGACACATCTGTATTTCTCAAAGTTAGGTATTGTCACCTATTTTCTGTAATAAAAACTCATTAATACGATTTGCTTGAATTGTTGTCTAGCGATACGAGAAAGCGGGTTTCCTAGGCACCTCATATTTGACGAGAAGGCAGGATACAACATTAGGTGACCTGAAGAGAGACATACGTGGACATCAGTTTCAGTCCGACGTGGAAGTGTAAGAATGGGTGAACTTGTGGATCCGTCAAGGTCGACGGCATTGTACGAGTGTCAAACAGCAGTTGATCGTCTCGTCTCCTAGTGGGATAAATGCCTCAGCGTATGTGGTGATTAGTTTGGAACCATTCCATGGTCCCGTTTTGGCAGGTGCTCGGTTTTCATTCGATTGGCTCTTATATTTAGTATATATTAAGGAAATGACTGCTAATGATCTCTTCTGTGCAGATACCCATCAGGCTGGAACTCTTACGGGAATCGGCGAAATGCCGCGATTAATGAGGATAATGGGCAATGGGCACAACATTCGTAGTGTGTGGATAGGTTGAGAATCTGGGTCTGACTGGAGGCATGCTGGGGTAGTCCGCGCTATGGCGATAACCACTGCATCCGGATGGCGCATCTGCCTTTTAAGCAGGAGACCCGGATTCGAATCCCGGACTGGCACAAGTTTTCAACTTCCCCCATTGATTTAAATCAGTACCCACTTGCAGCCAACGTCTGTAATTCCTTTGTGTTTGGTTATATTTAATAGGGGGCAGTATGGAACTTTATCGATGTCTTGTCGGACGTCAGAAAGTATGGCATTAATCGTGGAGTCACTATCAACAAACTTCCGTATATCGCCAGCCAATAGAGATAGCTGGGTTTCAGTATAATTGGCGATTGCGAAATACATGTTAGTTCCTACGAACGAGTTGTTCTGTTTCCAAAAAACTCATCATCTGTGAGCACAAACTATGTTCTAGAATTCTAAAGGAAACTTGTGTACACTCAATATAGAATGAAAGCGCACATGATGGCTCTGACAAGATACAACAATAGTGTAATGATGACAATATGTCGGTTACTATTACCAAAACAACCTATGAATTGCTGAAATACTCATTTCCCGTAGCTGAAATCAAGACGTACATTTAAAAATTGTACCAACCGAAAGGCAGACAACACACAGGATTTACAAACATTGATGAAACGTTGAGTTTCCATCGTTTTCTTACATTGGCTGCTACCAAAGCGAATAAGATACTACAAAAGTGGTCACTGTAGGTACTACAAGGTACAAATTGTTCTTATGATTTAGATTCTTACGATTCTATGTACATTATGAAACGCCGCGAAAGTGAACAAGAACCAGTCTGAGTTCGTAATGAAATCCTCATGATAGTTGCTCTGCTAGTCTCGTCGTTCTGCGTGTAATTTCCATGCAGTTAACAACACTTATTTGGCAAGGTGAGAGCCGAAACTCCATTTTAGTCCTAGACACACGCAGGGTAAGAACGATTAAAGCACAAAAGCACACAGAATAGAGATCACCCAACTAATATACAAACGGTACTGACGAATACCCCCTCTCCTCCATCTTCACCAATTTTCACTTTGTTGACGCAATAAGCTCGTTTGGTATCAAACAATGTCCGAGACACCCCTGTCTGGGTCTCTGAAGGTGCTTCAGAAAGAGTAAGACCAAATTAGTTTTTACACGATGATTTGAAACAATTCACTGAGGTCCAAAAAGTGATTTATACAGACCAAATTTTAGGTGCGTACTCTAAATTCTGTTACGGAAAATGGCAAAGCATCATTATCGAAATACGCTTTACATACACAAATCACCTAACGATACTCTAACTGGAAACTCTAGTATCAGTTTAGAAGAGAAAAATGTTTGCACTAGATCTTTCAGTGGTGAGTGTTGACGAACAATCTTTAGTTTTCTCTCAATTTAGATGTGTTAAAAGTAGTAATAACAATTGCTGTTATGTACTTCTGTGTACCCAATGCTATAAACTGTAATAAATTAGGAAAGAAAGGACCGAGACTATTATTCGTAAGCAGATAGTTTAGGTTGTAGACTGAAAATTTAACTATCGAATAGTTATGTGGCAGCAATAGGAAAAAAGAGAAAGAACAGTTATTTCTTTAAACGTAGCACGTACGGTATTATACGGTGTTCAGTTACCTACACAGTTGGTCTGAAGGAGGAGAGAGAACAAGTTTGAAAATATTATGTACAATAATACAGCATATGTTGCGAATACGGAAATAAATTTCACTTTCAGTTTATCGTATTGTGCAGTTAAATGTATTTTGATAAAAGTGTATTCATCAGATTCCGTGTTCTCCATGTGTACAAAAATATTGTCTTTAGCTGCGGGAGGAATGTTTTTTGAATGTTATCATCACATAGCATGATGACGATGACCTGCCGAAACCAGTATCAACATTTTTGTAATAATTGGCTAATCTGACAACATAAAAAATTACTGAAGAAAACATTGTTATTTAAGGTATCATTAGTTGTTTGGGGACTTTAAATCTGTTTGGTACTATAGAGTTTAGATAAATTTTAGCGAACTATGATTTACAGAACTCACCAGTGATGTTAAACAGCTGCGGAGAGCCATCTCGGAAAGCTTCACTCGACTTTGGCAGCACGAGTAGCGCCCCCAAAAAACTGAAATAAGAAAAGTTCGATAAGCATCTTACAGTGAACTATTCGTAATTTCATAAGCTACGGCCGCGCAGGATTAGCCGAGCGGTCTAAGGCGCTGCAGTCATGGACTGTGCGGCTGCTCCCGGCGGAGGTTCGAGTCCTCCCTCGGGTATGGGCGTGTGTGTTAGTCCTTAGGATAATTCAGGTTAAGTAGTGTGTAAGCTTAGGGATTGATGACCTTAGCAGTTGAGTCCCATAAGATTTCACACACATTTGAACATTTTGAACATAAGCTACGGTTTGTAACTGTTCTTTCAGCTTTATTTCTTGTTTAATGTTACTAAGTCACCTTATTGCACCGAAACTGATAGTTACAATAAATCCCGTACCTATTGTACTGTTTTCCGTATTAATAATGCAGATTATGCGACACATGTGTTTTAACCTTACTTGTTCTTTGCGTTATGTAGTGGACGTGTGTACACCGTATATCGCCGGTAACTCGGCAGTTAAGCGCCGTGAAAGGATGTGTGTGATGTAAACTACCTGCTCGACAGGAAAGAAGCACAAGTTGCGACCCTGCAGGCGCATCCACGTGTCTGCTGGTTTCTTAAAGCGGTCCGTTTCTTTTGTAACGTGTGTAAAGGTCGAGGACGGGATGCCTAATGCATCAACAACATAAACGCTTTGGTAGGGTGTAGTGGCCGGTCTTGTCTCGCACATTCGAATATACATCGTCCCCGAGAGGACAAAAGGAATAAACTATGGTCATAACAAAACTTGCTGTCTACAGTAACTATGAAGTTGTTGAAAATAACGACTGTTCATTATTCATTTTCACAGCGGTGAGGCAAGAAGCACGAGGCCGAATGTTTTTCATAAGCACGAAGGCAATCTGTTTGTAATCGAAATGATGCTATAAGAGCACTCAAAGTTTATCGATAGACAGACTGCCAGGACGGTCTATCATTGAAGACTGGAGGTGTGGCATCAGCGACGGCGCACTGATAAGATAAACTGCCAAAAATATTCTAATATCGTATGCTGCTGATGTTATTGTTACGTTAGACTGTAGCATGGCGCTACCGACACCTGTGTATACTGGAACAGCTGCACACGGGGTCTTGTTTCCCAATCACAGTTGCCCTAGATGCAGTGCCCGGTCGATGGACTGACCCATTCGCCTTCCGTACCACATGCACCAGTGACAGATTTAGGAAGTAAATTAGAGCACTGATTATTATGCGGATATTTTAACCGTTTAAGTGACACTGGTAAAAATATACACCACTCGTCTTGAATGCTGTTATCGCTTTATTTACTACAAATAATCGATTGTACTGTTATTAATCTTTTCTCTGTAGTTTGTGTGATAAGTAATGAATACCAATTTTATGTTTCTAAGTTGACAGGCTTGAGATATCAGCGGACAAATTTGTAATAGTATGAATATTTACCGATAGCCTTTGAGGCTCTCGTCTTCAGAGCTGGTTTCGTGTTCAGCTACCATTTGTCGCCTGTGGATTTACTGTTCTGATATAAATGACGGTAAGTTCGATACACAGTAAGATTTCCTGCTTTCGAAAGTATAATATCAGTACAGGAGTCGCTTTTAAGAATATTTACAGCTGCCTTTCTTCAGCGCCGTTCATGTAAGCAAATAGATTGTCGTGAATCTAGTTCCTAGTTACATCCGATTTTACTGATTACAAGCTGTAAGTAGGCTGTTTAGGTTTTCTTATTGGTAACGCCACTTGGCGCTCTGTATGAAAATCACTGGCTGTGCCGTGTGCAATCTGTGGCTAGTTTGCATTGTTGTGTGCCATTGTAGTGTTGGGCAGCTGGATGTTAACAGCGCGTAGCGTTGCACAGTTGGAGGTGAGCCGTCAGCAGTGGTGGATGTGGGGAGAGAAATGGCGGAGTTTTGAAATTTGTAAGACTGGATGTCATGAACTGCTATGTATATTACGATTTTTCAACACTATTAAGGTAAACACATTGTTTGTTCTCTATTAAAATCTTTCATTTGCTAACTATCCCTAGCAGTAGTTAGTGCCTTCCGTAGTTTGAATCTTTTATTCAGCTGGCAGTAGTGGCGCTCGTTGTATTGCAGTAGTTCGAGTAACCAAGATTTGTGTGAGGTAAGTGATTTGTGAAACGTATAGGTTAATGTTAATCAGGGCCATTCTTTTGTAGGGATTTTTGAAAGTCAGATTGCGTTGCGCTAAAAATATTGTATGTCAGCTTAAGCACAGTCATGTATAATTGTTCAAAGGGGACGTTTCATATGTCGACCTTTAGCCGAGGATACCTCACTGGAATCTTCTGATTTTTTCTTGTAGTTTGTGTAATTAGTGTAGATTTTGTTTATTGCTAGCGCGTAATTGTAGAGAGAATCTCCTTTGCAGTTGCAGTCTTTCATTGTTGTACAGTAAAACAGTTGTGGCATGCATGTAGATTAGCACCAAGTATTTCGCAGCTGCGCTTGCAATTAACTAGATATTATTTTCAGTTCTATGTTAATGTGTTCTCTTATTTTTGCTCTTCAAATTGTGTTTTTATATGTTATCGTATGAAATATTGTGACAATAATGGCGTGTGAAAAACGTAATACTAGGCTCCAAAGTAAACTGAGAAATGACAGTGAAGACGAAAGCAGTGTGTTAGCGCCACCATGTAATGAATTAACTAACGTTCAAAGTAGTAATTTGGTAATTGTGCGTAGGGAAATGGGGCGGGCTGCAAATAATTGTGTAGGCAGTGAAACAATTAGTGAACAGGGAAGCATTATCGATCGATCGGTTGGCAACAGCTCGCCTCAGGATTCCGAAATGACAGGACACAATCTTGCAAATACTGTAGATTCAGGTTTTGCGTCCTCACCGTTTTCTCAAATAAATCAAGACACATTTTCTGCTTTTCAAAATGCGAATATTGCCGTTTCAAATGTATTGCCGAATAGCACTGAGGAGCATGTTTCAGACACCAGTGCACTGTTATTACAGTTAATGCAACAAATGGAACAAAGGCTACAAAAGTTAGACACAACGCTTGAACAAAATCAGAAACAAATGGGACAAAATCTTCAAAAGTTAGACACAATGGAACAAAATCTTGAAAAGTTAGACACAATGGAACAAAATCTTCGGAAGTTAGACACCACGCTTGAACAAACACGTGAAGATTTTCTACTAACGAGTTACATAACATAGAATCGAAATGTCAAAAAGTCTGTAATGACGTAAAAACACAAATTTGTGAGCATTTTCAACCTATTTTTTCGCGGCATGAAAATGCATTACAGAATCACGAAGCAGCCATAAAAGAACTGCAAACTATTGTTCATGAAAATCATGAGACCTTGCAAGCTAAAATTGACTCAGTTGCATCTATCGATTCGGTTACGCAACTTGCAAAAACTCAGGAAAACTTAAAGGACACAGTAGATACTCTGAAAATTGGTCCAGAAAGACACATGGAGGAAATTAGTTCATTATCAGAGAAAGTCGCCGAACTTTCGGATCAGTTCACTAACTTATCTGCAAAGGTAGATGATGATCTGAATGACACAAGACCTGTAGCCATCACTGACACAGAAGAGTATGAACAAATTAAGAAATTCAAACAAAATCAGAATCAAATTAATACGCAACACAAAAGAGAAATCCGGGAAGTACAAGATCAGTTGGCACAAGTAATACAAACATTACACATTTCAGAGGACACTCGCACTCCAACACGGGAAGAGGGACTTAGAAATACGAAAAAGCCACAAAATAAAAACACAGGGCATTTTGGAAATTATGAAAGAAATTGGCAAGGTGCACCGAATTTTGAGATGGAACCGCCGACACCACGTAACAATGACCGATATGCTACTCGCCGACATGATGATTTTGACTATAGCTGTTCATTACTACATGTAAATTCAAAACATTTAAGAATTCTGGCAACGACATTCATCCACAAGCGTGGCTTCATCAATTCTCTCATTGTTTCCCCCCCAACTGGTCATTAGAGCACAGATTAGAATTTATGTGTGGGTACTTAGAGAATGAACCAGCTGTAAGAATGCGATCGGTCATTCACGATTGCCACAGTGAAGGAGAATTTTATCATGCCTTCCTCTCAGCATATTGGTCTCAAGCCACACAAGACCGAGTCAAACATAGCATCATAATGATGAAACATTTCGAAAAATCAGAATTTTCCAGTCTTGTGAAATATTTTGAAGACATGTTGCACAAGAATCAGTACCTGTCAAACCCATACAGCCCCTCAGAACTCATCCGCATTTGCTTAATCAAATTACCTGAACATTTACGACATATTATTTTGGCAGGACGTTGCAAAGACGACATTGAAGCTTTTCAGGGACTCTTACAAGAATTAGAAATTGACACTGACAATCGTGGAACGCGAAAACAGGAACACAACAATTACAAGTCACATCCGTCGCTATTCCACGATGAAAGAAATAATAACTGGATACGACAAGGCTATTCTCACAATACAAATCGTGACCAAAACAGACACCACCCGAATGACAACCGTTGGCAGAGTAGTAATAATTACAGGGAAAGATCACCTCTCCGCAGTAGTAACTATCACAGAGACAATCAAAGAAACAGACAATATGGGAACCAAAATAATTATTACCAAGGGAGACAGAATAACTTCAGACGCAACAGCCCACCACGCAGTTACGATTCCGGGAGAAATTCTCCACCACATGACCGACAAACAAGAAACAATGTAAACTACCGACAAAGTGACAGACCTGAATTCCATCAGAACTGGTGAGCTTCAAACAGGGCAGGGCCTTCTCGGCATGGTGAATTTGTAGAAGTTAGGTCTCCTAATCCCAATAACGACGCACGCCAACAAAGAGACAGACAATGACTCGCACCGCAGGCAGCCGCGTGCGCCAGCTGGCTCAGTGAAAAATAACATAGACGCTAACCTTGAGAAAAATTTTACCATTCCTTACCGACGTATACAACATGATAATTGCTTTGAAGTTGAAACTCTGCGCACTAGGAAGAGTAAAGGTTTACACCACATTTCACATGTAAAACCGTTTATTGAAAGATAATCTGTTTTTTACCTTTGTCATTGCCATAAAACTTTTCACTTCACGTTTCTAGTACTTTGTCACACTTAGAAACTGTTAACATGCAACTATGTTTTAAAATAAACTATCCAGTCTAGAACCTATGGAACATATTTAGACAATAATTACGAATGCATTGTTATAGTGAACAGAAGACACAGTGTTATTGTGTGTGTACATTCTTGCTTGTTAGTTGCATGATTACGTAACGACTATAAGGCTTACATACTTAGAAAATATACTGCTAATGAGATTTTATTGCAACATTTTGGTTTACTTGAAAAGATACTCTTTATTTGAAGTACATTCGGTGAGATTAAAGATGACTTAGCATTTGGTTTCTGTGATAGCTACACGATTATATCACGACACTAATAATATGTGACACAATTTACATTGTTGCTTTTGTGGTGTATCTGTTTTATATCTGCACAGTTTTTCTGTATTATTCTGGAAAGTAAAACATGTTTTAGTAGTAACTTTTGTGGTATAGCTACAATGAGACAGCCTTTTTCGTAGCACAACAATACATCACATTATAGTACTTTCTTGATCACAGTAAGGTACGTAACAACTACGATATATATACGCAAAGCATTTCACTTTCGTTTATGATGAGGTAAGTACATTGACTTCAGCAGAACTTTGTTTACAGATGACGATAGCTACGACACTTCCACAGAATTATCTTACAGCAAGACGCACATTTAGCGCTACAGGACATGCATTTGAGCGATTAATTTTGTACTTAAACCATTTATTTTTCAAGATTTTTGAATTACAAAGAAAGTTTTCCATGATACATTTCATTCCATTGCTGTAATCTGTAACACCTGAGGGTATAATTACATTAATCCTCAGGGGGGTACACGCTTACATTGTGTACCATGTGTGTGGCAAGCACAAGGAGCCCTAGCCAATATGGTATTTGCTTATACAACTTTACACACTGGTATCATATTTCTCTAACACATAAATTACACAGCTATCTGATAATTTAACTGAGAGAGAGACAAACATTTTTTTTACTACATCAGTGACAGATGTTTGCGTAATTACACAGTTGGATAACTTCACACTTACGAAATTGTATTTTGTCTGTACTTTGTGCACTGTTCATATTTTTTCGGAACCACTGTGATACTATGAGAGCTTTGAATGATGTATTTGGCATGGGATCATGATTTTTAAAGTACGTTTGAGGTAGATGACACTATTGAAATGAGCAACAGAATTTTTTTTAGGTTTTGACATTACTACAGAAAGCTACGACGTTTTTGAGATTTGACTGAAGTGTAATGTTATTTTTATGATGACGATGTGTATTATGCTGTTGAGGTATGTTTATGATCAATAAGATGATGCTACCATAAATGAGGAATTTGATTATGCTACGTATTTATTTTGATGAAATGTTGAAGAAGTGTCGACGAATACATATATGATTAATGAGTAGTGGTTAGGGACTCTGATTTGTGGAAAAGTATGCTGGAAACCAAGAATCGTACTATAAGAGTTATGAAATGTGTGTAAATGCGCGAATGTATCACAGTGCCGATGAAAACTTTTTGAACACTGTTATATTCATAGGATTTTGTTTCTACACATTTGCAACGCAAATTCTCGACCTGTGAAATTTTTTTATATGAGACTGTCAGTGTAATGCAAACTGGTGTCGTAAATATTTCAGTAAGAAAGTTAAGTGACCACCTTCACGTAATGAGTTGTGGGCACCCAGCCGCGTGACAGTCACCTGGAAAAGACCATTAGTGTGTGCCTTTCAGAGGCACAGGTGGAGAAAAAAAAAAGGGGCCATTATCCTCGCTATTGACGTTCCTTTGTAGAAAGCATCGCAAATACGGCACGCTCAAACTTGAAAACATATAATAACACTGTGGAGCTCTTAATTTATGATATTTACTGAAATGCCTAATGAAATGACGAGAAATATTTTTATGTCTATACACCTGATTATGACTACTGTCTTTCCAGTTGAGAGATTTTTTTTACTGCCTTATGAAATGCCATATGGCTAATGAATGATGCTTCATGCCTTCCTTTGTACGTATTTGCTCATTTTCTTTAATATCTAGTTTCTAGCTGCACTGCAGCATTGGTTATTATAAAATTTAATAGATGTACTAATATCACTATTTTCTGTCTACAGACCCGGTAAAGAATGCGTTTATGATATACTTTCTTAGAAAAAAGAGCACAAATAGACATTTACCTTCACAGGAATTGCATAAATAATTTTTTTAATGACTTGGTAACTTTCTTGCAGAGTAAGTTTTTGTGATGCATCACTCTAGTGTTAAGATGTGACATAGGTATTGAACATGGCCATTTTTAGTGTAATATTTTTTCTGCTTGAGCTTTGTCATGTTTAGGTATAAGTTATTTCATTTGCTGCTGCTGTTTGCCAGGCATAGTGCTACTAAATTTCACTTTGTATTACTCTGTTAAGCTAGTTTTACTACTGATTTATTTTTCTTGTTGCTGCACATTGGCTCATATTAGTTGTAATGTTGCATTCCTTGGTAATTTAGATTTACTGTAGCTTGCTTTGACAATTTACATTTTTTTTTCATTGGCGTTTGTATTAATTGTTTTATGCTGCTGCATTGCCTTGTCCCTTAGTTTAGCATCTGAGCTCAGTAGATTTAAGTTAGCTTAAGAGGGGATAGACTATATAAGAGAACAAGTTGCGATGAATTGGAAGAAATGCATTGAGAAGTTATACGAAAAAAGTACAGAAAGCAGGTATAGATAGGACTTTTTGGGAATAATGATGAACGAAGGGAGATCTCCAAGAAAAAAAAGGTTTTGTTTGCAAAATACTGCAGTACCAAATGTCACACTGAAAACGAACCCTGTCTTTCCTTTTGTATTATTCTGCTATATGTTTATGTACCCTTATGTATTTGTCTTTTTCCTGTCTTTATGTGTTTATCTAATAAGAGTTATGTTGTAGAATTTTTCTGATAATATGTTATTTACTTTGTAAAGATGTTTAGACATTATTTATTCTGTTTTGTTTCAATGCTCATATGGGAAATTAATGTTTCGTAAACTATTCTCATTATTTTGTATATTTACTTATGTCATAATTCCTGTAACACTGATGTATATGTTTATTTCTATTCTTTTGTAAAGCCTGTGTAACTACAAATGTTATCTGTGCTGTTATGTTCTTTAATGATGTATTTTGTACCTTTGTTATTGTATTCTTATGTTATAAAATTGTAATTGACACCAGTTCATCAAATTAAGTAACTTGTAAGTTACATTTCACTGCACACGTTTCTGTTGGTCATAATATATGGACAATATGTGAGAAGTAGGGACTGATAGTGTTTGTACATGTGTTAATAATTCAGCGAGGGACTGATTAACAGCATTGCTGGTTCGAAGGACAATTCAAAAACTTTGTGAGTGCACAAGTGGTGGTTTATGGACTTGCTATATTCTCCACAAGACTCTTCGATGGTGATTGTGCACCTACACAGTCACAGCAGATGGCTGCTGGCCATCTCTACAAGGACTACAGTGGGTCTACACCTTTGATGATCCATCAATACCATTATTTCTACAAGGACTGCAGTGAGTCTGCACCTTTGGTGGCCCAATAATACCATACTCTCTACCAAGACTATACTGGGTCTGCTCTGTGATGACCTACCTACTAATATTCTTCAAAACTTCGACTGACTCTGCTGTGGGTTTGCTCTGGTGTGCCCCATTACCTGTCTGCATGTCAAGAGTCAGCACTGTCTTTCCGTTGGAAGGACAACACTACTTCTTCAAGATTGCATGGAAATCCATTACTTCCGTGTGCATTTTCTTTTACTGCTCAGACTTTGAGAAAAACACTGCAACTTTACTGTGATGAATGATCAGGACTGTCTTTATGGACTGTGAGAAAATTTTAGCTTTTGAGCAACATTGTATCAATAAGTGTGCTCATTTGATTTCTTTGTTATTGTAATTATGAAAATTTTTTTCAAATCTGTGTTGGCCACTGCCCAAAACAATTTGTAAAATTTTTTGTGGGGAGCTTGAGGGCTATGTAAGTAGGCTGTTTAGGTTTTCTTATTGGTAACGCCACGTAGCACTCTGTATGAAAATCACTGGTTGTGCCGTGTGCAGTCTGTGGCTAGTTTGCATTGTTGTGTGCCATTGTAGTGTTGGGCAGCTGGATGTTAACAGCGCGTAGCGTTGCGCAGTTGGAGGTGAGCCGCCGGCAGTGGTGGATGTGGGGAGAGAAATGGCGGAGTTTTGAAATTTGTAAGACTGGATGTCATGAACTGCTATGTATATTATGATTTTCCAACACTATTAAGGTAAATACATTGTTTGTTCTCTATTAAAATCTTTCATTTGCTAACTATGCCTGTCAGTAGGTAGTGCCTTCCGTAGTTTGAATCTTTTATTTAGCTGGCAGTAGTGGCGCTCGCTGTATTGCAGTAGTTCGAGTAACCAAGATTTGTGTGAGGTAAGTGATTTGTGAAACGTATAAGTTAATGTTAATCAGGGCCATTCTTTTGTAGGGATTTTTGAAAGTCAGATTGCGTTGCGTTAAAAATATTGTATGTCAGTTTAAGCACAGTCATGTATAATTGTTCTAAGGGGACGTTTCAAAGGTATGAAATGATTCTAATGAAGAATGGACATTGCACATACTATTGTTTCACAAATTAATCTCGCAAATGTTAGCCGCTGGGATAACATTATTTACGCTGACAATGCTGAAAATACGCAACATGACGAAAATGAATTATTGAGTCGTTTTCGTTAGTTTTATAGTTAGAGGGGTCATACTGACATTCGTGAACATTTCTTTTATATCTATAAGAGTGACTTCACGGAGGTGTCACAGCTTCAAGTCAGATGGCCGGCCTCTGTGACCGAGCGGTTCTAGGCGCTTCAGTCCGGAACCGCGCGACTCCTACGGTCACAGGTTCGAATCCTGCCTCGGGCATGGATGTGTGTAGGATTCGAACCTGCGACCGTAGCAGTCGCGCGGTTCCGGACTGAAGCACCTAGAACCGCTCGGCCACCACAGCCGGCGAGGTTGGCACTGTTAGTATCCTGCAGATTTTTCCAAACCTTTTCAGCACAAATTTTGTGGCCCTAAATTTTGTGCCCCTACTTCATTGGTTTGAGTGTTTACCACTCCATCACTTATGATGAAATTAGTAATACGTAATAAAGTGAGCAGTTTCCTTGATTACCAAACAGTACACAACGACATATACGTATATTCATTGTTTTTCTGGATAAAATGTTTTCTCACTTAAAGGGTTAATGTGGCAGTTTACGACACTGCCAGCCTCAACAAAGAACAGCGATGTAGCCATTACCGAACGCTTTGTGTACTACTCATTGCCATGTGTTGTGTGTTGCTCCGAGAGCACAGGAGACTGACGTGGGCTGCCAGGCCTGTGGGAGGGAGGCGGGGATTGTTCCCCCCCCCTCCCCCCCCCAAAAAAATGTTCAAATGTGTGTGAAATCTTATGGGACGTGACTGCTAAGGTGATCAGTCCCTAAGCTTACACACTACTTAACCTAAATTATCCTAAGGACAAACACACACACCCATGCCAGAGGGAGCACTCGAACCTCCGCCGGGACCAGCCGCACAGTCCATGACTGCAGCGCCTGAGACCGCTCGGCTAATCCCGTGCGGCGATTGTTCGCCCACTCCGTTCCTCGACGCTCGAGCGGTCTAACTGTAAGTTTTTGTTTCTTTACTCTCGCGACGACTGCCACGTACAGTGTTCGGACTCCACATCTATATGTTATCACAACATACAACATGGTTCCCTGTCTGTATGACATCCAGTTTTGTTTTCTGCCCTTATTCGAAGGACCTGCGGCAACAAAAGGATGTTAAATAAAGTATTCTTTATTTGAAAAGTGGTAGTATGGACTAAAACAAGAAATAAAAGTCCAGTAAAGGTGGGCTCTGAAATGAACACCTTAAGAGCTATGAGAACTTGTTCCGTAGAAGAGATGTGTTCCACAGTAGCAAAGACGAACATTTGCTCGATATGCATTTTAGAACCTACGATTACTACACAATTCTTTTTTTTTTTGGTCCATACTGCCACCTATCAAAATTCGGAATAGTAGTTTTCTCGAGATTACTCTCAAGCCTCCGTAACTAATACAAACGTCATCGAGTTCGATGCACAACGTTACTTTGCGCTCTCCATAGCCGTAGCAGCTGTATGACATCCTGTTTTGTTTTCTGCCCTTATTCGAAGGACCTGCGGCAACAAAATAATGGTCCTTGAAAATGTTTTAATCTCTGAAGAATGATACGTAGAATCTCCTGAGTGAGTAAATTAAATGACAGATGGGAAGATATTTAATGTCAGGAACTGCCGTCCAGAATACAACACAACGAAGATATCAAGTAAGCCTGCCAGGGTGGACGAGCGGTTGTAAGCGCTACAGTCTGGAACCGCGTGACCGCTACAGTCGCAGGTTCGAATCCTGTCTCGGGCATGGATGTGTGTGATGTCCTTAGGTTAGTTAGGTTTAAGTAGTTCTAGGTTCTAGGGGACTGATGACCTCAGCAGTTAAGTCCCATAGTGCTCAGAGGCATTTGAAGCATATCAAGTAAAAAAACAGAATATGCGTAGGTAAGTAGCCGGTAGTAACTTCTGCCTATGACCAACAAATTTTGCAAATACAGCGTACGATTAGTTTTTTAATGAAATTAAAATTAAACAAACGTGGATTTGCGACATAATAATTAGCTCTAACACTGTGCAACTGCAGATATGGTGATATCGTGCAGTGCTTTGTTTGTGAATGCAGGCATCTGAAGCCGGGCTCATGAGCCTGTAAGCCAATGGTTAAATACCGCCAAACATTCCATCCAAGCCCTAGTTGAACACAACAAAGGCAAATAAAATATTTGTAAGTTTCATAATTCGCATGAGATTTAATCATGGATCATTCCCTTGCCATTTTCGCCGAATACACATTCGAGATAACCCTTATTGTGAATGTGATGGAATAACGGTAGGGGACATCAGTTACATATATATTTTTTTAATTTAAACTTTATGCAAACCAGCGAATCGATGTCGTTCAACAACTAATCCGATGCCATTAATCATTACCAACTACTATACCAACTCTCCTTCACCAAAATAATGTCGTGGTTTTAAAAGTAATTACGAAATTCTTTCATAAATGCAACCTTATTCTGTAAAACTCCAAAACACTGAAAGATGGCTGTATGGCCTTCATGCCAAAAGTCACAATAAATAAATAAGAAATACTTGTAAGCCGTTATGTCTTGGCTCAAGAAATAATCATTTTAAAGATAGTGACTGCTGACTTTCAATTTTATCCTCATATATGACCAATAAAAAAAATATATAGCTATCATTAACTCAAATGTTGGTTTGAATACCACAACACTTTACTAGGTAGGGTCCTACTAGAACTGGTACGCCCTTACCTTTCCCTTACTTTCGAACTGATGAATCCAGCAAGTTAAAGATGGGCTCCAAACTATGGTGCACCTCGATTTTTTTTCGTTAACAAACATTGGCAAGGTGAAAGAAGAAATAAATGAAAGATAAAATTTTAGAATGAACGGAAATCGAGTCCCAGACCTCTGTATCCATTGTGTGACACTTAACTTTTTTTTTCTTAAGAGATCCACGCCGTATGATCAATACAAATTCAAAAAATCGAAATACACTACTGGCCATTAAAACTGCTACGCCACGAAGATGACGTGCTACAGACGCGAAATTTAACCGACAGGAAGAAGATGCTGTGGTATGCAAATGATTATCTTTTCAGAGCATTCACACAAGGTTGGCGCCTGTGGCGACACCTACAACGTGCTGGCATGAGGATAGTTTCGAACCGATTTCTCATATACAAACAAGCAGTTGACCGACGTTGCCTGGTGGAACGTTGTTGTGATGTCTCGTGTAAGGGTGAGAAATGCTTACCATCACCTTTCCGACTTTGATAAAGGTCGGATTGCAGCCTATTGCGATTGCGGTTTATCGTATCGCGACATTGCTGCTCGCGTTGGTCGAGATCCAATGACTATTAGCAGAATATAGAATCGGTGGGTTCAAGAGGGTAATACGGAACGCCGTGCTCGATCCCAACGGCCTCGTATCACTAGCAATTGAGATGACAGGCATCTTATCCGCATGACTGTAACGGATCGTACAGCCACGTCTTGATCCCTGAGTAAACAGATGGGGACGTTTGCAAGACAACAACTATGTGCACGAACAGTTCGACGACGTTTGCAGCAGCATGGACTATCAGCTCGGAGACCATGGCTGCGGTTACCCTTGACACTGCATCACAGACAGGAGCTCCTGCGATGGTGTACTCAACGACGAACCTGGGTGCACGAATGATAAAACGTCATTTTTTCGGATGAATCCAGGTTCTGTTTACTGCATCATGATGGTCGTATCCGTGTTTGGCGACATCGTGGTGAACGCACATTGGAAGCGTGTATTCGTCATCGCCATACTGGGGTATCACCCGGCGTGATGGTATGGGGTGCCATTGGTTACAAGTCTCGGTCACCTCTTGTTCGCATTGGTGGCACTTTGAACAGTGGACGTTACATTTCAGATGTGTTACGACCCGCGGCTCTACCCTTCATTCGATCCCTGCGAAACCCTACAGTTCAGCAGGATAATGCACGACCACATGTTGCAGGTTCTGTACGGGCCTTTCTGGATACAGAAAATGTTTGACTGCTGCCCTGGACAGCACATTCTCCACATCTCTCACCAACTGAAAACGTCTGGTCAATGGTGGCGGAGCAACTGGCTCGTCACAATACGCCAGTCACTACTCTTGATGAACTGTGATATCGTGTTGAAGCTGCATGGGCAGCTGTACCTGTACACGCCATCCAAGCTCTATTTGACTCAATGCCCAGGCGTATCAAGGGCGTTATTACGGCCAGAGGCAGTTGTTCTGGGTACTGATTTCTCAGGATCTATGCACCCAAATTGCGTGAAAATGCAATCACATGTCAGTTCTAGTATAATATATTTGTCCAATGAATACCCGTTTATTTTCTGTCCGCCCTCCCCCCTCCATTGCCCGGTGGCCGTCCCGCCGGTGAACGGTGCATCGCGGAGTGTGCTGCAGGGCTGCGTTTAGCCAGACAGAGCAGCTGTGCAGGCACACTCATTCGCCTGTAAAGGAGACCACAGTGAGCTGCAGCGCGTTATTTGGCATGCACGGCGCAGCCGTAGATGACAGATTCTGCCAGGGGCGTGCCACAGGCGTTCCCCATCAGCATGCCGCCTCCACCATCTGCCCGCAGGCAACCGTGCTTCTATTTCCTCTGCAAGGACTGAAAGTACTTTTAGCACAAACTGTAATGAATCTCGATATGGCATCACAGGCCACTGTGATGTCTTGAGAATAATAGGTCTCTTAATAACGCTTTAAGCGTAGTCATGCGCGTGTTCAAAAAAGGTTTCACCAAAAGTCTATCCATGTGGGGCTTGATGGCTCTCAATTTCGCCAAAAGATCACGATCCGTCAAAAGCACCAGAAGAGCCTAATTTAAACAGGACTTTTATCTCGAATAACTGTGAAGAAGAATCTAAAGATCAAAAAATTCAAAAGCCTAGAGAAATCGCATTTCCAACAGGAATCTGCAGCCCAACAAGATTACTTTCGCACAACTCATTTAATTCAGAGAAAAATTTAAACTAGGATAAAAAAAATTCATTCGGATTTATTCTAGAAACAAGAAACACCGATAGGAAGCCCAATTCCGAGTTGAGAACGTGGACCCAACGATTATCCTTTTTGACGAGTGTTTGGAGTTTGAAATGGTTTAAATTTATTGATTTGTTTAAAGAAGATACTATTTGCACGATGTTTTGAAAGCTAAGGTGGGTAGCAACCGGAAAGAAGTGAACATCGATTGGCAATGGCACACAGTTTTCTGACTTCTATCGAAACAGCTAGTCCCATCAATCACAGCGGCGAGAGTCTTGTCAGAGCGGACGATTAATATAGCAGATCATGATTTTGATAATGAACATTCTGTCTCATAATCAGTTCGAAATCGTGACGGATTGTACAAAGACCGACCGCCCAAAACTTTCCGAGACGGATGTTATTCCTAGTATATAAGCGACGTCTGCTTAGTAACCACGGACACAGCTTCAACTAACGTCTGTAAGAAGCAGATGGGGGATTCGACCAATTAGTTGTGAGCGGGCAGTGTGACGTGTGGCCGTACTGTGCCAAGTTGTATCGCAAATCGCAAAGGTGCAATATCTGTACATGAAGTGTTCAAGACGTTATTCAGAATACTTTAAAAGAGAAGAGAAAAACGTATGCAAAGTTTGTACCGCACACATTCACTCCTGACCAACGAGGCGTGAACGCCTGCCGCGATTTGACTGAAATGCACAGGTGACGAGACTTCTTCGTTTTGTGGTGGATTCCTTTTGCTAAGACAAAGTACAGAAATTCGCATGCACTGAGGATACTACCGACATTCAATCCAATGCGACTCGCCAGTTCAGCTACATCCCAAACATGGAATTTTCTGACAGTTTCACACGGTTGTATGAACGTAACAATGGAAAATTGTACTGAAATGTAGGAGGATCTGAAACGAATTGACGCATGGTGCAGGGAATGGCTATTGAATCTCAATGTAGACAAGTGTAATGTGCTGCGAATACATAGAAAGAAAGATCCTTTATCATTTAGCTACAGTATAGTAGGTCACCAACTGGAAGCAGTTAATTCCATAAAATATCTGGGAGTAGGCATTAGGAGTGATTTAAAATGGAATGATCATATAAAGTTGATCGTCGGTAAAGCAGATGCCAGACTGAGATTTATTGGAAGAAGCCTAAGGAAATGCAATCCGAAAACAAAGGAAGTAGGTTACAGTACACTTGTTCTCCCACTGCTTGAATATTGCTCACCAGTGTGCTATCCGTACCAGATAGGGTTGATAGAGGAGATAGAGAAGATCCAACGGAGAGCAGCACGCTTCGTCACAGGATCATTTAGTAATCGCGAAAGCGTTACGGAGATGATAGATAAACTCTAGTGGAAGACTTTGCACGAGAGACGCTCAGTAGCTCGGTACGGGCTTTTGTTGAAGTTTCGAGAATATACCTTCACTGAGGAGTCAAGGAATACTTTGCTCCCTCCTACAGATATCTCGCGAAGAGACCGTGAGGATAAAATCAGAGAGATTAGAGCCCACACAGAGGCATACCGACAATCCTTCTTTCCACGAACAATACAGGACTGGAATAGAAGGGAGAACCGATAGAGGTACTCAAAGTACCCTCCGCCACACACCGTCAGGTGACTTGCGGAGTATGGATGTAGATGTAGGTGAACGTTCTGCGACTTGTACTCAAGTGGAAGGAGACTATGTAGAACACCTGAACCATTAAAATCGCCATAACTTTTTCCTGTTTTTCAGTAATTCAGACTCAAAACTTTTTGGACATGATGATCTAGTAGACGAAAAGTGGTAGCATAATAAAGAGATTTATTTGGTTTACTTGGTAGGAGAAGATGCGTTTTTCAACATTCCTTTTAATAATTTCCGTTATGGCTCCGACACTTCAGAAGTGAGTCTCCCCTACTCGCAACGTGGTGGATCTGAGATCAAAAACACTCGTATCCACGGAGGCTTTGCTGCATTGTTGTAAGCAACAAGTTAAACCTGCTCTCGGGAACGGCACTCGAGCCGCCAAAACACGCCTTTCGGAGTACCAACTAAATACCAACAAAGTCATGTGAGTACGCCTATAGAACGATTCAAAGCTTCGACTTTCAGTGTAAGACTTGTCGCTTATAATCGGGAGGAGTCTCGGCCATAAGGAATGGAGCGTCGGAATAAACGTTTGCTGGGAGGGACAGAGGACAGCTGGGAGTTATGGGAGGTGCAGGGCTAGGATGAGGCTGGCTGCGAGAGGCGGAGAGTGTCGCCGTGACGTCAGAGGGTTTGGGCGGGCCGCGCCGACTTTCTCGCGGCTTGATTTACGCGCGCCCCTGCTGCGACACGGCGCGGGTGAAAGGCTGGGGGCCGCCAGCGCTGTCCCCATCTGTCTTCTGCCTGCGCGGGGACAACAACAACAACAAGTGCAATTAGCGGACCAGTTCGACAACCGCGCTCTGCGACTGCCGCGCTCGCCAGCTACGTGACGCTCCGAAAGTGACCAAACCTAGGAAGAGGAGGATAGACACTTTAGCGCTTATTAACGACAAGTGACTCATGTTCGTGTCGCCACTCACTACGCAAGCGTACATCCAATGGGGAACGGATTTTTCTCATTCTTCGGACACATGTGGTACGCATGCAGGAATGGGAATGTATTAAGAATAATAGGCCTATCATAACTGTGACAAAGGACGTAATAGGGGAATCCAGAGAACCTAGAAATAAGGACTGGTATGATCATGAATGTAAACAGATAGTACAATAATTGAAAAAAAAAAAACTAAAATGTCTCCAACGAAATACGAGAATTAACCAGGCTATATACAATGAAATGAGCATAGAAGCGGCAAGGGTAAGCAGAATAAAGAAAAGAGAAGCCTTAAGAGGAAATATAGAAGACACGAAAGAACGTTATAATACGAATGAGAGCAGAAAGTTTTATAAGAAGTTAAACAAGGAACGCAACGGTGTAGACCTAAAATAATAGGCTGCGTGGATGAA
Source organism: Schistocerca piceifrons (assembly GCF_021461385.2). Classification (NCBI taxonomy): domain Eukaryota; kingdom Metazoa; phylum Arthropoda; class Insecta; order Orthoptera; family Acrididae; genus Schistocerca; species Schistocerca piceifrons. Next base: position 388,497,978 of record NC_060139.1, on the reverse strand, counting down.
GATGGAAATCCGCTGTGAGAAAAGAGGAAAGTGATGAATAGATGGAGACAATGTTGTAAAGAAACGCTGGAGGGTGATCGCACTGATAAGGAGCAGCGGATACACCATACAGTAGAACCAAAAATATAAGAGCCAACTCTTGCAGATGTACAGAAGACGATGAATTGTCAAAAAACTTACAGATGCGTAGGAAATGATGGAACAATTGCAGAGCTTTTAAAGAGAGGAGGCGTTAATTTACACAAACGGATGCATAAACTTATCTCTTTAATCTGAAATCAAGAAAGAATTCCAGAAGAATGGATTATAGGTGTAATCCAGCCCATACGTAAGAAAGGTGACAAGGTATGTTGCTCTGACTACAGAGGAATCAGTCTGCTGAATGTGGTATGTAAGTTTTTATCCAGGATCCCATATAAGAGATTGGTCCCATATGTAGAAGATATACTGGATGATTATCAGTGTGGCTTTGGACCTAATAGATCAACTGTGGACCAAATATTTGTACTGAGACAAATACACGAAAAAGCATGTGAATATAATATAGAACTCAACAATATCTACGTCGACTTCAAGCAGACCTTTGATATCTAAACAGGGAAGAGATGTTAGAAGATATAAAACTGCTTGGCCTACTATAGATATATTTCGGTTATTAAGGCAACCTTGGCACGTTCCAGGGCAATGGTGAAAGAGGATGGGGAATTAACAAACTGTTCCAATATAAATCATGGAGTTAGACAAGGCGATGCTCTTTCCACCATGTTATTCAGTTTGACCTTAGAAGCAATTATACGAAAAGTGCAAAGATGTGGATACATCTCTACGAGAACCACACAGTTGGCTGCATATGCTGATGAAGTTGCAGTTATTATTAGACGCAGGATGTCACTGGAGAGAGTACTGGTGGAACTGAAAAAAACTGCACGGCATTGGAAACTCGAAATTAACGAATCCAAAACTAAATGTATGAAATTTCATAGAACAGGGAACGATAAACTGGACAACTTGTAGGCAGAAGGTTTTAATTGTAAGCATGTAGAAGATTTAGAATATCTAGGGACTGACATTAATAAAGAAAATTACGTGTCCACTGAAATAAAAGCCCGCATTTTAAGTGGTAATAGGCTTTATCATAGATTTTAAAAAGCTAATGACATATAGGATGATAAACCGACAGCTAAAAATGACTCTATTTAACGTTATGATTAGGTGAGTGATTATAAATGGATGTGAATCATGGATGCTAACTACTGATTAACAATAAATCAGAGTATTTGAACGAAGAATGCCATGAAAAATTTATGGAGGGATCAGAAATGATCAAGGTACATAGAGAACAAGGTCCACTTATGAGGTAGATCATCTCATACAGAGAGATGATATTGTAAGGTTAATTAAAAATAACATTATAGCCTGGCTACAGTGACATCCTTACTTCTACGAGTCTCGCTCCGTCTGCCATCACCAGCAGTCGTAATGACAGGGAAAATTCTGAAGATGATCTGAGAAAAGGGTCGAAACCGGTTGTTAATGAATAAACATCTGAAAACGCGGTCGAGACTGTTTTTATTTAATTTGTAGCATTTTATACCGACCGATGCTTTGCTCCAATTACAGAATGCTTTCTAAAATTTTAAAATTGTAAAACAACAACAACAGATCTGCATCGACCAATCAGTGTTAAGTAATGGACGTGTGGCCGTAGCCTACCAACTTTGTTGTGTCACAAATCGCAGTGGAGCAGTAACCTTAAATCATGTGCTCAAGGCATTTTCCAGAATGTTTTGAAGAAGAGAAAAGTGTGTACAAAGTCTGGCCTGGACAAAAGCCGACGCGTGGACACGTGCCGGGATTGGAATGAAATGCAGACGTGGACAGTTTTTTCGTGGGAACAACATCATGAGTGACAAGGCTTGGCGTTATCAATACGAATGTACCACAAAACGACAAGGTGTAAAAAACATGAAAGATAAAAACTTGAATGACACAGCCCACATTCAAGCCAGCGTGACGGGTGAGTTGACCAACACTGCAAAGAAAGGCTTCTCCGACAGTTTCACATCGTTGTATGTACGTTACGTGCGTTGTACTCAAGTGGGGAGGGGGGTACCTCTGTAGTCTGATAACTTATCAGATTTTGTAGGTAATTATTATTATTGTTATTTACCGAAGAATCCACATCTACATATACATCTATACTCCAGGAGTCACCTTTCGGAGTGTAGTTTCGTGTACCATTGTCACTTCCCCATTTTCCTGCTGCAGTCGCACATGGTTTGCAGGAAGAGCGATTGCTGGTAAGCCTCCGAGTGGGCTCGAATCTCTCTAATTTTGTATTCATTGTCTTTTCGTGAGGTATACTTAGGTAGAAGCAAGATATTGATTGACTCTTCTAGGAATGTACGCTCTAGGAACTTTCACAGTAGACCATAACGTAAAGCAGAAAGCCTCTCTTGCAGCGTCAGTAATGTATATAGTGTAACTCACGTAAGCCCTCCCCCAAACCTGCCATGTTATATCTTCAAAGATCTGATGATGGCACCTTTAGTGTGTTGAAATCGGTTATCCAGCATACAGTATTTAAGCGATCTTGGCTTTTGAATTATTTCTACAACAGAGTGATCGCCTCGCTACGCACTATGTGTTCACTGCAAAGTAATTACTTTTGATGGAAGCACAGTTTACAAACACAACCATAAAAATACTTATATTATTATTGTTGTTATTTTGTATTCAACAGAACGTTCCTCATCATGATCATTGGTGGTAGCTTCCTGTCGTTATTTATATGTGTGAAGTTGTTTGTGAATAGCAGGAACATGTTTTATGTATGCTCAGTGAAGTACTGAACTGTTGTTTGGTATGTTTTTGTATACAATATTTTTTTAATTTTACTCTTTTTGAGAAAATTGCATTTTCAAGCGCTGTATAATAAATCTGTTTTGTTTCTTATTTTTACTGTCTGCTCCACTTAAAGAAGCAACAGTTTGCGAAAAAACCTCAATTAAACATTGACAGTTTTGAATTTGCTATAAATACTGTTTATTTTTAAATAACATACAGGACAATAACTATGTAGAATAAAAATGTTCCGCAGGTTAGGCGGCCCTTTATATAGTCTCACTCTGTTCCTAGACGGTTCACCGCTTCCGGGCTCTAGAGGGATCAGGTAACACTGATAGGATACGCGAACATAGCGATCGAAATGAGGTAACGCCCGACAGGTATGCTACACATCTAACTTACTGGCAACGCAGCTACGATCTTTGTTGACCAAGGTTACTAGGGGAACTATCGTAGGATACGCTTACTTATGATAGTCTACGGTAGCCTTCGGTAGTTTTATAACTCTAGTTGAGAGCGTAATGAGGAGTTTTCGCAAACGTCCTCAGCAATGCGTCGCCAATGATGGAAGTCATACTTTTTAAGAAATAAATTTGTGTTTGGCTTTACAATGAAAGCAATGAGTGTAGAACAGTTATCTCTAAGTTATATTGGTGTAAATATACGCTAAGCCTAGTAATAACCAAATGGAAATATACTACTTTCCGTGGGCCACCCTGTATATTAACCCAGGAAAGTCTGCTGGCAGGCGAGACTGCGTTACATCGCGCAATTGACCGAGTGGGAAAGGGCTCCGGCGGCCCCTTTGATACTTGGCGCAGTACTTTTTTTAGAAGCGGCGGCAATAAAAACGTGGCTGACGCACGTGTCCCGTCCCTTTGCGGCGGCCCCAGGTGCTCCGATATGAAGCGTAGCAGTTTTGGTGGCTGCCATTAACCCTGATTGGAGGCGCAGCGGTGGAAGAGCGCGCGCGCCCAGCCCGGGCCACGGGCCATCCGCCGGCTTTCGCCTCGTGTTTGGCGGGGGAGAAAGTGCTGCCTTTTAGGGGGAGCAGTGCTGTGGCAAAGCGACCTGCCAAACGCGTCACGTCCGTGTGAAATGTGCCTATAGGAACTACATTCATTGCTGGAGTACAGTATGGCATTTTGAATGGAAATCTATTACTAACTGGCATTAAATCAAAGAAGGACGCATAATACGCGTAACTGACTCCCAAAACAAAATCAGTAAAACTCACTAAATTGTGACGAAGACATTATTGTTTGCATACTTTTCATTCCAAGAAAATCTCTACGAAATTAACAAAATTGCGACCGTCAATCATTCAATATAAATAAAAATGTAAATGTTTTCTAAGGCGCTGCAGTCATGGACTGTGGGGCTGGTCCCGACGGAGGTTCGAGTCCTCCCTCGGGCATGGGTGTGTGTGTTAGTCCTTAGGATAATTTAGGTTAAGTAGTGTGTACGCTTAGGGACTAATGACCTTAGCAGTTAAGTCCCATACGATTTCACGAACATTTGAACAAGTGTTTGTTTGTTGGAAACCGTGTATCTCCGAAAATTCTTCACCGACTGCTTTGAAATTTTGACACAACGTTGCATTCTAATACATTAGTGTTTTTAGGTTCTTATTTATTTTACCTATGACACATAAAATGTATATTTGACTTTCTGAGATTTTTTTGTAACAACGATTCCTTTTATTAAATTTATAAAAGATTATATATTACACATTTTAAAAAATAGGTACATATAAACACACGCGTATTCCAATGCAAGGCTGCGTCAGAATTTCAAAACATCCAGTCAAAAGCTTTCGGGGATTTGCGATTGGGAACATTTTGCAGTTTCTATACATACTATGTGATCAAAAGTATCCGGACACCCCCCAAAACATACGTGTTTCATTTTAGGTGCATTGTGCTGCCACCTACTGAAAGGTACTCCATATCAGCGATCTTAGTAGTCATTAGACATCCTGAGAGAGCAGAATGGGGCGCTCCGCGGAACTCACGGACTTCGAACGTGGTCAGATGATTGGGTGTCACTTGTGTCATACGTCTGTACGCGAGATTTCCACACTCTTAAATGTCCCTAGGTCCACTGTTTCCGATGTGATAGTTAAGAGGAAACGTGAAGGGACACGTACAGCACAAAAGCACACAGGCCGACCTCGTCTGTTGACTGACAGAGACCGCCGACAGTTTAGAAGAGGGTCGTAATGTGCAATAGGCAGACTTCTATCAAGACCATCATACAGGAATTCCAAACTGCATCACGATCCACTGCAAGTAGTATGACAGTTACGCTGGTGATGAGAAAACTCGGATTGCATGGTCGAACAGCTGCTCATAAGCCACACATCACGCCGCCGGTAAATGCCAAACGACGCCTCGCTTGGTGTAAGGTGCGTATACATTAGACGACTGAATAGTGGAAAAACATCGTGTGGAATCACGAATCACGGTACACAATGTAGCGATCCGATGTCAGGGTGTGGGTATGGCGAATGCCCGGTGAATGTCATCTGCCAGCGTGTGTAGTGCCAACAGTAAAATTGGGAGGCGGTGGTGTTATGGTGTGGTCGTGTTTTTCATGGAGGGGGCACTATCACAGCACAGGCTTACATTGATGTTTTAAGCGTCTTCTTGCTTCCCACTGCTGAAGAGCAGTTCGAGGATGGCGATTGCATCTTTCAACACGATCGAGCACCTGTTCAGAACGCACAGCCTGTGGCGGTGTGGTTATACGACAATAACATCCCTGTAATGGACTGGCCTGCACAGAGTACTGGCCTGAATCCCATAGAACACCTTTGAGATGTTTTGGAACGGAGACTTCGTGCCAGGTCTCACCGACCGACATCGATATCTCTTCTGAGTGCAGCACTCCATGAAGAGTGGGCTGCCATTCCCCGAGAAACCCTCCCTCACCTGATTGAACGTATGTCTGTGAGAGTGGAAGCTGTCATCAAGACTAAGGGTGGGCCAACAGCTACTTTTGATCACATAGTATGATGGAGAGAAAGGGGGAGGAGAAGATGATGGACAGAGAGAGAGGGAGGAGGTGATGGGCAGAGTGAGGAGGGAGGAGGAGAAGATGTACAAAGAAAGGGGAAGGGAGAGATGGAAATTTGTGGTAAGGTCTTATGGGACCAAACTGCTGAGGTGATCGGTTCCTAAGCTTACCCACTACTTAATCTAACTTAAACTAACTTACGCTAAGGACAACACACACACCCATGCCCGAGGGAGGACTCGAACCTCCGACTGGGGAGCCGCGCGGACCGTGACAAGGCATCTCAGACAGCGCGGCTACCCCACGCGGCTAGGGAGAGATGGACAGAGACAGGGGAGAGAAAGACTTTAGGAAGCATATCCACTTGCCACCCATATTAGAAACGTGTGTTTTGTCTTCTCTTTCTTTTCCATTTAAGCAGACTGAGCCACAGAAAAATGTGGCCGGGCACAGCTAGTTGTTAATATAAACTGACACAACGTTGCCCTACGCATCTTTACTTCAGATTTACGGCGTAACTGTCCGGTGGTGAGATGTACACCGGGTGAAAAGGAATAGTCTCACTCTGCAGACATCACCGCTTAGCACCGCCTCTAGCCTTGAAAATTGCCTCAGTTCTCCGGGGAAGAGAGCCCACAAGTTTCTTTAGCGTTGCCATACCCAGCCTTGGCCACTCATTGATGATTAGTACCCGTACTTCTACCATATTACGGGGACGTTGACTGCTACGTTACGCCCGTTGTTCCAAACCGTCTGAGACATTCTCTATGGGGTTGAGGTCGGGTTATTTAGCAGGTCAGCTGAGGAGCGATAGGATGCCTGAGTCTTCGTCAAACTAGGAACGTATGCGTGTTAATGCGTGTGGAACTATTACTAAGGGAATGCAGATAATTGGTAGGTGTTTCATTGATTCTTATCGACTGATTTTTTCAATGCAGCTTCACAGATGTATCTAATTTTGACCAAAACAATGTCATTAACTCACATCAGAGTCCAACAAAAATTGAAATGCTAAGAGTTGAGACATATGGATTTTTGAGATGGGTTCAGTATTGTTTTTTGATTGAATGAGGGAGTAAACAGGTCGGATTAATCCTCAGTATATTTTTTAAGTTTCTTTCAAGATAATATTCGAAAAGGTACAGAAATTTTACAAAAAAAAAGGCTGCACGTATTTATTTAATTCAGACTGTGTATGATATTACTTATTCATGGACTACTTAGTTAACCTGATACTAGTGGTTGGAAAGACATAAATGACATATGGGAAATTAAACCCTGTATTTTTGTCTCCAGCGGCAAGTCTCTACCTCTAGTAATCCGAACACGCCTTGGGTCCCCACTCAGAGTTCCCCATCAGTCAGGTATCTAGATAAGTTCCGTCAAAGAAAGAAAAGAAACTTTGTGACATGGTTGACTGGAAGACTAGACTACGAGTATAGGTTCAGCAGCCTAAATGTAAAGATTTTCTTTCATCGCTCAGATTTGCGATTTTATTTCAGGAAATGGAAGCGTTGTGTCTCAATTGTAACATTTGAACGTGTGTGATTGTAAAGACCATGTGTAGAATGCAGTATTTTATGCATTACTGATGACGATGAAGGAAGGAAAAGAGAGAGAGCTGCACATGGCCAATCTCTCTTACATCAACGTCACGTCAGTCTTAGCGTCCCAATCGCTGCCCACACTGTCACTTGCTCTCACGCTATAAGACACTTTGGAAAGGATTACAATGCAAACAACGATGTAGGTACATTGTCTGGCGACCTTTCATATTTCATTGCATTTTCTGCCATAGCTCGTCAAACTCAGGTCAAGAAAATTTCTTCTGGTACTGGAATTCGACATGGCAACATCCAAGTCTGGCAGCAGCTCAAGATCACGTGTTAGCGAGGTGAGTTTTGCACTGGAATACTCTAATGATAACGGAATATGCTGGTCTGCAAACCTTATATTGGCGTTTGCGAACAGTTTGTCCTGCAATTAGTAACTCCATTCACTGTACAGATTTCTTTGTAGTTAAATACGAGATGTGATCAAAAAGTAATGTGATTTTTTTTTAATTTGTGGGTTTATATATAGGATTTTCAGGTTTTTTTTATCTTGTTGGTAAACATGTTCTGTTCGCATTTTCTTCTGTTTTGAATATTTAGTTTATTGTTGACACTCGAAAAGGTTACTGTATTTCGAATGCTCCAAGAATTTTTACTTTCGAAAAAGATGGATCAAAGAATTTGCATTACATTTTGTTTGAAAAACGGAATAAAGTGCAGCACTGCATTCAAAACGTTAGCTGTGGCTTTTGGTGAATATCTATGAGTAAGAGAAGAGTTTACGAATGGTATAATCGTTACAAAGAGGGTCGAGAAGAAGTTGAAGGCGAGGACTGCACTGGACGCCCTAGAAAATGAATTACTAACGACAACGTGAAAGAAGTAAAGAACGTGGTTCTGGAAAAACGCCGAATCACCATCAGAGAAGTTACTGTCCGTCGCCATATCCTTCGGCTCATGCCAAGAAATTCTTTCAGACGTTTTAGGCATGAAACGTGTAGGACCAAAGATTGTTCCAAAACTGTTGAACTTCGACCAAAAACAACGTCGCGTAGACATCCCTCAAGAACAGCTGAATGAAGTCTCAATAATCCAGAATTTCTGTAGAAGCTACGGCAGCTGACGAAACAAGCGTATACGGGTATGACGTTGAAACTAAGGCCCATTCGCCCCATTGGAACCTGCCTGAAGAACTAAGACCGGAAAAAAATTCGAGAAGTTCGATCACTTGTGAAGGTTCTTCTCAATGTTTTCTTCGATTACAATGGGATAGTGTATCATGAGTTCTTGCCTAATGGTCAATAAGGATTACTACCAGGAAGTTATGCGCCGTTTGCGTGAAACAGTCCGAAGAAAACGACCAGAACTGTGGCAAAAGCACTCGTGGAAATTTCATCCCGCTCACACCTCAATGCTTGTTCGTGAGCTTTTGGCAAAAAATAAAACCGTTACGCTGCCTCAGCCACCGTATTCGCCGGAAATGGCCGTCTGCGACATCTTTGTATTCTCGAGGCTGAAGAAAACCATGAAAGGACGTTGTTTCGTCACCACTGATGACACAGAAATAGAATCGCTGGAGCAGCTGAACACCAAAACGAAAAGTGACTTCCAGAAATGCTTTCAAGATTAGAAAAAACCGCTGGCACAAGTGCATTATATCTGAGGGGGATTACTCCGGCCGGCCGGAGTGGCCGAGCGGTTCTAGGCGCTACTGTCTGGAACCGCGAGACCGCTGCGGTCGCAGGTTCGAATCCTGCCTAGGGCATGGATGTATGTGATGTCCTTAGGTTTAAGTATTTCTAAGTCCTAGGGGACTGATAACCTCAGAAGTTAAGTCCCATAGTGCTCAGAACCATTTGAACCATTTTATTACTCTGAAGGGAACAAAGTCGATGTAGATGAATAAATAAAGGTTCGTTAAGAGAAACAAAAATTTCCGTTACTTTTTGATCATACCTCGTATCTCAGTTCTTCATTTCTACGCACGCGACGTATTTTAAAGGCCGTAATACCAACGCTGAACATCACGTTAACGGCGAAGTCGTTAGAAGCAGTAGAAAATCGGTCCTATCATTTCCACAGGTCTGGTTGACCGAACTGAGATCTCGATTCTTCCGAATGTGATGCCAGTGCGTTAGCAACTGCGCTATTTCAGTCGTAACTCACTGGAAACATGAACTTTTTCTCCGCTGAGTTACCTCGAAGCAGCTACCTATTAATGTCTCTGAGGCAAAAAGATCAGGATACATTTTTCCATGGTGGAGGAGATCCTGGTCGCTGGCCTGATTTCCTCTCTCGCACTACGAGTCACGAGTGATATTCAGATAACGGATATTTCGCTCTGTTGTGCGCAACTCCGCTACAAATCATTGCGAGACTTCAGCGTGGAGCGTCACGACTCTGAACATTCTTGGCCGAGAGCGAATCCTCTCCGCAATCCGACGATCGAAGTAAGTCAGCAAGATTTCGAGCGTTCTTTTATTTTTTTCGATGGTAAACAGGTCGACGGAACAGGTTGCACAAAATGTCTTTCTCAAGCTTTGAATCCTATAACTTATCGTTAGTGATTTAGAGAGAAAGAGGAGGTGGGGGATGTCTGTGCTTGTTACGTTTCGTCAGGCGTGTTGAGTGTGCAGCTGTTCTGTATCTGAGGGCGTGATAGAGGTGGATTCAAATTTGTTGATTTGTTATTCGGCGGCGCTTAGAAGACAGCTAGGGCTTGAGATTTCGATCTGTTACACAACGGCACATCCATGTGGCATTAGGAATTTTCGTCGAAATATTTAAAAAAAACAATAAAAAGAAACATGATTGCCTAGTACAAGCCGCCGAGAAGAGATTATTGAGGAAAGTAAAGGTCTGCCCAAGAAAAGTTTTAATGAAGAATATAAATGTTAGAAATGCTTTGAATGTAAATTCTATTAATGAGGAAATAACTAAATACAGAGGTCGAAACAACGTGTGAATAGATGAACGACTACCAAAGAAAATCTTGAAGTATAATCTGAAAGAAAGAATAGACATACGTCGACCAAGGAAACGACGGGCGTAAACTTTGTGAAAACTGAACAGGAATATGCTTAATCCTTGTATTTAAGAACGACGATGAAGACGATATTTCTAAAACGTTGGTAGATTCTAAGTTCTGCTTCACTTACTTGTACCTAAAACAAGCAGAAGGCACGCTTCGCCGATATGGACGTTTCGTAACGGTAAATCTGGACGCCCTGTCGGGAACTGAAACCTACTCATCACGAATGCGAAGCCAGAACATAATCCTTAGATGCACCATTGTCATTTAATGCAAGATTTTAGTGACAAACTAAAGCCAGGTACATTACGCCCATTTTTATCAAGTAAGAAACAAGTAGGACTTTCCATTTATTCACTGTTTACTAAGACTTACAGGTGTGCATGTTATAAAGTTGAACCCTCATTGTCACCAGAACATTAAAGACATGCTGCTTGTAATCCTGTACTTTAAGCTCAAATGCTGCAGTGTGCCGTTTGTTCTATAGATTAATACAGTCTAGTGCAAGATTACTGATTAATAGCTCAATAATTTTTCTACTCTTTTGACAGGCGGACGGTATGATGCATTTGATCATTCATGAATGATCAAATGTTGTAATATGAGGACAACTTCTACTTTAAAACCAATATGGGAATATATGCGAAAATAAATTACATAAAACTGAAAGGCAGGGATAAAGTACGGATTTGTGGGGTTGAAAACTGCGGTCGTTCTGCCAAGTGTGACAGCATGGTTTGTCGCTTCAGAGCGGTACAAATTTACATGGAGGTGGAGAAATTCTATTTTGTGCTAATTTTTTCATATCCGCAGGTCTACTAAACCCCGAAGCCCAAACTACGTATTTCACATACTGTGACATTGTCTGCCTCTATATTTTTTTTTCGTCCTCCTGCGTCTTCCGAATACAAGTTAACAACTGGATAGTTTAGCACTGATATCACTAAATGCTCAAATGTGTGTGAAATCTTGTAGGACTTAAATGCTAAGGTCTTCAGTCCCTAAGCTTACACAATACTTAATCTAAATTATACTAAGGACAATCACACACACCCTTGCCCGAGGGAGGACTCGAACCTCCACCGGGACCAGCCGCACAGTCCATGACTGCAGCGCCTGAGACCGCTCGGCTGATCCAGCGCGGCCAGATATCACTAATCGTTCCTTCTCCTAGTATGCACTGTTCGCATACTTCTTTCCTCAGTTATACTTTCTAGTACCTCTCCGTTTCGCACTTTATCTACTCACTTAATTTTTTATTACATTACGTAGCACCACACCGCAATGCATTTTTTAAAACTTGTATCCCACAAATGTGTGGTAGGTATCAACATAGAGTTTCAGAAATATCTTCTTCAGTGGAAAAATATCTTTCTCACTGTTTAGCAACTTTTGAACTTAGCAGATTTCTTGCGTCCCCCTTGTGTAACGTTACATATCTGGATACCAGATTTCTTTCAGGACTCGTACTTAATGTTTCCCGATTAGATCTTCAGCAAATGCTATTCTCCGTCGTACCATTCTTCATCCCTTATACATTCTCAACAATGTTTAACGCTAACCTAGGTTCTGCACTAAATAGCCTACCGTCGCACTGGGGAGGACGGTGGTTGAAACCCACGTCCGGCCGTCCTCATTTAGGCTTTCCGTGACTTCCCCAAATCGTTTAAGGCAAATGCCGGGACGGTTCCTTCAAAAGGGCACGACCGCTTTCCTTCTCCATCCTTTCCTAATCCGAGCCTGTGCTCCGCTTGTAATGACCTCGTTGTCGAGACGGACCTTAAAACACCATTCTCCTCCTCGTCCAATAGCCTTTCCCCTGTAATTATAGTGTAAGGCAGGAAAACGAAGAGCTGTTTGACTAGAAGAGTATTTAATTGTCAAATAATGACAAGGCACAGCCGTGATTTTCTTGAGGGGAAGGGCCGAAGGGTTGGTAGAATATGTCTGAAAGGATACCTATGGCATACTGATGCGACTGATTCCAGTGTCTCTGTTTGAAGATCTCTGAGCTGGCACAGTAACCTCAAAGTTATTTTCTCTTCGACTCCTCTGGATAATGTTTTTGCTGTAGTTGATAGAATCTGGCTCTCTTCTCCCTCTTCATTAGGTCAAAGTGAAACTTTTTTTTCTCGTTCAGTACACGATGGGAGATGACGCCAGTCAGAAGTGAGGCGTCACAAACTGTCCGTACTGGCTGTTTTTTTATTTTTTATTATGGGTTGATATGTGTAACAATGATTTGGAAGCTGTCGCTATTTGACAGGCGTTGTGCTTGCTCTGGGGTGTTGCAGTATCGTGCACGTAGCACAGATCTGTGATAGTGCGCACTTAAGAATTCTGATGCTGAGCTGGTGCGCAGTGGCAAGGAGCAGTGTATCATGCAACGCTACACCAGTCTGTAGCGTGCGCTTACGACATTTGGCGTTTATTTCCACGTATGCTGGACAAAATTAGCCACTGTAGTTTTCATTATGGGTGACATAAAGCATACACGACGAGTATTAGTTAGGAAACCAAGCGATAGTTTTCCGAACATATAATGTATAACTTTTAACTCATATTACATTTATATTTCCGACAGAAAAACACTCCTGTTCAAATGGTTCAAATGGCTCTGAGCACTATGCGACTTAACTTCTGAGGTCATCAGTCGCCTACAACTTAGAACTAATTAAACCTAACTAACCTAAGGACATCACACACATCCATGCCCGAGGCAGGATTCGAACCTGCGACCGTAGCGGTCGCTCGGCTCCAGACTGTAGCGCCTAGAACCGCACGGCCTCTCCGGCCGGCAACACTCCTGCAGCTAGCAAAATTTACTTAAATATAATATCTGTACTACTAATATTTGTACTGTAATACAATGTATCTCATGCCAAAGGCCATGACGCAGTAAAGTGTAATATCTATCATACCCATATTCATCGTAAAAAAAATCCAGTGTTTACTTTCTGTGAATCAGTGTAAAACCAAGTGGAGCTGAATCCGGTGTATATTTGTGTACATAGCTTGATAATGTACAGTATAGGGATATCACAAGACAGTGCACTATAAGTAACTAAAACATCAAACTTTCAGTTTCATAAACGTTTCTTCAGCGATTACTAAATTTCCGTCATTTCCGCCAGCAGCATCAGTACAACGTGTAGCTACACTTGGTCCACAGTAGAATGTTCTTGTAACACCTCTATCTGATGACTAGCCTGCAGTGGCTGGAAAACCTGTTCATGGTAGAATTAAACGTACCAAAAAAAAAAAAAACTAACTAAAAACAACCGACTGGTTGCACATTTATTACCAGATAAATCGCCGAAGTAAGTAACACTGCTCTCGTATTTTACTTTCTTCCTGGCGACATGTGTGAACTTCGAACCTTGCACTCTCGATCCTTACTTAAATTTCGTTTCAAATCCCTGATTTCTTTTTCGAATAAAACTTTAAGCAAGAGATGTGGTAAGCGACCACTTTTTTTCTAATTTCTCACTTTCATTGATTTTTTATAAACACTGTAGATCAATTAATGTCTACTATTTTATCTCCATTTTTCTCAAGATTTCGAACTAACTGCGATATTTAGAGGACTGGCTCAGTCATACCGCGCAACTCGTCTCGTATAGAGAGCAGAACGCGCGACGCTGCGGGATTTGTTGTAATTCGCCGTTTCCGCACGAAGCGACTTGTCGGTAAGAGCCTGCGAAGTGCTTCAGACACCCGCGCCGACCGTGTCGCTCCGAAAGGTCCAGGGTGCAGCGTCATGACGCTCGCTGGAGGAAGGCCTGGAGGGAAGTGGAGCGTAGCGCCGCGCTAGCTGTTACCAAACGGTCTGGCCCGCTGCCTCGTCATCGCCTCTCCCTGCCAGCGTCAGGTGTTTAACAGCCACGAGCCTCACCTCAACCAGGGCCAAGCGTTTTATAGCCGGCCATGTAGCCTGCTTACGCTGCATTACGTGAAAGACGCAAGCTGCTGATTTGTCGTTTAATGAGATGCATATCCGTGAGACATCTGCGTTCGTACTGGCGCAGCCGAAAAGTGACATGGGTGAAACCTAACACTGTGCCGTTGACATAATACGATGGCTATCCATAAAGTTGCTTCCGATGGGCTTTATACACAGTGTGGCCATTAGTCAACCGAAGGTACTGCGACACGAGTCGGTCGTCGGCTGCTGAAGCCTATTTGCTATAAATGGCTTCCTGGCGTCCCACTTTTACTGGATTGTTGTACAAAATGTAAGAACGGAAGTAACTGATAAAAACATTGTTCAGAACCGGCGTCTTGGATTTCTCATCTCTCTGGCAACTTTCCCCAGATTTCTCGTTGTTGTAAGGATACAGATATCGATCCTATACCTGAAGGATAGTATGTACCGTTACAATATTTTGCCACAGCGTAGTTGCATCGCAGACGGCGGTGCCCCATCGTTCTAGAAGGAAGAGATTGGCGCCTGGAGATGTTTTGGCGCGAAGGAGTGAAGCAATCGTGCAGGCGCAAGGCTGCAGGGCAGGTCTCGGGAACTCGTGCTCCTCACATGGCGGGTAAAAATTCTGTTGCGGGAGACAGACTGATAGCCACTTCCGTCATCACCTTTAACGTTCATCATTCAACTCTTAAAGGAACGACGCCATTGACGCTAAATACCTTCGTGCATCACATTCGGCCCATACACAGCACAAAGTTTGCGGTTACATAAACAACTTTGAGATTTTTTGTCACTAAATCCGTGTTACAGAAAGGATTTGACATGTTGCGGGGCCTTCAGTGACTACGTTTTTTTTAAAGACTGCTCTAGGCAGACGAGAAGCAACGTGATTTTCTCTCTGTAGCAGCTGTGAGAGCACTGTCTTCTGCGTGAGTCGGTGCACCGATTGTTCCGTTTCCCCCTCTACTTCCCATGCTACACGGAGACGGTGATAATCTCCAAATAACCCTCGTATAACACTGACTCGATTTCAGAAGTACAGTGAACGTCTAGTACCGGCGACGTGAATCACGTAAATGCCGTGAAGGTCAGTGTCTGACAATTACGCAGAATGCGTTGTCACTGCTCTCGTTGGAAATGTTGAACCTCCTGTATAACAAGAAATAGTCGATCGTTTGTGCCTTTCGGCAGTGAGCCGCTACTGCCTTGGAGAATCGATTGTGTTCGCTACCACTGGCCTTGAGTTTTGTCTGTACCGTGACTAAGAAGTCTGCTTCTTGCGTGCTCCTGTACCCGTGATGCCTTCCAAATGGTACTGCTAGCAAAGCATCTATTGACAACTGTGTAACTGTAACTGGAGACGAATTTTGCTCAATTCCTGATAATTATGCAGATGAAAGCAACAAACTCTGATGAACGTTCAGGAAAGGCAAGTACACAGGGTTTTGGATCAACACGTTGTCTACGGTGGATCGCGCCCAAAACAAAGTGCATACTCGCAATGGATACAGTGTGCGGAAGTCTCAAATACATGATGGATGACTCAGATGCGCAGGGGCAGCTTTAATAAATAATTCTTCAACGTCTTTGTTTATCTCTCTTAACTAATTCTACAAAATGCTTCAAATGGCTCTAAGCACTATGGGACCTAACATGTGAGGTCATCAGTCCCTCAAAGTTAGAAGTACTTGAACTCAACCAACCCAAGGACATCACACACACCCATGCGCGAGACAGGATTTGAACCTGCGACCGTAGCAGCAGCGCGGCTCTGGACCGAAGCGCCCAGAACCGCTCGGCCACAGCGGCCGGCAATCAATTCTAAAACGTGTTTGCTTATCTTCCTATTAACTTGTCTTTGCTGATCCCCCTAGTAACTAATTTTACAACGTCTTTATCTCCCATATGATGAGCGCCAGGTGAAGAGACCCAGATCTACAAAACTGTGAAAATACGACTCACTGTTGAGGCACATTAAACTAAATGCAACTTTATAATTTGTACTTCTCCTAATTGTTTCCAGCGTAATTAATTACCGGTGATACTGCAACATATTTGTTTATTTCTCGTACGTTGAGCACTAGCTGAAGAGAATCTTATCTCCAAAGCGTAAAAGTACTTACCGTGTAACACTCAACATATGGGAGATAAAAAAGACTCTGTGTTGTTTATTTCACGTATGTTGAGCACTACGTGAAGAGAATCTAATATTCAAAACTGTAAAAGTATTTACCGCTCGCTTTATACAGTTTATTGTGCCTCGACAGTCAGTCGTATTTTCACAGTTTTGTAGATCAGGATCTCTTCACCTAGCACTCAACATATGGGAGATAAATAAAAACGTTGTACAATTACGTTCGCTGTTTTCTCTGAGTCTTCAGAATATTCGTTTATCATATCGGTATTGCTTGACTGTTGAGGCACAATAATCTGAATGAAAATCATAACTAGTTACTTCACAATTTTTAGTTTTGCTAAATGTTTTCAATGTCATCAGTTGATGATATATTTCCAGGCCTTAAGTTCACATGACCGTTACTGCCGTAATCTCCAAGCGTCGCGAGTGATGACCGTTTTTTAATTTTTTTCCTCAATCAATTCACAGCATACTGGGACAGGGAGAAATGGTTTTCCAACTGGATATATTTGGGAGGGATTTCCAATTGCAGCATTCGAAGACACAGCCATTTTTTCCACACACACAGACACATCATCAACATAACAAGTCCTCTGACTTAGTTTGTGAATGTCGACTTTTTTATGCGATAACAGGTTAGTAGTTCTGTTAGACTTTGTGGTACACAGCAATACGTTTAACAGCGAACAGTACATTGGTCCACTATGAATTCGTACAATCCATTACGAGGGGAACACAAAATGAATCAAAGCAACCCAAACTGCCCATGGCAATGTACGTACGCCAACAGTTTGGCAACAAATCTGATGATTGGCAAATACAGCTGTACTTTGGTTCTCCGTCCAATATACAGTCAAGCTGACACCTTACCATGTTTACCATTTTTATTTGTTTGTTCCAACGAAAGACACTGTTCGTGAACAATGACTTGACGACACAGCAGAGGTGAAAGTGGCTGGGAAGTATTGGCCACGATGTTGTTGTTGTTGTTGTGGTCTTCAGTCCTGAGACTGGTTTGATGCAGCTCTCCATGCTACTCTATCCTGTGCAAGCTTCTTCATCTCCCAGTACTTACTGCAACCTACATCCTTTTGAATCTGCTTAGTGTATTCATCTCTTGGTCTCCCTCTACGATTTTTACCCTCCAATGCTAAATTTGTGATCCCCTGATGCCTCAGAACATGTCCTACCAACCGGTCCCTTCTTCTTGTCAAGTTGTGCCACAACTCCTCTTCTCCCCAACTCTATTTAATACCTCCTCATTAGTAATGTGATCTACCCATCTAATCTTCAGCATTATTCTGTAGCACCACATTTCGAAAGCTTCTATTCCCTTCTTGTCCAAACTATTTATTGTCCACGTTTCACTTCCATACATGGCTACACTCCATACAAATACTTTCAGAAACGACTTCCTGACACTTAAATCTATACTCGATGTTAACAAATTTCTCTTCTTCAGAAACGCTTTCCTTGCCATTGCCAGTCTACATTTTATATCCTCTCTACTTCGACCATCATCAGTTATTTTGCTCCCCAAATAGCAAAACTCCTTTACTACTTTCAGTGTCTCATTTCCTAATCTAATTCCCTCAGCATCACCCGACTTAATTCGACTACATTCCATTATCCTCGTTTTGCTTTTGTTGATTTTCATCTTATACCCTCCTTTCAAGACACTGTCCATTCCGTTCAACTGCTCTTCCAAGTCCTTTGCTGTCTCTGACAGAATTACAATGTCATCGGCGAACCTCAAAGTTTTTATTTCTTCTCCATGGATTTTAATATCTTCTCCGAGTTTTTCTTTTGTTTCCTTTACTGCTTGCTCAATATACGGATTGAATAACATCGGGGATAGGCTACAACCCTGTCTCACTCCCTTCCCAACCACTGCTTCCCCTTCATGCCCCTCCACTCTTATAACTGCCATCTGGTTTCTGTACAAATTGTAAATAGCCTTTCGCTCCCTGTATTTTACCCCTGCCACCTTTAGAATTTGAAAGAGAGTATTCCAGTGAACATTGTCAAAAGCTTTCTCTAAGTCTACAAATGCTAGAAACGTAGGTTTGCCTTTCCTTAATCTTTCTTCTAAGATAAGTCGTAAGGTCAGTATTGCCTCACGTGTTCCAACATTTCTACGGAATCCAAACTGATCTTCCCCGAGGTCGGCTTCTACCAGTTTTTTCATTCGTATGCCACGATATTCTTCCAAAAAATGATTGGAGACCATGATTTAACCATGGCAAAATTGCATCAGCTATAATGGACAATTCTTTGAATAGTAAATCTCTGTAGACGGAAGATCAACTACAGTTATGGCCATTGAAACAGCAACAGCCGGCCGAAGTGGCCTTGCGGTTAAAGGCGCTGCAGTCTGGAACCGTAAGACCGCTACGGTCGCAGGTTCGAATCCTGCCTCGGGCATGGATGTTTGTGATGTCCTTAGGTTAGTTAGGTTTAACTAGTTCTAAGTTCTAGGGGACTAATGACCTCAGCAGTTGAGTCCCATAGTGCTCAGAGCCATTTGAACCATCTGAAACTGCAACACCACGAAGGATAGCAAATAACCACTAGGTTGCCACAGGATGCACTCTGCGGGAAACAGTGCGTGCATGATGGGGAGCTTATTGATGAAGCAAGACGTTGGCTCCGACGTCGTCCACTAGACTAGTAGCATGCGAGCATACAGGCCTTGCCAGTAAGGTGGCCTAAGGTCGTCGCATCGAATGGAGATTATGAAAGAAGGGTTTTCGAGTCAAAGCAGTTGGGAATAAAACCAATCTGCTTGTAGAAAAAAAATGCGAACTCAACGAATGTCGTCTGTTAATAAGGGAGGTAACTTATCAGTTTCCCCACTGTCTTGACGATAATGCGCAATACTTTGTGTTGTTGTGCAGCCAGTTGTTAGTGTGTTTTGCGTCCTGGGCACGAGACACTGCAATTCGCCAGTGCAGTACATGGCAGGCGACAGGAGAGGCGTAGCGGGCGGCCGCTGGCCGTGTTGTGGTTGCGATACGCCCACGCACCGCCCCTCGTGTCGAGCCTCACTGCTACAGCAGCCTCGGCCTGAGCCTCGCCGTCAGCCTAAAAGCTCGCCGGGGAAATGATTTAAGAAGAACGTAATGCCGCCGGGCGGGCGCCATTGTTCGCGCGGCACAATGCCTGGCTGGCTGCGCGAGGCTCCCAGCCGTAACGGGACCAGGCCTGCGATGCTGGCCGCCGCCGCCGCCTGCGGTCACTACCTGCCGCACTGTTGTCATCCTGCGGATAATGTAGCTCTCTTAGTCTCTGCAAAGAAATTATGCTAGAAAACTGCCGTCTGTGTCTAAAAGTTACTTTCGTAAATTGGAAATAACGTTTGTTATAATTCAGGAGTTTGCTGAGCTATTTTTTCTGATTGTTTACAAGGAGGAACTGTTCAGCAGATACTTTCAGTGAAATACAGTCATGGATATGAATGCAGGAAAGAACTCAAACGAAATGCAAGTACTCTTTAACGAACCACTGGCATCCATGGTTCCGTTCTGTGTATGTATGAGCCGGCCGCTGTAGCCGAGTGGTTCTAGGCGCTTCAGTCTGGAGCCGAGCGACCGCTACGGTCGCAGGTTCGAATCCTGCCTCGGGCATGGATGTGTGTGATGTCCTTAGGTTAGTTAGGTTTAAGTAGTTCTAAGTTATAGGGGACTGATGACCTCAGATGTTAAGGCCCATAGTGACCAGAGCTATTTGAACCATTTTTGTGTATGTATGTGTGTGTGTGTGTGTGTGTGTGTGTGTGTCACAGCTCTGGAACGCATGGAGTAAATTTAAGTATACTTGTTACATATATGACACAGTACCACGAGGGAATTACCAAGCAAAGAAGATCCCCCTAGCATCTCTACTTGTGGAAGGGGGTGTGGGAAAGTGGTGATATGTAACAAGAACTCTGGATCTCTTTCTACCAGAGTTAGTGGACACATGCTTTCTCTCTTCTTCTTCTTCATCCACGCTTGTCCCATAATCTACAAGGTCGGCAATTGTTATATATGGGCCAAAGCTATATCACTGACGGTGGGTGGCTGGAAGCTCTTCATGATGCCCTGCCCCATCATCCCCCCCCCCCCCCCCCCGTTTTCTAAAACGTTTATCTGCTGCAGGACGAGGATACCTGCCCTGTATTCACCTAGTTGGACGTGGAAAACCGCCGAAAAACCACGTCAACGCTAGGCCGGCACACCAGGTCACGTCGTTAATCCGCCGGTCGGATTGGGCACGTTTTAGAGATCGAAGGACTGCTTATATTTAGGTAGCTCTATACTCCTTATTTCATCAGGACAGTTGTCGGTCATGTGTTGAAATTAGCGTGCAGAACTTTTCAAAAAACAAAAAAAAAAAAAAAAACGACGGTAGCACTGCTAACGTCGCATATAAGTATCGAAATTGTCTGGAATATGGGCAGCTTGCTCGTCATTCCTTTCCACCAATCGATGTTGATGCTTTGTATCTCGCCTACAAAATACGTGAAAGGAGTTTTCTCAGGATGTCGGGGTCTTCTTCTATTCCATGCCATGGTTTATGGATCCTTGTCTATGGCAAAATATCAGCAAAACATCTAGCATTTATATCATACGACATACTGACTTTTTATTAGAAATGGTACCAACTTGTCATCGATACTCCTTATTCTAAGTATGCACTGCATACAGCGTGTAAAAGAAACTATGTATACAAAGCTTTAGAGTGTCTGTAAGAGATAAAAAGAAACGTTTTACGTCACAAAGACGTCACACGTGCACCATTTCGCCGCTAGAGGTCCATTTAGGGTTTGACGCTAGTAATGTTCGGAGATGGTGTCCAGACTGCTGTGTGAGAAATATTGTCTCAGAGATGTTGCTCAATACATCCGTTTACAGTAAAGCACAACTGGGACATGCTTGCTAATAATCATGTAACACGCTCGAAAAGATTAACTGTTTCACCAATAATGGCTGCAGTATCGGCTAACCGGGCAACCAGCTTTTCTGGAGTATCTGTCGGTGTCTCGTACACCAAACACTTCATCTCTCCATATGAGAGCAGCAACATCTTTAAAGCAATGTTCACCACACGGCAGTTTGAGCACAGTCTCTGAAAATCAGCAGTGTCATAACCGTTATGTATCCGTAGCCAGAAAACGGTGCATCTGCGACATTTTTGTCACTTAGAAAGTGTTTTGTTTTATCTCCTCTAAACACTCTAAACTTTTGTACATGTAGACTTTTTACATATATATATATCATCACAAAAATCAGGCGTTAGTCGAAGTATATACTGCAAGATATATAACGTGTCAAGACATTATCACAGCAGTTACTGGTTATATGGCGGCAATCTGGTTTTTGTATTCTCATGTTTTGTGCGAAATTAATGTGCTAATCTCCTATAAGGAACCCATATATATATATCGAAGTACTATACAATAGTACATTGTACCGTATTAGCATCACGTTAAAACAATGTGTCACGTGAAATGTGACTTAAAACAGTGCAAAAAAGTACCACAAAAACGAAAACATATGCTCGAAAACTGCAGCAACCAGTGGATGCGCATGCGGGAAGTCACTGGCATAGTATCACAAAAAACATTTACTCGACAGTACTTCTTGACAATAAAAATACTATATATTTATTCATTTCTCTACATGGAGGTATACGATATGGAGTTAAAGAAAATCGTGGAAACTAAACAAAACAGAGATAATCTAGTTATTACAACATAGTCACGGAAAATCAATCCACAATTATGGCTAATGATTAAATATGCCCTGATGGCCTTTCCCAGGTGCTACATCTTATTCTGAACGACCAATGCCAAAAATCGTGCACAATTGTATCCCTTTAATATTTTGCAAGTTGTCATGGTACACTGGTCATTATAGTCATGTGTACGATCGATGCTGCAATTTTCACAAATTCGATTTATGTTAAGGCCCGGAGCGGCAAATAAGAGAATTTCCCTTACTTGATCGACCCATCACGGAAGTGAGTTGGTGAAAACATGCATAATGTGCTTCGACAGCTCAAATTTTCCCTGGTAAGTATTCGAAAGCAGTCTGTGTGGGTCGAGAAAACCTGTGTGACTCGAGTGAAAGTTCGCCACCTCGTAATGTGCCCGACACCAGCACAGATATGTGCCCGGTGACATGCGTGGAGTATGGTCGTAACGAGAGAGTCGCTGGGCAACAAATTTCGGTGCAACTTGCGTCCACAGATAACATGCAAGATACGAAGAAACAGATACAAAACGGTGGCATGTTTACGAGCGATTTTACTCTGGACAACTCCGTCCTACGAAACAGCCATCCAAAAGCACACAGAAAGCTATCAAGTTTGTTTGATGACTCCCGCAGAGATATAACTTTTGGCCGTCGTTCGCGTGATCCATCGAAGTTCTAGAAGTGGATAAGCCTTTCGCAGGTTGGTGCACGTAGTTTGCCATCTATACCTACTAAACGACTACATTTGGTGCGAGAACAAACTGATGCAGTAGGGGAAGCCCAGTCACCATGGAGGAGAGCTCAATGTATCAATATAACCAAGAGACAAAGCAACAAAACAAGCAGTGGAAGCGGGTAACCTCACCACCGCAGAAGAAGGCGAAGAGCCGACTATCGTAGAGCAACATGATAGTGAGTGTTGTTTTGTGATCGCGACGGATGTGGTACCAACAGATTACGTTCACAACGGGCAAACCACCACAGGAGCATACCACCAAAAACTCCTGTCGAGGTTACAGGGTGATGTCAAGGCGACGTATAGTGGGAAGATGTCGAAGGGGCGTTTTCACTACACAACAGTTCCCTAGTTCACTATGCACAGGACGCGGTTCTTCCATATGCTGCTTCTTTTGGTTATCAGATTTTTGCCTCACCCGCGCGTATTCTCCTAGTTGTGCCCACGAAAATACATCCGCAGGCACAGCGGTGGGTTATTTGGTTTGCTTGGGGAAGGGACTAAACGGAACCTTTAACATATGTGTAAGATATTAGTTCATTTTATAACATTATAGATGTGAAGTTTACTTAGCTTTGTGTGATCCATGTCCACAGGATCTGAAGAGACAAAGAAACTGGTACTCGTGCCTAATATCATGTAGGGCCCCCACAAGCACGCAGAAGTACCACAACAGGACGGGGCATGGACTTGACTAATGTCTTAAGTAGTGCTGGAGGGAACTGACAGCATGAATCCTGCAGGGCTGTCCATAAATCCGTATGAGTACGAGGTGGTGGAGATCTCTTCTAAACAGCACGTTGCAAGGCATCCCAGATATGCTCAATAATATTCATGTCTGGCGTGTTTGGTGGCCAACAGAAGCGTTTAAAGTCAGAAGAGTGTTCTTGGAGCCACTCTGCAGCAATTCTGGACCTGTGGGGTGTCGCCTTGTCCTGCTAGATTTGCCCAAATCCATCGGAAAGCACAATGGGCATGAATGGATGCAGGTTGTCAGACAGGATGCTTACGTACGTGTCACCTGCCAGTGTCGCATCTAGACGTATCAGGGGTCCCATATCACTCCAACTGCACACGACCCACAGGATTACAGAGCCTCCACCAGCTTGAACAGTCCCCTGCTGACATACAGGGTCCATGAATTCATGAAGTTTTCGCCATAACCGTACACATCCATCCTCTCTATACAATTTGAAACACCGAGCGAGGTGGCGCAGTGGTTAGACACTGGACTCGCATTCGGGAGGACGACGGTTCAATCCCGCGTCCGGCCATCCTGATTTAGGTTTTCTGTGATTTCCCTAAATCGCTCCAGGCAAATGCCGGGATGGTTCCTTTCAAAGGGCACGGCCGACTTCCTTCCCCGTCCTTCCCTAACCCGATGAGACCGATGACCTCGCTGTCTGGTCTCCTTCCCCCAAAACCAACCAACCAGCCAACAATTTGAAACGAGACTCGTGCAACCAGCCAACATGTTTCCAACCATCAACAGTCCGATGTCGGTGTTGACGGGCCTAGGCGAGGCGTAAAGCTTTGTGTCGTGCTGTAGTCAAGGATACACGAGTGGACCTTCAGCTCCGAAAGCCCATATCGATGATGTTTCGCTGAATTGTTCGCACACAGACTCTTGCTGATGGCCTGCATTGAAATCTGCAGCAATTTGCGGAAGGGTTGCACTTCTTTCACGTTGAACGATTATTTTCAGTCGTCGTTGGTCCCGTTCTTGCAGGATCTTTTTCAGACCGCAGCGATATTGGAGGTTTTGATGTTTTACCGGATTCCTGATATTCACGGTACACTCGTGAAACGGCCGTACGGGAAAATCCCCGCTTCATCGCTATCTCGGAGATGCTGTGTCCCATCGCTCGTGCGCCGACGGTAACACCACGTTCAAACTCCTATAGAGCTTGATAACCTGCCACTGTAGCAGTTGTAACCGATCTAACAACTGCGCCAGACACTTGTTGTCTTGTGCAGTCGTTGCCGAACCCAGCGCCGTTTTCTGCCTGTTTACATATCTCTGTCTTTGAATATACACGCCTATACCAGTTTCTCAGTGTATTATTTAAAGAATAACGTCGTATTAATTGGGGCTTTTGATGTAGTCAAAGTTTTCCCAGCTATAAAAGACGTCTTAAATGTGCCTAAAATCGATCTGCTCACCTGATTCTGTCAAAGAACGCACGACGAATGTCTCACAGCAGAAAACGATCTAAAAATCAAACTGTCATTGTAATCACGAAAGAAACATATTGTAACACTTTTGCGTACAGTATTTAATATTGTTTTTGTATGTTCTACGCAAATAATATGGAAAAATTATGGTCTTTGAGTCTTTTTGTCGCAAGCATAGATCAGACGACAAATAACTTTGAAATACGAAATTACGTTGGATAATAGCAGTGATATTGACCAGAAGAAATAATTGAATACAGCCGCGACATACACAGTGAAATACGTGTTGATAAGTCACGTGTGTGACAGGGTACCTAGTCACGAAAACGAATATAAAGGACTGGAGGAGAGTAAACAAATTACAGGCCACTGTGGTGAGGGAATGCAATCGTCACCTCGAATCGATGACGATATTCTAAGCAATCCAGTTCTTGTTATCATTACTCTCCGCATAAGAGGAGCAGTTTGTTTTAAAACTACTTACATCTACATCTACATCTACATCTATACTCCGCGAGCCACCTTACGGTGTGTGGCGGAGGGTACTTATTGTACCACTATCTGATCCCCCCTTCCCTGTTCCATTCACGAATTGTGCGTGGGAAGAACGACTGCTTGTAAGTCTCCGTATTTGCTCTAATTTCTCGGATCTTTTCGTTGTGATCATTACGCGAGATATATGTGGGCGGTAGTAATATGTTGCCCATCTCTTCCCGGAATGTGCTCTCTCGTAATTTCGATAATAAACCTCTCCGTATAGCGTAACGCCTTTCTTGAAGTGTCCGCCACTGGAGCTTGTTCAGCATCTCCGTAACGCTCTCGCGCTGACTAAATGTCCCCATGACGAATCGCGCTGCTTTTCGCTGGATCATGTCTATCTCTTCTATTAATCCAACCTGGTAAGGGTCCCATACTGATGAGCAATACTCAAGAATCGGACGAACAAGCGTTTTGTAAGCTACTTCTTTCGTCGATGAGTCACATTTTCTTAGAATTCTTCCTATGAATCTCAACCTGGCGCCTGCTTTTCCCACTATTTGTTTTATGTGATCATTCCACTTCAGATCGCTCCGGATAGTAACTCCTAAGTATTTTACGGTCGTTACCGCTTCCAATGATTTACCACCTATGGCATAATCGTACTGGAATGGGTTTCTGCCCCTATGTATGCGCATTATATTACATTTATCTACGTTTAGGGAAAGCTGCCAGCTGTCGCACCATGCATTAATCCTCTGCAGGTCCTCCTGGAGTACGTACGAGTCTTCTGATGTTGCTACTTTCTTGTAGACAACCGTGTCATCTGCAAATAGCCTCACTGAGCTGCCGATGTTGTCAACTAAGTCATTTATGTATATTGTAAACAATAAAGGTCCTATCACGCTTCCCTGCGGTACTCCCGAAATTACCTCTACATCTGCAGATTTTGAACCGTTAAGAATGACATGTTGTGTTCTTTCTTCTAGGAAATCCTGAATCCAATCACAAACCTGGTCCGATATTCCGTAAGCTCGTATTTTTTTCACTAAACGTAAGTGCGGAACCGTATCAAATGCCTTCCTGAAGTCCAGGAATACGGCATCAATCTGCTCGCCAGTGTCTACGGCACTGTGAATTTCTTGGGCAAATAGGGCGAGCTGAGTTTCACATGATCTCTGTTTGCGGAATCCATGTTGGTTATGATGAAGGAGATTTGTATTATCTAAGAACGTCATAATACGAGAACACAAAACATGTTCCATTATTCTACAACAGATTGACGTAAGCGAAATAGGCCTATAATTATTCGCATCTGATTTATGACCCTTCTTGAAAATGGGAACGACCTGCGCTTTCTTCCAGTCGCTAGGTACTTTACGTTCTTCCAGCGATCTACGATAAATTGCTGATAGAAAGGGGGCAAGTTCTTTAGCATAATCACTGTAGAATCTTAAGGGTATCTCGTCTGGTCCGGATGCTTTTCCGCTACTAAGTGATAGCAGTTGTTTTTCAATTCCGATATCGTTTATTTCAATATTTTCCATTTTGGCGTCCGTGCAATGGCTGAAGTCAGGGACCGTGTTACGATTTTCCGCAGTGAAACAGTTTCGGAACACTGAATTCAGTATTTCTGCCTTTCTTCGGTCGTCCTCTGTTTCGGTGCCATCGTGGTCAACGAGTGACTGAATAGGGGATTTAGATCCGCTTACCGATTTTACATATGACCAAAACTTTTTAGGGTTCTTGTTTAGATTGTTTGCCAATGTTTTATGTTCGAATTCGTTGAATGCTTCTCTCATTGCTCTCTTTACGCTCTTTTTCGCTTCGTTCAGCTTTTCCTTATCAGCTATGATTCGACTACTCTTAAACCTACGATGAAGCTTTCTTTGTTTCCGTAGTACCTTTCGTACATGATTGTTATACCACGGTGGATCTTTCCCCTCGCTTTGGACCTTAGTCGGTACGAACTTATCTAAGGCGTACTGGACGATGTTTCTGAATTTTTTCCATTTTTGTTCCACATCCTCTTCCTCAGAAATGAACGTTTGATGGTGGTCACTCAGATATTCTGCGATTTGTGCCCTATCACTCTTGTTAAGCAAATATATTTTCCTTCCTTTCTTGGCATTTCTTATTACACTTGTAGTCATTGATGCAACCACTGACTTATGATCACTGATACCCTCTTCTACATTCACGGAGTCGAAAAGTTCCGGTCTATTTGTTGCTATGAGGTCTAAAACGTTAGCTTCACGAGTTGGTTCTCTAACTATCTGCTCGAAGTAATTCTCGGACAAGGCAGTCAGGATAATGTCACAAGAGTCTCTGTCCCTGGCTCCAGTTCTGATTGTGTGACTATCCCATTCTATACCTGGTAGATTGAAGTCTCCCCCTATTACAATAGTATGATCACGAAACTTCTTCACGACGTTCTGCAGGTTCTCTCTGAGGCGCTCAACTACTACGGTTGCTGATGCAGGTGGTCTATAGAAGCATCCGACTATCATATCTGACCCACCTTTGATACTTAACTTAACCCAGATTATTTCACATTCGCATTCGCTAATAACTTCACTGGATATTATTGAATTCTTTACTGCTATAAATACTCCTCCACCATTGGCGTTTATCCTATCCTTGCGGTATATATTCCATTCTGTGTCTAGGATTTCGTTACTGTTCACTTCCGGTTTTAACCAACTTTCCGTTCCTAATACTATATGCGCACTATTTCCTCCAATAAGAGATACTAATTCAGGAACCTTGCCCTGGATACTCCTGCAGTTTACCAATATTACGTTAACTTTTCCTGTTTTTGGTCTCTGAGGACGGACGTTCTTTATCAACGATGATAATGTCCTCTCTGGTAAGCCGTCAGGTATTTTATCGTTTCGCCCAAGGGGGGGTCCCTCTAACCTAAAAAACCCCCGTGTGCACGCCACACGTACTCTGCTACCCTAGTAGCTGCTTCCGGTGTGTAGTGCACGCCTGACCTGTCTAGGGGGGCCCTACAGTTCTCCACCCAATAACGGAGGTCGATGAATTTGCAACCATTATAGTCGCAGAGTCGTCTGAGCCTCTGGTTTAGACCCTCCACACGGCTCCAAACCAGAGGACCGCGATCGACTCTGGGCACTATGCTGCAGATATTAAGCTCAGCTTGCACTCCGCGTGCGATGCTGGTTGTCTTCACCAAATCAGCCAGCCGCCGGAAGGAACCAAGGATGGCCTCAGAACCCAAGCGGCAGGCGTCATTCGTTCCGACATGTGCTACTATCTGCAGCCGGTCACACCCAGTGCGTTCAATAGCTGCCGGAAGGGCCTCCTCCACATTACGGACGAGACCCCCCGGCAAGCACACCGAGTGCACACTGGCATTCTTCCCCGACCTACCCGCTATTTTCCTGAGGGGCTCCATAACCCGCCTAACGTTGGAGCTCCCTATAACTTACCCACGTGAAAACGTTTTTTTCTTTTTTTTTGCAAGTGAAAACCGGACCTACAATGGTGTAAGATGAACTGGTCAGATAACCGTGCGCCTGACAAATAGGATCGTTTATCTCGTACTCCAAATCTGTTGTGACGAAACAGGAAGCGCTCGTTTCGGAAAGGTTAGTGGCTGGCGGGCGGCAACTCACGGCTGGCGGGCGGCAACTCAGGTGCAGCTGCAGGGTTCAAGACCGCGCCCCCGCCCGGCCGGGCCGTGCCGCTCCGAGTGATGCGGCCTTCGAGGTATTTTCGCCTCAGTGTGGCTCTTTGGCGGCAATAAGCTCGGCGCTTTACCGCATCTAAACACTTAATACGCTGCAGTTTATGTAGGAACAGGCACTTCACTGGCCTTATAGTATACCTTTATTTTCTCCGTAACACGACACGAGGGGCGTTTGAAAAGTCCGTGCAAAGTCCGAGAGATGGCACCGCCGACGCGTATCGACGTCATGTTTAGTTACTAGCATCTTTGGAAAGGACGCACACCAAGTTTCAGCCGTATTGGTCTATTTCTTTGTGTTTGACATTCGTGTGAATCAAGGAAGTCGATTGATTGTCAAAAAATGGACGAAAAAGAATTTCGTGTCGTGATTAAACATTGCTTTATGAAAGACGAAACGCCTCAGGAGGCTAAAGAGAAGCTTGATAAACATTACAGTGACTCTGAACCTTCGATTAGAACAGTTTGTAAGTGGTTTCAAAATTTTTGGAGTGGCCATATGGGCACAAGTGATGCTGAACGTTCTGGACGCCCTGTGGAGATTACGACTCCAGAAATCATTGATAAAATCCATGATATAGTGGTGGATAACAGAAGAATTAAGGTGCGTGAGATTGCTAGTGCTGTGGGCATCTCCAATGAATGGCAACATTATATTTTGCGTAAACATTTGGACATGAGAAAGCTATCCGCAAGATGGGTTCAGCGATTGTTCACACTTGACAAAAAACGGAATCGTGTGAAGGGTTGCAAGGATGGTTTGCAGCTGTTCAGGAAGAATCCGTAGGACTTTAAGCGTCATTTCGTCGCTGTGGATGAAACATGGATACATTACTATAGACCAAACAACAATCTAAACAATGGGTTACCAAGGGAGAATCTGCACCAAAAAAGGCGAAGACCATTCCTTCCTGCCGGCCTATGGTAACCGAGCGGTTGTAGGCGCTTCAGTCTGGAACCGCGCGACCTCTACGGTCGCAGGTTCGCAAGAAAAACGCCGGCGATTGGACCACAATAAAGTCCTTTTCCATCACGACATTACACCAGCACACGCCTCAGCAGTTGTGGTCGCAAAATGAATGGAAATAAGATTTCAACTCGTTTCACATCCCCCCTATTCTCCAGACTTAACTCCCTTGGACTACTGTTTGTTCCCCAATCTGAAGAAATGGCTGGCGGGACAAAGATTTTATTCAAACGAGGAGGTGATTGTAGCAACTAATAGCTATTTAGCAGACTTGGACAACTCCTATTGCCGGCCGGAGTGGCCGAGCGGTTCTAGGCGCTTCAGTCCGGAACCGCGCGACAGCTACGGTCGCCGGTTCGAATCCTGCCTCGGGCATGGATGTGTGTGATGTTCTTAGGTTAGTTAGGTTTAAGTAGTTCTAAGTTCTAGGGGACTGATGACCTCAGATGTTAAGTCCCATAGTGCTCAGAGCCATTTGAACCAACTCTTATCATTCGGAAGAGATCAACAAATTAGAACAGTGTTGGGCGAAGTGTATAAGTCTAAAGGAAGACTATGTCGAAGAATAAAAAAGGTTGACCCCAAACACGTAAGTAGGTTTTATTTTTGCACGGACTTTTCAAACACCCCTCTTAGTTAGCTCGATTAGCCATAGCCACTACACAAATGGTTCAAATGGCTCTGAGCACTGTGGGACTTAACATCTTAGGTCATCAGTCCCCTAGAACGTAGAACTACTTAAACCTAACTAACCTAAGAACATCACACATACCCATGCCCGAGGCAGGATTCGAACCTGCGACCGTAGCAGTCCCGCGGTTCCGGACTGCAGCGCCTAGAATCGCACGGCCACCGCGGCCGGCAGCCACTATACATTCGTGATCTCGTGTCACTGGCACAGAGGTTCAACGAAACAAAAACAGAAATAAATATGATCGTCTGGTGAGAGTTACTTTCATTTCATTACCGTTATAATGGAAAAATCAGCCATGACAAAACTCTTCCATTTGGTGTGCACGATGTATGAGACAGGCGAAATACCCCCAGACTTCAAGAATAATACAATAATCCCAGTTCCAAGGAAAGCAAGTGCTGACAGACGTGAATATTGCCGAACTATCAGTTTAATAAGTAATATTTGAGAGAAACTAGCACGAATTCCTTACAGGAGAATTGAAAAACTGATAGAAGACGAGCTCGGGGAAAGCTTTTTTCGGTGTTGACCAGACTGCTTTCTTCGAAATTCTGAAGGTATCAGGTAAAATACAGGGAGCGAAAGGCTATTTATAAGATGCACAGAAAATAGACGGCAGTTATGAGTCGAGATGCATGAGAGGGAAGCAGTGGTTGAGAAGGGAGTGGGATAGGGTTGTAGTTTATCCCCGAAATTATTCAATCTGTACGCTAAGCGAGCAGGAAAAGAAACCAAAGAAAAATTTGGAGTAAGAATTAAAGTCCAGGGTCAAGAAATAAAAAAAAAAAACTGATATTTCACAATGACACTGTAATTCTGTCAGAAAGCAAATGACTTGGAAGAAAAGTTTAACGGAATGGATAGTGCCTTGAAAGGAGGATACAGGATGAACATCAACAAAAGCAAAACAAGGATAATGCCATGTAGTCAAATTAAATCGGATGAAGCTGAGGGAATTAGTTTTAGAACGAGACACTTAAAGCAGTAGACAGGTTTTTTTTCTATTTGGGCAGCAAAATTACTGATGATGGCCGCAGTAGAGAGGCTATAAAATGTAGACTGGCTATGGCAAGGAAAAGGTTTCTGAAGAAGAGAAATTTTTTAATCTCGAAAATATATTTAAGTGTCAGGAAGTCGTTTCTGAAAGAGTTTGTATGGAGTGCAGCCAAACTGTTTGGACAAGAACAAAACAGAAGCTTTTGAATGTGGTGCTACAAAAGAACGCTCAAGATTAGATGTGTAGATCACGAAACTATTGAGGAGGTACTGAATAGAATTGGGGAGAATAGAAATTTGTGGCACAACATGAATAGAAGAAGGGGTCGGTTAATAGGACTCATTCTGAGACATCAAGGGATCATCAGTTTGGTGCTGGAGTAGTTATTCCGAGACAAATAGGCTTGCACAGGATAGAGTACATGGAGAACTCCATCAGATCAGCCTCTGGAATGAAGAGAACAACAAAAATAACAACAACATAACGTCAGAATCCTTTTAGAGACACCAATTTTTTGCTAGATGGGAATCTGCTGTGTTAACTGCGTATTTGTACAGTTCTCTTAAAGCCCTTTATTGTGTCCTCCTCATGTTTACACGATTTCCGGTGCTGCACATTTTCTCTCGACGTTGCTTACAAATCGAGGTATTTCAAATGGTTCAAATGGCTCTGAGCACCATGGGACTTAAGAGCTGAGGTCATCAGTCCCCTAGAACTTAGAACTACTTAAACCTAACTAACCTAAGGACATCACACACATCCATGCCCGAGGCAGGGTTCGAACCTGCGACCGTAGCGGTCGCGCGGTACCAGACTGAAGCGCCTAGAACCGCTTGGCCACACCGGCCGGCCGAGGTATTTCAATACCTAATGTAATACGGACTATTCTTTATAAGTATAGGTCATGCTATAAAAGTAAAGACTGTATGTTTATAGTACCTCCCTTCCTCAGAGAAATAATTTACGGGTGTACTTTTTCTGTCAGCGGAGTTTGATTTTAGAAACGTCGTATTTTGCCTGTTCTGTAGCCTTTTCTTTTTTTTTTTTTTAATTTTTCTTGTCTCGCACATCTCTGAGGCGAGCAGCGACTCTAAACTTTACCCCCTTAAGCTATGACCTGTTCTCGAACGTATTTAAATCAGGGACGTTTCTGAACAAGTCATCCTTGTTTAGAGTATTTTCGCTGGAAAGCACTTCATTAGGAAACTGAACTTTGACTGAAAAGCTATCCACCGGGCAGTCGATAGGAAAGCTCGTGTAATTAACTCTATTTTATTTCTCGAAAAGTCTTCTTGTTAAAAAATGAACTACCTGGATATCAGGTGCTTTGATTAGCTTGAGCTTGGCGGTTTCTAACGGTAGAATAAATCCTGTGCTTGTGCCTTTTTGCCACTAGGTGAGTTTCACTGCGAGTGAAAAATTACTTATCCTAACTGTCACTTTCTGCTGCGTATAGAGAGTTGCTAATGCTGGGTAAGCCATTGCGGACTGATGGTCAGTTGCTCCTACAGCTATTTACATCGAAGTCCGTAGAATATCCAGTTTGAAGCTTGTGTGTTATTCATTTGTCCATTTTCGTTCAAAATGCTATAAAGTAACAGTTATACAAATTGAAGATATGGAGATCCTAAGTCAGTAGTCAGCACTGTAAAAAGTCTTTACTTACGGAGAATGGCTGTTTTGTATGGTTTCTGATGTGAATAAAGTACAGTGTTTTATTTATTTTAAAAACGCGAAATAGGACAACTAGCGTGTTTTTCTCCGACGAGCTCCATATTTTCCTTTAATTCAGATAGCACGAATCTGAATAGCTTGAAATGTCGTTGCGACATATCTTCGTCATCTCCTGCAAAAATCGTTTCTTCAGGTACAAAGATGATGACAAAACAATGTGTAGGAACGTCATTTTCTCCCGGAGGGTTGTTTCCTGCAGTATTTTAGTGTGTGTATAAATGCGAGGATCATTCAATAATTAAAAAGACAAAATGGTTTGGAGAAAAAAGCCTTTATTTTTTCAAAACCACACTTTCTCTATTTTTCAACATAATCCCCTTGAACATTTATGCACTTATTCCAACGCGGGCTACAAGCTTTTTTATTCTGGCTGCAAAGAACTGTTTATCTTGATGTTAGGCCCAATTTCTCACAAACTTTTTCACGTCCTCGTTGTCCTGGAACCTCTTCCTACGTAATGCCTCCTTCATTGCACCAAAGAAATGGAAATCACTAGGTGCTAAAACAGGACTGTAATGTGGATGAGGCAGTACTTGGCAGCCCATCTTGTCGATGGTTTCACGGGTTAGGAAGTGCGTTGTCTTGCTGAAGAATCACGCATCTCCTCTGAGGTCACGACGTCTCTCTCTTATGGCTGGCTTCACCTTGGTTAAAAGAAAATCCGAGTAGTGTTGGCTGTTCATTGTACGCTGCTCTTCGAGATAATCACAAAAAACTGGACCTTCAGCATCCCAAAACATCGTCAACATGACTTTTTCTACTGATACTTGGGTTTTGAATTTTTTCTTGACAGGTGAGTTGGTGAGGTTCCACTCCAAGATTTGTCTTTTTCGTTCTGGCTCATAATAGTGAACAGAAGTTTTATCACAAGTTAAAATTTTGTTGAAGTGCCCACCTTCACTTTCATAACGTTCCTTTGGCTCTGTGCACACTCTCAACCTTGTTTCCTTGTGTAGCCTCGTCAACTCCTTTGGGACGCATCTTACACATGTTTTGCGACACTTCATCTTGTTACAGATAATGTTATGAACTGTATCAGTACTAACTTGAACCTTATCAACTATCATTTCCACAGTTACACGGCGGCCGGCACGAATAGTGTCTTCAATTCGACTTTCATGTGAGGGAGCTGAAACGGCCAGACGGTGTTCGTCTGTCACTGAATCGCGACCATTTTTGAAGTGCTCTACCCACTTGTAAAAAATTTGCACGTCTCATACAGCCTTCACCATAAACTTTAGACATTCTACAGTATATATTCACTGGTTTCTCGCCTTCAGCAAGAAATAAACGAATAACATAATGTTGTTCAACTAATGTGGACGTTTCAAGCTGACTCACCATCTTGAAATGTATTTTTGAGGTTACAATGTTGATACATCAGCTGATCAGGGCACATCCCAGTAATGCCAACTTAAAGCCATAAAAGTACCAAACTTGCCCTACTAACAGTTTTTCCCCAGACCAAGTTGTCTCTTTAATTATTGAATGACCCTCGTATAAATTAATGAAGTCCGCCTACATAGGTGACTCGAGGACCGTAGGATCTTCCCCTCACCGATTTCATTCATATCGACAATTTGTGTAGGGTACAACTGGGACTCCAACATCTGTAATCGGAAAGGCGCAAATCTCAACCGTATTCGAGAACATCGAGTTCGTAAATTTTAGGCGTGATTATTACTCGTATACTTTGTATGGTAGCTAACATTCAGCGTGTCCGCAGCCGAGCGAGTAAGCGCTTGGTTTCATAAACGCGAGGTCTGTGGATCGAATTTCGCTGCCAGCACCCTTTTCCATTCCCACGTAATTCTAACAACAGATTTATTATGGTGACTGTGCAGATTATCAATATTTAATTATTCATTTACTATATTCCTAACTTTTGTCCCGTAAAAAGAATAGTAATTTTTTTCCTAAAGAAGACTGGAAATAAAAAAAACACACGAGCACTTCCAGTATAGTCGTTTTAGTTATATGATTGTTTCTATATTTGATTTGTGTCAAGTGTAATATGTACCCTATGGTGCAATGCTCGTACCAGCATTATACTGATCGCTGAAACATGGCAAGCAATGATTATTGCGACATAAAGCACATGTAAGAAACGCCGAATTTTTGCGTGTGCACAGTTTTCTCAAAGTGTCTATAGCAAAACAGACTATATAATCGGGTGGTTCAATTTTTATTTGTTTGCAGGTACACGGTTGTAGTCCTGATACACACCGAAATTCTTGCGTCGCCGTGTCACAGGACACCGCTGCAGGAGCCAGAAACAAAATGGCGCAGCCCATTGAAAAGCGGAGTGTCGTGCGGTAATTCGTTTTCTGCATTTGAAGGGCAACAACGCTGCAAAAATCCATGACGTGTTGGTAGAAGTGTACAGCAGCAATACACCATCATATGACACGGTAGCCATGTGACAGAAACACTTCCAGTGTGGTCCAACATCCCTGAAGGAAGAGGAAGGAAACGGCATATCTCGTTCTTGTGAGGAACCGGTAATTACAATATACCCACGTGTTCCAAATCAAGTCCTATCAAAATCTAAATAATAATAAAAATGCGAGAATCAGTCATGGATCGGTTTTCAACATTTTATACGACAGTTTGAACATGACAAATCTCGCCGCTCGCTGCGTTCGGCGGCTACTCACACCCGTTCAAGTAGCCGACGCATCAGCGGCAATATTGCAGCTACGTCAGGTGAATCTAGATGACTTCTTTAAGCACCTAATCACTATGGGCGAGTGCTGGGTGCATCACTATAATCCCGACAGAAAGAGGCAAAGCGAGCAGTGGTAACGTGTTGATTTACCACCCCCGAGAAAAAGGCGAAGACGACTTCGGGAGAAGTAATGCTGTTTCCTTCTCTTTTTTTAAGTTGCGGTGTGGTATTATCAGATTTGCTTGTAAGACGCAAACCATAACAAAATCACAAATACTAAGTAAGCGCAACAACATCCGCTTATCTAGTCAGCACACGAAATAAAAGGCAACGTTACTACGAGAAGCCACAAATTATAAGTAAATTAAGCTAGCCAAGCTGCGTGGTAAAGTAAGTAATGAGCTGCACAGAGTATGGATCGCGCTACCACAATTGTGACACGAATATTCCCCTAAACGGCGAGCGTTCGCCGATCAGCACGAGAAAGCAGATGGACATGACCCGCTCTCTGTGGCCCATAAGCAAAATTCCGAGAATCTAAGTTCACAGCCCTCAACTCTCTCTTTCACAAAGCACTGCATAGAGGGGACGACTGCATGCTGTTGCCAATGTTCTAGTGAGCATTGTTGTTAAACTTATGAAAAAGCGGGGGGGGAGCACATGTCATTTCCCTCCTTTTGCGTAGAAGATGCACATTTTTAAAGACAAAGTTGGTAGTGGGCTGAGGCAATGTCTTCATGATTGGTCTTCCTTATGTGGCAAGATCACCGTCCACAGCAACACAATACTATTGGCTGAATCAATTTTTTTTTTAGAGCAAACGCAACTGGCAATGCCGGATGGATGCTGCCACTGTGTCTGGCTCTTTGAAATGCCCGGGAAAAAGCAAAAACGCCGTGCTAAGCTATTCTCTGGGAGCTGCGGAGTCGCCGCTGACCACAAGGGGTGCCTGCCAGGTATTCAGTAGCTATAAAGTGGGGCACTTCCGTACTTCCGCGAGAAAGCCCGTAACCCAAGAAGAGACCCTCTTGACCTGGTGAGATTCACAGACTGTCTTCTGCCAACAAAAAGGGTGCAGAGGCGTTTCCGTCGTCACACCACCCCAGCATGGCGAATGCAAGGCTGCCTTTCCAAACACACAACATCAGTATCCTCACTAAAATAGCCGTGCAATATCGACGGAAAATGAAATAATATCGCATAGCGATATGTGACAGTAACGTCACGCAATGACAGTAATGTCACAAAACATTGTACGGCAGCCATTTGCACAATGAGGACGACGAGGTTTTTACGGTGGAACATTTCTTGGACGGTCAGTAAGCAGACGCCTACAATGAAGGTCTCTGCGAAGTCATCCATTGTTGGGAAAAACATACCGAATTGAATGGCACATATGTAGGAGTGGACTGACACCTTGTTTCATGTTCGCAGCTTGATTTTTTTTCGAAGTGATAATTAAAAATTTGTGATTACTGCTGGTACAACATGGTTTTAATCCACTGTCACCAACGTATTACTTAGCAGTAATACAGAACGTTTATTGGAAATTTGTCGTAAGTTTCTATGGGACCAGACTGCTGAGGTCATCGGTCCCTAGGATTTAACACTACTTAATCTAACTTAAACTAACTTACGCTAAGGACTAAACACACACCCATTCCCCCGGGGGGGGGGGGGGGGGGGGGGAGCCGCACGAACCGTGGCAAGGTGCCCAAGACTGCGCGGCTACCCCGCGTGGCAGAATGTTAATAAATTAGTTATACAAAGGTAACCTTTAATTGTGCAAAAGGTAAATAACTTACAGAAATGTTTGATACAGCACTGAACGCAGTGTATCTGACGTTATTCACGAATGTTCAGTGTGCTACCTTTTGTAAGATAGCCGAACTGGCTCAATTACTGCGTCAGAGACTGCCGAATGACCCTGAAGTGGCGTCCTACGTGCTACACAGCCGGTTCCAGTGAAACGGTGGTGCCAATTAGTAACAGTTTTTTTTAGACGGTGTCTTGTGGCATTTAGTATTGAATTATTTCTGAACCGTAGTAGTGGATTTCGATTCATGAAATCAAAGCAACATTGCGCACGCTCTGCACCGTTATATGACTCCATGATGACTGTTGGAATAACTCATTCGCGCATGCTACCTAGCGGGAACGTCGAAAACTAACAGTGATAAACGGGAATGAAGCTAGAAGGTATAGTGTATTCAGTGCAGTAGCAAATATTTCTGCTAGTTTTTTACCCTTTTACAAATA
Organism: Schistocerca piceifrons; assembly: GCF_021461385.2. Taxonomy (NCBI): domain Eukaryota; kingdom Metazoa; phylum Arthropoda; class Insecta; order Orthoptera; family Acrididae; genus Schistocerca; species Schistocerca piceifrons. Next base: position 388,459,310 of record NC_060139.1, on the reverse strand, counting down.
AAGGTTACCTATCTACATCTACATGGATATTCTGCAAATCACATTTAGGTGCCTAACAGAGGGTTTATCGATCCACCTTCACAATTCTCTATTATTACAATCTGGTATAGCGCGCGGAAAGAATGAACACCTACATCTTTCCGTACGAGCTCTGATTTCCCTTATTTTATCGTGGTGATCGTTCCGCCCTATGTAGGTCGGTGTCAACAAAATATTTTTGCATACGGAGGAAAGAATTGGTGATTGGAATTTCGTGAGAAGATTCCGTCGCAAAGAAAAACGCCTTTCTTTTAATGATTTCCAGCCCAAATCCTGTATCATTTCTGTGACACTTTCTCCCATATTTCGCGATAATACAGAACGTGCTGGCTTCTTTGAACTTTTTCGATCTACTCCAGCAGTCCTACTTGGTAAGGACCGCACACCGCGCAGCAGTATGCTAAAAGAGGACGGACAAGCGCAGTGTAGGCAGTCTCTTTAGTAGGTCTGTTACATTGTCTAAGTGTCCTGCTAATAAAACGCAGCCATCGGTTAGCCTTCCCCAGAACATTTTCTATGTGTTCTTTCCAGTTTAAGTTGTTCGTAATTGTAATACCTAGGTATTTAGTTCAATTAACGGCTTTTAGATTAGACTGATTTATCGTGTAACAGAAGTTTAACGAGTTCCTTTTAGCACTCATGTGGATGACCTCACACTTTTCGTTATTTGGGGTCAAATGTGTGTGAAATCTTATGGGACTTAACTGCTGCCGGCCGCGGTGGTCTTGCGGTTCTAGGCGCTGCAGTCCGGAACGGCGAGACTGCTACGGTCGCAGGTTCGAATCCTGCCTCGGGCATGGATGTGTGTGATGTCTTTAGGTTAGTTAGGTTTAAGTAGTTCTAAGTTCTAGGGGACTGATGACCTAGGATGTTAAGTCCCATAGTGCTCAGAGCCATTTGAACCATTTGAACTTCACTGCTAAGGTCATCAGTCCCTAAGCTTACACACTACTTAACCTAAATTATCCTAAGGACAAACACACACACACCCATGCCCGAGGGAGGACTCGAACCTCCGCCGGAACTAGCCGCACAATCCATGACTGCAGCGCCCGTGACCGCTCGGCTAATCCCGCGCGGCTTTTATGGTCAACTTCCACTATTCGCACCATTCAGATATTTTTTCTAAATCGTTTTGCAGTTTGTTTTGATCTTCTGGTGACTTTATTAGTCGATAAACGACAGCGTCATCTGCAAACAACCGAAGACGGCTGCTCAGATTGTCTCCCAAATCGTTTATATACTGGGTGATCAAAAAGTCAGTATAAATTTGAAAACTGAATAAATCACGGTATAATGTAGATAGAGAGGTACAAATTGACACACATGCTTGGAATGACATGGGGTTTTATTAGAACCAAAATAATACATACGTTCAAAAATGTCCGACAGATGGCGCTTCATCTGATCAGAATAGCAATAATTAGCATAACAAAGTAAGACAAAGCAAAGATGATGTTCTTTACAGTAAATGCTCAATATGTCCACCATCCTTCCTCAACAATAGCCGTAGTCGAGGAATAATGTTGTGAACAGCACTGTAAACCATGTCCGGAGTTATGGCGAGGCACTGGCGTCGGATGTTGTCTTTCAGCATCCCTAGAGATGTCGGTCGATCACGATACACTTGCGACTTCAGGTAACCCCAAAGCCAATAATCGCACGGACTGAGGTCTGGGGACCTGAGAGGCCAAGCCTGACGAAAGTATCGGCTGAGCACACGATCATCACCAAACGACGCGCAAGAGATCTTTCACGCGTCTAGCAATACTTTGTTTTTCATTTTGGTTCATGTCATTACAAGCATGTGTGTGAATTTTTACCTCTCTATCTACATTATTCCGCGGTTTATTAAGTTTTTAAATTTATACTGACTTTTTGATCACCCGGGAGATAACATCTACATCTACATCTACATCTAAATGATTACTCTGCAATTCACATTTAAGTGCTTGGCAGAGGGTTCATCGAACCACAATCATACTATCTCTATACCATTCCACTCCCCAACAGCGCGCGGGAAAAACGAACACCTAAACCTTTCTGTTCGAGCTCTGATTTCTCTTATTTTATTTTGATGATCATTCCTACCTATGTAGGTTGGGCTCAGCAAAGGAACCGCAAAGGGTCTGTAACGCTACGTTGGGGAACGCCTGAAATCACTTCTGTTTTACTCGATGACTTTCCGCCAGTTACTACGAACTGTGACCTCTCTGACAGGAAATCACGAATCCAGTCACATAACTGAGACGATATTCCATACGCACGCACTTTTACTACTTTATAAATACTCTGTACATCAAGACGGACCTGTAAAGGCAGCGTTAATTTCAGCAGTAAACAACAGTTCCGTAGTGAATAGCGATTCTTGGTGTGCTTTACATCGAGTGTTGCAGAACATTCGAGTGCTATCGGTCGGTGACTTCACCTTACGTCCAGTCTTCGCAGGTGAGCGACTGGAACCTCCCCGCCGCCGGCGTCTAGCGGCTCGCCGTGTTGACATTGCGCAGCCGACAGCGTGACGTATTCCGCAAGCCGTCGCCGGTAACCTTGTGGCGCGGCGGTCTGAATTTCACTGCGAGGGAAAGCCGCGTGCAGTCTGCTGCGGCGCACCGAGGCCCGGCCACGCCGCAAGCAACCGCCGCTCCCCAGACCTGCCCACCAGCCTTCACCCGCTTGCACTGCCGGCTGCACGGCGTGTGCAGTTTCACGCCTCCGACTTCCGCCAGGGATACCGGAGGGGCGCGCGGCGTCTCAATTACGCGTCTTATGCTTGTTTCTTATGTCGCCTTTGTCCTCTTTCTGCTCAGGGCTCCGTTTCCAGCTGCGAAATGCAACTAGTCTCCGTGACCATGTCTTATTACTACACTACTGGCCATGGCTCAAATGGTTCAAATGGCTCTGAGCACTACGCGACTTAAATTCTGAGGTCATCAGTCGCCTAGAACTTAGAAATAATTAAATCTAACTAACCTAAGGACGTCAAACACATCCATGCCCGAGGCAGGATTCGAACCTGCGACCGCAGCGATCACGCGGTTCCAGACTGAAGCGCCTTTAACCTCACGGCCACACCGGCCGGCCTACTGGCCATTAAAATTGCTACACCGAGAAGAAATGCAGATGACAAACGGGTATTCATTGGACAAATATATTATAGGCTACTAGAACTGAGATGTGATTACATTTTCACGCAATTTGGGTGCATAGATCCTGAGAAATCAGTAACCAAAACAACCACCTCTGGCCGTAATAACGGCCTTGATACGAAATGGTTCAAATGGCTCTGAGCACTATGGGACTCAACTGCTGAGGTCAGTCCCTTAGAACTTAGAACTACTTAAACCTAACTAACCTAAGGACATCACAAACATCCATGCCCGAGGCAGGATTCGAACCTGCGACCGTAGCGGTCTTGCGGTTCCAGACTGCAGCGCCTTTAACCGCACGGTCACTTCGGCCGGCTGGCCTTGATACGCCTGGGCACTGAGTCAAACAGAGCTTGGATTGCGAGTACAGATACAGCTGCCCATGAAGCTTCAACACGATTCCACAGTTTATCAAGAGTAGTGACTGGCGTATTGTGACGAGCCAGTTGCTCGGCCACCATTGCCCAGACGTTTTCAGTTGGTACGAGATCTGGAGAATGTGCTGGCCAGGGCAGCAGTCGACCATTTTCTGTGTCCAGAAAGGCCCGTACAGGACCTGCAACATGCGGTCGTGCATTGTCCTGCTGAAATGTAGGGTTACGCAGGGATCGAATGAAGGGTAGAGCCACGGGTCGTAACACATCTGAAATGTAGCGTCCACTGTTCAAAGTGTCGTCAGTGCGAACAAGAGGTGACCGAGACGTGTAACCAATGGCACCCCATACCACCATGCCGGGTGATACGCCAGTATGGCGATGACGAATACACGCTTCCTATGTGCGTTCACCGCGATGTCGTCAAACATGGATACGACCATCATGATGCTGTAAACAGAACCTGGATTCATCCGAAGAAATGACGTTTTGCCATTCGTGCACCCAGGTTCGTCGTTGAGTACACCATCGCAGGCACTCCTGTCTGTGATGCAGCGTCAAGGGTAACCGCAGCCATGGTCTCCAAGCTGATAGTCCGTGCTGCTGCAAACGTCGTCTAACTGTTCGTGCAGATGGTTGTTGTCTAGCAAACGTCCTCATCTGTTGACTCAGGGATCGAGACGTGGCTGCACGATCCGTTACAGCCATGCTGATAAGATGCCTGTCATCTCGACTGCTAGTGATACGAGGCAGTTGGGACCCAGCACGGCATTCCGTATTACCCTCCTGAACCCACCGATTCTATATTCGGCTAACAGTCATTGGATCTCGACCAACGGGAGCAGGAATGTCACGGTACGATAAACCGCAATCGCGATAGGCTACAATCCGACCTTTATCAAAGTCGGAAACGTGATGGTACGCATTTCTCCTCCTTACACGAGGCATCACAACGACGTTTCACCAGGCAACGCCGGTCATCTGCTGTTTGTGTATGAGAAATCGGTTGGAAACTTTCCTCGTGTCAGCACGTTGTAGGTGTCGCGACCGGCGCCAACCTTGTGTGAATGCTCTGAAAAGCTAATCACAGCATCTTCTTCCTGTTGGCTAAATTTCGCGTGTGTAGCACGTCATCTTCGTGACGTAGCAATTTCAATGGCCAGTAGTGTAGTTACGATTCAATGCAATTTCATAACCAAGGATACAGTATTTTACTGAGTCACTGGGCACAGGATATGATTTCCCAATAGTGCTGATAAAATTGTTTTCTGCCCCCCCCCCCTCTCCCCCGATTCAAATTGGCGCACCGATCCGATTCACAGCTGGTCGTTGATCGCACCTTACTGTTCTCCGGGGTTCTTCAGACATTTGCTCTCGTCCTGCTGTTGTCGTCTGCCGTACTGAAGATACTACACAGCACACTGGTACACTGGAAGCAGCCGTGTATATAGAGTGGCCTGGGCGTCCCCTGAGAGTCAGCCTTTGGCCGAATACAGTGCCTTGCATGGGACAGAGATGACACTGATAGAAATTAAATTTTGTTTTTGGTGTGTTGGTAAATGTTGCAACATAACGTGTATCAGAACTCAGCTTAAACTGCGGAAACTACATAGTTTCTAATCTTTTTTGAACGAATCGTGCCGGCCGAAGTGACTAGGCGCTACAGTCTGGAATCGCGCGACCGCTACGGTCGCAGGTTCGAATCCTGCCTCGGGCATGAATGTGTGTAATGTCCTTAGGTTAGTTAGGTTTAAGTAGTTCTATGTTCTAGGGGACTGATGACCTCAGAGCCATTTGAACCATTTTTTTGAACGAATCGTACTGCGTATGTTGCGTTCAATTGGATACAATGGAATAGGGTACCGTCACTTATTTCTTTCTACAGGTAGGTTTATGACCAAAGAAACAGCGTTAGGTCCTTTGTAAAAAAATTCAGCTTAACTTATCTCCGAATTATACCACATTTCATTTCCTGTAACGATTTGAGCACAGTGCTTTCTAATGGCGCTCGGGCGTTTGGTTCTTTCCCAACACAGAAACGACGTTATCTGTTGTGAAGCCATCGTACAACTGTCTCATGAATCGGTAGTGACAATATTGCACACCAGTTGTCAACGTGTGATATATTTACAGCAGCATGTTTCGAGACTTCGTCATCCCATTATCAAGATTATGTGCCATTAGGCACTGTTAGAAGTAAAAGTCAGCAGCAAACGTGCGTTGTCAAACACAAAGCTTTTTCTAAAACATATCATGTTGGCGTCTTAAACTCTTACGAGGCTCAGTTTGTAAGTAGGCTGTTTATGTTTTCTTATTGGCAACGTTACATAGCGCTCTGTATGAAAATCACTGGGTGTGCTGTGTGCAGTCTGTGTCTAGTTTGCATTGTAGTCTGCCATTGTAGTGTTGGGCAGCGGCAGCTGGATGTGAACAGCGCGTAGCGTTGCGCAGTTGGAGGTGAGCCACCAGCAGTGGTGAATGTGGGGAGAGAGATGGCGGAGTTTTGCAATTTGTCATGAACTGCTATATATATTATGACTATTAAGGTAAGTACATTGTTTGTTCTCTATTAAAATCTTTCATTTGCTAACTATGTCTATCATTAGTAAGTGCCTTCCGTAGTTTGAATCTTTTATTTAGCTGGCAGTAGTGGTGCTCGCTCTATTGCAGTAGTTCGAGTAACCAAGATTTTTGTGAGGTAAGTGATTTGAGAAACGTATAGGTTAATGTTAGTCAGGGCCATTCTTTTGTAGGGATTTCTGAAAGTCAGATTGCGTTGCGCTAAATAAATATTGTGTATCAGTTTAAGCACAGTCATATATAAATTTTTCTAAGGGGACGTTTCATATGTCGACCCTTAGCCGAGGATACTTCACTGGAATCTTCTGATTTTTTTCTTGTAGTTTGTGTAATTAGTGTAGCTATTGTTTATTGCTAGCGCGTAATTGTAGAGAGAATCTCCTTTGTAGTTGCAGTCTTTCATTGTTGTACAGTAAAACAGTTGTGGCATGCATGTAGATTTGCACCAAGTATTTCGCAGCTGCGCTTGCAATTAACTACATATTATTTTCAGTGCTATGTTAATGCGTTCTCTTATTTTTGGTCTTCAAATTGTGCTTTTCTGTGTTATCGTGTGAAATATTGTGACAATAATGGCGTGTGAAGAACGTAACACTAGGCTCCAAAGTAATCTGAGAAATAATAGTGACGACGAGTGTAGCTTACCAGCACCGCTGTGTAATGAATTAACAGACATTCAAAGTAGTAATTTGGTAACTGTGCATAGGGAAATGGAGCGGGCGTCAAATAATGGTGTAGACAGTGAAACAGGTAGTGAACAGGGAAGCATTATCGATCGATCGGTCGGCAACAGCTCGCCTCAGGAATCGGGAATGACAGAACACAATGTTGCAAATACTGTAGACTCAGGTTTTGGGTTCTCACCGTTTTCTCAAATGAGTCAAGAAACATTTTCTGCTTGTCAAAATGTGAATGTTGCCGGTGTAACTTCACTGCCGAAAAGCACTGAGGAACATGTTTCAGACACCAGTGCATTGTTATTACAGTTAATGCAACAAATGGGACAAAGGCTACAAAAGTTAGACACAACGCTTGAACAAAATCAGAAACAAATGGGACAAAATCTTCAATAGTTAGACACAATGGAACAAAATCAGATACAAACACAGCAAAAGCTTCAAAAGTTAGACACAATGGAACAAAATCTTCAAAAGTTAGACACAGTGGAACAAAATCTTAAAAAGTTAGACACAATGGAACAAAATCTTCAAAAGTTAGACACGATGTTTGAACAAACACGTGAAGATTTAACTACTGAGTTACATAACGTCGAATCGAAATGTCAAAAAGTCTGTAATGACGTAAAAACACAAATTTGTGAGCATTTCCAACCTATTTTTTCGCGTCATGAAAATGCATTACAGAATCACGAAGCAGCCATAAAAGAACTGCAGACTATTGTTCATGAAAATCACGACACCTTGCAAGCTAAAATTGACTCAGTTGCATCTACCGATTCGGTTACGCAACTTACAAAAACTCAAGAAAACTTAAAGGACACAATTTCAACACAAATGGACACTCTGAAACTTGGTTCAGAAAAACACACTGAGGAAATAAGTACACTATCGGAGAAAGTAGCCGAACTTTCGGATCAGGTCACTAACTTATCTACAAAGGTAGATGATGATCTGAATGACACAAGACCTGTAGCCATCACTGACACAGAAGAGTATGAACAAATTAAGAAATTCAAACAAAATCAGAATCAAATTAATACGCAATACAAAAGAGAAATCCGGGAAGTACAAGATCAGTTGACACAAGTAATACAAAAATTTCATATTTTAGAGGACACTCGCGCTCCAACACAGGAAGAGGAACTTAGAAATACGGAAAAGCCGCAAAATAATAACACAGGGCATTTCGGAAGTTATGAAAGAAATTGGCAATGTGCACCGAATTTTGAGATGGAACCGCCGACACGACCTAACAATGACCGATATGCTACTCGCCGACACGATGATTTTGACTATAAGCTGTTCATTACTACACGTAAATTCAAAACGTTTAAGAATTCTGCCAACGACATTCATCCACAAGCGTGGCTCCATCAATTCACTCATTGTTTTCCTCCCAACTGGTCATTGGAGTTCAGATTAGAATTTATGTGTGGCTATTTGGAGAATGAACCAGCTGTAAGAATGCGATCGGTCATTCACGATTGTCACAGTGAAGGAGAATTTTATCATGCTTTCCTCTCAGCATATTGGTCTCAAGCTACACAAGACCGAGTAAAACATAGCATCATGATGATGAAACACTTTGAACAATCTGAATTTTCCAGTCTTGTCAAATATTTTGAAGACATGTTGCATAAGAATCAGTATCTTTCAAACCCATACAGCCCCTCAGAACTCACCCGCATTTGCTTAATCAAATTGCCTGAACATTTACGACATATTATTTTAGCAGGACGTTGCAAAGACGACATTGAAGCTTTTCAGGGACTGTTACAAGAATTAGAAATAGACACAGACAGTCATGGGATGCGAAAACAGGAAAACACTCACTACAGGTCACATCCGTCACAATTCCGTGATGACAGAAACAATAACTGGACACGACAAGTCTATTCTTACAACGCAAATCGTGACCAAAACAGACACCACCCATATGACAACCACTGGCAGAGTAATAATAGTTACAGAAAAAGATCGCATTTCCGTAGTAATGACTATCACAGAGACAATCAGAGAAACAGACAATATGGGAACGAAAACAATTTGTAAAATTTTTTGTGGGGAGCATGGGGGCTATGTAAGTAGGCTGTTTATGTTTTCTTATTGGCAACGTTACATAGCGCTCTGTATGAAAATCACTGGGTGTGCTGTGTGCAGTCTGTGTCTAGTTTGCATTGTTGTCTGCCATTGTAGTGTCGGGCAGCGGCAGCTGGATGTGAACAGCGCGAAGCGTTGCGCAGTTGGAGGTGAGCCGCCAGCAGTGGCGGATGTGGGGAGAGAGATGGCGGAGTTTTGTAATTTGTCATGAACTGCTATATATATTATGACTATTAAGGTAAATACATTGTTTGTTCTCTATTAAAATCTTTCATTTGCTAACTATGCCTATCAGTAGTAAGTGCCTTCCGTAGTTTGAATCTTTTATTTAGCTGGCAGTAGTGGTGCTCGCTGTATTGCAGTAGTTCGAGTAACCAAGATTTTTGTGAGGTAACTGATTTGTGAAACGTATAGGTTAATGTTAGTCAGGGCCATTCTTTTGTAGGGATTTCTGAAAGTCAGATTGCGTTGCGCTAAAAAATATTGTGTATCAGTTTAAGCACAGTCATGTATAAATTTTTCTAAGGGGACGTTTCAAGTTGTAAACTGAGAGAATAATACGCCAACATGAGACGCTCTAGGAAGAGTTTTATTTTGACAATGCATGTTTCCTGCTGGTTTCTACTTTTGACGGTCGCTAGTAGCATAGAATGTTCAAGCACTCGATAAACGGATAAAGTAGTCCTGAAACATGTTTTGGTAAACGTATCACACGTTTGACAACTAGTCCGTAACATTCTCTCTATAGCTACGACAATTTATTTCTGTAATGCTTATGGTTCCTCGTCCAGGAATTTCATCCGAAGTCGATGAAAGTTTATAAACTGTCTGTTTCTTCTTTCTCAACAGTTAAGAAATGGATGTCTACGTTAAAATGCGCTGTACTTGACTTGAAGGTGATGCACGTGAATTAAATACTAGAAATGCAACCGCAGCTGAACACATCGAGAAAGTTTACAAGGTATTGGCCAACTGGCGATTAAAGTTACATGAAACAGATGACAACATAGCTTTTGACAGCTGAAAGAATACGCTACATTTTACCCTAAGAATTGGCCGTGAAGTTTTGTACAAGATTGGTGTTATATTTGTTAAATACTGACAAAAGCAGATTCCGATAAACGAATATCTGAGCAACGTTTGGATCGTTTTAAAAAGAACGACGATTTGTTATTGTGAATGCCATTACGCCAGAAACGGAACGCCAATCCAAAAATTGAGTGGAAGCTGGTGTCCCAGCAACAGAAATGCGAAGTGGAGCCCCTAGCCAGTAAGGTTATGGGCAGTGTTTCATTGGGATTCATGTGAACAAGGCTACCTTTCAAAGCGCAAAACAATAACTAGCGAATATTATCCGTATGACAAAGAAAGGGGCAATCTGTTAACAACCACCTACCCACAAAGATCCTGGAAAAGGAGGAACCTGATATATCTAGCTAGGCCGAATGTACATATTGTTGCAGCATCCATATTAATTAACAAATTAGGCTCCCCATGGCTTTCAGCCCCATATCTAAAGAAAGAAGTGACTCGAAAACTTTATGAATGCTGTCATGCTGATGGCACTTATGTTTTTGAATCATATTGCAGTTATGAAATTATTAGAGAAAGTGCGTGACTCAGAACAACATTACGTCACAAGTAGAAGACTTAAAGTGGCTTTCGCTACCAGGTCGAACACGTTCATCCCTACCTTGCATTACTGAGTTCAGCAGTTTAGACATACACTGGTCAGCCGGAACATTGTGTCCACTTACCTAATTGCCGGTATGACCACCTTTGGCACGGATAACAGCGGCGACGCGTCGTGGCTTGGAAGTAATGAGGCTTTGGTAGGTCGCAGGAGGGAGGCGATGAGCTCTGACGTTCAATCACATTGCACTTGTTCGATCGGGTTCAGATCTGGTGAGTTGGGGACCAGAACATCAACTCGCCACACTGTTATGTGTGTGAAATCTAATGGGACCTAACTACTAAGGTCATCAGTCCCTAAGCTTACACACTACTTAACCTAAATTATCCTAAGGACAAACACACACACTCATGCCAGAGGGAGGACTCGAACCTCCGCTGAGACCAGCCGCACAGTCCATGACTGCAGCGCCTAAGACCGCTCGGCTAATCCCGCGCGGCCGCCACAGTGTTCCTTGAACCACCCAATCACATTCCTGGCCTTATGACATGGGGCATTATCTTGTTGAAAAATGCCCCTGCCGTCGGGAAACACGATTGCCACGAAGGGGTGTACGTGTTCTGCTACAAGCGTAAGATACTCCTTGGCCGCTACGGTGCCTTGCACAAGCTCCACTGGACTCATGGGTGCCCACGTGGATGTTCCTCAGAGCATAATGCAGCCACCGCCAACTTTTCTCCGTCTCGCAGTACGGGCGTAAAGGAAATGTTCCCCTGGAAAAAAAGGTAACGGATTCGCGTCCTCCCGTCGGTGTGATGGAGTGGATGGTCACGTGCCCATTTCAGTCGTAGTTGCCGATGACGTGGTGTTAATATGGGAACATGCATGGGTCGTCGGCTGCGGAGGCCCATCATTAGCAGTTTTCGGTGCACTGTATGTTCAGACACACTTGTACTCTGCCCAGCATTAAAGTCTGACGTTAGTTACGTGACAATTCGCCACCTGTCTTGTCTTGCCATTCTGTCCAGCCTACGATGTCCGATGTATGTAACAAGGGTGGCCGCCTAGCACCACGACGTCTGGACGTGGTTTCACTTTGGTTTCGCCACGTGTTGAAGACACTCACCACATCACTCCTCGAACCCCGACAAGTCGTGCAGCTTCCGTAATGCTCGTGCGAGCCTCCGGGCCATCACAGTCTGCCTTCGGTCAGACCCAGATAGGTCGCACGCCTTTCCCGTTCTGCACTCGGACACCACGCTCTCTGATGCTGTATGTACCAAATGTTCAAATGTGTGTGAAATCTTATGGGACTTAACTGCTAAGGTCATCAGTCCCTAAGCTTACACACTACTTAACTTAAATTATCCTAAGGACAAACACACACACCCATGCCCGAAGGAGGACTCGAACCTCCGCCGGGACCAGTCGCAAAGTTCAAGACTGCAGCGCCTCAGACCGCTAGGCTACTCCCGCGCGGCTATATCTACCTTACGTGTGTCTGACTAGCAGTCATTCCTCGCTAGGGAACGCTGCTATCGCCTGGACGAGTTTATATCGATAGTAGGTTGGTGGTCATGATGTTCTGGCTGATCAGCGTAAATTTACTATGGCTGTAGTGCCACTTTGTAAGTACCCGTACAAAAGACGCTCTGCTCCGACATGCAATTATGAGTACAAAAACAAATGCTGCTGTGGATTATTTGACTTTAGGTACACGGTAGGCAGGAACATGTTACGGATTCCGGTCACAAAAAAGTACTGAACTGTCTAAGCTGGGTCATAAAACGCAGCGCAATGAACCGGCAGTACGCCCGTGGTCTCTTTGGTCAATGTAAACGTAGATTTTACCTTCAGTCCTTTCCCATACTCCATGCTGTTGTGCTACAACTTCACGCGAGTGAGACGTACAAACTGTGGTTGAAAAGCTATAAAATACTCCTGTAGGCACAAAGATGAGAAGACGGAATAAGATGAGAGTGTTGGGATAAAGCACGAGGAGTTTACTCCCGTCTCTAGTGACCTTGACGTCGACAGGACGTTAAATCCTAATTTTCCTCCCTTACTTCCTTTTCACTCCAAACAGTCATGAGCGTTTAGTTATTGATTAAGAGCAGTTATTAATACTCGGCGCATGTAACCAGAAGCTTATGAAGTGTGATGCCAATTAGATACTGTTGCTGTTTCCTATGCTAAACAAGCCAACAAGTGTCGAATGACGAATGTCTGCTCAACCCTGCATTAGTTTTCGCGCCGGATCAGTATTTTCCTAGGTGATGTATGTTGGCAGTTACATGGTACACAGTACGTCCTCACGCTTCCTACACTCTCTAAAGCGTTCCCTGTGCCACATGTTTGACGTGGAATGTGAAAGTACTGTCTCCCCGGGTCCGCCTCCGTCACAGCGGTGAGCGCGCCTACTGCCGCACGCAGGACCAGGTTTCGGATTTTCCTTGGTTGAAGAACTGGAACACAGATTCGTGAGGACAAAGGAAGAGCTACTAGCAGCAGAAGTAGCGACTCCACTTGCGCTACCTGCCAGAGAGCAGTTTGCTGACTGCATGCCTCTCCAATATCTCCACATCCGGTAACGTCCTTTGGTACGATAGCGCCATACAGTTTAGTTAAGTTTATCCTTCATTGTTCCCCAATAATCATATTCAGGGCTAATCGGACATAGGATAAGAGGTGATACAATGACATATTTTGAAGTGAAAAGTCAGGTAGATGTATCTACGAGCAGAGGAACAGGATGTCTCGCTGAACCATAGAATGGACTGCGCATCTTAGTACGCTCCCCCTCCTATTTCCTCACTTCTCGCAGCATGCAGGAAGCACCTGCAGCATCATCGTCATCATCATCATCATCATCATCATCTTCTTCTTCTTCTTCTTCTTCTTCTTCTTCTTCTTCCTTCGTTCTTAATCCTTGTCATCTTCCTCTTTCTCCACTTCCTCCTCCTCCTCTTCTTCTTCTTCTTCATTTTCCTCCTCTAACACTTTCCTCCTGCTTTTACTCTTTCTCCTCCTCCACACTTTTCTTCACTTCCTTTTCCTCTTTCTCCTCTTCTTTCTCTTGCTCCTTTTCCTCTTTCTCCTCCTCTTTCTCTTCCCTTTCCTCTTTTTCCTCGTCTTTTTCCTCCTCCCTTTCCTCACTTTTTCCTCCCTTTCCTTATCTTCCTCCTCTCTTTCCTCCTTTTCCTTCTGCCTTTCCTTGCTGCTTCCCCTCGGCTGACCACAGAGAGCACAGTTTTTGTGGTTATTAGTTCAAACGTTCCGTAGAATGCCGTGTCATACCTCGACGTAAGTATATCTACTATCACCATCTTTGCAGAGCCCCAACTGCTAGAGCAAGCAGGAATCTACTAATACCAGTATTGCTGGCCTCTGCTTGATCAGAACCAAAGATCTTCCTACACATCGATCAGGGGCCTGAAGATGGCGTAGTAAATCACCGAAACTGGTAGCCAAAAAAATAAGTTCGGAAACTAGACGGCTGAAAGGTGTTTAATTTGACATCCTGTATCTAACAGCCGATTCCCACAACAATCTCTGAAAATATGGACTTTTCTCTTTTTGCTCTTCCCTTCCCTCTGTTTTCTCCTCTCTTTCCTCCTGTTCCTCCTCCCTTTCCTCCTTTCTTTCTTCCTCTATTTCCTTCTCTCCCTCCTCCATTTCCTCCTCTTCCGCCTTTTTCCCTTCTCCTTTCCTCCTTTTCCTCCATCCTTCACTCCTTTTCGTCCTCTTCATCCCTTCTCTCCTTTGTTTGTTGAGTTCAACATTATTCACTGATGAATAATTTTCCAGTGTTATTAGTTATGTTAACTCTAATCAGAAACCATTTTCATGTTATTTTTCCTCACACTTAGGCTGCTACGGTTTTCGTTGTGTCTCACAAATCGGGGCTAGCTCGGTATGGTGAGTCCATAGAGGTCAAGGGGAAATACCAGGTGATCAAAAAGTCAGTGTAAAATTTGAAAACTTAATAAACCACGGAATAATGTAGATAGATAGGTAAAAATTGACACACATGCTTGGAATGACATGGGGTTTTATTAGAACCACCCCATATTGCTAGACGCGTGAAAGATCTGTTGCGTGCGTCGTTTGGTGATGATCGTGTGCTCAGCCGCCACTTTCGTCATGCTTGGCCTCTCAGGTCCCCAGACCTCAGTCCGTGCGATTATTGGCTTTGGGGTTACCTGAAGTCGCAAGTGTATCGTGATCGACCGACATCTCTAGGGATGCTGAAAGACAACATCCGACGCCCATGCCTCACCACAGCTCCGGACATGCTGTACAGTGCTGTTCACAACATCATTCCTCGACTACAGCTATTGTTGAGGAATGATGGTGGACTTATTGAGCATTTCCTGTAAAGAACATCATATTAGCTTTGTCTTACTTTGTTGTGCTAATTATTGCTATTCTGATCAGACGAAGCGCCATCTGTCGGACATTTTTGAACGTATGTATTATTTTGGGGCTAATAAAACCCCATGTCATTCCAAGCATGTGTGTCAATTTGTACCTCTCTATCTACGTTATTCCGTGTTTTATTCAGTTTTCAAATTTATACTGAGTTTTTGATCACCCGGTAGAACACAACATACACAAATGAGAAGATGTTTACGGGTCAATCATCGGAAAAAAGAGAAGCCACTGAACCACTTGGGACTCTGCAAAGATGGTAATAGTAGATATATTTACGTCGAGATACGACACGGCGTTCTAAGGAACGTTTTAACTGATAACCATGAAAACGTTGCTATCTGCAGTCAGTCGAGGGAAAGTAGCTCCAGGGTTCTAGGGCAGGGCGATCAAAGTTTCTGAGCGTGACACACGGAACGGGCGATGAAGTTCATCGCGATTACGGTGGCCCCGGTTCGCATGCATGTGCGAGTGAAAGTTCAGCGCACGCCTGAGTGCCTGTGGCTCGCGGAGATCATTCAAAAGAAAAGGGTTCGCGTGGCACACAAAGCCACCAGCCGCGGCGAATGAAATACGGGCAGGTCACCGGAATGGGAGTCTCACCTATACTTGAGATGTTCAGATGACGTAAAAAACACAACACTAAACCACGTGCTTACATTCTTACATATCTATATCTGTGAATTTCTATCCTCTTTGCATTTATTTTTCTATTAAATTCGGTAGAAGTGGAACCCGAGATGGCGTACTCGTTGCAGTATATATGATGCAGTTTGAATGTAGTTTACAGGCATATCTTAAAACACGTTTAAGATAATTTCAGTCTCGGTGACGAAGTCTTCTCGTGTTATCAGCCAATTCAAGACGTCGTTGTGCGGCATCGCTTCAACAAGTTTCCTACTGATCATTTTGAGCGAAGTGTCGGCTTCGCGTTCGCCTGAAGATGACAAGTAGGAAACTTGTTGAAACGTTGCCGCAGAACGACGCCTTGATTCGGGTGACAACCTGAGAAGATCTCACCATCGAGATTCGCGGAGAAAGTCTAAATTCACAATTTCAGTCTCGTTTGCATCTCTAGATCGCGAAAATCATCTAGAGAAATCTAGAGTTACATATGTTCTATCGGGTGAACTTCTGAGGATTTTAATTTCTAGGACAGTACATCAGCATCAACCAGTCAGTTCATAGAGAAACGTATCATGTGCAGACGAGTAGTGTCCTGTTGAAAAATGGCATTACGAGACTGTCGCGTGAAAGATAACACATGAGGACCCAACATGTCTGTGACGTACTGTTGTGCCGTCAGAATTCATCCAGTCACTACCAGCCGTGAGCTGTTTCCCATCCGACAAACGATGTGCGCTGGCACAGAATGTTGCATGGAGTCGACCACTTTTTCTCGGATGGCTGGCGACCATTACTTCTTCTCGGATGCGTGGTGTAGATTTGAAGGGGCCACGATGTGCTCGGTTCATAATACGGCGATCCTCCCTTGTGCGGCCACTGTCACATCCGAAGGTCCCACAAATCTGAATATTGCACGATTCGATTAGATGACCAAATGGAATACTGCAACACAGTCCATTTGAGACTCTGTCAGGTACTGATAACGCTGTCTCACACGTGTGCATGGCGCATCCTTCACAGTGATCACTCAGCATCCGACGCCGTTCACGCACTTGACACACCCTAGCAGGCGTGTAGCAACACTGAACACGAACAACACTAATGCACTCTGGTGGCCGTTCTACCTGTGACAGAGAATTGCAACTCCGATCATTTACATATCCGCCAATGCTGTACGAAGCTACACTGATACCCGACCATCTTTCTGGGTGCTTCACTTTTTTTTGTCACTCAGTATACATCACGAAGAAAGTCATGTTATATTGTCGTCATTTGATCTGAAGTGAGAAATGTTTTCGATTTGGCTAGAAAAAGTACAAGACATGAATATTTTATTTCGATGTACGCAGCAGTGTCTGCTAAGGTATGAATCACTCCTTAAATGCCCCGAAATACCTTAGAGAAAA
This sequence comes from Schistocerca piceifrons, assembly GCF_021461385.2. Lineage (NCBI taxonomy): Eukaryota > Metazoa > Arthropoda > Insecta > Orthoptera > Acrididae > Schistocerca > Schistocerca piceifrons. The sequence goes on along the minus strand of NC_060139.1, from coordinate 388,442,291 downwards.
GATGTCAGCTGGACAGCGCTTCCCCCTACTTTCGGGAACGCAAGAGACGTGCAGATAGAGTTGATGCAACAAAATTCTGGGAACACTGAAGAATTTAGTCCCAGCTTTAATCAACAGTCTGAAGCTACTGCCAACGCTAGACGATCTGAAAGACCTCATGAGGCATGACAGTGACAATTATCAGTCGTATAACTAAAGTGATTTATAGCTTTCTCTCTTCCTGATAGTTTCATGTTTATTTTGTGTCGAGTGAATACTGCGACGGGCGTTCAGTAGGCCTACGTAATGCAAAGCATTTTTTCTCGACCAATTTCGGGTGGAAAAAATTTGGAATTTGTTGTGGGACGTCGTGGAATATTTCCGCTTCAGCTCCAATAGTTCTACGAAGTTCCGATAGGTAGCGGCGCTATACCTACTCTTCAAAACGGCGTCTGTAACGGAGGTGCGTACCAAGCAGAGTGCTGTCATTGAGCTTCCAGTGCATCGCAGATATTCGTAGGCTCTTGCAGAATGTCCGCGGAGACGTGGCAGTGAACAAGAACGCTGCGACTTGTTGAGCGAGGCGTCTATCATCATTGCAACAAGATCGCGCAATGCTGTACAGTCTCCCGCGTGCCGGCCAGCTGCACACAGGTGTTACGCTCTGGATGTTGGAACGTGCGGTTTTGTAGCCAAAAGTGTAAGAAATAATATGGGGTACTGGGTCCTGGACAAAACCGGTGTGCTTTCAGGAAAAAAATGTGTTGCATTACTTATTGAATGCCCCTAGAATAGTTTCCGTGAAGAAAGAGGTCAACACTAAAAAATTGTCTGTTAGTGATATGTCCTGACGTCACCGAGGGATCGTGAGAGGATCACAACAGGAAATTTTCTCCAAAGTAATTGTAGAAGTACAGAAATGATATGGCTTTCTGAAGTTACTTAAGTGAGAGACGAGGGAACAATTTTTTTCGGTAGCCACAGTAGAAATACTTTCGGTTAAAATGTTTTGCTTTGTTCGAAATTGGTGACTGCTATCTGCTTTGTTTTCTTAATCAGTATTTTAAGATGAAATCACGTGTTGAAATTGCAAAAATAAATGAATAAATAAACACAAATAAACGAGAATAGACTCTACACATATTCAGGATTTGTTCTGAAAGTCGAATACCTATACGAATGTTCTTGGTGAATTTTATTTTGGTATTTAAAATTTTAGCGCTGAATTACTGGAAAAGATCGTAGATACAGACTTTCGTATAAAGAACGGGAACAGTAGGACTGTTCCTAGCATAAAGGTGGCCTCCTGTTCCCAATGACCTCTCGTAAAACTGTGTCTCGTTTATGTCGCCTATACTACTTTTCGTTGTTCCTTTTATCGAAAGCCGAAAGAAAAGTCTATTGGAACGACGCTGGAGAAATTCAGACGGATAAACCGAGTTGTTGCAGAGATTTTACGACAAAAGAGGATCGAGGAGGGATTTAGCGAGTTATGGGGGACGAAGTTACGGAAAGACCACCGAAGCTCGAAGATGGATTTTCCAGGTGGCAGATCTCGTTTCTGGATGCAGTGGCAGATTGCCTGGTGATTTCATCACGCAGTTTTATTCAACAAGCAGGAAACGAATATTCTCGAGAAAGCCAAGTGCCTCGTCATTCGTTCTGTGAAATTCGAGCGCCCCGCCCCCCGCCCCCTTCCCGGCAAACGTTGTGCAGCATTTCAATCTGCACATTTCTCACACCGGAACAGTGCAGCAGCGTGCGTAACTCTGTCGAATGGTTGACAATAACAGCGTCATTCACTTGTTGACTTTCGCTTTTCACGGTATGAGGTACACATCTAGGGGGAGAAAGTACACCGAGCGGTAACTCCTTTATCGCAGCGAGTGAGTGAGTGATTAAAGCGGCGAATGGCCCGGTGCAGGCCGGAAGAGAACTTTCTCCATCGAGCCGTTACAAAAACGCCGTATGCAACAGACGGAAAGAAGTGCAGAGCGCTCTGAGAGGCAGATGTCGTCATGTCGGCTCACCGTTTCCCTTACATCAGCCGAGGAATAACGTACCCTCCGCGGGAAAAGTTTCGGTTTCTCCGGCAGAGGGCGGCGTCAGCTGTGAGCGGGCAGCTGGCCGTCGCTTCGCTTTCTCGCGCCCCGCGCGTGGATGACCTCACACCGGAGCTGCTGTCCTCTCGCGCCAGCTAGCGGGCGACGCACCACGTAGGAGAATTTGCGCTCAAACACGGGTCAGAAATATTTTATGCTTCTTTCCGCAATGAGATCAAATGGAATTCATTATTTGGCCTTAATTACATTTTTGTTTACAATATATACAAACCTAACACGTAAACTACTATAATATACGCTGAAGATCCAAAGAAACTGGTACGCCTGCCTAATATCGTGTAGGGCCCCCGCGAGCACGCAGCAAATACCGCAACGCGACGTGGCATGGACTTTTCTAATGTCTGAAGTAGTGCTGGAGGGAATTGACGCCATGAATCCTGCAGGGCTGCTCGTAAATCCGTAAGAGTACGAAGGGGTGGCGATCTCTTCTGAACAGCAACTTGCAAGGCATCCCCAGATATGCTTAATAATGTTTATTTCTGGGGAGTTTGGTGGCCAGCGGAAGTGTTTAAACTCAGAATAGTGTCCCTAGAGCCACTCTGCAGCAATTATGGACGTGTAGGGTGTCGCATTGTCCTGCTGTCATTCTCCAAGTTCGTCGGAACGCACAGTGGACATGAAAGGATGCAGGTGATCAGCCAGCATGCTTACGTGCGTGTCATCCGCCAGAGTCGTATCTACATATATCCGCGATCCCATATCACTCTGACTGCACATGCCCCGCACCAATGCAGAGCCTCCACCGCCTTGAACAGTCCCCTGCTGACATACAGGGTCCATGAATTTATGAGGCTGTCTCCATGCCCGTACAGATTCATCCGCTCGATATAATTTGAAATGAGATTCGTCCGACCAGCCAACATGTTTCCAGTCGTCAACAAAAATGGTTCAAATGGCTCTGAGCACTATGGGACTTAACAGCTATGGTCATCAGTCCCCTAGAACATAGAACTACTTAAACCTAACTAACCTAAGGACATCACACAACACCCAGTCATCACGAGGCCCAGTCGTCAACAGTCCATGGTCGATGTTGACGGGCCCAGGCGAGGCGTAAAGCTTTGTGTCGTGCAGTCATCAAGGGTTCACGAGTAGGTTCTTCGGATCTAAAAGCTCATACTGATGATGTTTCGTTGAATGGTTCGCACGCGGACACTTGTTCATGGCCCAGCACTGAAATCTGCAGCAATTTGCGGAAGGGTTGCACTTCTATCACGTTAATTGATTCTCTTCAGTCGTCGTTGGTCCCGTTCTCGCAGGATCTTTTATGTCCGCAGCGATGTTGGAAATTTGATGTTTTACCGGATTCCTAATATTCACGGTACACTCGTGAAATGGTCGTACGGGAAAATCCCCACTTCATCGCTGCCTCGGAGATGCTGTGTCCAATCGCTCGGGCGCCGGCTGTAACACCACGTTCAAACTCACTCAGATCTCGATAACATGCCATTGTATTAGAAGTAACCGATCTAACAACTGCGCCAGATACTCGTTTTCTTATACAGGCGTTGCCGACCACAGCGTCGTATTCTGCGGCGATACGTATCTCTGCATTTGAATACGCACGTCTATACCAGTTTCTTTGGCGCTTCAGTGTATGTTTATTCTGTGTCAGAGTATTGGGCAGCGTTCTCTTCATCTCTGCCTCTCTTTATAGCTCCGTCACTATGATTTTCATCTGGAGGTAACGAGGGTGTGCTTTCAGTCATTCGACTGATTGCCTCTTGCGAATATTGGACACTTTTTTATGATGCTTTGGTCTGCCTCAAATTAAATATAGGTCTGAACTTAATAACAATCTGCGTAGTACATCTCTGTTACAATCAACACGGGAAAATTTACGAGCAAAAATGTATTCTGTACCGCCGTTTGTGGCACTCAGTTGCTTCCTTCGACAACTGACTTACATGTAGAATTGCGTTAGATATGACTTCGGAGCCATGCATTAAAACTTTGTCAACAGTAAGTGACATAGGATACAGTCATACAAATCTGTGTGCATTTTCGCAATTTCACAAGCAAACACATCAAATTTCTCACTATCAATGCTGTTGCCACTCGAAGGCAATTCCAAGATTAATTTGAATCGTTTAAATAAATCCAAACTGAGGTCAGTGATTCGAGAAGGGAATTCTGGGTCCGCAAAAAATCTTCTGGATGTGTTGCCGTCATTTGTTTTCCAACGTCCACGAAGTCACTTTTGAAATATCCCAAACAGCTGTTTGATTAGCTGGAGATTTTAACGTTTCTGCAAGTTTTCCTTCCATGAACGAAACCGTCTCATCCATTTTCTTCCCCTTAAATTGCTTCAAAATGTCGTACAAAGCTCTTCTCGTAAATATCTTGACTGTTCCCAAAGAATCTATAGTAGAATAAACGATAGATTGTCATATTGCAACTAATTTAACATTTAACTTTGAGTGAATAAAAACAAAATGGCGCATGAGGGCGGACAATGTTATTGTGTTAAACAATTGTCATCGGTCTAAATTTCATGCCTCTTAAAGAATTCTAGCTCGACAAGACCCGACAGGTAACTAAAAACACTAAAATCTCACGATTTTGAGGTAACACAAACATGCATAGAAATATCCTCTATAAATGTACACTTTGAACAATAAAACAATAAATGTGTGATGTAAGATGAAATATATACGTTTCTTTTCCATAGTCAATAGCTGTTTTTATCTAAATTTAACCGCAAAATCGAGAGAAACAAATGTCACCAACAAGAGCACACGGATGAGCACAAGTGTTTCCCACTATGTCTGCTTTGAGAGTGGCGTTTCAATAGGCGGCGTGGGTGTAGAGGAAGGTTCACGTTGCCGAAAGACGGACTGGTTATCGATATTGAAGTTACCACATTGCAAGGATTTTAAAGTAAGTTGGCGACTTGTATTTTTGACCGGTTTCAGACTGAAAATACTCCTATGTGCGTAGGCGGCGACCAGTTCCAGAAAAACCACGAGCCGCCAACGGCGTGCCACGGGCCTCATTTCCGAGCAAGAAAGACACGTAGACAACGAGTCGCTGTAAAAGTGCTACACACGTACTATCTAATCAAAAGCATCCAGACACCTATTGAAATGTCGTGTGGCTAGGGCGTCCCGTCGGGTAGACCGTTCGCCTGGTGCAGGTCTTTCGAGTTGACGCCACTTCGGCGACCTGCGCGTCAATGGAGATGAAATGATGATGATTAGGACAACACAACACCCAGTCTCTGAGCGGAGAAAAATCTCCGACCCAGCCGGGAATCGAACCGGGGACCTTAAGATTGACATTCCGTCACGATGACCACTCAGCTACCGGAGCCGGAGAGACACCTATTAGTGGACCTTAATTCTGTTAGCGTCTACCCTTCGCCTTTATCACGTCTTGAACTGGGCTGGGGACACATGCAGTGTGCTGTCTGAATGTTTACGGATGAACGGTAGCCCAGTCTTCTCCAAGAGCCGAAACCAGACAAAGTATTGATGTAAGATGCTGCCCTCTTGAGCGGACTCTGCGCACGTTGTCTCATGTCGAGAATGTTATTGTCCACTAAAAACTGCTTCACAGATTCTGCGTTATGACAGGGTGTATAGTCATGCTGATACAATCACTGTCTCCTAACTATTCTTCTACTGCATGCAGTACACAGTGCTATAATGTGTTCGTATCCCTCCGCATTTAGCGTTTTCTTAAATACAATAAGGAGGCCACACCTTAACCAAGAAAAACCCGCCTATACCTTAATATTACCGTAATACAACCTGTCCAATTTTTTCTTGTTTCCTGTTAAAGTTGCTTTTGTGATTTTTAATTTCTTTGGCCTCTCTGTACATCTTAGCGTAGTAAAGGCTGGATCTTGCTAAAGCCACAGAGTCATAGAAACAAATTTGGTGTGTCAAATGGCTCTGAGCACTATGGGACTTCACTTCTAATGTCATCAGTCCCCTAGAACTTAGAACTACTTAAACGTAACTATCCTAAGGACATTACGCACATCCATGCCCGAGGCAGGATTCGAACCTGCGACCGTAGCGGTTACGCGTTTCCAGACTGTAGCGTCTAGAACCGCTCGGCCACCCCAGCCGGCATTTGGTGTGTCCCTAGTGCCAGTGCATGATACGCTATTTTTTCAAAAAAGTAGAAGGATTGATATTACACAGATTGTGGGCCTTAGTGTTAAATAAAACAGTGCCAACTCTTCCCCATTACAAGCTCCATAACTCGGCACGACTCCACAATCTCGAGTAGCGGTCGGGGCCCACGAGAAATATGGGCGCCCGCAATGAACATTTGGCGTCATACTAGTTGGCTTGTCCGCAATACTTCGCGAAAGCTGGGCTCCGTGGAGGGCTCACGGGAAATCGATATGTAATTGAAAAGGTACCCAATAAAGGTCTCAGTTTTGTCGTGTGCTACCGAGAGCCTACAGGCATTTAAACGCACAGTCAAGAATTATTAACGTCCTCTGTTGTATGTATGTGTGTATTGAACTGGCGACCTAGAAACGAAGGAGAGGCTTCGTCCCCGTCGTAGGCCTCAGTGGTACACAACCCCACAACAGGCTACAGCAGTCCACCCACCTCACCGCCGCCCGACACCGAACCTACGGCTATTGTGCGGTTCGGCCCTCATTGGACACCCCCGGGAACGTCTCATTCCAGACGAGTGTAACCCCAATGTTTGCGTGGTAGAGTAATTATGGTGTACGCGTACGTGGAGAAAGTGTTTGCGCAGCAATTGCCGACATAGTGTAACTGAGGTGGAACAAAGGGAACCAGCCCGCATTCGCCGAGGTAGATGGAAACCCGCCGTAAAAACTATCCACACCGGACCTCGACACAAATCCGCTGGGCGGATTCGTGCCGGGGACCGGCACGCCTTCCCTCTCGGTAAGCAGTGCGTTAGACCGCACGGCTAGCCGGGCAGGCCCTGTAACAGTTACTCACTTCCCAACGGAGACGGCTACTGGCACTCGTAAGATCTCCAGTGTCAAGTGCTATGACGTATGCGCCACGGCATGTCTTTCTAGTGGGCCTCAGACGACGGTTCACACCCGCGTCCGGCCATCCTAATTTAAGTTTTCCCTGATTTCCCTTAATAGCTTCAGGCAAATGCCGGGATGATTCCTTTGAAAGGGAAACTCCGATTTCCTTCCACATCTTTCCCTAACCCGAGCTTGTGCTCCGTCTCTAATGATTTCGTTATCAACGAGTAGTTAAACTTTAATCTCCTCCTCCACCTCCTCAAGGGCCTCGGTAGCATTCTGATGACGTCACGAATCGACCGTTGTGTGGAAACACACTATAAACACTTCTGCTTGCTGAGCTTTGTTTGAGGCTAAAGTCGTTAAAGCCTCTCATGACGTGCCTAGCATTGGAAGATGAAACGTTAGGCAGAGAATTACGCCTCGGACTGTGGCCTAATGCTCATAAAAGAAATATCAGAAAGCACCTGCCACGAGAAGCTGCACTCTATGATGATACTTCACTAAGTATGAGCTCAGAATTTGTTTCTGCTGACTGTAATTGCTCAGTGAATCAGTCATCAGTTCTTTCTAGCTTCAATTACTGTGTGCGATTTTTTTCTAATTACATTCTCCGTATTGACCCCACCCATTGTTGACAGCTTTCGAAAAAGCTTCATGAAGCTCTGCGTTGTAGTTTTTCGTACATTCTTTTTCCGCGCTCCGCAGCACTGCAGGGCAGAAAACAAGCCTCCGCTGCTGGATTTATGACGGCTGCGTCCATGCGCCTGTGCGCAGGGGACGTGTGTGAGAAAGTGGAGGACCTTGCTCAAGGTTGACCGGCCTGGCAATAAATCAAGTGCGTGGTCGGCGGGCCTCGCTGCGGGAGAAAGTGGGGCCGTGGCGCTCCGGCGGGTTGACCCCGCTGCGACCTCTGAGGATTGGAGCGCGCTCCGAAACAACACGCTGTGCGGCCGCCATGTTACCAGGCGTGCAGTGTCTATATTCCCAAGTGGGCAAAACGGTACACGGTACAAGTTGCAGGTTTCCTATCTAAACGCTTTCAGGGGCAACAAAAATTTTATTTTCAATGTTTCATACAAATATTTACCGATTTTAAATATTTTAAATGCCGCCATATTTCTTCATTGACTGGTATAATCTTACATTAAAGGTTTAATGCAATAATTCAAGTGTTAAAGTTAGAGAAACTGTGTGTATGTCTTGACAGAGTTCAAGTCGTGGCGCACATAATACCAGGAGTATGTTCACCTAGTATTTGAGAATGAGAGCACTTAGCGATTTCCAACGGATTTTGTTTAAATTCTGCATGTAACACAGCTGTCTCGCTTGTGAACAAACAGAGGGACAGACTTCATGCTACCGCTGCCGTTGATTTTTAACTTCGCTGTCGATAACTTCTGTCGTTTATCTTTGATTTGTGATGGCGCTTGTGTTTACAAGCTGTATGCGTGTGTGTGTGTGTGTGTGATCTTTTCTTTACGGAGCTTCTCTGAAAACCGAGATTTTAAATTCGCTTGCACAGCACTTAGTTACTGCAGTTTTTCCTTGAAAATGGCAGGGTGTGCTCCTGTCGAAATATCAGCGGTTGCCGACGACGTCACCCGGCTGCATTCCCGTAAGTTACCTGAACATTGTGTACACTGGGAAAAACTAAGGTCCCACTTTTCAAAACTACTTCTCCTTGACAGCCTCCGCAAATAAAGAATGGAAGATAGTCCATCGCTTACTACGCTCTCGCAGTTCATACAGTAAGACTTCAGCACCATGAATGACGTTTTAATCCAGTATTTTTCTACTACTAACTCTATTCGCTACACATTTTGCGCACAGAATCCACATGCACCACTGAATGTACTTGTAAAGTGACGTAATTGTGCGCCAAATAGTTCAGGAGATGAGGTCATAAATATTGTGATGTGAGGCAAACTAGCTTCTCCTGTAATGGAGCGCAAGTTACTCACACTATACTCATACAGTGTTTGATAATGACTTTCAACAAACTTCAAACATAATTTCAAACCGTTTATAAATTTTTCATTAGCCTCTCGATGAGTAATCCAAAAATAATAAACCCTGCAACACTAAGATGACGAAAGTCATGAGATGCCTCCTAATATCGTGTCGGACCTTCATTTGCCCGGCGTAGTGTAGCATCTCGGCATGGCATGGACTCAACAAATCGTTGGAAGTCCTTCGCAGAAATATTTATCCATGCAGCCTCTGTAGCCGTCGATAATTACGAAAGTGTTGCCGGTGCTGAATTTTATGCACGACATGATCTCTCTTTTATGTCACATGAATGTGTCATGGGATTCATGTCGGGTGATGTGCGTGGCCAAAACATTTACGCGAAATGTCCAGAATGTACTTCAAACCAGCCGCAAACAATCGTGGCCCGGTGATATTGCACATTGTGAGCCATAAAAATGAAATCCATGAATGGCTGCACAAGGTTTCCAACACAGTCCACACCATTATGGAGCCACCACCAGGTTGCACTGCGCCTTGTTGACCAGTCTATGACTTCGTGGAAATTAGGCCACACCCGAATCCTACCATCAGCTCTTACCAACTGAAATCTGGACTTATCTGACTGGGCCACGGTTTTCCAGTCGTCTATGTCCAACCGATATGGCCACGAGCCCAGGCGAGGTGCTGCAGGCGATGTCGTGCTGTTGGCAAAGGCGCTCGCTTCGTTCTTCTGTTGCCACAGCCCATTAACGCCAAATTTCGAGTCACTGTCCTAACAGATACATTCGTCATCGTCCCACATTGATTTCCGCGGTTATTTCACACAGTGTTGCTTGTCTGTTAGCACTGACAGCTCTACGCAAACGCCGCATCTCTCGGTCGTTAAGTGAATGCCGTCGGTCACTGCGTTGTCCGTGGCGAGAGGTGACGTGGCTCTCGGAATACTGAATTCCCTAACGGTTTCCGAAATAGTATGTCCCATGCGTCTAGCTCCAACTACCATTCCGCCTTCAAAGTCTCTTAATTCCTGTCGTGCGGTCATAATCCCGTCGATAACCTTTTTATATAAATCACCTGAGTACAAATGACAGCTCCGTCAAAGCACTGTAGCGAGGCGTAGCCGAGCGGTGTAGGGCGTCTTGCCACGGTTCGTGCGGTTCCCCCCGTGGGAGATTCGAGTCCTCCCTCGGGTATGGGTGTGTGTGTTGTCCTTAGCGTAAGTTAGTTTAAGTTAGATTAAGTAGTGTGTAAGCTTAGGGACCGATGACCTAAGTAGTTTGGTCCCATAGGATCTTACTACAAATTTCCAAATTTTTTGCCAAAGCACTGTCCTTTTATATGTACGCGATACTAACTCCATCTGTATGTGTGCATATCCATATCCCATGAGTTTTGTCACCTCAGTGCAGTTAGCAACTTACTTCCTCAACCACTATGGTTTTATATGTCGTGCTGTTACCAAAGGCACTCGCGTCGGTCGTCTTCTTCTGTAGTCCATTAACGACAAATTCCCCGCACTCTACTAAAGGATACAGTCGTCTTACGTCCCACATTGATTTCTGCGGTTATTTCACCCAGTGTTGCTTGTCTTTTAGCACTGCCAACTCTACGCAATCGCTTCGCTCTCGGTCGTTAAGTGAAGCTCGTCGGCCACTGCGTTGTCCGTGTTGAGAGGTAATCCCGGAAATTTGGTATTCTCGGCACATTCTTGACTCTGTGGATCTCGGAATACTCAATTCCCTAATGATTTCCGAAATGGAATGTCCCATGCGTCTAGCTCCAACTACCATTCCGCGTTCAAAGTCGTTTAATTCCAGTTGTGCGACCGTAATCATGTCGGGAAACTTTTCACGCGAGTCACCTGAGTATAAATGCACTACCCTTTTATAGCTTGTGCATGAGATACTATCGCCATCTACCTATTTACATATCACTTTCCCATGATTTTTCGCACCACATTGTAGATAAAAATACGCCTCGTCGCCCATAAACATAACTGCATTTGGCTAGCCTCGAATCATCACTTTCATACGCATCGTAAAGTCTTCTTGTTGTTGCAAGTCGCCATCTTTGATGTGCTCAACCACCAGTATTTTAAACGAATAGAATTTTAAACGCGAACGTAACTATTATTTCACACTAACGGCTCATCCACTGACGTGCAGACGTCTCGTAGTACTGATGATTGTCTCTCTCACAATGGTGATATTTTCAGGCTATGTCGGCTTCTTAAGAATGTTTCTGCTGTTCTGAAAGCTTTAACCCATCGTAGAATAGTATCGCAACTTGAAGCTGTGCGATAAAAATGGTGACGAAAAGTTGGCCGTGTTGCAACGACAGATTTAGTGTATAGGACGGAGATATCGTCCACTGTTCCATTACTGCTGAAATTGCGGACAGTCTAGAAGTGAATGAAGTATGCGTCGTCTCCCTGTCACCACTGACAGCGACGTACTAACCATTCTAAGAACGTCCATTTTCCTTAGGTCACCCTGTATTTGGTTGGTAGGGTGGTTTGGGGAGGGGACCAAACAGAGAGGTCGTCCGTCCCATCGGATTAGGGAAGGATGGGGAAGGAAGTCGGCCGTGCCCTTTCACTTGAACCGTCCCGGCATTCGCCGGCCGTTGTGGCCGAGCGGTTCTAGGCGCTTCAGTCTGGAACCACGCGACCGCTATGGTGGCATGTTCGAATCCTGCCTCGGGCTTGGATGTGTGTGATGTCCTTAGGTTTAAGTAGTTCTAAGTTCTAGGGGACTGATGACCTCAGATGTTAAGTCCCATAGTGATCAGAGCCATTTGAACCATCCCGGCATTCGCCTGAAGCCATTAAGGGAAATCACGGAAAACTGAAATGAGGATGACCGGACGCGACTATGAACCGTCGTCCTCCCGAATTCGAGTCCAGTGTGCTAACCACTGCACCACCTCGCTCGGTCCCTGTATTTGGCAGCGCTTCTGGGGCTAGTCATCGGGAAGAAGCGTCTGCGAGCGGAAATGTTTGGAGCCGTTCCGATACCACACCGCCACGACGCGCGAGCCGCCCCGCTGTGGATGCGGAGGAGATGAGCTACGGCAGGTGCGTGCGGCACGCACCGCGTTTTTCGCGCCTGCAGCCCGCCGCTCCCACCGACGGCGGGCCCCGTCTGCCTCTTGTTTATATGCGCCGGCACCAGATTGCACGGCGCCGCGCCGCGTCGCGTGACAACAGCTCGTTGCGCCGATATTGCTTCCTAAGAGATAGTGCGCCCGCGGCCGTCCCCACAAAACGTCTCTCTCCGGCCTTCGGCGGCAGGAAGGCGGTGCCTTCCGTGTTCTGTCTCGCCTCCGCTGAAATTGTTTTCGGCGCAAAGAAACGATTTACGTATTTGGGTAAGCGGCTGTTTAGACGAACACTGCTAGAGCGCTGTCGCTGCCCTGGTCCCCACCATTGTTGCTGCTGCTGTTGTTGTTATCTTCAGTACGAAGAATTTATAGGTGCTGCTCTACTTCGTCCTGTGTAAGCCACTCCAACTCTGCACAGCTACAGCAAGCTGCATCCATCTGAACTTCCTTACTGTATGTGCCATGGTTGGCACTGTTCCAACGAACGACCTAATTTGGCAATACTTCCGCCGTCTTCGACTTACGGGATCGCTGCGAAAAAGGGTGTTTATCTGTAGACCAACAAGGAGAAATCGGACAGTGACAATACGGAGCGGGAGGAGGAAGCGGACAGTTGTAACAGCTTGCCTCGTGAACAGACGTCCGCAATTGATTTGGCGTGTGCTATCAAGTTTTTGCGCAGAAACATTATGCGAGGGTTGCCCAGAAAACAATGCACCGCATTTTTTTCTTCAACAGTTCTTTATTGAACATAATGAGAATTACACACACGAAAGAATGGTGTTTTATCTACAAATCCTATTTTTCCACGTAATCTCCATCACATTCTATGGCCTTACTCCAGCGCGAAACAAGGGCGTTTATGCCCTGTCCGTACCAATTCTTGTCCTGGTGGCGGAGCCAGTGCTTCACTGTGTGAATCACCTCCTTATCATCCTCAAAATGTCTTCCACGAACGGCATCCTTTAATGTCCCAAACAAGTGGAAGTCCAAGGGAGCTAGGTAAGGGCTGGCCTAACACTGTTCAACCCTGTTTTGCGATGTGTTCAGAAGTCCTCACACTTGTGAGGGGCACAGCGTTATCGTGTTGCAGCAAAACATCTCCTGGGTTGTCGGCCGCGTGGCCGAGCGGTTCTAGGCGCTACAGTCTGGATCCGCGCGACCGCTACGGTCGCAGGTTCTAATCCTGCCTCGGGCATGGATGTGTGTGATATCCTTAGGTTAGTTAAGTTTAAGTAGTTCTGAGTTCTAGGCGACTGATGACGTCAGAAGATAAGTCGCATAGTGCTCAGAGCCATTTGAACCATTTTTTTTTGTCCTTAGGTTAATTAGGTTTAAGTAGTTCTAAGTTCTAGGGGACTGATGACCTTAGAACTTAAGTCCCATAGTCCTCAGAGCCATTTCTGGTTCTAGGCGCTACAGTCTGGAACCGCGCGACCGCTACGGTTGCAGGTTCGAATCCTGCCTCGGGGATGGATGTGTGTGATGTCCTTAGGTTAGATAGGTTTAAGTAGTTCTAAGTTCTAGGGGACTGATGACCTCAGCAGTTAAGTCCTATAGTGCTCAGAGCCATTTGTACCTGGTGGCGGAGCCAGTGCTTCACTGTGTGAATCGCCTCCTCATCATCCTCAAAATGTCTTCCACGAACGGCAATCTTTAATGGCCCAAACAAGTGGAAGTCCAAGGGGGCTAACACTTTTCAACCCTGTTTTGTGATGTGTTCAGAAGTCCTCAGACATGTGGGGCCAGAGCGTTATCGTGTTGCAGCAAAACATCTTTTGGGTTGCTGTGGCGCCGAAGTCGCCGGAAGCGCGTCTTGAATTTTGTTAATGTGTTGACATGTGCTTCTGAATTAATGGTACTACCTCTTGGTATTACATCAACGAGAATTACACTTTCACAGTCCCAGACCACGGTGATTATGACCTTACCGACGGAAGCAGTTGCTTTGAATTTTTTCTTCTGTGGGGAGTAGGGATGGCACCATTCCATCTATTGACGTTTTTTTCGGTTTCAAAATGGTGAACCCAGGTTTCATCACCTGTCACAACCAGGGCAAGAAGACGTCCCCCTCATCTTCAAAACTTCGCAACAAGTCAAGACAACCACGCGGCTGCTACGGTCGCAGACTTCTGCCTCGGGCATGGATGTATGTGATGTCCGTAGGTTAGTTAGGTTTAAGTAGTTCTAAGTCTAGGGGACTGATGACCTCAGCTGTTAAGTTCCATAATGCTTAGAGCCATTTGAGCCAAATCAAGACAAATATTTTTTCTGTGCGATTTGTGATCCACCGTTAGACACCGCGGGACCCATCTTGCACACATTTTTGAATGACCAAGAGTGCGGATGATTGCATCAACACTTCCTTTGCTGATTGACGGATGCAGCGCCAACTGCCGAGTCGTAATGCGTCTGTCCTCGTGAATGACAGCATCAGCTCGCTGCACCGTGTCTGGTGTGACAGCCGTGGATAGTCTCCTCGAGCGCTGCAAATCGTGGAGCTCCGCCGAACCGCCTTCTGATGGCCTCACCCTCCGTGCCCAGCGACTAACTGTACTCCTGTCTACAGCAGATGCTCCATAGACTTTGCACAAGCGTTTGTGAATATTCCCCACAGTTTCTTTCCCTGTAGTGAGAAATTCAAAGACGGTACGTTTCTTGTAACGTACATTTTGAAACGTACATGCCATTTTGAAAGTGACGGAAACATGGCGCGCTCACTCAGGAGACTTGAGATAACACACACCTAACGTTTCGCAGGTATAGCACTGTTTTCGGCTGAGAAAAAAATGCGGTGCATTTCTTTCAGGGCAACCCTCACATATCGGACGTCTGTATGCTGCTGGGCCTGTTCGACGGAAGAGACTGCATTTGTAGTGGATGTAGCGAGCCTGGCTGCGCTTGCTCTTCGTGCTAAAAGGTACTGTCGTATTTGCTGAGTTGCGTTTTGGGTGGCAGTGAGCTGTATTGAGTCCACCGACAGACTGTGGTCCTGTATTAAAATACACAGAGGGTTTCTTTGGGCGCTGACATTTCTACTTGCTATTTCCTGAATCCTAGTCCCACTCAAGTGATTAACTATCAACTACTAGGATGTGTAGTAATACTTACTCTGGCTAGCAGTTGTTGTGAAAATAGGAAGTACTGAACTGCCATGATGTTAAGAACAGTGGTTACCGGCTATTAATTATAGTCTGTTTCAGGTTCGATTCCCCTTACATTTATTACCTGAATGAATCGATGTAGTAAATGCCTGCCTCAGTGTGGGAAGGAATGTGACGCCGGCGCAGCACGCAGTGAACAAGAGTAGATAACGCTGTTTATGCCTCATATTGTCATGAATGTACTGTCTCTATCTTAATAGCATTTTGTAAAGATAGCTAGACGTGTTGAAAGATAGTTTTCCTTATGACGGCTGTAACAGTCTCGAAGCAGCTTCAGTCCATATGTTTACTTAATAATGTGCCGAAGAGGACCATACAATCAAGAATGTCCTTTGGTAGTTATGGTTGTATGTGCGTATTGCCTTTTTCCACTTTAATCTTTCAGAACTAAACCGCACTTGCCGACCTGTCTTAACTAAAGTATGTTTTCCTCAAGGACATCTTGGTTTATACGGTACAGTTGGATATTACTTGTCAGTTTGTTAATAACCAAGGCATTAATTTTCTTCAGATGAGAATTTTTGACTTTTGCGTTACTTGCAGCCTTCCTTTTCTAATACTGTGTTTTCTGAATTCACTGTTAGTGCCAAACCTGTTTAAATAATTGAAAGTCATTTTGGCTAAAGCTGTGTTGGTGAGAGGTTTCCTGAATTGTTTTCTTAAGTGACTCATATAAGTGAACGATTAAGTCTTTTAAGTAATTTTGGCATGATCTTAAATTGATATTTCTTGAACTGTGTGTCAATGTAAGTTGGCTTTGACACGTTGAAGCGTGTGTTAATGTTAAATGTAATAAAAGTTTAATTAAACGTTTTATGTAAAATGTGTGACTCAGGCTCAAACAATCACTCCGCCATTTAAATCCTAACGATCCAGTACTCTGCACCAAGCGTTAGTTTGCATCAACAGTTTTATACCCACAACACTTCCATCTTTCACTAAATTGACGATTCCTTGACGCCTCAGGATATGTCGATGCGCGAAGTATACAGCTTCCCCTGCCATGCGTTAGCGAAAGATCTTGCCGAGAACTCTAAAAAGATCGGGTAATATGCAGACTAACTAAGCGCGACGAATGCTTCGAATCAGGACTCGTAGACCAGTCTAGTGTGGCAGTAGAAGTCATCAAAGGGAAGTCGAACTTCTAAATCACTCGTTTAAGAAATCACTGACGCAGGAGCATCGTACAATTATCCGTCGTTTGAGCATCGTACTGACTCCCGTATGGAGGACGTGGTAATAACCATCTTTGACATAGAGAAATAACTGAAACAACTGAAAACAAATAAGTCGCCAAGTCCGGAAGGAGTCCCAGTTCTGTTTTACAGAGAGTATACTACGGCTTGGCCCCTTTGTTAGGTTGCATTCATCGCAAATCTCTCGCCCAGAGCAAAGTGCCAGGCTACCGGCAAAAAAAGCGCAGGTGGTTGCCGTATATTACAATAAAGCCTAAAGAACGGACCTGCAAAATTACAGACCAATATCCTTCACGTCGGTTTGCTGTAGAATTCTTGAACATGTTCTGGGTTCGAATACAACAAGTTCTCTTGATAGAGATAAGATTATACCCACGGGTGGACACGGATTTAGAAGGCATCGCACGTTCGAAACCAACTTGCCACTCGCACGGTATACTACGAACACTGGATGAAGGATAACAGGCAAAGACTAATATTTCTAGATTTTCGGAAAGCGTTTGACACAGTGTCACAATACAGTCTGTTAACAAAGGTGTGAGCAAACGGAATAGGTTCTCAGATATGTGAGTGTCTGAACGACTTTCTAACTAATATAATCCAGTACGCTATCCAGGAGGGCGAGTATTCATCGGAGACAATGGAATCATCAAGAATGCCCCAGTGGAGTGTAATAGGACCGCTGCTGTTCTCACGCACATAAACGATCTGAAGTATAGGGTGAATATCAAACAGCGACTGTCTGCTGATGACGCTGTAGTGTATGGGAAGGTGTCATCTTTGAGTGACTATAGGAGGGTACAAGTTTGACAGCATGCTTACTTAGCGTGACCAATGCAGACAGATAGCTGAGTTTATTGAAGCGCCGCTTCCGGGACGGGGAGATGTGCCGGCCCCGGGTCCCACCCGCCCGGTGGGTTCCTGACGATTCGGGGTGACGGACAGTCTGATGTAGTTATCAGGCGGTTTTACACATCCAGGTAGGTGAATACCGGGCTGATAGCCAAGTACTGCCTCAGCTGCACGATCCGTAAGCATTTAGAAAACTTTAGCTCATTTTCACACGAATAACATGCCGGGGTGCGAATGCTCCGTCCCAGCGGGCAACGGGGTGGCAACAGGAAGGGAGGGCATCCGCCTACCTCTTAAACTAACCATACCAAATCCGTTAATAACCAGGCCGAGGATGCAGACAAAGGCACAAGAAGAAGAAGAACGCACCTTGCTCTAAATGTGTAAAATTTAAGTTAGGAAAAGACGAATAGTAAAAAGAAGCTGATAATATTCGAATACAGTGTTAGTGGTGTGCTGCTTCACACAATCTACTAAATATCTAGCCGTCACGTTGCAAAGCGACAGTAAATGGAAAGGAAGGCGATTTATCGACTTCGGTTCATTGGGAGAATTCTAGGAAAGTGTAGCTCATCTGTAAAGCAGACCGCGTGCAGACACTTGTACGTCCTATTCTTGAGTACCGGTACTGCTCGAGTCTCTAGGGAACTCAGAGGCGTTCTGCTCGATTTGTTACCGGTAGGCTCGATCAGTACGTGAGTATTACGAAAATGATCCATGAGTTCAGCTTGGAATCCTTGGAGGAAAGCAGACGTTCTATTCGCGAAACGCCATGGAGAAAGTTCAGAGAAATGGCATTTGCAATTGAATGCAGAACTATCCTACTACCCTCAACATACATCTCGCGTAAAGACCACGAACATGAGATAAGAGGAATGAGGGCTGGTTAAAAAGCATATAGATTGTCATTTATCGCTCGCTCCATTTGCGAGTGGAACTGGAAAGGAAATGACTAACAGTGATACTCGATACCCTCCGTCCTGTACCGTATGGTAGCCTGCGGAGTATGTACTCGCATGTAGATCTATATGTTTTTTCCCAATTTGATACAGTTATTTGATCTATCCATCCAACCCCTCAGCATTCTTCTGTTGCACCACATTTTAAAAGCTAGTATTCCCTTTGTGTCTGAACTATTTATCGTCCGTAGTTGCTTCTCTAGATTGTCGCACAGATAACAGAATGTAGATATCTAAATAGATGACAGAGGGATAGAAAAACAATTAAAATCGCTCAAAAGAGGAAAGGCCGCTGGGCCTGATGGGATACCAGTTCGATTTTACACAGAGTACGCGAAGGAACTTACCCCGCTTCTTGCAGCTGTGTACCGTAGGTCTCTACAAGAGCATAGCGTTCCAAAGGATTGAAAAAGGGCACAGGTCATCTCCGTTTTCAAGAAGGGACGTCGAACAGATGTGCAGAACTATAGGCCTATATCTTTAACGTTGATCAGTTGTAGAATTTTGGAACACATATTATGTTCGAGTATAATGACCTTTCTGGAGACTAGAAATCTACTCTGTAGGAATGAGCATGGGCTTCGAAAAAGACGATCATGTGAAATCTAGCTCGCGCTATTCGTCCACGAGACTCAGAAGGCCATAGACACTGTTTCTAGGTAGATGCCATGTTTCTTGACTTCCGCAAGGCGTTTGATACAGTTCCCCACAGTCGTTTAATGAAAAAAGTAAGAGCATATGGACTATCAGACCAATTTTGTGATTGGACTGAAGAGTTCCTAGATAACAGAACGCAGCATATCATTCTCAATGGAGAGATGTTTTCCGAAGTAAGAGTGATTTCAGGTGTGCCGCAGGGGAGTGTCGTAGGACCGTTGCTATTCACAATATACATAAATGACCTTGTGGATGACATCGGAAGTTCACTGAGGCTTTTGTGGATGATGCTGTGGTATATCTAGAGGTTGTAACAATGGAAAATTGCACTGAAATGCAGGAGGATCTGCAGCGAATTGACGCCTGGTGCAGGGGATGGCAATTGAATCTCATTGTAGACAAGTGTAATGTGCTGCGAATACATAGAAAGAAAGATTCTTTATCATTTAGCTACAATATAGCAGGTTAGCAACTGGAAGCAGTTAAACTCCATAAATTATCTGGGAGTAGCCATTAGGAGTGATTTAAAACGGAATGACCATATAAAATTAATCGTCGGTAAAGCAGATGCCAGACTAAGTTTCATTGGAAGAATCCTAAGGAAATGCAATCCGAAAACAAAGGAAGTTGGTTACAGTACACTTGTTCGCCCACTGCTTGAATATTGCTCACCAGTGTGGGATCCGAACCAGATAGGGTTGATAGAAGGATCCAACGGAGAGCAGCGCACTTCGTTACAGGACCATTTAGTAATCGCGAAAGCGTTACGGAGATGACAGATAAACTCCAGTGAAAGACTCTGCAAGAGAGACGCTCAGTAGCTCGGTACGGGCTTTTGTTGAAGTTTCGAGAACATACCTTCACCGATGAGTCAAGCAGTATATTCCTCCCTCCTACGTATATCTCGCGAAAAGACCAAGAGGTTAAAATGAGAGAGATTAGAGCCCACACAGAGACATACCGACAATCTTCCTTTCCACGAACAATACGAGACTAGAATAGAAGGGGAACCGATAAAGGTACTCAAAGGACCCTCCGCCACACACCGTCAGGTGGCTTGCGAAGTATGGATGTAGATGTTATTTTACTTCCGTTAATAAATGATCCTCTTCAGATCAATACTTTCAGAAATATCTTTGACGATATCGTTCTTAAGTCATTGGGAATCTTTTGTAAATTTCTCGGTACGGAATGAAATCAGTGTTAACAAACGGCAAGTGAAACCTCATTTGCGCAACGCCAGCTGTTGTGAACGAGGAGGAGAAACCCCGCCAGCATTCCCGCCGGCCGCAGGTAGATGAATAAACAAGAGGCGTTGGCGGCTCGCTGGTCGCTTTAAGCCGTCCCGGCCGCTCTCACTTGCTGGCTCGTCCAACCCAGCTCTCAATCACCAAAGTGTGGCCTCGCAGACGAATTTAGAAGCCTTGTTTCCGCGTTAAGGAATTACATGTCAACGAGAGATTTCTGTGTAGGCAGTTTAGCGACGTGAGACAATCACGCTTTTTATTTTGTCGCCAGAGACTCCTTAGTACGATACTCAGCTTAAGAGGAAACATGGTTTCAAAGCAGGATTGAGTACATAGGAGTGGGTAGCATGATGTAGACATTCATAATACCGAATCTGTTCCGTAACTAGTTTGCTATAAAATATAGATGTAAATGATCACAGATATCGGTGTACAACGAATGTATTGAAACAAATGTCTGCCCACCACCAGCTGTCGCCGAAACCGACGAACGAATGCAATGTAAGCAGATAGCCGAATTACAAACGTATTGAAACAGGGATGGTGCCTGTTTCCTACATCGTTCAATATACACATTCAGAAAGTCTTACACTTGTAGGGCGGAAAATTTGCAGGAATGGGTTGCTTTATGCTAAGAAGATTGTTAGTAGAATATGATAAGTGGCGATGGAAATAAAATTTTCAAAATTCTGAATGCCTATGCAGCGGAGGAAAGGTAGGAAACGCAATAGTAGATGGGCAGCACATCACGACGTGTAACACATTTGAATATTTGCATTTACATATGCCAGTGCTGGGAGTATAATGGAAAACAACAAGAACAAACTGTGAGTAGTGGAAACGCATTAGACCCTATGTCAGAAGAGACCACATAAGAAATACGATGATTAAGGAAATGACCCATACTTAAGAGAACATCACAGACAGAACGGAAGAACGGCATCTCGCCTGGTATGGCCATACAATGCGAATGACAGATGACAAATGGCGAAAGGTCTTGGTGTGCCATCCTCAGGGGGGAAGGAGAAGAGGAAGACCGAAGGGTCGCTGGTTGGATGGTGTAGAGGAACCCGTGAGAAAAAGAGAAGTGAAAGAAGAAGAGGAAGCATGGGAAGAAAAAAAAATAATGGTCTCAGCTGTAAGAACCTCACAAGAGAGAGAGAGAGAGAGAGAGAGAGATAACCGTAGCATTTTGCTTGTAGAAAAAGATAGGTGTGATTAGGAGCTGTACGCCACCAGTTCTGGTCTTCTTATGGGCCAAATACAGGGTGTTTCAAAAAGATCTACGAAATTTTTAAGGACTATGACTGCTACATGAATGAAGATAGAAAACTGGAGTGCACTTTAACTTACGTAACGAAACTAAACGTGTACCTTAGCGTTAGTTGTAAGATGCATATAATGCAGTTGGCGGTATGCCTTGCTCATGCCCTAAGTGCGTCAACTCGAGATTGCGGTAAAGCAGCAACAAAAGGCGTTTTGTGTTCTCCGTTTCATGAGGTGCAGTTCAGTTAAAACTGTGCGGCGTGATTTTAGTTGAGAATGTGGCAACGCACCTTCTCGCTATCTCAACGAAGGAATGGCCTTAAGGAGCGTTCGTACTGGTATCGCACTGCATCTCTGGCCTACAAGGTCTCCTGATTTAACGGTGTGTGATTTGTTTTTCTTTGGAGGGTCCGTGAAAGACTCCGCCTAAGTTGTAACGGTCCAGCTGCATAAACTTTTTTTTTTAAATTCCCAGGCAAAATATTGGTTTCAAACATAAGTGCAGTAAGATATTAAAATCAAAGTTGTTGCTGAGTGATGAGATGAGGGGAGCAAGTGGGGAACAATCCTTTTATTAATATCGGTGGAAAAAATATTTTTCCTATCGTCGTCAACGAGTTTCCGAACCGCCACCCACCTTCGAGTTCTGGGGAATGCAGTACCCATGAAATGGATGCGAATGCCTTGGATGCAGCATTCACAACCCGCCACAGTCACAAAAAATCGAAGATTTTAGTTGAACTATGCATTCGTCATCGTAAATTTGTATCCATTTTGGACTGACGTATTTACGTATTTCTGCAGGCTTTATGGCCATCGTCACTCAAGGTAAAAGCTTCTAGCTTGTTAGGCCACTTCACATTTCTTCTACACCGTCGGCGTTTCGACCCGTCTCCTGGGATATTCTTCAGGATTTTGTGGTGTTCACAGTTAGCTGAACTATGAACACTACAAGATCCTGAAGAAGGCACGAGCAGAGAAATCGAAACATCGACCGTGTAGAAGAAATGTGACGCGGCCTAACAGCCCAGAATATTTTACCTTCAGTGACGTATATATGCTTGCGCCAGGCTTGGACTGTTGCGGTCAGTATTACTTGATTTCTTTTTAAAGACAGTTAGCAGTCAACTACTGCGAGGTACAATGCATTTGCCTGGAGCGATTTATGGAAATCACGGAAAACCTAAATCTGGATAGCCGGACGCAGGTTTGAACCGTCGTCCTCCCGAATGCGAGTCCAGAGTGCTAACCACTGCGCCACCTCGCTTGGTTGCACCCATGAAAAATGCGGGAATTTAACAAAGGCGGGGGATGTGGCGAGGGCGACAAGACTCAAACATTATCAATTTTTAATACAGGGTGTTTGGAAATTCCCGTTACGAACTTCTTAGTCTTCCACTGGGGAATGAGTACATAACATTTTGAATAGGCACCCACGTCTGGAAACGTGCTGTTTGCGTTTTACGCAGATGCTTAAATCATCCACTTCTACTTCAGGCAATGAATTAGGCGTGACTCAGCACAATTATTACGTGACAAATCGAAAGGAAACGTAACGAAACATTCATCTATCATTTAAGCACAACTGTTTGTATTGCAACGTCCCCTTAGAAAAATTATAAATGACTGTGATGATAAACCTCTTACGTTATTTGATTTTCAAACAGCTGAGCATAACTGAACGTACTCAGACATTTCTCTCTTTACTTATTCTGATCATCACTAAACTGACACACAATTTTTTTTTAATCCCTACAAAAGAATGGCCCTGACTAACGATAACCTATATCTTTCATGATCACTTACCTCACAAAAATCTTCGTTACTCGAACTACTGCAATACAGCGAGCGCCAATACTGCCAGCTAAATGAAAGATTCTAACTACTGAAGGCACTAACCACTGATGGTCATAGTTAGCAAATGAAAGATTTTGATAGAGGTAAACAACGTATTTACCTTAAATGTGTTCAAATGTATATTCCTGACATCCAGTCGTACAAATTTCCTTTCTCTGAGGGACACACGTCCAGATCGTCCGCTCTCAAAACTCTACCATCTCTCTCCGTACATCCACCACTGCTGGCGGCTCACCTCCAACTGCGCAAGTGTACGCGCTGTTCACATGGAACTGCCCAACACTACACAAGCGAATATTCCAACAATGAGTCCAACCAGCCACAGACTGCACAGCACAGTCAGTGATTTTCATACAGAGCGCTACGTGGCATTACCAACATAAAAACCTAAACAGCCTACTTACAGTATTAACACTTAAACTTAACGTGTTTACATTATTCCAAAACAAAAAAGGACCCAGCATACTGTACGTACAGAACGTACAGTAATACAAAACAATGCCAATGTTGGCAACACTACAAAACACAATACACACTTGGAAGTATACAGATAAATGGTAAACAGTGGTATGCAAAAAAGTATGCTGTGTGAAACGTAAAAATGCATAGTTCTGCAAAGAAGCGAAAAATTAGACTACAAGTTTCAGTGTCTAATGAATAGAGAAACTACAAACTTGCTAGCAGACGGAATTTCCTGATGTAGGAGAAAAAGTAAGCAGTAATAGCCGTAAGAAAAAAGAACCCAACAAATTATTGACGAACTGTTTTTCGATCTTAAAAACAAATGAAATTGTAAATATGTTTAATTACGCACCACTGATGATGCTTTACTTCAATAAAGCGAAACGTGTGTGGTGAGAAAAACGCATTTTCTTGTAGTTGTAACGACGGAACAAAAATACCCTCAGAAACTCGAAGCAGCTACGGACAATATGGCCGCACAAATGAAGGATTGCAAAGAAGTATTTCAAAAGTAAAAAAAAGGAAAAAAAATGTTAGACGGGAGTTGCTACACCTACTGACGACATGACTGCTCTCATGTGTGGCTCAAGAAGGTGCGCCGTTGTATGGGGCAGCAGAATTTTTAATGTCAGCTAGAGAGGCAGCCGTCAATGGAACGGCAGAGTCGTGTCGGCGCTCCTTCCGAGTAACAAGTGCGGCGTCTTGCGCGGTATTTGTGGCGGCGCCTCGTGCGCCGACCCAGTTCCCGCGCGGCCTTTGTTGTCTCAGTTATGGCTGCAGAACGCGACGTTGTCCACACAGACGGTAACGAGGTGCGGCGGTCGTTACGTCAGGGAAGCCGAGAAGCCTCGCGGGAGAGGCGGTTCGCCATACAGCGCGTCAACGGGGCCGATGTTTGTCGGCAGGTGGCGTGTGTGCGCGTACGTGTGTGTGGTGTCCGGGGGCGGAGGTGGAGGCGCCGCCGGCAGTGGCCGTGGCAGTGAAAGCTGACGCCGCGGCGTCCACAGCGGACGTCGACCGCGGTCAAATGTCAAGGGCGGCCAGCGGAGGACCCTAGGGACGCCTCCGCCGAAAGCGAGCGTCAGGCCTCGGCTTGTCCGAGGTGAGCGCGCCAGGAGGCACCGGATTGGCGAAGAGACCTCTTCAATTCGGGCGCGGGTGCAGGGTTCGCTTTTGCGGATCACAACGTATTTTTGTCTCTCCCCCTGCCCCGTCACCAAAAGCAAGTTGCCGCCAACCTCACTTCTTACGTACCACAGATAGTGCTCTTGCTTCGTGTGTGCCAGCTACAGAGCAGTGTGTATTTTGCAATTTTCGACACTAGCGGCAGTTGTAAATTCATTGTCAACTGACTGGCACCAGGTTTCGCCAAACCACTTCGTCATTGTCAGGCCATAAAAGTAATATGAAAACTCCATTAGCAGTATCATGACTTCAAAAGCATAATTATACCTCGTAATGAAACATGTAATACATAGTTATTTCCATTCTTTAAAAACGAGCCGGCCGGGGTGGAAGAGCGGTTCTAGGCGCTACAGTCTGGAACCGCGCGACCGACACGGTCGCAGGTTCGAATCTTGCCTCGGGCATGGATGTGTGTGATGTCCTTAGGTTAGTTAGGTTTAAGTAGTTCTAAGATCTAGGGGACTGATGACCTTAGAAGTCACATAGTGCTCAGAGCCATTTAAAAACGAACTATAAATAACTTCAATAAACGTATTGTAAAGTATTGTAATGCTATACAGGGTGGTCGGAAATTCCCGTTATAAATTTCTAGGACTTTTAGAGGGGAGTGTGTACGTAATTGTCTGAACAGGAACTCCTGTTCGGAAACGTAAATCAAAGACCCTACAGAGAGTCAAAGTTGTAGGCGCCAATGTCTGTAAATGTATGTACAGGGTAACAGTTATTGAACTATATGAAATAAAATTGTCATAACTTCTGAACGGTTTGTGTTGCGACGTTCAGACTGCACGGCCGGCCGCTGTGGCTGAGCGGTTCTAGGCGCTTCAGTCCGGAACCGCGCTGCTGCTACAGTCCAGGTTCGAATCCTGCCTCGGGAATGGATGTGTGTGATGTCCTTAGGTTAGTTAGGTTTTAGTAGTTCTAAGTCTAGGGGACTGATGACCTCAGATGTTAAGTCCCATAGTGCTCAGAGCCATTTCAAACTGCACGGTTGACTGCGCGGCTCGATGGGAATTAGTATGAGCTGTATGGCTTGGTTTAGTGACGAAGCCCACTTTCACTTGGATAGGCCGCGCCGGGTTAGCCGAGCGGTCAAAGGCGGTGCACCCATGGACTGTGCGGCTGGTCCCGGCGGAGGTTCGAGTCCTCCCTCGGGCATGAGTGTGTGTGTTTGCCCTTAGGATAATTTAGGTTAAGTTGTGTGAAAGCTTAGGGACTGATGACCTTAGCAGTTAAGTCCCATAAGATTTCACACACATTTGAACACTTGGATGGGTTCAAATGGCTCAAATGGCTCTGAACTCTATGGTAAAGTTACACCCAGCACGCGTTCTACTCTGGGGTATGTTTTCGTGGCATTCCCTGGGTGATCTCGACATTCCAAAAGGCGCAGTGGATTAACAGAAGTATGCGTCAGTCCTTGTGGCCACATCCACCCCTACACGTAGTTTGCTTTTCCTTGGCGCGATGACATCTACCAGCAGGACAACGAAACGTGTCTCACGGCTCGCAATGTACCTACGCGGTTCGAAGAGCATCAGGATGGGTTTACCGTACTCTCCTGGTTATGAGACTCGCCGGAATTAAACCCAATCGACAGTCTGTGGGATCATCGCGATCGGGCTGTTCGCACAATGAATCCTCAACTTAGAAACTGGCTACTGCACTGGAGTTGATAGAGCTCCACGTCTCTGTCAGTATCTTCCAGAACCTCATTGTCTCTCTTCTTGCACGTCTCGCAGCTGCCTGCGCTACAGAAGATGATTAGTCAGGCTTTTGACAAGTCGTCGCATTATTGTGACTGGACAGTGTAGATGTTAATAGCCGTCTGAAGACGAACCTGACGGTTTGAAATCGGTAACGACACTACGTACAAATCTTCATTAACAGTGGCTGATTGCTGTTTTCTCCTTTGCAGGAATCAACTTGTAAAAAGTTTGTTACTGGCACTGAGAACCAGTTTCCTGGTATGGAACTCATTTAGAACGTTCTTAAAAAAGTATTCATTTTCTTATTTGTCTCATTACTTTTGGGATGATGCAGGTAGAAGCATAATTGCGTGATATCGGAATACCTTTTAATTTTATTGATTACAGATCATTTATGTATAACTGGCTCTGAGCACTATGCGACTTAACTACTGAGGTCATCAGTCGCCTAGAACTTAGAACTAATTAAATCTAACTAACCTAAGGACATCACACACATCCATGCCCGAGGCAGGATTCGAACCTGCGACCGTAGCGGTCGCTTGGTTCCAGACTGTAGCGCCTAGAACCGCACGGCCACTCCGGCCGGCTATGTATAACTGATCCGTAATCAATAAATTGAGAAGGTATTCCGATATCACGGAATTATGCTGCTCCATGCATTACCGCAAAGTAATGAGACGAATTAGAAAATAAATTCTTTATTAAGAACGTTCTAATTAAGTTCCATACCAGGAAACTGGGATACATCGAATTTTCTTTCTACTGACAAAACTATTCAACACAGGACGTTTACCATTTTCACTCTTCGTTCGTAAACAGTTAAACATTTTTACAAGGCTAGAGTCCCCGTTTTCATTTTAAAAATGAAAGGAAGAGGGAAACAGGTGATGATTTCGGTTTGGCCGAATCAATAATGGAAGGAAACCAAACGTCCCCTTGATTACGAACTTGTTGTATACTACTTCAAAAAAATGGTTCAAATGGCTCTGAGCACTATGGGACTTAACATCAGAGGTCATCAGTCCCCTAGAACTTAGAACTACTTAAACGTAACTAACCTAAGGAGACCACACACATCCATGCCCGAGGCAGGATTCGAACCTGCGACCGTAGCGGTCGCGCGGTTCCAGACTGAAGCGTACTACTTCCTACACAACGATAAGGACAGGTGGGCTACAGGGTATGGCAGATGCTGTCGTCGTAGGGAAGCCGGATAGGAGCAGGAACGAGTAGCGAACAGAAGTTTTACTTAACGTGTAGCTTTCTCCAAGCATTGTGAAGAAACCTTACAAAAGAATAAACAACAATAAACTTCAGTATCACAAGAAGCAACTAAGGAGAGTTATGCAGTGTGAGGCTCACACTTACAATACACGAGAGGGAACTGTTGAAGTCTAAGACTGAAGACTGCCGAAGATCGAGTCTGAGAAAGGCCGTGTAACTGCCGCCGGCCATCCCACATAGCGGCGGTCGAGGGCGCTCGTAGCCGGAGCTGCGGAAGTCATGGCTTGGTGGGCGCGCATCACTGGATCTGTCGGGTTCGCGCGTGACCGCTATCGGCGTGTCTCGGAAACGTGCGTTTCTATTGGTAACTCTGAGACGCTGCTGGGGGTGGTATCGATCTATGATACCACAGAACTATTCGGCAGTTCACACAAAGTAATATAGACAAGTCACAGAAAACCAAAATAAGAACTTTCGGATAAGGATCTTAGGTAGGCTCCTCTTTAATACGCAACCACTCTGACGCCTTGCTCACTCAGTCTCTCTGTTCTTTCGCTAAACGCCGCAAGACGAAAACTCTGAAATTTCCAGCGGCGAAGCCAGTTTCTTTGTTTCCCTTTTCTTGCCTAGGGGTAGTGAGCCTCCGTATTAAATTCCCAGAACAGCAACGCCGCAGAGAAAGGCTTTGTTAGCGAGTTGCACGACTCTCGCCCCTGGGCCACGCACGGAGGCGCTGCGGGCGAGATGCGGCGCTCGGCCGGCCTTTCACTGCAGAGTCCAGCCGGCGTGGCGAGCGCCTGAGGGTCAGGGCGAGCGTCGCTGACCGTCAGAAGGCCAAGGTGCCAACTGCTGGCCGAGGGCGCCGCCGCTGGCTGCTCACTCCGCCTGGGGACGCCACTTGTCATTCCTCGCACGGCCACTGGCTCGCTTCACGCTACGTCACAAGGAGCTAACACTTAGTGTACGATTTGGGTCTGTCTCACTCACCTTACAATAACTGTTTCCTGGGATCAACTACACTGAGGTGGGATAGCGATACGCACCTATACATATGGTGGCAGTATTGCGTACACAAGGTATAAAAGGGCAGTACACTGGCGGAGCTGTCATTTGTACTCACGTCATTCATGTGAAAATGTGTCCGACGTGATTATGGCTGCATGACGAAAATCCCCTGTAATCTTTAACCTATACATTGAAGAGGCGCTGAAAAAAGTAAGGGAAAATTCACAGACAGGAGTAGTAATTCATGGACAACGAATAGATATGATAAGATATGCCGATGATATAGCTGTCCTAGCTGAAAGTGAAGAAGATCTTGCAGTCCTATTGAATAGAATGGATAAAGTTATAGGGGAAGAACATAATATGAGAATTAATAAAGCAAAAACAAAAGTAATGGCATGCGGCAAAAAAGATCAATTGAAAGTCCAAGTTCACGTAGGCAATGAACTGCATGAACAAGTTGATAAATTTACTTATCTGGGCAGTAATATTACCAGGGATGGAAGGAGCAAGGCAGAAGTGAGAAGTAGAATTGCTCAAGCAAAGACTGCTTTTAACAAGAAGAAAAACATCTTAACATCTAACAACATCAGCCTTGAAATCAGGAAAAGATTTTTGGAATCATATGTGTGAAGTGTGGCGTGCTATGGGTGTGAAACATGGACTCTCGGGACAAAGGAAGAACAGAAGCTAAATTCTTTTGAAATCTGGTGCTATAGAGGCATGCTTAAAATAAAAGTATCGACAAGGTCACAAACGAAGTGGTTCTGGAAAGAGCGGGTGAGAAGAGAAGCTTCTGGAGTTTCATTGTTAAAAGAACAGTGCAATTTACAGGCCATCTATTAAGACACAAAGGACTCCTGAACACAATCATAGAGGGATATGTCGAGGGAAAAAGACCAAGAGGAAGACCACGGCTGAGGTACATGGATCAAATCGTGAAAGATGTGGGATGTAACACCTATAAGGAAATGAAGAGAAAAACTGAACGACGAACAGAATGGAGACAAGCTGCCATTGAAGCTGTTGTAAACCAATCCTTGGATTGGCCACTACAGAAGAAGAAGAAGACGGATATTAACAGACTTTGAACGCGGACTGATAATTGGAGCTAACAGCACGGGACATTCTATTTAGGATATCGTTAAGGAATTCGATATTCCGCGATCCACAGCCTAAAAAGGGTGCCGAGAACTCCAAATTTCAAGCATTACCTCTCACTACGGACAACATAGTTGCCGACGACCTTCGCTTAACAGCAGAGGGTAGCAGCGTTGTCGTGGACAGTGCTAACAGACAAGCAAGACTGCATGAGAACCAAAGAAATCAATGTGGGACGTACGACGAACGTATCCATTACGAGAGTGGGGCGAAATTTGGCGTTAAGGGGCTGTGACATCAGACGAACGACGCGTGTGCCTTTGCTAAAGCACGGCATCGCTTGTGGAGCCTCTTCTGCGCTCGTGACCATATCGGTTGGACCCTACACGACTGGGAAACCGTAGCCTGGTCGGATGAGTCGAGATTTCATTTGGTAAGAGCTGATGGAAGCATTCGAATGAGGTGCAGACCACACGAAGCCATGGAGCCTAGCTGTCAACAACGCACTGTGCAAGCTGGTGGTGGTTCCGTAGTGGTGTGCGCTGCGTTTACATGGAATGGACTGGGTCCTCTTGTCCAACTGAACCGATCACTGACTGGAAATGATTATGTTCGGCTACCTGGAGACCATTTTCAGCCATTCATGGACTTCGTGTTCCCAGACAGAGATGTCAAGTCTACGGGCCACAGTTGTTTACGATTGTTTAAGAGACATTCTGGACAGTTCGAGCGAATGATTTGGCTACCCAGATCGCCAGCTATGAATCCCGTCGAACAATTATGGGACACAACAGAGATTTCAATTCGTGCACAACATCTTGCACCGGCAGCACGTTCACAGTTGTGGACGGCTATAGAGGCAGCAAGGGCCAATATTTCTGTAGGAGACTTCCAGTAACTTGCTGATTACGTGCCACGTCGAGTTACTGCACTATACTGGCCAAAGGTACTTCGACACGATACTAGAAGTTATCCCATGACTTTTGTCACTTCAGTGTTAACCTCAAGGTCAAGAGCAATGTAGTGATTGTACAAAACGTTATTGTAAACAGTAAAATGAATATTGACGATTAAATAGGTAAATCAGATAGCTAATGGAGAAGTAATGAATTGAATTAAGGAGAAAAAAGAGGCCCATCTGGACTAAAAGCAGGGATCGCTTGATAGCACAAATGCTGATAGATCGAGAAATAGTTAATCTGTTAGCGGTGTGAAGTGTTGGGGGTAAAAATTGTAGGAGGGGGGTGGCGGGGGGGGGGGGGGGTGGACCAACGCTTGATTACAGTAAGCAGGTTCATCTGGAGGTACCGACCGAGGTGGCGACGCCGGCACGGTAGCTCAGCGTGTTCGGTCAGAGGGTTAGCAGCCCTCTGTAATAAAAAAAACTGAGATAATCGATCAACAACGAACTTAAACGGATGTCTTACGACGTCCGCCCTGAGCAGATGCAACGAACAAAAGCGAACAAAATGAGATTAAAAAAAAAAAAAAAAAGATGGCGCAGTGGTTAGCACACTGGACTCGCATTCGGGAGGACAACGGTTCAATCCCGCGTCCGGCCATCCTGATTTAGGTTTTCCGTGATTTCCCTAGATCACTCCAGGCAAATGCCGGGATGGTTCCTTTGAAAGGGCACGGCCGCCTTCCTTCCCCATCCTTCCCTAATCCGAGCTTGTGCTCCGTCTCTAATGACCTCGTTGTCGACGGGACGTTAAACACCAATACCCTCCACCTCATCATCTGGAGGTATGTTGCAGTAGCTATGCAGACAAGAAGAGGCATATGCAGGATAAACTAGCTTGAAGATCTTCACCAACTCAGTCTTCTGACTGAAAACAACAACAACAAAAGCAAAATGTCAGGTGTTTCCTCTGCTCGGGTGTGTAATTGTGTCGAAGGTGTCGAAGCTGAGTAACTGCAGGAAGAAACAAGATTTTCTAGTTGGTGCGATTGTTTGTTCGTTTTGTTTTGTTTTAGGGCGCAAAAACAACTAGGGTTGTACTTGTCCATAGCTGGTGTGATGAATGGCAGCTAGCTCTGAATATGGAAAAATGTACGTTTTGCGGATGAACAGGAAGAACAAACCTGTAATGTTCGGATACAGCATTAGTGGTGTCCTGCTTGACAGAGTCAAGTTGTTTAAATATCTGGGCGCAATGTTGCAATGCGATATGAAATGCAATGAGCATGAGAGAACCGTGGAAGGGAAGGCGAACGGTGGATTCTGTTTTATTTGGAGAATTTTAAGAATGTGTGGTTCACCTGTAAAGGAGGCCACGTGTAGGACTCTGGTACGACCTGTTCTTGAGTACTGCTCGAGTGTTTAGGTTCGAACAACAGAGTAAGTGTTATGGAGATGCTTCACGAACTCAAATGGGAATCCCTGGAGAGAAGGCAGCTTTCTTTTCGAAAAACACCATTGGGAAAATTGAGAGAACCGGCATTTCAAGCTGACTGGTGAGCGATTCTACTGCTGCCAATATACGTTGCGCGTAAGGACCAGGAACATAAGATACGAGAAATTAGGGTTCATACGGAGGAATATAGACACTCGTTTCTCCCTCGTTATATTTGCGAGTGGAACACGAAAGGAGATCACTGGTAGTGGTGCAGGGTACCCTCCGCCACGCACCGTACGGTGGCTTGCGGAGTATCTATGTAGATTTAGATGTAGATGAAGACAGAACGGAGGACGTGAGGAACGAGCAACCGTCAGAGAGGCACTCAGAGCCCCCGATTCATCATTATCATCGATCCGACGTGCAACTGGTGCTTTAGTGACTGCAAGGACATTAATAGGCGGCTCACAGAAAGGGGGTGAGTTCGCGTTGCCCCGACTACCACTGACCTCTGTTCGGAGCATTATTGGCAGTGCCCTCTAACCAGTTCGGGTTTTTAACGATCCAATGCGCCAGCTGAACAGAATTTAGCGCGATATCCATCAGGAGACATCCAACAACTCTGTCAGTTAGTGCCACGCCGAATAACGGCTTGCATAAGGGCCAGGGGTGGATCAACGCGTTGTTGGCTTGTTCAATTTATGAAACTCTTTCTCTTGAATAAATCATGCAACTTTTCTAAAACTGTAATGACTTGTTCGTCTGGACATGTTCATCACATCTACCGGCTTCCGGTCCAATTCGGATACTTCCTTCGTGGTGCGTCGTTTTTTGTTTCATTATCGAGTGTATTAAAATTTTTTTTGACTTAAGTGGAATTATTTCTCCTGATGCATATTCAGAGGTATGGCCGTGCCATTCATACTCTGCAAGAACGTTATGCCAATAACGACAACTGGTGCCGTTTTTATAACGTTTCGGTACGTATGATACTGCACGTGATACTCACTGGTAAGTGCACCGAGAAACCGTTGTGAGCGCGGCGGAACAGGGTCACGCCGTGCTCTTGACCATCACCACGTCCCTGTGACAGCGTCACGTGGGCGTGCCTCCATTGTTTTCCATGGCCCGGACCTCTCGGCGGGCCTGTACAAGGCTGATAGCCTCTACCTTCAAATTTGCATAAACGCAAGGCGCACTCTAGTGCAGCGCGACGAGGCGCGTTCCAGCGTGCGCAAATTTGAATAACGCCGATGTGAGCGTTGCTTAACGGCACTCGGGTCGCTTTGTGCCGCGCTGCGAAGGCCTCGCGTAAGCAACCACTTAGCGGGCTTACAGCAGTCGGCGGATTATTGCGCTCCGGCGTCCTTGTCTCTCCCCTGTTGCACACATCGGGGATTCTGCAACGGAACCCGCGACGCATTCTCTTAGGTCTCAACAAAGCATTTGTCCGACGATGCAGCGACCGAGCTGAAAAGGTACACACGGTTGGGTGGATGTAATAGCTACACTGCTTTCCACAAACTGAGGATAATCAGAGAAACGACCGTAATGAGAAAGAAACATGAAACCATTGAGATGGAAGTGCTTCACAGAACTACTATGTATAAACCAGCAGCACTGCAATTCCGACTCGTCGTCTTTATACTGCGAACGAAAGCAGTTTTGAAAACAGGACTCCAGCAGCAAGTTCTGCGAGGCATACATATTATGAAAATGTATATGTGTGTGAAAACCAGAGGGACACGAAAGGGAAGCAGTGGTTGGGAAGGGAGTGAGACAGGGTTGTAGCCTCTCCCCGATGTTATTCAATCTGTATATTGAGCAAGCAGTGAAGGAAACAAAAGAAAAATTCGGAGTAGGTATTAAAATCCATGGAGAACAAATAAAAACTTTGAGGTTCGCCGATGACATTGTAATTCTGTCAGAGACAGCAAAGGACTTGGAAGAGCAGTTGAATGGAATGGATAGTGTCTTGAAAGGAGGATATAAGATGAACATTAACAAAAGCAAAACGAGGATAATGGAATGTAGTCGAATTAAGTCGGGTGATGCTGAGGGAATTAGACTAGGAAATGACACACTTAAAGTAGTAAAGGAGTTTTGCTATTTGGGGAGCAAATTAACTGATGATGGTCAAAGTAGAGAGGATATAAAATGTAGACTGGTAATGGGAAGGAAAGCGTTTCTGAAGAAGAGAAATTTGTTAACATCGAGTATAGATTTAAGAGTCAGGAAGTCGTTTCTGAAAGAATTTGTATGGAGTATAGCCATGTATGGAAGTGAAACATGGACGATAAATAGTTTGGACAAGAAGAGAATAGAAGCTTTTGAAATGTGGTGCTACAGAAGAATGCTGAAGATTAGATGGGTAGATCACATAACTAATGAGGAGGTATTGAACAGAATTGGGGAGAAGAGAAATTTGTGGCTACCACGCGCGGCCATTAACTCTATTCGCTACCCATTTCGCGGACAGTACACACATATGCTGCCGAATGTCTCTATATCGTTATACGACACATAGTTCAAGAGATATGACGTCATAAAACCTGGGATGCGTGAAAAAGGTCCCATTATGCGTTAAGTTTTAATATATTTATTCTTTACTAATAAGACACTCCTACAGTTGTGCCATCTTAAGAAAGTCCCTGCCACCTGGCTGCGGTGTGGACAGCTTTCAACTACGAAGCGCACGCGGCTGCAGGCGAAAACAGCAGCCGTCTATAAAGCTATGAAAAGGCGTTGCCATGCAGACGTTTACAAAATCACGTTGTAGACAAGCGAAGCAGCTGCGCCCACGGTACAGAAACTGTCTGGGATTTCTTCGACATTACACTACAGACACAGTTCATTTTTGTTTCCTTTTGTAATAGAATACTGTAAAAACGAATACTCGTGCAATGTAGGGTTTGTCGGCCAGTTGTAATGGTAGGAGGAGATTAGAGTTTAACGTCCCGTCGACTGCGAGGTCATTAGAGACAGAATACAAGCTCGGATTAGGGAAGAATGGGGAAAGAAATCGGCCGTGTCATTTCAAAGGATCAATCCCGGCAACTGCCAGAAGCGATTTAGCGAAATAACGGAAAACCTAAATCAGGATGCGGGTTTCAACCGTTGTTCTCCCGAATGCGAGTCCAGTGTGCTACCACTGCGTCACCTCGCTCGGTAGCTAGTTGCAGTATATAGGGAAGCTGGACCACCACAAAATTTTAGCCAAATGGTGGTACACAACTAGAGAATCGAATCTTACTAGCAGCTGACCCGTGACACAAACAAGTAAAACGTACTATGAGTAAATAATGTGAAGTTATCATTATTTGTTGATTACACCATCAGCCAATTGAAACGTTCATAACGGTAGGAAACCTAGGTGCTTGTATCCAGGACGATTTCAATTAGAGCGATCACGTATAAGTGGTTGACCCGCCCGTACAGTGCACGTGTTAAAGCGCCGCTTCCGGGACTGAGAGATACGCTGACCCCGGATAGGACCCACCAGGGACGGATAAACAACGAGCCAGCCTGGATGTGGTTTTTAGGCGGGTTCCCACACTCCCCTAGGCGAGTACCCAAGCCCCATCTCAGTTACACGATTCGCAAACATTTAGAAAACTTTCACTCACTTTCACATGAATAACACTACACACAGTTGGTTGGGGTACGTATGTTCCGTCCTGGGACTGCAGCGGGTTGCTGCTTAAATAGTACGTTTTAATGCTGACGCAATATCTGGTCTATCGAAACAATAACATCTTATTTACTCATTTCAAACCTATTCTGCACTCGAACGTTACTACTATGATTGGCAATGCGTTTTCGTGCTTCATTTAGGTAGAATCTTGTGTTCTTCAATGTTGTCATATAATTGTTAGTGCTATCGTTATTTCTGATTTTTTTTATGCATAAAAATTTTGAAACAGTTATTATAACCCCATTCACTCTAAAAACTTTACTGAAGAAAAATTTCTTTCCCGTTAGTAATAAGTGTGCACGTCGTGTTGAATACACAGGACTTTCTGCATAATAGGAGGGTCATGAATATCGTATAAATACCATGGCCGCTCACACAGCCGATAACATAAAATGAAACCGACTGTGAAATTAAACGCGTCGCTAAATTAATGAAATGGTTTTTCCTAATTGCGCATCTATTTTTAATACAGGAGCTTGTTAAAGGAAATAACCTGCAGCCCGAGCCACTGGGTTTCTGGGTACCTGGCAGAAAACTGTTTAGAATTAATTTCAACTGAAAATCGGTCCTTGATAGCGCTCTGTTGGTCCTGACTTTTTTTTTATATCGTCAGTTTCATCTCGAGATCTGAAACAACAGTGCGAATTTGCTGAGGCAATCGAAATGTGATCCTGGACAAGAGACAGAGCGAAAATACGAATGTTAAAAGACAAGAATCAATTTAAAATTAATTAATCTCAAATGTTGCTGGACTAACAGCGGGATGATACATTTTGGAAGTAATTATCCCGAGGTTAAAAGGTAGCGTAAGAAAACCTGCAGACATAAATAAGACGAGAAAGAGCTAACATTTTTTTAACGAGAAGTTATTTATTCTGACTGCTGGTGCAAGATGTGTCGTTTCTCCAATCTGCTTCAGCATTCTCAACACTGCTCCTTCTTTCCCCGCGTGACTTACCCACAGGTAAAAACAGAGCAACGTTTTGTCATTTATCAGGTTGCCTTTGTGCAGATGTAAGTTCGAAAGAGGCGCCGCAGCCAAAGACTTCTGCGGCGAGTGATGTGGACAGATGATAATACTGCATTTATATCCGAATTGACCAATATTGGAGTCATAACGCTGGCTTTCAGTCTCCTCTATTGCTTGTATATTTTTGATCTGTCTGGTGGCGAGTAGTTTTATACTTGGCTTGAAGAAATAGATGCGTAAAACTAAGCTGTGAGAGTCTTCACTCAGAAATAAACTCAATTCCATTGTACACGATATAGCATAAGAAATACTTTTCCGACAGCGCAAGTCGTTTACGAGCTTCGTTAGATCTCGAACGCACACTTAACACGAGAACCTCAATTGTAATAGAGTAGAAATGTTAAGTATTTTCGAATGGGAACTGATCGTTTCAATTATGAGCAAGCAGTTTGATACAACCATAAGTAGCGCACAGTAATGATCTAAGAATGACACTGAAACGGAAGAGTAAGCAAAAGTTATGATCATTGCTAACCCAGTACAAAGCGACAGGCTGCAACAAATAAAAGGAAGTGGAACTCCGATAATTCAGTTCATTTAGTAATTACGCAAATAATTTGAGACCACTCTTGTAATAGAGGCTTTGAAATTGTGATTTTATTAATAACTTCTATCTGGGTGGACCATGGATTGTTTCCGTACTGTCTGATTGTGCCAGGAACAGGGGCTATCTTCTATGTATAAGAGGCAATCAAATTAAAGTAAAACCGTTGGAAAAAATAAGTAAACTATTTATTATTTCAAAATTAATTGCCTGAACTGTTAATCCATTTATCCCACTGTGAGACAAGATGGTCAATGCTTTCATGGAAATATGTTTGTGGTTGCCTCCGAAGCATGATAGTACTCAGGAGTGCACGTCTTAATCGGAAGCAAATCGATGGCGACAAATGTCTTTCTTCAGGCTTCCAAAAATATGGAAATCGCATGGGGAGAGGTGGGTACGCTATCGTGCTGTGTAAGGGCTTTCTAGGAAACCGTCTGCACCGTACTCGAAACAACCTGCGAAGTTTGTTTCGACTACGTAACAATTGTCACTAAAACGTCGAGAATGTCTCTACAAACAGTAAAAAAAAATATTGCGACAGGCATGATCTAGCCGCCACACCATTACTGCCTGCAATTATATTAATTAGGGAAATGTATTTTTTCTGCTTTTCTTAAAATTTTGAATACATATTCATGCACTCAGCTTTTTTCATTGGAAAACGCATATTTGTACGATGGCTATTCGGAAAGTAAGAAACGATCGGTCGCGAAATGGAAACCACAGTGAAAATCAAAACTGTTTTAATTGCAACATTTAGTTACACCTTCCGGATACTTCCCTACATTGTCGCCACTCCGATTTACACATCTGTGGTACCGTTGGACCAGCATTCCAATACCCTCGTCACAGAAGGCAGCCTCCTGTGCTTTCGGACAATTTTCTATGCTGGACTGCAGCAACTTTCTGTGTCTGTGGGTCTCACGGGAGGCGTGCCTGAAATGTACCTGCAGTCGCACTATCCTTTGTGTCCGCGGTGGCTCAGATGGATAGAGCGTCTGCCAAGTAAGCAGGAGATCCCGGGTTCGTGTCCCTGTCGGGGAACACATTTCCTACTGTCCCCGTTGACTTATATCATCTTATATCTGTATGCAGCTATGGGTATTCATTTCATTGGACACTATTGGCCGTTAAAATTGCTACACCACGAAGATGACGTGCTACAGACGCGAAATTTAACCGACAGGAAGAAGATGCTGTGATATGCAAACGGTTAGCTTTTCAGAGCATTCACACAAGGTTGGCGCCGGTGGCGACACCTACAACGTGCTGACATGAGGAAAGTTTCCAACCGATTTCTCATACACAAACAGCAGTTGACGGTCGTT
The DNA here is from genome assembly GCF_021461385.2 of Schistocerca piceifrons. Classification (NCBI taxonomy): domain Eukaryota; kingdom Metazoa; phylum Arthropoda; class Insecta; order Orthoptera; family Acrididae; genus Schistocerca; species Schistocerca piceifrons. Next base: position 388,403,313 of record NC_060139.1, on the reverse strand, counting down.
GTCTGGTGAAACGTTGTTGTGATGCCTCGTGTAAAGAGGAGAAATGCGTACCATCACGTTTCCGACTTTGGTAAGGTCGGATTGAAGCCTATCGCGATTGCGGTTTATCGTATCACGACATTGCTGCTCGCGTTGGTCGAGATCCAATGACTGTTAGCAGAATATCGAATCGGTGGGTTCAGGAAGGTAAAACGGAACGCCTTGTCGGATCCCAACGGCCTCGTATCACTACCAGTCGAGATGACAGATATCTTATCCGCATGGCAGTAACGGATCGTGCAGCCACGTCTCGATCCCTGAGTCAACAGATGGGGACGTCTGCAAGACAACAACCATATGCACGAACAGTTCGACGACCTTTGCAGCAGCATGGACTATCAGCTCGGAGACCATGGCTGCGGTTACCCTTTACGCTGCATCACAGACAGGAGCTCCTGCGATGATGTACTCAACGACGAACCTGGGTGCACGAATGGCAAAACGTCATTTTTTCCGATGAATCCAGGTTCTGTTCACAGCATCATGATGGTCGCATCCGTGTTTGGCGACATCGCGGTGAACGCACATTGGAAGCGTGTGTTCGCCATCACCATACTGGCGTATCACCCGGCGTGACGGTATGGGGTGCCATTGGTTACACGTCTCGGTCACCTCTGGTTCGCATTGACGGCACTTTGAACAATGGACGTTACATTTCAGATGTGTTACGACCCGTGGCTCTACCCTTCATTCGATCTATGCGAAACCCTACATTTCAGCAGGATAATGCACGACCGCATGTTGCACGTCCTGTACGGGCCTTTCCGGATACAGAACATGTCGACTGCTGCCCTGGCCAGCACATTCCCCAGATCTCTCACCAATTGAAAACGTCTGGTCAATGGTGGCCGAGCAACTGGCTCGTCACAATACGCCAGTGACTACTCCTGATGAACTGTGGTATCGTGTTGAAGCTGCTTGGGCAGCTGTACCTGTACACGCCATCCAAGCTCTGTTTGACTCAATGCCCAGGTGTATCAAGGCCGTTATTACGGCAAGAAGTGGTTGTTCTGGGTACTGATGTCTCAGGATCTATGCACCCAAATTGCGTGAAAATGTAATCACATGTCAGTTCTAGTATAATATATTTGTCCAATGAATACCCGTTTATCATCTGCATTTTTTCTTGGTGTAGCAATTTTAACTGCCAGTAGTGTAATTTCAATCTAACGAGCTGCACGGTCACCGATGGTATCTGTTCCATATATGAAATTTGTTCCATATATGAAATTTGTTTCATATATGAAATACATTCCTCGCAGAATGTATTTTTCTCGTGATATTCTTCCACAAAGATTACAATAGGGTACTCTGTGTGTATACAACCGAGACGTACCTCGGTGCCAAAGCCGGAAACCAGCCCGCATCATTAGAATGTGCTGAGGCCGTAATCCCCGCAGCTACATAGCAGTCGGGTGCTCCGTTAAGCGGCGATAGTTACACGTGAAGTTTCTCCAGTAGCTGCAGAGAGGTTGCGTCACCACACGCGACTTCCTCGGGAAACGCCTGAAGGCGAGAGGCGGGAAGGAAGGAAGAAGGCCGGCAGGCTTCCGCATCGACCTGTTCCCTGTTCCGCTCTGGCGCCTGCTTCCCCGTGCCGGCTCTCTTCTGCTCTACTCTCGTAATTTTTACGGTCGTGCGGTAACGCGTTATGACGCCCTTCGGCGCAGGGGTAGCACGGAAGCACGCGAGCCAGTCGGGCAGTAGGCACGCTCCAGGAAATTCTGCCCGCGTGCCGGGACGACAGGCAGTGTGTGTGTATGTGTGTGTGTATGTGTGCGTGTGTGCGCGAGCGTGCGAGCGCGCGTATGCGTGTGTGCTGAAAGTGGCTTGTTAAAATGGCACTTTCAGTTCTGCCCCATTTTGTTTTTTAACTCGCGAAACTAATCTTCGCAAACTTTTCGCAAACGCATTCTGTAATCAGTTGCAATATGTTGTGCAGACTCTTTGCGTTTATGTCTCTTTAGGTCACGGCAGTGGTAGTGTTTGGACATCTGGCGAGTGTAGGTTGCTTCTAGCCAGTCAGAACGGAGAGCGGTATTTTCCCACGCTCGCGAGTAAGTTTGAATATGAACTGTGTTCCGCGGCCGTTGAGTCGAGAGATAGTTGCAGTTCCGATGTGGCACTTGCAGCTGGTGTGTTAGTGAGATCGTTTCTGTTATCTGCTGTGGTTGTTAACAAGCAATGTTTTCAGTCATTTCAATTGTGTGGTATTCATATTCGCACAATTATTTTAAATAATTTCACGCACTGAAATAGAACAGGTAAATTTGTTTAAATATCTCAGGACGTAGATATCAATATACAAAACTAATTCAGATGTTGTTCAAAATAAAAAGAAATGTAAGGCTGTAAAAAGGGGGTATTAGGTGTGATCAGAAAGTAACGCGAGTTTTTTAATTTCGCGGGCTTTATACACTCCTGGAAATTGAAATAAGAACACCGTGAATTCATTGTCCCAGGAAGGGGAAACTTTATTGACACATTCCTGGGGTCAGATACATCACATGATCACACTGACAGAACCACAGGCACATAGACACAGGCAACAGAGCATGCACAATGTCGGCACTAGTACAGTGTATATCCACCTTTCGCAGCAATGCAGGCTGCTATTCTCCCATGGAGACGATCGTAGAGATGCTGGATGTAGTCCTGTGGAACGGCTTGCCATGCCATTTCCACCTGGCGCCTCAGTTGGACCAGAGTTCGTGCTGGACGTGCAGGCCGCGTGAGACGACGCTTCATCCGGTCCCAAACATGCTCAATGGGGGATAGATCCGGAGATCTTGCTGGCCAGGGTAGTTGACTTACACCTTCTAGAGCACGTTGGGTGGCACGGGATACATGCGGACGTGCATTGTCCTGTTGGAACAGCAAGTTCCCTTGCCGGTCTAGGAATGGTAGAACGATGGGTTCGATGACGGTTTGGATGTACCGTGCACTATTCAGTGTCCCCTCGACGATCACCAGTGGTGCACGGCCAGTGTAGGAGATCGCTCCCCACACCATGATGCCGGGTGTTGGCCCTGTGTGCCTCGGTCGTATGCAGTCCTGATTGTGGCGCTCACCTGCACGGCGCCAAACACGCATACGACCATCATTGGCACCAAGGCAGAAGCGACTCTCATCGCTGAAGACGACACGTCTCCATTCGTCCCTCCATTCACGCCTGTCGCGACACCTCTGGAGGCGGGCTGCACGATGTTGGGGCGTGAGCGGAAGACGGCCTAACGCTGTGCGGGACCGTAGCCCAGCTTCATGGAGACCGTTGCGAATGGTCCTCGCCGATACCCCAGGAGCAACAGTGTCCCTAATTTGCTGGGAAGTGGCGATGCGGTCCCCTACGGCACTGCATAGGATCCTACGGTCTTGGCGTGCATCCGTGCGTCGCTGCGGTCCGGTCCCAGGTCGACGGGCACGTGCACCTTCCGCCGACCACTGGTGACAACATCGATGTACTGTGGAGACCTCACGCCCCACGTGTTGAGCAATTCGGTGGTACGTCCATCCGGCCTCCCGCATGCCCACTATACGCCCTCGCTCAAAGTCCGTCAACTGCACATACGGTTCACGTCCACGCTGTCGCGCCATGCTACCAGTGTTAAAGACTGCGATGGAGCTCCGTATGCCACGGCAAACTGGCTGACACTGACGGCGGCGGTGTACAAATGCTGCGCAGCTAGCGCCATTCGATGGCCAACACCGCGGTTCCTGGTGTGTCCGCTGTGCCGTGCGTGTGATCATTGCTTGTACAGCCCTCTCGCAGTGTCCGGAACAAGTATGGTGGGTCTGACACACCGGTGTCAATGTGTTCTTTTTTCCATTTCCAGGAGTGTATATACGATTTTCAAATTTTTTTCTTGTCGGTCACATGTTTCTGATGCATGTTTGAATTTTCACCTATTTCAAATATTTATTTTGTTGTTGACAGTCGAAAAGGTTATACATGTTTCCGAGTGCTCGAAGAATTTTCACTTTCGAAAAAGAATTTGTATTACATTTTGCTTGAAAAATGGAATGAAGTGTAGCACCGCATTCGAAATGCTGACTGTGTCTTTTGGCTAATCTACTATGAGTAAGACAAGAGTTTACGAGTGTTACTATAAACGGTATAAAAAGGGTCGAGAAGACGTTGAAGACGAGGGCCACCCTGGACGCCCTATCACATCAGTGTCAGACGACAATGTGTAAGAAGTAAACAAAATGGTTCTGGAAAATCGCCGGATCATCGTCACTGAGGTTGTTGATGATGTCGGCATACCCTTTGGCTCATGCCAAACAATTTTTTCGAATGTTTTGGGGGATGAAACGTATTGCAACAAAGTTTGTTCCAAAATTGTTGAATTTCGACCAAAAACGAATCACTGCAGGGTGGGTACTACGTACTAGTACGGGCACTACTTTTCCTCATTTCTCTACATACGGATAACAGAAAAAGTGATTGCCTATACGTCTCAATTGCATCTTCATCTCTATCTCACCTTAATCTCGCGAATCGTAACTGATGGTACGTGGTAGACAGCATAGTGGGAATATTCTTTAAGGCAAGAATAAACGTCGACTTCCTTCTAACGATTCACGTATCACCTTTCTAGACTTTTTATAGGACTCTGGTATCGATTATACCGACATGTTATGATTTCAACAGCAGGCCTGATGCTTTCTTAGTCAGATTCACTTCATAAGGTTGTCAAGTCGTAGACCTATCCTAGAATTAGTACCACGGATGCCCTGGACTTCCTCTGAGTCCTGCCAGCAAGCTTAAATCTCTCATTTGTGTGCCCTACTCATGAGACTGGATTGTTGTCTTCACAAAAGCGACGACGTAAACTATAGATATGTACTGTGAGCGTTTCGGGGCTGACAACTTAGTATGTATCTGCAAGAAAGCAAACATCCAGCTTATAGTAATCCATTTTTTCTTACTAAAGACGATTTAAAGCCTGTAAATGCGTTATATTGTAGCCTAGGACAAAGTTTATTATGGAAAATGCGTTTTTAATTGTTATACATTTTATTCTTGTGTGATAAAAAGTGTAGTACTTATTTAACTTGATTATTTTGGTAAAAATTAGTGCGTTAATGTCTCCGTTAGCCTATTTTCTTGTAATATTTTTGGAAGGTGACAATCAACAGCCGTCGAGTAATGTATAAAATGCATGTTTGACCATCAGCTGCTTTCATTTTAAACCCAAATATTAACCGGTTTCAGTCATGGACCATCTTCACGGATAAGGGTTAATATGGTTTAATCCTTCACATTACATTTGCCATTACTTAAATAATGTGTAGGGCATGTCATGAATGTCAATGTATGACACAGAACTTTTAGAAGCAAACATACTAAGTGTACGCAGAGCAGTACTGATGAGAAGATCGGGACTATAAGTATTACATTGTACAATATATTTTGTACAATGTAATACTTGTAGTCCTGATCTGCATGGATGACATCGGAGACAATCTGAGCAGCCCTCTTAGATTGTTTGCAGATGATGCAGCCATTTACAGTCTTATGAAGTTATCCGACAATCAAAACCAATTGCACAATGATTTAGACAAGATATATCTACGGTGCGAAAAGTGGCAGTTGACTCTAAATAATGAAAAGTGTGAGGTCATCCATATGAGTACCAGACGAAATCCGCTAAATTTGTGTTACTTGACAAATCACAAACAGCTGTAATTCAGCTGAGTACTTAGGGATTGCAATTACGAGTATCTTAAATTGAAACTAGCATGAAGATAAGTTTATGGGAAAAGCAGGCCGAAGACTGCGATTTATTGGCAGAACACTTAGAAAATGTAACAGGTCTGCTAAAGAGACTGCTTACACCACGCTTGTCCGCCCTATTCTGGAGTACTGTTGTGCGATGTGGGACGCGCTTCGGAGGGGACTGACAGACAGCGAAAAAGTTCAAAGAAAGACAGCTCGTTTTGTATTACCACGAAATTGTGGAGAGAGTGCCACGGACTTGATACGTGAGCTGTGGTGGAATCATTTTTCGTTGTGCAGTATCTTCTCTTGATATTTCAATCATCAACTTTCTCCTCCGATTGCGAAAATATACTGTTACGCCCATCAACATAGGGAGAAATGATCATAATGCCAAAATAAGAGAAACCAAAGTTTGCACAGGAATATTTAAATGTTCGTTTCTCCTGCGCGCCTTTCGAGAGTCGAATGGTATAGAAACAGCTTGAAGTTGGTTCGATGAATCCTCTGCAAGGCACTAAATTGAGATGCAGATGTAGATACACTCTATTTACCCTTTTGTCTGTTAAGAGGCAAGAGAGATAAGTTCTAGAGGATTAACAATTTAGGAACGGATAAAAAATTCTTTCATTTCTATTTTAGAAATAACGGTCACGATCAGTGGAAAACTGCAGTACATATGTTCATACTGTGCTCTGGTAATATGGTTGCTCGTCGCTTAGACAACGACAACGCCAGACCATTATGCAGCAGCCGTGGTGAGAGCACAGCCACCGGGCAGCCACTGTATAAAGAGAACTAATGAGTTAAAGTGTTCATTAAAGTCCTCTGTTTCGTGTCTCGTGTAGCGCTTGCACGGCGAAGGCTTTGTTACGTCTTTCCTTTGAACTCCAACTAGGGGAAGCATAATTAGGACATTACTAGGCTTCCGACAGCCCTTAATCTTTCCAGCAGAAACTGCAAAGTACTTATTTGTCGTGGGAACTGTCGGTGGGGAACTGGCCGACGAAACGTATCACCTGCCCTGGCTGGAATCGAAGATGGCGTGCGTATGTCTACTACACAGTATCTGCGGTACTCTTGCTCGTTCTGTCACACGTTGCTCCATAAACGAGTAAGCGATGAGTGAAGTTAATTGGCCGTATGTGACCAATCAATGGAAAAAGATCTGACTCGAAATTTTCCCTAGTGAAAAACTTACTCTTTAGAAATATTGCAACAAGCCAAAAGTTTTATTTCAAATGACTTTATTGTTCTTTACTAGGCTCGAGCCTGAGCCCGTCATCAGACGGTAGTGTTCACGTCTTTGCAAGTTTTACGTTTGTGCCTAAAATGTAACATAGCTTTTATGATTGCGTAGTTTACAAAAGATTTTACATTTGCGTCCTCAAATGTAACGAAGTTTTTGTGATTACACAGTTGTATACGTTTATGTGATCTATATATTGTAACCACCTCCTTAAACGCCCTCCTTTACATATTACAGGACAAAGGTTTGATTTTCTTTTACTATCGACGCAGATCAATGAATTAAAATAAATACAAGATTGCGGATACATTTGTTTACATCGGCTGCGCATTTGAAATGCCAAAGAACGTGATATGTGTACAGATACGGCACACTTCTGGATTTACTGCAAAGATGATGTTATACAGTTATACATTTAATTATTTAGGTTGGAAGATTTCTCTCTGTCAGTTAATTATTATTAGTTAGAAGTTGTTGAAGCTACATGGCTTCATGGTAACACTGCACCGTGGTAGTGGGAAAAGAGAAAAAATAGGAGCACTTGAACTGTTAATCTGCAGAAGAACGCTAGAAATGAAACGAGCATGCCTATAACAGCAACAGTTTTATCAAGAGAAGTGCTCTGACGAAGGGCGAGTAGTTACTCTGACAATCAAAAAGTCTACAGGAGCATAACATTTCCGGGCAAAACAGAGATTTTAATAAGTAGCATAGGTTATGGAGAAAGTTACCGACACAGAAAGGTAGAGACCTACAAACTGGTACGAATGGAAAGTGAATAAGGTAGCTGAGAAACCAATTTAAAGATTTATGAGAATAGGAAACAAAATCTGAATGAGGAATTTCGGATTCCTTAGAGCGTCTACAATTGAAAGAAAAATCGGACGCACTAAGCTGAACACGAAAAACAGATTAAAACCACACGCAGGTTATTTGGCATGTTCTGGAAAGGAGGAAAGGAAACGTTCTTATCCTAGAGAATGCGGCTGATACTACCCTTTTATGATACGTTGATAAAACACATTCGAGTATTTGTTTCAATTTAACATCACTCTGAATACTCAGCTTACGTCTTCCTGCAATGGTTAGGAAAGGGTTTATGCTAATTCTATTAAGCGACAATAAGGAATCTAGAAAGATTCTCACAGTCTAATATCATCGTGCTGATTGTTTGGATGAAGGAGCCATGCTAAGGAATTGTGCTTTTTCAACACTTGCTCCTTTTTAAAGAATAGCTGAGATAGCCACCATTTGGAGTGTAATAGTAACAAAGTTGTTTCCACGACGAAAATTCAATGTAGCAACCTCGTGAAACATCGACACCTATTTCAATTTTCGAATTCATCTTTATGCACATTATACTCATTCGTAAGCGCGTGAATTCGAACGTTACTTTGCGTGCAACCTCATGACATCTCCATAAATAAGTAAACTTAAAACCGATGAACATTGTCGCATATTATGCCGTGCCTGCTCCCTGCCTAGAATGGCGGCAGAACGTCGACCATGTTCATTTAGCAGTAGACCTTGAATCAGCAGTGTGTTGTGACAGCATTTAGCGGAGAGATGGCGAAGGTTTTACACCTCGCGCCACTTCACTCGAAGAGACATCTAGGATGTTTTTTCTCTCTGTCATATACAAGATTTTTACCGTAAAAAACGCGCTGTACTGTGACGATGATAGGAGGTGTGCCTGTAGAACTACTTCTAAGCAAATGTCAGCTTCTTTCTCAGGCGGCACGACCTGTTTCGGCGGACAAGTTTCTGGTGACCGCACGACCCCGCAAAAAAAGTCTGTCACCTTGCCAGTGGCCTCGCATAAAGAGGTCATAGAAGCGAGCATCGGGGGGCTCGTGCCCAGGGTTTCCTGCTACTATAAAAAACTCTTTATGGGCTCTGCTGTGGATCCTACAGCGGAATATCTCTGATTGGCTTATTTTATTCATCTTACGTTGTCTACGGCTTGTGAAATTGATCGAGTAACGCTGAAATATGTAGCGAGATCGAAAAATGTCGTTCTTGTCTCAGGAATTAGAAGTATCATTTAAAGATATGCACTCGCTCTTCCTTGAACAGTACACGAAATTGCGAATGACTTGGGACAATAATTAATATGTTCCTCACCTGACTGTCGTCAGCAGTTGCATCTAATATAAAACGAGCGACATTTATGACGCTAATTAGACACTGAATAAGTTAATATTATTCGTCCCTCTAAATTACATTGCTGGACATGTTTTCGACAATGATTTGTCTCATAAAGTGCACTAATGATCTAAAACACGATGACCACCAACTTAATAGCGTGTTGTCAGCATCTGGAGCGCAGTACAGCAGCGATTCTGCACGGTGCGTATTCGGCACGACACGTCCTTGCTACGTTTCCTGATGTATGTGGCACCAGACGGAGACATCGAAGAGAACAGTCTATTGACACATAATCAACACGGACTTAGAAAACATCGTTTTGCAAAACACAGACGAAGTGTTGAGTGCTGTCGACTAAGGATTTCAGACTGATTCCGTATTTTCAGATTTTGACACCGTACCTCACAAGTAGCTTGTAATCAAATTGCGTGCTTATGAAATAACGTCAAAATAACGCCACAGTTATGCGACTGGATTCGTGATTTCCTATCAGGGAGGTCACAGTTCATAGTAACTAGCGAAAAGTCATTGAGTGAGACAGAAGCGATTTTTTGAAAGTAATATTATAGGCTCTGTGCCGTTCCTTCTCTTTATAAACGATTCACGAGACAGCCTCAGCAGCCGTCTTAGGTTGCTTGCAGATGATGCTATAGTTTATCGTCTAGTAAAGTTATCAGAAGATCAGAACAAACTGCAAAACGACTTAGAACAGATATCTGTATGGTGCAAAAATTGGCAATTGATCCTAAATAATGTAAAGTGTGAGGTCATCGATATGAATGCTTAAAAGGAATCCATTAAGCTTCGTTTACACGATAAATCAGTCAAATCCAAAGGCCGTAAATTCAACCAAATGCCTAGGAATTACAATTACGAACAACTTAAATTGTAAAGAACACACAGAAAATGTTGTGGGGAAGGCAAACCAAAGACTGTTTTATTGGCAGAACACACACAAGATGCAACAGATCTACTAAAGAGGGCGCCTACACTAAGCTTGTCTGTCTTCTTTCGGGGTGCTGTTGCACGGTATGGGATACTTACCAGACAGGATTAACGGAGTACATCCAGAAAGTTCAAAGAAGTATACGACGTTTTTCTGTTATCGAGAAATAGGGGAGAGAGTGTCACGAACATGATGCAGAGTTTTGGATGGACATCATTAAAACAAAGGCGTTTCTCGTTGCGGCGGGATCTTCTCACGAAATCTGAGTCACCAACTTTCTCCTCCGAATGGGAAAATGTTTAGCTGAATCGATTGTCATAATAAAATAAAGGAAATCAGAGCTTGCATGGTAAGATATAGGTGTTTGTTTTTTTCTCGCTCTGTTCAACAGTGGAATAATAGAGAATTATTGTGATTGTGGTTCGGTGGACCCTCTGCCAGGCAGAGTGATTTGCAGAGTTGTCATGTAGATGTAGATGTAGATATAAATGTCAATGCACAGACCACGCAGTTCATGTAAATTACATGCCGGTGGTTTGTGGGTGCGGACCTTGCTCCTGCAAGCGTTCCAGTGGGTTCAAATCAGCCAATTTGGTGGCCAAGACATCAACCTGAGTTCACTGTCATGATTCTCAAACCGCTGTAACACTAATGTGGTCTTGTGACTTGGACATTTGGAAGATGCCATAACCATTGGGGAAGCCATCAAGTATGAAGGGATGCAAATCATCCAAAATAATGTTCACGGGATTCACAGCTGTCATGCTACTCTCGACTACTACCGCAGCTGTCATGGAAACCCAAGTGAATGTCCCCCATAGCATAACAATGTCCCTTAGCGGCCTGCATTCACGGCGCGGTGCGCGTTTCGTGCAGCCGTGCGCCTGGTTGACGGCGTATCCTGACACGGTCTTCGATCTGGTGTAACAAGAAACGTGAGTCATCCGACCAGACGATACGTTTCCAGTGATCTACGGTCAAATACCGATGGTCCTGTGGCCACCGAAATCGTAATTAACGCTATCGTAAGGTCAACGTGACCACATGTAAGGATCTTCTACTGCGGAGACCCATTCTCAAGAACTTGCGCTAAATGGTGTGCTCCGAAACACTTGTGCGTGATCAAGCATTGTACTCAGTCGTCAGATCTGCAACAGATCGTTGCTCAATCCGTTGTACAGTGCGGATACGTTCTGTGAAGAGGCGTGAACGTCCACTCTTTGTTGCCTACTCGTAGTTTCACATTTCTTCAACCACTGTCCGTAGCTGTTCACGACAGCAGCAAGCGAATAGTCGAGCAGCTTCGCCACTTTCGAAATGATTTTTCCCAGGGGCGGTGCCGTAACAATTTGCGATTTATCAAAGTCGCCAGCGGATTTCCTCATTTGCTACCTGTACGTCCCCAGAATGATTTCCCATTGTCTTTGCTCCACTTGCATACGTTCCTTACCGCGTAACGTACCCTCAGCGTCACCAGGGAGCATTCAGTCTTGCGGTGGGCAGTGGTCATAATGTTTTGGCTGATTAGCGTATCTGATTAGTTCGAATTGTGTGTTGTTTTAGAACTGAATGAAGATTAGTCAGAAGTGTGAACACTGTATAGTTCACCTTTCAACTCTCATATATACACATACGTAAAAGAAAAAAGGTCATGGGATAGCGATATGCACAAATAATGGACATACGTAGATGGCGGTAGTATTGCGTACACACGGCATTAAAGGGCAGTGAATAGGCGAAGTTGTCATTTGTACTCAGGTTATTCATGTGAAAAGGTTTCCGAATACTAGTTGGAGCTATACGCATGGGACATTCCATTTCGGAAATCGTTAGGGAATTCAACATTCCGAGATCCACAATGACAAGAGTGTGCCGAGAGTACCAAATTTCAGGCATTGCCTCTCACCATGTACAACGCAGTGGCCGACGGACTTCACTTGACGACCGAGAGCAGTAGAGTTTGCGTAGAGTTGACAGCGCTAGTAGACAAGCAACACTGCCTGAAATAACCGCAGAAATCAACGTGGGACGTAAGAGGAACATATCCAATAGGACAGTGCGAAGAAATTTGGCGTTGGTCTATGGCAGCAATGAGCGACGCGAGTAATTTTGGTAACAGCATGACATCACACGCAGCGTCTCTCCTGTTCTCGTGATCATATCGCTTGAAACCTAGACAATCGGAAAACCGTGTACTGGTCAAATGGTTCAAATGGCCCTGAGCACTATGGGACTTAACATCTGAGGTCATCAGTCCCCTAGAACATAAAGCTACTTAAACCTAACGAACCCAGGCGCATCACACACATCCATGCCCGAGGCAGGATTCGAACCTGCGACCGCAGCAGTCACGCGGTTCCGGACTGAAGCGCCTACAACCGCACGGCCACCGCGGCCGGCTGTACTGGTCAGATGAGTCCCGATTTCGGCTGGTAAGACCAGACGGTAGGGATGGTGTACGGCGCAGGCCCCTCGAAGCCATGGGGCCAAGTTGTGAACAAGGTACTGTGCAAGCTGGTGGTGGTGCCACAAGGAGTGTACTGGGTCTCTGGTCTAAGTGAACAGATCACTGACTGGAAATGGTTGTATTCGGCTACTTGGAGGGCATTTGCAATTCGCGATTGGTTTGCAGAACACTGTGGACAATTCGAGCGAATGATGTGGCCACCCAGGTTGCCCGAAATGAATCCCAACGAACGTTCATGGGGCATAATCAAGCGGTCAGTGCGGACATAAAATCCTGCACCGGCAACACTTTCGCTATTATGGACGGCTATAAAGACAGCATGGCTCAACTTTTCTGCAGATGGCTTCCAACCACTTGGTTGAGTCCACGCCACGTCGACACGTCGAGTTGCTTCACTATGTCGGGCAAAAGGAGGTCCAACACGACATTAGGAAGTATGCCATGACTTAAGTCACCTCAGCGTAAAACTACAGTTTGAAACTGCTCAATGGGAACCAATACTATACTCTCAACACGGGTTATCGGAAGAGAAGTAACAACTGGATGTAGTGATAACAGTTTAGGTTTTTTTTTCTGTGGAAGTGATTGCATTATATTGGTTTTTGTAGCTCCGACCCAATTTAACTTCAGTTTTACGGTGTCGAACCTTACGGATCTTGGATTCTTGATGAGGAATTTATCCAACGTAGGTTTTATTATTTTTTTACTCAGTATATACGTGAACATGATTAAGATGATGACATATTTCCAGAATAAATCTTTCACTCATCGGCGGAGTGCGCGATGTTGCGAAACTCGGCTTAGTCAACGCTTACTCCGTTGCAGAGTGAAATATTCATTAATGTAGCAACCGCTGGTGTACGTCCATTTCTCTGCGTTATTATTTTTTCAAGAGGTATCAGTCCTACAGCTGAGCCTTTTGGACGGTAAGAGAGAAGTAGTGGCAGAACTGGAGCCGTGAAGGCGCCCCGAGGTTCGTGCCTGGGTGACTCAGACGGAAAGAGCACTGTCTGCGTTATGGAAGGGTCCAGTTCCGAATTACAGTCCAGCACGCAGCTGTAAACTGTCAGGAATTTCCACGATGGTGTATAATTATTCAGCAGAAGACATTGATTTCTGTGAAGATCGGAATGTACGCAATGCAGCGATGAACTGACGTTTAACTCTGCTAATTTTAGTAGACTATTTTATCAAAGTATTCTGACACATATTAGCGGACATTAATGTGGGATGGCCCTACCCTTCGCGTTTGCGATGGCTTGAAATGTGCTGGAGACACTTTCATTGAGGGTTCTGAATATGTATGGAGGAATGGCAGTAATTTCTTCCACAAGAAAGGAAAGCAGGGGCAGTCGTACTGGGCAATGGCATCTGAAGCAAAGTAGACGTTCTAATTCATCCCAAAGATGTTCCGTTACGTTCAGATCGGGGCTCAGGACAGGTCAGTCCATTTCATGCATCTTGATGCCCACAACGCGTTGCCTCTCAGTTGCTGCTTTATGACAACGTACACTATCTTGCTGATACAAAGGCTCACCTTCTCCTATATCTTCTTCCACTGTACCCAGTACACAGTACCGTAAGATGTGTTCCGACTTTAATGTTTTCTAAAGCCGAATAAGGGCACCATACGAAAACAGCGAACATTCCCCCCCCCCTCCACCCGCCACCTCCTCTCCCCCCCACCCCCCGCCCCAAATACCATAACGCCTTTTCTTCCGTACGTACTTGTTGGCATTACAAATGAGAACAAGTAACGTTCTCCAAGCATTTCAAAAATCCAAACCCTTCCAAATGGTTCAAATGGCTCTGAGCACTATGGGACTTAACATCTGAGGTCATCAGTCCCCTAGAACTTAGAACTACTTAAACCTAACTAACCTTAGGACATCACCCACATCCATGCCCGAGGCTCGAACCTGCCACCGTAGCGGTCACGTGGTTCCAAACTGAAGCGCCTAGAACCTCTCGGTCACACCGGCCAAACCCTTCCATCGGATTGCGATGGGGTATAGTGCGATTCATCGGTCCGATATCTCGTTTCCAGTCATCGCTCTTTACACCACCTCAAGCATCGTTTAGCTTTAACTACAGACATGTCTGGCTTATGAGGAAGTGTTCGACCATTGTACCCCACTGTCCTTAACTTAACAGAATCATTATGCTAGCTGGACTGCTGGTAGTACATTGGAAATCACGAACGATTCCTTCTGCTGGTTTCAGCCTATTTTTTGACAACCACACTCTGCAACGCTTGAGGGTCCCTGTCCTTCAGTACATAAGGTCTGTGTGGTCTTGGTTTGTCTGTGATTGTTCCTTCGCGCTCCCACTTTACAGTCACATCACCAACAGTCGACTTGGGTAGTTTTAGAACGGTTGAAATGTCCCTGATGGATTTGTAAATCGAGTGACATTCAATGACCAATCCACGTTCGAAGTCACTGAGGTTTCCTGACCGACCTAGTTTGCTCTTACTGTTTCTCTACTGGCAACATATTTTTTTTGCTTTATTGTGATTTCATTCCCCTGCCCCATATGGGCAGGGGAGGGCTGTCAGCGGCACAAAAAAAATGGCTCTGAGCACTATGGGACTTAACATCTGAGGTCATCAGTCCCCTAGAACTTAGAACTACTTAAACCTCACTAACCTAAGGACATCACACACATCCATGCCCGAGGCAGGATTCGAACCTGCGACTGTAGCAGTCGCGCGGTTCCGGACTGAAGCGCCTAGAACCGCTCGGCCACCGAGGCCGGCCTCAGCGGCACAATCCGCCGCTCTTCAGCCGAGTGACATGACAACCAAAACAAGAATAAAATGTTACATATATAAGGCGATAAAAAAGGGGAACATAAAACAGAATAAGGGGAGAAAATGGAGGTAAAAATATACTGACATGGAGACGTTCATGGGGGACAATTAAAAAAGTCACTAGAAAGTTAAAAAACACAGAAGACACTGAATGCACACGCACAGGTTAAAAGTCGGCCACAGTGTTAAAAACACTCCAGAACAGCACACTTAAAACCCACTTGGAGCACACACGATGAAGAATAAAAGTGCCAGGTGGGACCTGCCGAGGGAAAGGTCAGAGAGGATGGAAAAGGAGGGGAGAGCAAGGGACAGCAGGGGAGGCTGGCAACACAATACGCTCCGCCTCCTTTTATACAGGCAGTTCCGCCTCACATGACATCTAGTGGTCATTTCCACATTACATAGGGGTGTCCAGATACTTTTGGTCAGATAATGTTTATGATGAGAATATTACTGAAGTAATAGTGGCAGCCAAACATCCGTTTTCTTATGACGTAAAATCTTGTTTTATCACACAAATAATTTTTGAATTTCCAGTTTCTTCATTGTATTACGAGTGAAATCTTTCAGAATATTTTAGGACTTCACGCTGTGTACTTGCAAACCTTGTACGTAATGACGCTGGGTAGATGATTTTTTAAGAGAGGATGTTGTCACGTAATTCAGATGCATGCCGTAAGATTTTATGGACTATGGGATTCAATTACAGCATTTCAATGAACAATCAGTAATGTAAAGTTTTCGTATTTCCGAGGCTATTTACTTTTCTAGCAATTGCAAACGATTCAGTCTTGAGAGCAAATTTTAGCGAGGGCTAAAATATCATTTTTTCCCTGGCTGTTGTGATGCCCAGCTGCTGGTGGCTAGTGTGCCTCTAGCGGATTGGGGAATGTATGGCTGTGCTCTGTCTTATTATTTGTGTGCTGAAGAAAGAGTATCAAACTCTCTAGCTATGTCTGAAGAGATTTTACTTTTGGATGATTCACCATATTTTACGTATCGTGTCATTTACCATGTTTTATCTACGACGGCAGCCATCCTGAAGTAACAAGAAAAATAACTCAGTCTCCGGCAGAGGTGACTAGAACGCGACTGCATCGCTTGGCGGGTGTACTTGCCAGCCAGTGATTACTGAGCTCGACTAGTTTCTTCCCGGAAACAGCCGTGGCAGAAACAAAAAATAGGCGCCCAAGAGCTGCCGGCATAATTGCGTCGGCAGCACCGGGCGCAGCTCTCGGAAACGGAACGGTTCCGGTGCCGTCCATCTCGTTAGCGCTACGGTTGCGTCAGCCGGCCGTTGCGGTACGTTCCCACTTGCCCAGACTCTCACGGTTCTCCGTGCTTCTGAGAAACGTTACTCTCATCTGATGAGTTAAGGCGGTTCAGGACGTGCGTACACAATCAAAACATTCTGCAGCTACTCTGATGAGGCAGCGAAACATAACATATGCACAACTTCGTTTGCTGTAGGCCTGGAGCACCTGAAAATGTTGATTCGATTAACATTCTCATTCTTCTCGATTACCTATCATAAAGTGCCAGAATGACAGGGATAGGCACAACGCGTTGGAGGGAGTAGTTGCGTTCATTTCAGACGACTGTGTAGTATTTAGCGATCTATGCCTACAGATTCCTTCAAAAAAGGTACTCGTGGTATGTGATGTGATTTGCCGAGGGGTCGAGAATATCGGATTACAAATATTACAAGTGGCTCCAGCGGACTTGCTGTGAAGAAAATGATCAAGCACCGTTAAGTCTATTCTCTACTTAAGCACCGAGCGTTAACGCAGGTAGTCGGTCGGGGATTTAATCCTCGTTGCTTCTGGATAGCAAAGTGTGTTTAACATTGCACATTCCCGCTCTATTCATGACAACAGAGCTGTCTTCGAGAAAAATTGGGAAATGGACAGATAGATATTATGAGAAATATTTGATTTCTTGCGGAAATTAATGGCGAATTTGTGGAACTTGCTTCGAAATATTCTACAGGAAATGTCAAATTTATATCATCGACGACAAAAGAAGTTACAGCACACCAAAAATCCCGTTGTCCGCAGCTGGAGAAGTTCTTTTTTGCGTTGAGAGATACTGTTGCGGAGAGAGAATGTAGATGTCGAGTTCGCTAGCATGCAGCTACTTGTTGTAAACCGGAGGTATCACAATTTGAGTTTCAGTGTAGGCGTAGATTTTAAGTTTATTGGACGGCTTTTCGCATTCGATGAGCATCATATAAGGATGACATTTTGTAATTCTGATAGTGCGTAAAATTTGAACGGAATATGAATAAAAACCTTGAATAAAAACCTGAATGGTAAAAGTGCAAAACACAAGTGGAACACACACATTTTACAGCCAAAAAGCGGAAATATTGGTCAAACATTATTACATGACTGTGGTCCAAAAATGTGAAAAGATTTTCACACATTAACCAGTTTACTGGAACTTCCATTCCCCACCTGTTATCTCCATTTGTTGATTTACATCTTGTTCATGTTGTCGGTTGTTGGTTACCCGTTTCCAAACATTGCTCTGTCGATTGTCTAATATTAACTTCGCAGGCTACGACACTGGGCTGTTACATCCCATTGATCATTCCAACTCGTGCCACATTCCTTCTGTTTCTTTCGTCATCTGGGCGACGGAAGTAGACGATAACGTAGTTTCGGCTTTGGTTACAACAGAAAACGCGCTTGACAATGCACGCTGGAGATCAGAGAACCAGAAAAAGAGCGCTGATTCCTCTGCAAAATGAAACTGAACTTTTCTTAGGTATTTTCAGAAATTTGCATGCGCATTTCTTTTGAAATGTTACATAAAAGTCAACAAATCTGGGAAAACAAAATTTTCTTTTGAGTTCTAGTTCAGCTCCGTAAAGAAAAACGAATGTTGTTGAAACTAATATATGATATTTTAACTTAATTTTGGAGGGAATACCCTTAATTCGATTTTTTTCTTGACTGGTCCATGATAACTTAAACTTGCGGCACATGAAACTCTCGCTTACCCGAACTTTTTCCGAGATCCCTTGAACTTAGAATTGCCGAGAGACAACTTTACATTTAATAGCAATGCAGGCGAAAAATGTTGTAATCGTTATGTAGGAGAGTAGGCCGGTGAGGACACATACAGCTATTACGAAGAGCATTCGGCATAACACATCGTTTCTCTCTCTCTCTCATACTAACACACATACAGCATAGAATCACTGAAGGCTAAGAGGAAACCATCATCCGTAGTTGAGCAATAAACATCGACTCCTGCGTGAGCCTTGCTCGATGCGCAGTGTCGTGAGGGAAATAAGAGGTAAGGAAGAGTACACTCGGCAGAGATTGATGTATGGAGGTCACGCAGCGCAGCAGACTGTGACGTGTCCCTGAAGAGATATGCGCCCCCGTCGCCACACGTGTCATTCAGAGGCTCGCCTGGCATAAATTCACTTTTGTTTCTCCTAACATGCCTCAAAGTCCATACCCTGCAGATACTCTGTACGCGGTCGGTCTGTTCCCATATCCAAACGCGCAGTGGTGCTAGCTTACAAGACATAGAGACGTGAGTCACACTCGTATCGAATCGATGGACTGGCGATCAATGGTCTGATACACCTGCCAGCTGGAGTGCGAATTTTGAATTTTCCACGCTCATTAAGTAAATGCTGGGCTGATCCCAATTGCCCGCCACAGAAAACTCGAAACACTAACAGTTAAAGTACGATAACACACAACACAAAGAGAACAAGGCCCCAGAGTAATGCTGGACACAAAGCTTTTTTCCTTAATTTAAACGGACAACTGTTGCACCAGGAATGGCAATCCCCGCCGCCTCGTCCTCCAACACTAACATATTTCTCGGTTACTTCTGCATACAGTTTCAATGCTAACACAAACAAGCATTGTATTACTGTATTACTCTTTTCAAGACGTTTCTAACCCCATTAAAAATATTCTTTTGTTCCAGTTTTTAAAAATTCCATGCTTGCTTCAATATCGCGGGTGATACAGGAGTCAAGTGGTTTAAACATGCAACAAAATTACGTCCGCCTCTGTGTACTATCGTATGCCTTTAACAGATCACGAAATGAAAGTGCTGCAGGTTTTGGGGGAGGCGGGTTCACCCTGCACATTTAATGGGCACTGTGTCTTCGGCTGATCCTTCCCTGATACGCTTCGAGCGAAGATAGGGGGGCATCTGGCCACCCCTAACTTAACCTTGCCAAATCCGATTAACCATGCCGACCCTGCGTCATTGCGGGAAAAGAAAGAAAGAATTTCATACAGCTATTGATCGAATTTAAGAATTTGGAATGCTTTCATAATCTGCCCATTAATATCTATAATCATATGTTAACAAGGTTTCACGCAATAGGTCAAGTATTACAGTTAGCAACTGTGTATACAATGTCAAATCATAATGAATCCTTTTCTTCATGACATACTCCACAAAACGATGAAAGGAAAAAGTTTATAATTTATTACAATTTCACTGTTCATGCAGCAAAACTGCCGCATCAGGCGTGACATTTTAATTTATTACAGCTTTATTAGTAACTCTATTGGCAACACCTTTTGCAGATGTCATCCACATGTACCACCCAAGGTACCCACGAAATTATATTACAGAACGACGCATAATTCGGGAGATATGACTTCGTAAACATTGGAGTTCGATTGTTTTAAATAACCGGGGTAGCGGTTTATGAATATGTGCTACCACCTGTTTTGCATCAGCGTTTTGATATTTATGTAGAGTGCTCTTTCAGTGATGTTAAAGAGTTCTTTGTGCCTTCGAGTTCTTTAATATTACTATTTTTGTACGTAGATTCTTTCGTATGGCACTTTCATGAAGTGCATGCGTCTCACTGCCTCTTTGAAGATTTTTATTGGCTAATATTTCCTTTAAAGAATTATTTATTTTTATTTCAGCCGTTTGGTGAGGCCAATAACTTAAATTTGACAGATCCAGTCATCTAATTCTGGGAAACCAACTTCCTCTTTATATGTAATGTAATGAATAGAATCTTTAGTAGCGCAACGTGTCGACATATTAAAGGAAGCATGGGCGGGAATGTTTCTCTGAACGAACATGAAAATTCCTTGATGCACGGCAGTTATATTGGGGAAAGCAGAAAATAGTACTGCTTTTTCTCCATTCTTACTGTCTGGCATGATAGATCACAATCTTTTTAGCATTTCAGTTTTATAGTGCCCGTATTTTCTTTTAGTGCTGCTGAATTATTTGTACGAACAAGTACGTTCATCATAGCGATGTCGATGAAATCATGTGAACACTCCCTTGAACGCTTTCCACGCGACACTCACGTCGCCTGTCGTGCAGAAACCGGACATTCCGGTTGCCGCGGACTCTGAACACAAGACGTGACCCAATCAGTGTTTTTCTCACTAACAAGCTGGAGTCACGAGCTCGCTCTGTCACGTGTGAACGTTAGGGAGGTTCACCGAATGTCTCTGTTTGCGTCTACAGCTCCCAGAATAGGCCCTTTAAACATTTAACAAGCAAATGTCAGAGGCATTATTTCCCTGTTTTCTAGCTGCATAAGTTTCTCATGACCTACTTCCTCCATTGGTGATGGACTTGTGACAACTCGCCTATCACTAGGAAGTACCTGCTACCCCAGGTGACGTGTTAACGCACTGAGTTATGAAACGAGAATATTCTTTGGCAGTCTACATGAGGGTGCATCGCTCGAGCAGTACCTCAGGACGTGAAAAACTGCAGTAAGATAACACACGTTCAGAGACCTACTTATGAATTTCTTTAAAAAAAAAATGTATTCGTGAAAGATAATTATTATTCCCCTTATTTCACTAGAACTTCTGGAATCAAATTGTGAAATGTAACCAAGCCCTTCTCCATTGTATGCCTTCTCTTACAGGTTCTAGTTCTAAAGCGTACAGAGAGAAACTGTTGAGGATAGAGCGATGAGTCTGAGTACGGTGCAAAGGAAAAAGATCTCCTTTTCAGATGTGCAGGAGAAGTACCATCAGGGTGTTAGAACAGGAACTTTACAGAAAGCCTACTAAAGCAGACAAATGACGGCCGTAAACTCGAATCGCAATCTGAATCACGGGAAAGGAGAAATCAAGCCAAATGCCCCCATAAAATCCAATCGCTATCCGAATGAGAAGAGAGCAGTAATCATTTCATTAGTGGAACGGGCTAAACGAATGAATGAGCCATAGAACATCGAGGAAGAACCAAATCACTTAGAAGCTCCTTCAAATGACATCACTACTCCAACAGCAAGACAAACAGAGCAGTAAATGCTAAGAAATCTGGAGCTAGTATCAACAAACAAACAAGTAAAAGAATAGATTTTCTCCCACTTGTGAAAATTATGACCGACTATATTTGTTACTTTCTTGAAAACATGGTATAAACACAGAGTTCACACTACGAAAATACAACGTCAGCACTCGAATTTCGCTAGACTTTTGTTCTACCTACTAAAGGCAGGAAGATAGGGAATCCACTGCATGTGAGGTCAGATGTACGTTAGAACCACTGAAAGAAATATCAACACGCTGCGTAAGGAACACAAGAGCGACTGTCGTTTCGGCGGCACACAAAGCAGTATTACCAGGCCATACACGGGACCCAAAGGACCAATACGCACTGTTATCCGAAACTTAAGTTTTGTTATGCTCTGATAGAGAGGGTGGTCAGGAACAGTCTGAAAAGCTTGTAATGGTGTTGCAGGATAGGTTGTGCTGTCCCATCCTTTGGGGCTCCGTCTCTTATGTCCCCGCTGTCGACGAGGACGCTAAGTTCTAACCTTCCTTCTTTTCTCATTGGTCCAGACATCTTTGTATTTAATAACACAGTTTCATATTATATTGCCTGTTGCATCTGATTTCCTTATCTGCCATTGGTACGAACATCCCACACACAAGTAAGTATTTGTTCACTGTAGCGCCATGCTAACCCGTCCTCGAATGGTCTGTCTCCCCGCCTTGTCAGACAGTCCCATTTCCGGTGTCTGTTTACCTACACAGCCCCTGCTAGAGCTAGGACTTGTCGGCGGCTCATCGTCTGCGACATGGATCAGTAGGCAGTTGACTGTTGCTAGGTGCTATAGTTCGATCACTTTTGGTGTGAAACAATTTATTTCTAACTCCATCAATAAGTGTTATTGTGCATGAATTTGTTTTGTAAATAAGCGACAGTGTTCTCATTACTTATTAAAGCGTGTGAAACTAAATTATGGCCGGCCGGTGTGACCGAGCGGTTCTAGGCGCTTCAGTCTGGAACCGCACTACCGCTACGGTCGCAGCTTCGAATCCAGCCTCGGCCATGGATGTGTGTGATGTCCTTAGGATAGTTAGGTTTAAGTAGTTCTACGTTCTAGGGGACTTATGGCCTCGGATGTTAAGTTCCATAGATGCTCAGAGCCATTTGAACCATTTTTTGAACTAAATTATGGCACCGACTAAACGTAAACATGTAACGCTATATTTACAACCGGACGCTGATCCCAGTGACGTGAGTACAGCTGATGCTGACTGCCTGCACAACGGAAGCAGAATTAACTGACGACACACTTATTGAATCTGTAACTGGAACAATGGGGAGAGAACGAGAAAGATGATGGCGACAAGTAAGCCAATGAACCTACGGATCGCGAATCACATACGATTGCTAAAAATGCATTTGATATAGATCTTCCACAAAATCGAACAAAGCTCTACGCCTACCCCAATGGACGTGTTCTGTATTAGGAAATGACGGAAATCGCGGCAGAATCAAAGTTGTCGTCTGCTAAGCAAAAGAACAGAACATTTTTGCCGTGTGATTTCTCATGTTTTGAACAGTTAAGTGCAAATAATTTGTGTCGAGTGCCCTCTCTTCAATGATGTCTCGACAACACTCCGAGACAGACTTCCGAACAATGACATATACCAACTACTCAGACAAGAAGATACTTCTCACACTTTGAATGCACTGGCAGATGAGGTGTCACGTAAAGTGTTAACAGAATACCTGAGGGATCAAGAATAGGTACCAACTCATAGACCAACCGACTGAGACCAGATCCCATTCCCATACCGCCTGTGCGTGGAATGGCCGACTTCCATCATAGTTGGAAACCGCCACGTACGGAACTAGGGGGGGGGGGGGGGGAGGGGTCAATACCACCGATTATGACAAAAGCACCGGATATGACATAGGCTAAGTTAGTTTTTTGTAGGACTTAGATTTAGGACATTAATTTAGGAAACTGCAGCGAATACTAACTTTGGTCAGCCCAGTGCCAGGGGCGTGCTCCTCGGGGTTAGTTCGTGGAGCCTGGCTATTCTAAGTAGGTTTGTACTTTACTGGCACACCTGTGACGCTGCAGTTAGTAGTCATTCTAGGTTAGATAATTAACAAGTAGGTTAAATTAAACTGCCCATTGTTGTAGAAAACTAACACACTGTAGTAGTTCAAACTGTAGCTCACTAACATAACTGTAATATTTAAGCTGCGTTGTAACCCAATTTTATGTGTCACCTTATGGTCCACTAATCATGTTAGGAGGTGGGTTAACATGTATAATTAGTATTGTTATGGAATTAAAGAATTTTTTTATTTAAAAAAAATTGTGTGTCAGTGCGGTACTGTAGTAACGTATGTACAGACGAATAACTTTCACTCACAGTAACAATATCTTACCGTGCGATACAGATGTACTTTACAGAAAAGGCACCGCATGCACATTATACTTTCGTGTAAGATTTTTTAGTATGTGAACGTTTTCTTTCCGTTTTGTTGCTGTTTTAATGGAACAATATTTCAGACATTATTTCCATTACAGTTGTACTGCATTGTGATGTTATGGGTGAAAAAAAGTGTTCTTCCGACAATCCGACCTTTTTTTGCGTACCGGCCATGCACCCGGTCCCGTAGAGGACGGATTAGCGAGGTTCTTCTGTAATTTGGTCCTTCAGCTATACATAACACCCATAGTAGTAGAGCATTTAATGCCAGGCTCATGGCCTTGTTGGGAGTCGATCCCATGAATTCCGTTTTAAAGGACGCGTCGTTACCCCGAGAACATCAATGTCATCCGAAGCACGAACTTAGCAGCATGCCGACATCGCGGTCACTGGAGAAGGCGTGTCAACATTAAACAACGGTCTCAGCCACAAGCGTGCGCGGCGACCACTGTCCGGGTGTGTTATGCAAGCGGCGGTGCAGCAGATCGCACGCTTAGCTAACAAGTACGTCCGTGGCCCCAAAGGGCGTCGGTGACAAGTCGGCGGGTAAACAGGCCGCTCCGGCGAGCTGTTTACTTGAGTGCAAGCCAACACGTTGCCAGCGCCCTGATGAATGGCGTCTGCCGCCACCGATATCGATTGCCTGGGAGCCCGAAGCCATGTCACCGTGTCGCCGGCGCCGCCCTTGTGGTTAATGCCTGCCGGTAATCGAGACCCAGTTCGATCGAAGAGGCTGCTGTCTTGTGAAGCTTCCAAGAGCAAATATCAAAAATTGTGGATTGGGGAGAAGAGGCTGTCCTTTCTAAGACTTGGTCCTGCATTGATATTTCATTCATTTCGTATAACACTAATACCCAAGAAAGAAACGGGAGTAATCCGCTGAGTTACAGACCTATATCACTAACGCCGATTTGCAGTAGGACTTTGAAACATATACTGTGTTCGAACATTATGAATCACCGCGAAGAAAACCATTTATTGAAACTTCCTGGCAGATTAAAACTATGTGCCGGACCGAGACTCGAACTCGCGACCTTTGCCTTTCGCGGGCAAGTGCTCTGCCATCTGAGATACCCAAGCACGACTCACGCCCCGTCCTCACAGCTTTACTTCGTTCGGTCTGGCACACTGTTTTACTCTGCCAGGAAGTTTCATATCAGCGCACACTCCGCTGCAGAGTGAAAATCTCAATCTGAAACCATATATTGACAAATAGCCAACACGAATTCAGAAAGTATCGATCTTGTGAAAAACAACTAGTTCCTTATTGTCACGAAGTAATGAATGCTATCGACAGGGGACGTCAAATTGATTCCATATTTTTAGATTTTCAAAGGGCTTTTTACACCGTTCCTCACAAATTAGTTAAACTCCGTGCCTATGGAGGTCGTCTCACTTGTGTGACTGGATTCGTGATTTCCCGTCAGAAAGACCACAGCTCGTAATAACTGAAGGAAAGCCATCGAGTAAAACATAAGTTATATGTGGTGTTACCCAAGGAAGTGTTATAGACCCTCTGTGGTTCCTTATCTATATAAACGATTTATGAGGCTATCTGAGCAGCTTTCTTATATTGTTTGCAGATAATGCTGTCATTTACCGTCTTGTAAAGTGAAAAGATGTTCAAATGTG
This sequence comes from Schistocerca piceifrons, assembly GCF_021461385.2. Lineage (NCBI taxonomy): Eukaryota > Metazoa > Arthropoda > Insecta > Orthoptera > Acrididae > Schistocerca > Schistocerca piceifrons. Next base: position 388,377,587 of record NC_060139.1, on the reverse strand, counting down.
TGTGAATTCCTAAGGGACCAAACTGCTGAGGTCATCGGTCCCTAGACTGACACATTACTTAAACTAACTTATGCTAAGGACAACAAACACACCCATGCCCGAAGGAGGACTCGAACCTCCGGCGGGAGGGGCCCTGCAATATGTGACATAGCGCCTCAAACCTCGCGGCCACTCCGCGCGGCTATAAAGTCATCAGATGATCAAAACTAATTACAAAACGAGTTAGGCAAGACATCTGTATGGTGAAAAATGAGGAAAATGAGGAAAATGACTCTAAACAATGAAAAGTGTGGAGCCGTCCACATGAGTACTAGAAGAAATCCGCTAAATTTCAGTTAAATAATAAATAACACAAATCTAAAAGCTGTAAATTCAACTATTTACTTAGAGATTTCCTTAAATTGTAACGATCACATACATAATGTCGTGAGGAGTGCACACGAAAGACTGCGATCTATTGGCAGAACACCTTAAAATGAACAGGTTTACTAAAGAGACTCTTTACACTATTTTTGTTCGCCCTCTTCTGGAGTACTGCTGTGCGCTGTGGGATGCACAGCAGATGAGACTGACAGAGGACATCTAAAAAGTTCAGAGAAGGGCAGATCGTTTTGTATTATCGCAAAATGGGGAAGAAAGTGCCACGGACAGGATACACAAATTGGTGTGGCAGTCATCAAAACAAAGCCGTTTTTCGCTGCTGCAGAACTTCCTCCTGAAATTTCAACCACCGACTATGACCCCAGAATGTGAAAACATTTTGTTAGCGTCCACCTACAAGAGGAGAAATGATATTCATAATAAAATGCTGACACTTAAAGATTCAAGTGTTAGTTTTGCCCAGACTCTGTTCGAAAGTGCAACGGTAGAGGAGTAGCTTAAAGGGGGTTGGATGCACTCTCTGCCAGGCACTTAATTGTGAGTTGCAGAGTAATCATGTAGATATGCATGTAGATGTAGATGGAGATTTATTTTCTCCGTTAAATGTTTGAACCGCACGACCACTTCGGCCGGCAACTGCAGCTACGGTTAAAATATCATCGTATCAGACACTTACATGTCTGGATAAATCCTGGTGACCCTTTCAGTGTGGTATTCGACAGCTGGTTCTTTCTAAAACTCCAGAGTCTTCCCGTTCGGCACCAGTTGTGTGATATCCCACTGTTAGCACAGCCTCTTCCGCTGCCGTCATTGTCAACGAGAACTTTTCTTCTGGCCTTTCGGTGATTAAAAAATATCCGGACAGTCTCACGAGTTTGCACTCAACCTCAAGTTAACCTACAACTAAAGTGTTCAGGGCATGCATGGCGATTTACGTGGGAGGCGTCAGAAGGATGATATTGTTATAATTGTTCTAAGCTTAATCTAAAGATCCATTACCATGGTGTTCATGGTATATATTGAGAGACGGTGATATTATATCCTGTCTTTCCTTAGAGTAAAGCACCAAATGCGTATCCTTGTCGTATGCTTGAAAGAGATTCATGCTTGTGTGCAGTGCACTGACACTGCTCTCCAAATATTGCCGATGAATATGTATTACTGTAAAACGCTGGGGAAAAGCGTTCGTATTTTTACATGCATCAATTTCCGAACTTCTAAGCCACCTATCGGAGAATGAAGTAGCACGAGAAATAAGTATCTCGAAAATGCCAAGGAATTCTGCAAATGACGAGCTGTGTTATACACAGGGCGGTTGCTTACATAAGGCCAAGCCCACATGGATAGGCCTGTGGCAAGATTGCCTGCAGGAAATGTTCCAGCCTCAAAAAACTACCCAGAAAAAAAATTAAAAAAATTACATTACGTAGGGGGAAACAACTGAAATAAACTGCAGTTTCCTCATTTACATTCTCTCATACCCATAATCTACATAAATGTTTTCTCAATCGTTCTAAGTGAAATACTTTTAAATATTTCTATGAACTCCAATTTCTTGGACGTTACGCTGAAGCTTTGTATAGGTACAGATGTACGCATACGACGATGATGATGTTGATAATATTAAAACATGTTGTTTATTTTATTGTTATTAATTATTACTGAAACCGTAGGCATCTTGATAGCAACTTTTATCGGGGGAAGGGGGAGATGAGGGGTGAGAGACAGAGATAGTAACATAAATTTACAGATCGGTCGGTCGATAATTTAATTAGCACATGTACCCATAAAAATGTACTTGGTTCTCGTGTATCGATAGTACACGAACATCTCTGTGCATTTTTAGAAATCGTCTGCTGGGCTCCTCAGAAGCCACAAATTACTGTACTCAGTGCTAGGCGACACTTAAGGAGATGTAAGGAGCGACACGGCTGGACAGTGGATGACTGGCAACCAGTGAGTTGAGGTGATGAATTACGCTGCAGGGTTTGACTTTGGCTAGCACCTCGAGAACGTTACCTTTCCAGTGCCCACAGCGGATTATGGAAGAGGTGGCCATTTTTTCGTAGTTAGAGTGTTCTCCGTCTACTGCGCTTCAGAAAAAGCTAAACATGGAAGGATATCAACAAATTTTACAGCACTGTGTACTGTGTACAGTAGCGGAAAAGTTCGCAGACCATGGCTGCTTCTATCAGCATGACAATGCACCCTGTCATGAAGTAACATCCGTGAGTCAATGGTTTGTGGACAGCAACATTCTTAAAATGGACTGGCTTCAGACTCCAGCGTCCGTCATTACCATCGTTTTCGGCTGTTGTTGAAGAATGGGCTGAAATTTCTGTAAAAACTTCAGACACCTCTTTGAAAGTGTCTCTGGCAGAATTCAATCCGTCATAAAGGAGAAGGATGGATATACTTTACACGAGTGTCCGCCAAAAGGTGTGCGGATGCTTTTGATCAGTTAGTGGATAATTCTTGAAGTTACGAAAGTTTATTGTTTTATACACAGCCAGCGTTCAGTGTTTAGTTACATGATTTCATTCTTATTGCTTTCCTACCAGTTTTTTTAGTTCTACGTGAGTTTAATTTTATTGTATATCAGGCCAACCCGCAAAATTTTGACAAAGTATGAGTAGACGAACGTTTTGACTAATCCAAATGCTTGTTTGACAGGTCACGCTGAGGAAGTCTTGTTCTGTTCGTTTATTCCTTTGGCTAAACAACTGCTGGTTATTTAATATATGTAATTTAATTTCACACTTAGTATGTACTGCTGACTAATTTCAAAATGTGTACAAAGCCGAATCTATGCAGCATCGGAGTATCAAGAAACTAAACTCCTCCCGAACACGCTATGAATGCCCAACGTTACTGACCGACCGCCGTGTCATCCTAAGCTCATAGGCGTCACTGGATGCGGATATGAAGGAGGGAGGATGTGGTCAGCACACCGCTCTCCCGGCCGTATGTCAGTTTCCGAGACCGGAGCCGCTCCTTCTCAATCAAGTAGCTCCTCAGTTTGCCTCACAAGGGCTGAGTGCACCCCGCTTGCCAACAGCGCTCGGCAGACCGGATGGTCACCCATCCCAATACTAGCCCAGCCCGACAGCGCTTAACTTCGGTCATCTGACGGGAAACGGTGTTACCACTGCGGCAAGGCAGTTGGCGAGAATGAAGAAAAGATGGTATTTTAAGCAATGCCGGCCGTTGTGACCGAGGGGTTCTAGGCAATTCAGTCCGGAACCACGCTGCTGCTACGGTCGCAGGTTCGAATCCTGCCTCGGGCATGGATGTGTGTGATGTCCTTAGGTTAGTTAGGTTTAAGTAGTTCTAGGTCTATGGGACTGATGACCTCAGATGTTAAGTCCCAGAGTGCTTAGAGTCATTTGAACCATTTTTTGACAACCAATGCGGCAGATTGTAGTGATACACAAAATTTGCTGTGGCTGTGGACCTTATTGCTACCAACACACTGTAAGAAATTTTAGATTATACGCCGAAAATCTAAATTTAATATGATAAAATGTATCCCTTAATCTTCACTGGAAAGGTCGATTACCCACCGCTCTGCGGAATCACTGCGTTTCCGCTTCCGCTCACTTGTGAAGCTAAAAGAATATCGCAACACTCATTACGGAACAAGATTAGAGATAATCATCCGGTGCGGCAGCGCGTTGTAACAGGTGGAGAAGGCCGCCGGCCGGCTCCTCAGCGTGCAAGCGGGCGAGAGAAAGCGCCGCCCTCGAGTAGTGCCTTCCAGCGTTCGCCGGCTGCAGCTTCCGCGGCCTATCGGCGCGACTCCGCCCACACGCTGCCTGCGACACGGTCGCTTCCAGCACGCAGGAATCCGGCTCCAGAGGATTGCCAAACACGCGCAGAGGCGTCTCCCTTGGCACGGAATGGTCCGATAGGCCAGCACGCCTTTCGAAACGCACAGAAATCAGCCCACACACTCTGGCAAGGTGGTCACGTCTGACGCAATGCCCGAAACACATCTGGGAGGAGTGTCGCGCGGGTCTAGCAGTGGCGTATCGCACTGGGGGAATGTCTCGGGGCTTTTGCAGGAGAATTAGTGCGATGAGAAGCCACTGCATTCACTATTACAGACGCTAATGGTTCGCTCGGTCCTTTCCAAACCAGAATGAAAATAGGCCTAAAACTCACATATGGCAGGAATATCGACTATGACTACAGTACACATAGGTACAAGAAGAAAGTGGCAACATTCCGGGATATGACACGAACGATCGTTTTAATTAAAACTCTGGTAAAGATCTAAATCTACTCCGCAAGCCACCGTACGGTGCGTGGCGGAGGGCACCCTGCACCACTACTAGTGATCTCCTTTCCTGTTGCTCTCGTAAATAGAACGAGGGACAAATGAGTGTCTATACGCCTCCGTATGAGCCCTACTTTCTCGTATCTTATCTTAGTGGTCCTTACGCGCAGTGTATGTTGGCAACAGTAGAATCGCTCGGCAGTCAGCTTCAGATGCCGGTTCACTCAATTTCCCGATAGTGTTTTTCGAAAAGAATGTCGTCTTCCCTCCAAGGATTCCCATTTGAGTTCCCGAAGCTTCTCCGTGATCCTACCTCTAATCGCCTTCGAATTGTTTTGATGTCTTCCTTTAATCTGACCTGGTACGGATCTCAAGCCCTATATATAATTTTGTCTAAGTCATCTAAGCACTCCAGACGATGGACTTGTCTCTGATGAACACTCGCCGTCGAGGTCAACGTTCTGGGTTGTGTTACTTAAGAAGTATTCGAGTCACTGACATGCCTGACCTGTTCCATATTCTTGTTCCTTCATTAATAGTTCGCAGTAGGGCACCGTGTCAAATGGTGTCCAAAAATGTAGAAATATTATATCATGTGAGAACAGGCCAAGTTGTGATTTTCCACAAGGAGTGCTTTCTAAGACCGTGCTGATTCGTGGACGTAAGCTTCTCAGTAAAAAAAAAAAAAAAAAAAAAAAAAAAAAAAAAAAAAAAAAAAAAAAAAAAAAAAAAATATATATATATATATATATTCGAACTCGCAATATGTTCATGAATGCTGCAGCCAACCGACGTAAACGGTATTGGGTTCTGGTCTCTCTAAAATGCATACCTTTAAGTGCTATGAGCATTTCGTCATCTTCAATGCTGTGAAACAAATCCCTTCTACTGCGAGATCGTTGCTTTCCATATTTTGTGAGGAGGTAGTGTGGACGAAAACAACAAAAAAAAAAACCAGTAAGCATGGGCTCTAAAGTGCATACCTAAGGAGCTATGAGCAGTAGCAAAGATGAACAAGTGATCACAGCTCCTAAGGTATGCACTGAAGAGCACTAGATTTTTCCTTTATGGAGCATAAAATGTGATTCACCTGAAAAGGCCATCTGTCGCCACTCAACGGACGTCCAGTCACCGATTCAGGTACTGATGTGCAGATTCCAGCCTTCATCGCCAACTAACGGCAGTCAGTATGGGTGCACAAGCCAGGTGCCTGCTGCAGAGGCTGATACGTAGCAAAACAACGTTCGCTGAACAATCGTTGAGGAGACACTGTTGGTAGCCCCTTGGTTCATCTGGGCGGTCAGTTGCTCAGCAGTTGCACGTCTGTTCGCGTGTACACATCCCCGCAGCCGTCATTCATCCCTGTCATGTATGGCCCGTGGTGCACCACAGTTGCCTAGCGTCAGCTTTCGATAGCGTCATTTTGCGATGACGGTATATTTTAACCACAGTGGAACGTGAGCTGTTTACAGATTTAGCCGTCTGGGAAATACCTACACCCTTGGCCAACGATCATGACCTTTTTTCACGTGTTTGCATTACAACCCCACTGTTATCCGAATTCTCTGACCCACTTTATATACCCTCCGCTGCTAGGGCAACCACCTACCGCCTGTGAGTAGTTATTCCACGTTGACGTCAAAAATATACGGTGGTCGCATTAACGTGATTGGATCGTGTATGTCACGTCGGACAAAGTCTGAAATTCCTACTATCAGAGTCTAGTAAGCGTGAACACGGAAAGCAGTGGTTCCACCACGCGTCTCTGGGCCACATCCGGAATTATTTCTGTTTCTGTTATAACTTACCAACCAGAAGAATGTCAAATGTTCATCCCAGGGCAAAATTCTTGAGGTAACGCACACGAATCTGTCTGTTTCAGTGGGCTTGGAGTGGAACAGAGCCGTCAGCTTTTTGAACATTGAGGAATATCGAGTTCATATATTTACTTTTATTCTGCATCTTCGAGGTGTCATTTGGTTAAACACAGGCCGCATATACAGCGGCTAAAAGAGAGGGAGACAGTAGGGTGACGACAAAATTTATGCCAGACAAAAACTCGTTTGAGTTTCATCGTCACTTACACTTATATTTCCTCCTCTTACTTCCGAACGTTGGACCCAGAAGTTCTGTTTCGGGATGTGTGAGTCACACATCTGGAGTAAACAATCTGCTGGAGAGGCCGGGATGGAAGTACATTTTATAATGAACCTCGTCATCCGTAGGAAATTCGGGCTTGGATTCAGGTATGGTGTAAATTATAATGTTGTTAACGACATGTTTAGCATTTATGAACGGAGTTCAGTAATGTAATTTCATGTTTTCTTCGTTTAACTGATTACACCTCGACTGATTCCATTGATCTCTTTTAAGTGAGTTTAATTAAATGACCCGTTACTCATTTTAAGGAAAATACTATTATGGATCCTTAATCGAAGCCACAGGCTATTTCCTTTCCAATCTTTCTGTAACGGACATGGCGTTTCACTCTTCACGACTACGTAGTCAGCGAGATTGTAGAATTCCTAGGAAACGGAACACAGCGTGTGATTCTTTAATGGAGAGAAATCTTCAGAGTCAGAAATAACTTCAGACGTAACACAAGGAAGTGTTATAGAACCATTTCTAATCGCTAGACATTAAAATAATGACCTACTGGATAACGTCGAAATCTCCATGGGGCTGTTCGCAGACGCAGCTGTTGTATATAAAAAAAGTCGCAACGCTAGAAAATTGTAGCAAAATTGTAGGAACTCCTGCAGACGATCGACGATTCGTGCAGGGAGTGGCAGTTGGCCGTCAGCTAAATAAATATAAATGAGTCTAAATTATTCAAAGTGTGAAGTCGTCCACATGAGTACTAAAAGGAATCCGCTAAATTTCTCTCACTCGATAAATCAGACAGATCTAATGGCTGTGAACTCAGCTAAATACTTGGGGATTTCACTTACGAATAACTTCAGTTGGAACCATCACATAGTTAATGTCGTGGGTAAAAGAGCCAAAGACTGCGCTCTATTGGCGGAACACCTAGCAAATGTAACAGGTTTACTAAAGAGACTCTTTACACTATCTTTGTCCGCCCTGTTCTGGAGAACTGCTACGCGGTGTGGGATCCGCATCAGATAAGATTGACGGAGGACGTCGAAGAGGTTCAAAGAAGGACAATTCGTTTTGTATTATCGCGAAATAGAGGAGGGAGTGCCACGGATATGGTACACGAACTGGGGTGGCAGTCATTATAACAAAGGCGTTTCTCGCTGCGGTAGGACCTTCTCACGAAATTTCATTCACCGTCTTTCTCCTCGGGATGTGAAAATGTATTGTTGGTGCCCGTCTACATAGGCACAAGTGATCACCATAATAAAATAAAATAAACCAGAGCTCGTACGGCAAGATTTAAGTGTTCGTTTTTCGCTCGCGCTGTTCGAGAGTGGAACTTAAAGGTGGTTCGTTGAACCCACCGCCAGGTACTCGATTGTGAATTGCAGAGTAATCATGCAGATGCTGATGGATTGAGAATAAAGAGTCGAAAAGACGCACTACACGACTGCAGAACAATCATTGGGAGCAATCAGGTCCATTAAAGCCTTAGAAGTATACGTACGGGGCGAACAAAGATATAAAACTAATCGCAGGCGTAGCAGATGCCAGACAGATTCACGAGAAGAATCCTTAGAATGTATATAACCCAATCAGGAAGGGGGAACCTTACACATAGGACTGATGGAGGAAACACAGGTGATTCGAAGAATCCTCCTCTTCGGCCAAGTGTTCCTGTAGTTAGACGGCGAGCGTCTAGGAGCTGCTCGTCTAACTCGTGCGGCTGATGCCTCAACGGAGGTGTTGTGCATCAGGATGTGGTCTACTGTTAAAATTCCGAAATCGTACTTTCCTATAGGAGTCAATGAATATATTTCGTGTGTCTCGCGTGAAGACCATGAACGTAGATCGGAGGCTTATCAACATTTGTTCTTATCCCTCTCTCGATGAACTGTGGTATTGTGTTGAAGCTGCACGGGCAGCTGTACCTGTACACGCCATCCAAGCTCTGACTCAATGCCCAGGTGTATCAAGGCCGTTATTACGGCCAGAGGTGGTTGTTCTGGGTACTGATTTCTCAGGATCTATGCACCCAAATTGCGTGAAAATGTAATCACATGTCTGTTCTAGTATAATATAATTGTCCAATGAATACCCGTTTATCATCTGCATTTCTTCTTGGTGTAGCGATTTTAATGGCCAGTAGTGTAGATGTACATGCAGGTAGCCCCTGATCTTCCTCCCTAGGATATGATATGTGAAGACTGCAGAAATGATCGATGATTTGGGAACCTCGCTAGTTGCCATGGAGGCGGGACGCAGCCTGCAGGTAGCAGGTGGCGTGGCGGCGGCCCGCGGGCCTTGGCAGTGAGCGCTTTCCTCTGCTGCGCCACGGTCCGCGGGCGCCGCTAACGACCGCCCACGCCGCCGCCGCCTCAGCCACCGCCACACTCACTTTCGTTTCAGCGCCTCGTGACGACCGGAAGCCTCGCCTCTGGCGACCGCTGTGGCTGTGGGGCAACGACGTCACGCAGGACTTCCCTGGCGCAACTAGGACGGTGAAATGGAATTAGTCAGCGTCAATCAGGGAGAGGCTGACGTACGTTAAGAGGCTGTGACGAGATAAAAAAGCAGTCAATCGAGAGTGCAGAGCAGTGATTGTAATTCCTTTCCCCTGCACGCTATCATCTCACTGTCAGGCAAAATCGATCGTGCGTGAGCGGGAAGGTGAGTGGTCGGAGGTGGTACACAACAAACTGCCATCAATCAAAGGGTTCAAATGGCTCTGAGCACTATGGGACTTAACTTCTGAGGTCATCAGTCCCCTAGAACTTGTTGTTGTTATTGTGGTCTTCAGTCCTGAGACTGGTTTGATGCAGCTCTTCATGCTACTCTATCCTGTGCAAGCTTCTTCATCTCCCAGTACCTACTGCAGCGTACATCCTTCCGAATCTGCTTAGTGTATTCATCTCTTGGTCTCCTTCTACGATTTTTACCCTCCACACTGCTCTCCAGAACTACTTAAACCTAACTAACCTAAGGACATCACACACATCCATGCGCGAGGCAGGATTCTAACCTGCAACCGTAGCGATCGCGTGGTTCCAGACTGTAGTGCCTAGAACCGCGCGGCCACACCGGCCGGCTGCCGTCAATCAAATCGACCACCCAGGCGTGGTAAGCTTCATGCCAGCTAAGTCGATAGAAGGAAGTAATGCGCATTAGGATTGGAATATGACATTGTCCATTGCCAGAGAGTTTCTTTTTCCGATAGCTCTATGTGAAGCCTGTGGAATATCATTTAACATTTAACATATAGGATGACAATTATTGAGCTATATGAAAAAAACGTAAATTAGTTACAACTGCGGCGGGCACACACTTTATGCAACATGTAAAAGTCACTGGCGATAATGCGACGCAGACGAATAGCGAAATTCTGCATGACTCACTGAAGTGTAGGAACAGCGGTGCTGTCGACGACCTCCTGAATGGCTATTTTCAGGTCAGCAGTGATTTTGGGGCTATTGCTGTACACCTTGTCTTTGATATAGACCCACAAAAAGGAGTCACATGCGTTCAGATCCGGAGAATATGGCGCCAATCGAGGTCCATGCCAGTGGCTTGTGGGTACCCCGGAACCCGAATACGGTCCCCAGAGTGCTTCTCCAGGACAGCAAATACTCTCCTGCTTCGATGGGATCGAGCTCCGTCTTACATGAACAGCATTTTGTCGAAATCAGGGTCACTTCGGATAATGGGGATGAAATCATCTTCCAAAAACTTCACGTACTGTTCGGTAGTCACAGTGCCATCAAGGAATATCGCACTGGTTATTCCGTGACTGGACATTGCACACCACACTGTCATCCGTTGAGGATGAAGAGACTTCTCGATGGCGAAATGAGGATTCTCAGTCCCCCAAATGCGCCAATTTTGTTTATTGACGAACCGATCCAAATGAAAGTGGGCTTCGTCGCTAAACCAAACCATCGTGCCCCCCGCCAAACGTGCAGTTTGAGCGTCCTAGCCGGCCGCTGTGTGCGAGCGGTTCTAGGCGCATCAGTTCGGAACCGCGCTGCTGCTACGTTCGCAGGTTCGAATCCTGCCTCGGGCATGGATGTGTGTGATGTCCTTAGGTTAGTTAGGTTTAAGTAGTTCTAAGTCTAAGGGACTGATGACCTCAGATGTTAAGTCCCATAGTGCTTAAAGCCATTTTTTTGAACGTCCTAACGCAAACCATTCAGAAGTTATGACAATAATTGTCAACCTTTTTCTTTTTAACTACACCCTCTGCTTCGGTGGAGACCTGTCCACCATCCTGTTTGACAAAGACAGTTGTTTTAAAATTTTGTGAAGTGTCAGGATTCCTCTCCAAATGACATCAATAAGCTCTGAGCTAATGGTTATGCCCCCGTATTTTGCTAAGTGAGCTATCCATATAACGTGTCATCAGAACGATTTTCTAAACAATTTCTTGTTTTTAATACGCGCCAACCGCGCATGTGACGAATAAATCAGATATCCTCAAAGAAATCTGCTGATGTGTGTTCCCGATAACAGCATTTTCCCGATAACAGCAATTTCACAACTGAAAACAGATGTCGTTCAAACCACGAGATGTGTATGTTGATGTCAAGTAAGGGCGTTGATTATAATGCTGATGAGCTCTTAAATCCAACACCAATCAATTCAGCAACTACATACTTCTAATTCGGCTCGCAAGATATCCGCATACTCCGTTACTTGGTGGTCGCTTCTAATTCTCAATACTTAAAAGAAAATTTTCATCTTCTCTCATAAACCTGTAACACTGATCATTATGAAGACGCATGTTAAGGTTTATACAACGTAACTGCTATAGTGTAAACCCTGCATCTACATCTATTCTCTGGAAGTCACCTTGTTGTGCATGGCGGAGAGCACTTCGTGTATCACCGTCATTTCTCCCGTTTCCAGTTCCTCCCACGAATGGTGCTTAGGAATAACCACTGTCAGTAAAATAAGCTCAAATTTCTCTGTTTCGCGTGTCATGGTCGTCTCATGAAGTAATTATGGTTTACAGGACGGAATATTTGTTTGACTCGTCTTGGAATCCACACTCTCAAAATTTTAACAGTAAACACATCCAACCAATTTGGCAGCGTCGATTGGCCACTAGAGTTTTACTAGCATCTCCGTGGTGCTCTCGCTCTTGCTAAACGAATCAGTGAAGAGACGCGTGGCTGATCTTGGCATCTTCTCTATCTGTTTTGTTAATCAGACTGGCGACCAATACTCAACGATGGGTCTAGCGAGGGGTACCTCCTATGCGGATGAATTAGATGTTGCTACAATTCATCCAGTGAGCCTGTCAGGCAACTGCTTTTCCTAAGGCCAGAGCTGCGATTTTTACTGCCTTCAGGGTCTCAAGGACAAGCAGAGTCGGCTGAGTTTCACAAGATCGCTGGATGCGCAATAAATGTTTATTCCTTCAGAGGAACTTTTCAGTCTTTGAAAAGAAAGTAATACGCCCAGTATAAGAACTGTTCCCTAAATCAAACAAGGGATGAACATCACAGATATAAGACTGTAGTTACTCTTTCACATAATTTATACAGAAACATACAGATCCACCATCATGTCTAATATTAGCTAACTTTTGACAAACACCGAACTGCTAATTATATGGTACCTCCGGAGCTATCGGATCATATATTGGGTCAACGTGGCTAGTGAAGACATTAAGGTGGAAGGTGTTCTGTGGCGCGGAGGAATTGAAATTGTTTAAAACAAATGCAAAGCCAGACACTGTTCAGTTTAGTTCTGGGAAAAAGTGAGTAGGAAATGACAAAATGATATCCCGTGGTTTACTGGCAGAAACCGACAGAAAGTTTCTGGAAATTTACGCACAGCAACAGGATATTCCACATGTTTCGTCCGCGAGTTGGGGTTCCCGGAGCGCATCAACACCATCAGTTGGCAAGTGTGTTGTAACAAGAAGTCATACGAGGGAATATCCCAGTGTATCGCATCCGGAGCGTAAATTCCGAAAGCATTATGCCTGTTAATGCACGTAGGTAAGCCACTAGGCGGCCACTTCATCTGATATATGTTTTTCAGCATTTTCTGATTGTCACATACATTCAAATGAAATAATTAGAATACAGTCTCTCGTTCTGACAAAATTCCACGTTGCTTTGACTATAGTTCTTTCATCCATTCCTTTTGCCCAGTTGAGATATCTAAGAACGATACTAAACACATAAGGTACTGAAACATATACAGCGTTATAGAATTAGATTCTGAACGTTTATTATTGAATGACTTGTATTTGTTTGAGTAGATATCTCTTTATTTCTTTACCATGAGTAAAGACATCCTCGTGCTTCAGGTAGGTAGGACTCCCTATATTCGTTACTACAACGGTGAGGAGAGATGTGAAGCAGCGAACAAGGCACTGACTTCATATTCGGAAGGAGCTGGAACCAGTTCACAATTCAGTCATCCATTATTTTTGACATAAAGGAACGCTGATATTCTTACGGCCTAAATCTAATGTTTCTTCGTGTGGCCTAAGCCATTTATTACCTGTATAAATTTAATAGCACGTGTTCTCAAGCTGAGCGCTTCGACGCTTTCTGTCTTGTGCCAACCGGTAGCTCATTAGCTTTTAAGTGGTCTCGCGGGCGACTGTAAAATCAGTAACGAATAACGAGAAAGGAATTCTGTGGCGAGCGTCTGTGGTGGGGTTAATATACAAACTATATACATTTGCGAAATGTTGACGCCGGAACAACTGGTCGACCTGCGTCGTTTCTGAAAGTACGGACTTAGATACTTGATTTTACACTTAAAAACTTTCCCCCCGGCTACGTAGCTGTGTCCACTATTATAATCATGGAAACAAAATTCTAAACAAAACAAAGACAAAATAGCGAGATATGATAAAATCGCGAGTGAATGAAGAGCGAGTTGAGCCTGACTACAGTAATTTCCTTGCGAAGATTTTTCTTCTTGTAGCGTTTTTGCCGCAGTACTGCGGCACCGCAGTATAAACCACAATACGTAAAGCCTTTTCTTTATTAGAAAATAAAAGCACCCGCTCTGCTCTGTTGCAGACAAGTGTTTGTTTCTGATAATCCGTACCAAAGCTACAGTATCATGTGAGAATTTTCACATACTAAACATTCAGTAAATATGTGACCGGAACACTGCTACATCCGTATATGCAAGCATCTGATAATGTATAAAGAAACTGAAACTGCTCACTACCGCATCTCGACCGCAACGTAATAAGAAAACGACAAGTGAATTTCATGCTACAACGGAAACGTGTGAAATAACGTGGCTATCCTTAAAGATGTGAAAACCACCAAAGTGAGGGGATAGAGAACAGGTAGAGCAATTTACGAGTAGGAAGTTGGCAATGCATCTACTTTAATAGCGATCTAAAATGCATAACCGGTAAATCTCCAGCAGAAGACTCACATAGCGGGATTGCCTCGAAGGACGGCTTCCGCGAACCGTTCGGAATTCCAGGTCGTGACTTGATTCTCCAGCCGGAGAAGACTACTGCTGCTATAATAACGGCTGCTACAAAATAATCAGCGTTCACTCAGTGAAGGCTGAACTTATTGAGTCAAATGCGGGCGTTGCATAATTCCTTTTTAGAGAGAAGCTAACTGTTTTCCGCTTTTAGAGAGAAGCCAACTGAAAATGCGACTACAGTTCGTTTCCGAAGCTCTTCAGATTTGTGTACTGTACATATCAACAGCATAATCCCTAGATACAAATCTCCACCTATGACACCACAGTACAAATAAAACTATATACTTTACTTGTAAATTCTTTAATATATTAAGTATACCTTACGGCTTGGATCACATGTTATTATTTAAATCAAAGAAAATAGTGTTCTTATTTTTCACAGGCAGGGCGGATTGCACGAATCGCCAGAGCTTGCAAAAAACAACCAAATGAAACAAAAAGGTATATTGAAACTTGGAGTGTGGTTCACGATTGATAGGCCTGGATGTGTGTACTTCAATAGAGACCGCACGTTAGCTAACTTTTGACAACTTCCAGACTGCTGCTACTGATGTGGTACTTGCAAAGCTATCAGATAACTTGTATACGGGGTGACTCAGCTGGGTTTTACGCAAGCCGCAGCGCCTTCAAATACCAGAAGCAAGGTTTTCGTGTTCTCTTCCTCGTAAAACGCAAACCATTAGTCCAACGGAAATAATGAACAGGGCCTTTTTGTTCAAAATTTAATGTAGTTAAATTCTGTACTGGGATATGTTTTCAGTAGAGGCGTAGCTTTCGAATCATTCAAGAAAAACGTACCAAAGTGACGTTCAAATGGCTTTTCCTTGAATAAATCGAAAACTGTGGCCTCTAGTGAAAACGTATCCCAGAACAAAATTTAACTACATTAAATTTCCCATAAGATGGTCCTGTTCATTTTTTTCTGTAGGACTGATAGGTTGAACATCGCGAATGAGAGAACATGAAAATTCGCATGTGGATTTTGAAGGCGTAGTGGGTCGTATAAAATCCATAGGTAGGAGCAATTGAATGACCCTATATGGTGGGTTAACATGGCTGGTAAGGGAATTAGGAGGGGGAAGTGTTCTGTGACATGCGAGACTTGGAGGCAATAGATAAGTGAGTAGTCCAGAGCCACAGGTGACATCGACATCTAGGCTGTTGACGTGGGACTTCCAGGAATAGGAAGACAACGATTAAGGATACGTGTTTACAAGACATATCTGAACGTCCTCTGTTTTGCTGACGACATTGTGTTGTTGCCTCCATCGCAAATGAACATCAGCATAGGGTCTTTTTATGCAGAATTTAAAAGTGGACTTGAAGTTCAACTGTATTAAGACTAAAATAATGCTTGAAGAAAGTCATATTTATGAACAATGAAGAAGTCCTGATTATAATTTATCGTGTGCGTGCATATATACAATTCACAGCAATATTTATTCAATGAAGTTCAAGAGGAATATGCAAGAGCTCTGGTCTCAATTGACCTTACAGAGCGATATCCAAAGAGTCTGTCTATTCCATTGTTGTTGAAGGGGACGTGTAGACGACTTCCAAGATGGTGCACCGTGGGAAACGGACTGCAAGAGCAGGACGGTTAATAGTTTACACAAACGGAAGCGGAACCAGATCTTATGTCTCTTCCCATGATAATGACTTGTAGCTATAGAAGCTTGGACTCGAGCCATACAGCAAAATATAGAAGAAATATCAAGGTATAAATGTGATTACTTGAGAGCTGCTGATGAAATAAACCAATATCACTATCAGTCTATCATCATCAGGTAACAAAATTATTTACGTCATCGTGTATGGTATCCATCTTGATGTGGCGTCAGGAACAAACCATACTGGGGAACTGAAACACCGTCAATAACACTGATAAAGTTAAATACTACTGTACGACTAATAGATTGTGTATAGCGAGTGAGAGGATATGAAAATTCGCACGTGGATTTTGAAGGCGTTTTGAGCTGCATAAAACCCATAGGTTAAATCACCCTGTATGTTGGATTAACATGCATGTATGGTATATATCCATGAAATGAGTGTGAAAACTAAAAGTCCCAGGTGGTACGGTCACGTTAGGAGCAGAGGGCAGAACACGGTTATAAAGGCAATAATGGATCGAGAAGCCGAAAGAAGGACACCACCAGGACGACCGAGAACGCGGTGGAAGGATGGGAGACATGCAGGTACTGGGTCTGGAACGTGCAACCTGAATATACAGTGCACTAAGATTAATCCATGCTAATGCTTCCACATTAATATTATAACACCGAAAGTAACTATCTGTTATGTTTTCACGACTAAACTGCTGAAACGATTTGATGAAATTTTGAATGGAGATAGCCTGAACCCTGAAAAGGGCACAGGCTACTGTAGAAAGAAAGGAGAAGTTGCCTAAGAGGGTGAAGTAGGGAACGAAAAAACTTTGGAGGGGAGCGGGGCACATCATGAGCTATGCTTACCCGAAAAGGCAGACACGTGAAGGCAGCCGACGTCATTGCACGTACAGTAACTTACATACTCATCACAAGAAACTACAGTTATGCGAGTGCAGCTGCGTGTAACGGATAGTTAACTATATTACTGCATTTTACCCGATGTTGTTCAATCTGTATATTGAGCAAGCAGTAAAGGAAACAAAAGAAAAATTAGGAGTAGGTATTAAAATTCATGGAGAAGAAATAAAAACTTTGAGGTTCGCCGATGACATTGTAATTCTGTCAGAGACAGCAAAGGACTTGGAAGAGCAGTTGAATGGAATGGACAGTGTCTTGAAAGGAGGATATAAGATGAACATCAACAAAAGCAAAACAAGGATAATGGAATGTAGTCTAATTAAGTCGGGTGACGCTGAGGGAATTAGATTAGGAAATGAGGCACTTAAAGTAGTAAAGGAGTTTTGCTATTTGGGGAGCAAAATAACTGATGATGGTCGAAGTAGAGAGGATATAAAATGTAGGCTGGCAATGGCAAGGAAAGCGTTTCTGAAGAAGAGAAATTTGTTAACATCCAGTATTGATTTAAGTGTCAGGAAGTCATTTCTGAAAGTATTCGTATGGAGTGTAGCCATGTATGGAAGTGAAACATGGACGATAAATAGTTTGGACAAGAAGAGAATAGAAGCTTTCGAAATGTGGTGCTACAGAAGAATGCTGAAGATTAGATGGGTAGATCACATAACTAATGAGGAAGTATTGAATAGGATTGGGGAGAAGAGAAGTTTGTGGCACAACTTGACCAGAAGAAGGGATCGGTTGGTAGGGCATGTTCTGAGGCATCAATGGATCACCAATTTAGTATTGGAGGGCAGCGTGGAGGGTAAAAATCGTAGAGGGAGACCAAGAGATGAATACACTAAGCAGATTCAGAAGGATGTAGGTTGCAGTAGGTACTGGGAGATGAAAAAGCTTGCACAGGATAGAGTAGCATGGAGAGCTGCATCAAACCAGTCTCAGGACTGAAGACCACAACAACAACAACAACTGTTATTTTGTTAAAGAATTTTCTAAATTGATAGTCGTTTAGTAGTGAGAAAGAATATGTGGAGGATAACGGCAGGATGTGGGATACCGGGCAAGCTCATACAGCCAACAAAAAATGTGTGAGGGAATCAAAGTGCAGAGTGAAAGTAAGGGGGAGCTCTCACAAACATTTTAGGTAAGAACAGGAGTGAGACAGGGAGAGAGTGAGACAGGGAGGTATTATATCACCAACCCTCCTCAATTTGTCACTCAAAACCACCGTGATGTGCAGGAGTCGCCATAGGGAGAAAGATAAATGTTCTGGCTTTTGCGGATGATATTTTGGTGATAGGAAAGAGCATGGAAAACCTGAAGAAAATGGGAAATGTACTGACGGAAGAAGCTACGAAAGTAGGTCTAAGAATAAATGAAAGTAAAACAAAGTTCATGGTAATAGGAAGAAGTGCTCAATTAGGACCAAACCATCTAACAATCAGGAATCTAACAATACAGAAGACAGTCACATTGACGTACCTCGGTGTCAGCATCAACAACAAAGCCTTATAGAACAAGAAATTGTAACGAGAATTCAAACCGGGGGCGAAGAAATTTAGGAGCTATACATAACATAACATCATAAGATGTAAGTTAGTATTCAGGGAGACAAAAATAACAATATATCAGACCATCACGAAACCAACAGCGTGCTCCGCATGTGTGACATGGGACCATGCCAAAAAAAACTGTTGAAAATAAAGTACTGAGAAAAACTTGTGGACCAGTGAAAGAAAATGAACAGTGGATAATAAGGAAAGAAAGATAACTCTGACAATTATACACACCACCTGACATCGTAGCAAGTGTGAAAACTAAAAGACTCAGGAGGTAACGACATGTGAGGAGGAGAAGGGAGAACGTTGTAATAAAAGCAATAATGGATGGAGAATCCGAAGGAAGGAGACCACCAGAACGGCCGAGAACGAGATGGAAGGGTAATACCATGGGAGACACTGGGGCAGATACTGGGTCTGGGAGACGGAAGATGCAGCTGACAGGCAGGTGTGGCCAAGGACCGGCTACGGTTTGTGTGGCCAGTAAAAGTAAGTGAGTGAGTCGTTCAGTGACGTAGGATGGTCTTTACTTTAATTTTTTGACACTACAATAAGAATAAAATCATACAGTGTGATGTAAATAACTTCATATTACAGGATGGTGATGATCGGTTGACAAAAACTGGTATTGAGTGAATGTTCATTTATATCAGCAGGTCTTGATGGTATTTAAATTTGAGTTTCTTCAAATTCTTGCAAGAGTGGGAAAGCTGCTGCGCAAAATACACAGATGAGTGCCCACCAAGACACCGAATACCGCCTGGTGATGTTTGTTGTTGTTGTGGTCTTCAGTCCTGAGACTGGTTTGATGCAGCTCTCCATGCTACCCTATCCTGTGCTGGTTTCTTCATCTCCCAGTACTTACTGCAACCTACATCCTTCTGAATCTGCTTAGTGTATTCATCTCTTGGTCTCCCTCTACGATTTTTACCCTCCACGCTGCCCTCCAATGCTAAATTTGGAATCCCTTGATCCCTCAGAACATGTCCTACCAACCGATCCCTTCTTCTCGTCAAGTTGTGCCACAAACTCCTCTTCTCCCCAATTCTATTCAATACCTCCTCATTAGTTACGTGATCTACCCATCTAATCTTCAGGTGGTGTTAAGGGCACGTAACTTAGTAACGAAAACATGGAAGCGGAGCAGAGACGAACGGAGAACCATTCTAGCGACGATGCGGCCGCAAATGGGGATATCCGCTGACACAAGCGACTTTGACAAAGGACAAATTTTTATGACCCAGACACTAGCAAGGTGCGTCTCGGAAACGGCAAGGCTGGTCGGCCGTTCCCGTGCTGCTGTAGTGAGTGTCTATGAAAAGTAGTCGAAGGACGGTGGAACCGGGAGTAGGCGATAGTGTCCACGCATCATCACAGAACGTGGAAGTTGGAGGCTTGCCTGTTCTGCAAAGCAGGTTAGTTGGAGATCTGAGACAGATCTGACGAGAGAATGCAGTGCTGGTGCAGAGGCAAGTGTTTCGGAGCGCACCGTACAGAGCACATTGTGGAACATGGAGTTTTATAGAAAACGACCCATAAGTGTTCGCATGTTGATGCAACGATATCATGAACTGCGACTGCAGTGAACACTGGGATCATCGAGATTGGACCGTGGATCAATGGGAATGTATCGCTTGGTCGCATAAATCACTTGTCTAGATACATTAGGTCGATTGTCGGGTCCGGATAGGCCGCCATCCAGGCGAACGACACCACTTGACAGTTAGACGCCCATGGGGGCAGTATTATGCTATAGGGACGTGTTCACCTGGGCTTCCGCGTGAAAATACGATCGACTCTCGCTAATCCGTTCATTCCTAGTTGTTAAGTGTGCCACAAGGCATGTCGATTTTTCCGATTTGGTAGTGAACCCTCCTTTGTTGCAAACTACTTAAAAGTTAAATTCAATTACTTTTTCCTTTATTATCGGACCACTGACTGGAATTCCTATAGGTACTGCGTTGTTGTACGAACCATGAATAAAGAGCTATGCTCAGTTCTTCATTCTCAGTCTTTCGCATAATCTTCCGTTTTCCTAATTCGCTGTCCATTTGTGTTGCTTGCTATCGAATTACATCTTTCATTCTGATGTCATAGATAGTTGCTCGTCCTACACTGCACTCAGCAGCAATGTCTCTCTTCGGAGAGCATCAGTTCAACGTATCTAAAATTTCGAGTTTCTGCTAGTGTAACGTGTTTCCTTTTGGAAGTTATGATACTCAACTGTACAAAAATCCACAATTTCAGATATGTATAGCTTTGTTTGACATTGTAACTAACTATTAGCATTGTTGCACACTACAATCCATTGTTCTGTGCGCTATTTGTACTTGAGTGACTAGAGACCGGATTACGGAGAGGCCGGACTGGATTTGCGAGAGTTTAGTGTAATCAAAGGCACCATGACAGCTTTGGAGTACGTTAACATTACATGCTTGATGCCTTTTTCGATGTTTCAGCAGTTTGATCGTCTGTCTCACAAATCCAGAGTCGCGATACAGCAGCTTGAAGAGCAATATAGTGCACTTACGTTGATGTATTGCCCACCAAATTCGCCTCATATGAGCCTTTTGGAAAACGTCTGGGGCGCGATTGGACTACAGCTCCCTGCTCAGAAACCATCGACCAGTAATTTACGCGAATTGGTGACCTGTACTAGACACCTATTTCCAAAATTTCTCCGGAAATCTACTAAGCACTAGTCGAATGCATTACAAGCAGAATCGCTTGTGTATTCTTTTAAATGAGGACCAGCATGCTATTAAGCAGATAGTCTTAACGCTTTGGCTCATAAGTGTATATTGAAATAACTTTTCCTATCCAGCGCATCGGTGGGGCTGATATTTCACTTTTTAATTTATAAACACATCCGTGGGCAGCTTGTCACCTTATCCCACATATCGTGACATTGTCTTATTCTGTCAGAGTCATACCATTTACGGAGTGTCACTTTTGGTGGTTCCCCGTCCCTTCTTTACGAGAGAGGATAAACAGAGGCAAAACATCCTCTCGACGGAGCTCCGGGCGCTGTCGATACGTATGTGGGCTGGTGGTTTTCTCCGGTGCTGCTGCCCGAAGCGCCCGTGCTGCTATCTTGCGGCCATCTCCATAATCGGCGCACGGCGCGCGGCCCGTCCGACGAGACATTGAAAATTGGCCGCGAGTGAAAGCCGAGCCGAGCCGAGGCGAGGAAAGTAATGTCGCTGCAGCGAAAGGAAAGGGGTCGCACGCTGCCCACCTGGCCCCTCGCTAGCGCCGCCGTGGCGGGTCCTGGAAACGACCGCGTAACACCGCGATCGCGTGCGTCTGCGCCACCTCGCGCTTTTTCTGCTGCGTCATTGTTTACTTGAAAAGGAATAGTTGTTGATAACACTTTGTTTCCTACGTAAAAGCATATAAAGTGCACGGGTTGATGAGAGGGGGAACATATTTCCACGAATGAAGTAGGGTGGTCCATTCGTTAGAATAAAGCTGTAATACACGGAACTGTGCAGCACTGTGCCATCAGTGGCCAAAGTACAAACTGTTCGCATGTTTACTTCCATTGCGTGTCGGCGACGTTTCACCAAAGTCTCAGTACGACACCAGCCTCAAAGTAGTCTACGGCGTCTCTGCGACATCCATCTCTTCCCATTGCGAACTTGCCTTTAGTAGCTAAAATAAAATCGTTCCGCTTGCTGTTATCCACGACGGAGGAGAGTTAACTGTTAGTTTAATATCAGGTACTAGCATCACTGAGATCATTCTGACCGCTTCATCATATTTTAGATCTACATAGAGTCGCTTTCAGAGTCTTAGTCACGAACGGCTAGGGTTGATAGATAATGTCCTGGGGAACAACTTTCGTTAGGGACAAAACGTTCACTCATGCTTCCTGGCTGCGCTGGGCATGCTTCAGTATACGCTGGCCTCAGGACGGAAAGATTTCACAGAACTAGCAGGGTTTACTAACCAGGTATGCTTCATATTATCTACCACAGTAAACTGATAGAGTGATTTTCAACAAGAAAAGCTTAAAAAGAGGGTCTCTAAGTGGAGATAAATATTTTAGAAGCGAATTGGGAACTTTAATTTTGCTGGGCCTATCCCCTTGCATGTGGTGTAGATAAATGAATTGCAGGCAACACGCACGGCACGTGAATGCTGCTGTGTGTCTGTACCCTGCCACCTCCCAGGGTTAGAACAAATACAAAAGGATGCTTAGCGCCGCTGGAAAGCGTCAGGGAACTTTTTATCTCGAACAGAATTTGTTCCCCATGATGTCATCTATCACATCTAGACGTCTCATGTAGAGACTGTATATTCGGTCAGATTTTACTAACCTCTCATTCCAACCCCATTCCCACAAAAACTCATCGGAGAACAATATACGCTTCTGCCTGCATAATAACATAAAAGGAATAATCGATGAGATCTTCTCGGGATGTAAGTTGTTTAAACTGGTTAGCGTATAGCAACGTTCCAGGAAGTTTCATTCTATCTTCTGACTTCACTAAGAGATGGCAAGGGATGAATTTGCCGAAACGGCAGCATCCATCGACAAGTTTACTCGGATTGTATCCCGAGAACAAATCTGTGAAATTCGCTGAAGACGCATATATCGATAGTTAACGGGAATAACGTCCAAGAGGTAGAGTTGTTTGCGGAGTGTTACTTTCTTTCTATAAAAAAATGTGTGTGAAATCTTATTGGACTTAACTGCTAAGGTCATCAGTCCCTAAGCTTACACACTACTTAACCTAAATTATCCTAAGCACAAACACACACACCCATGCCCGAGGGAGGACTCGAACCTCCGCCGGGACCAGCCGTACAGTCCATGACTGCAGCGCTAAGACCGCTCGGCTAATCCTACGCGGCTTCTTTCTATAAACTCTTGTCAACTTCGCTTATTGATTACGCTTGAACTAACGATCCTCCAGTTAAAAAAAAAAAAAAAAAAAAAAAAACAGCTTCAACTTCACCTAAAACAAGAAGCATTGTCTTATGCTGTATAAAGTTTTTCTCGTCAATTTTCCTCAGCAAGAACAACTTCAGTGTCCACCTACGCTTAACAGTGGCCATCACGTCTGACTCTCTCTCTCCACCAGCCCCACCTCCCGCCTGCTAACATGCGTGGTGATGCGGGCTTTCGACTCGTATTCGGTAGGACGACATCTCAAATCCCGTCCGGCCATTCACATTTAGGTTTCCGTGATTTTCTTAAATCACTCCAGGCAAGTACCGGGATGCTTCCTTTGGAAGGACACGGCCTATTTCCTTCTATATTCTCCTCCAATACTGGCTTGTGTATGCCTCTAATGACCTCGTCATCGACGGAAGGTTACACCCTGAACTTGCTTCCTTCCTTTCCATTCTCCTCTTCCTCGTCCACACACTATTGTTCTGCGCGAAGACTCCCTGAAATCCTCTTCTACCTACCGATTATAACCTTTCACTCAAGCTCGCTCGAGACTCTGACACAAACTTTCCACGAAGTCGACTTTAAAACTTCGCTGCACGTCTCCCGTTTCTCTCGCTCTGCCCCGCAGCCCATCGATGAGCCCAACATCGGATTTCACAGGCATATCTCATTATGAATTCTTATCTTCCGTCTCCAACGATCTCGTCATCGACTCGGTGTTAATTCCTAGTCTTACTTCCATTTTCTTTTCGATACACGACTTTCAATTAACTATTTCGTCACGTAATAGCAACCATATAATTCGTAAAACTCTCAACTGAGGCAGTCAGCTTCTCTCTCTGTTAATGCCATCTATCAGCTAGCTGTAAAACTATCAAGATAAATCCTGGGGCACCGAAGTTCCCATTGACTTTACGCTAACTCTGATATTTAATAGTTCATGTGTAATCTGTCTCAGGTTGTTTATATTTTCTCATGTGAGTTCCATCTTTACGACGCAGTGTTCTGCGCATCCTCCTCAGTGCGTTTAAGTGCTATCAACTTTGGTGGTGAGAGTTCTCTCAGCAGCTACGTGCCTCAATGGTACAGCAGTGCGACCAGAAAATACTGCTTGCTTAAGCCTGCTACTGGCTGACCGAATGGCTATTCCTGAACCACCGGCAGCTACAGCGTTAAACAACGCAACGATTGTTGCCTACTGTATCTAGAGATCTATGATTCTAAGACTGGTAAAATGAATCGCTGACCAATAGGACGTCTCTTTTGAAACTGGTAAAAGAGATATACCAGTCTGAAATATGTTACAATGCGATCATACGGAATTCTGTTAAAAACGGAATTGATTAAGTTGTAGAGAGGGGTTAGACGGAGGACAAGGATACAAGTCTTGTAGGAACTCTTACAAGACATATTCACTAGCACATGGAACGCGTGCTGAAGTTGTTAATCTGTTGTTAATCTGACAGTGAAGGGTTCAGTAGAGAGCAAAATTTCAAAGTGAAAGTGACACTGGTAAACATAGTACATGCTATTGAAGCCTTTGGTTACAGCAAAACCAGAGGGCTGAAAATGCATGTAAGAGAGCGCGCGAAGCAATTTGAAGTGGAACGAATACAGAAAATTAATCGCGAGTAAGGCAGATGCCAGACTGGGATTCAATGGAAGTATCCTCAGAAAATGTAGCCCTTCAACAAAGGAAGTAGCTTACAAAACACCCGTTCGGCCAATACTTGAATACTGTTCAGTCAGTATGGGATCGGTGCCAGACAGGACAGATAGAGAAAATAGAAAAGAGCAGCACGTTTCGTTACAGGTTCATTCAGAAAGCACGGAAGCGTCACAGAGATTCTCAGCCGACTCCTATGGTAGACGCTGAAAGAGAGGCGTTCTGCATCACGGTGTGGTTTCTTGTTAAAATTTCGAGAGCGAACGTTCCTAAACGAGTCAACAAATATATTGCTTTCCCTTACGCATTTCTCGCAAAAGACCGTGAAGATAAAATTAGTGACATTCGAGCCCACACTAAGGTTTCCGCCAGTCGTTCTTCCCACGAACTGTTCGCGACTGGAACAGGAAAGGTGGAACTGGCAATAGTGCACGAAGTAATGCCCGCCACACACCGCAAGATGGCTTGCACAGTATACTTACATATGTAGTTGTAGAGATAAACAAATGAGGACCCGATTCTACGTGGAAATACTGTTTACAAGATTATATTTTTAAAGAGGATAGTGAATTCATTCTTCTGGCTGCCAAAAGAAGAGACGTTTTAGACTATAGAGCGGACCTTGCACTTAGACGCAGTCGTCTTCTCTCTCGAGTTTCTTCTATTTTCCTGTCATGCCGAGTATTTTAATCTAAATTCAATTGATGTTCATTTATTCCGAGATCTCTCTTTTCCTTTTTAGTTCCTACCATGTTGTTCAGTCTTACTTGTCATGTTTAACACAAACTGATATCACATCATGTTTCAGTTATATTTTTTCCGTATAACGTTTTACCCGGGTACC
Source organism: Schistocerca piceifrons (assembly GCF_021461385.2). NCBI lineage: Eukaryota > Metazoa > Arthropoda > Insecta > Orthoptera > Acrididae > Schistocerca > Schistocerca piceifrons. Next base: position 388,351,857 of record NC_060139.1, on the reverse strand, counting down.
CCACAGGTCTTAAAATTTATTTTCCGTTCACAGTTTGCAATGCACCTTCGATCACATTCTAACGCACTACTTTTATCTGGTCGTAAAAGACGCAGCTGGATGTTGAGGTGCAATGGAAACAACCCCACACTGTGGCTAACACATGTAAGCCATATCCCCCCTATATCCTTTGTCCAGGAGTGCTAGTTCCACAGGATATGCAGGAGAATTTGAGTGAAGTTTGGAGAGTAGAAGATGCGACACTGGTGGAAGCAGAGCAGTGAGGGTCGTGCCTGGATAGATCAGTCGGTAGAGCATTTGCTCGCGAAAAGCAAAGGTTCTACGTTTCCCACTTTTGATCTGCCAGCAGGTTTCAGTGGTAAAGACGTTGGGATCCAAACAGGAGTGTCCTCCTGCCTTCATGTGGATTCCACGTGGTTTGATTAAACCACTGAAAGGCAAACCGGTAGAACTCTTTTTTTCCGTGACCACACCTCATTATCTCACCATGCCTTGCTTCGCTGATATCATAATCTTTATCTTAATGACAGCCTTACGGATGGATGTGGAAAATCCAAGTACCAAAACGGTCTACCATAACAAGAGTAACAATAAATAAAGGATCAGCAAAACCAATCTTATGAAGACGTCCGGAAAATCTGCAATTAGAAAAAAGAAAAAAAGATGCTGTGCTGTGCTGGGTAGGCTCCCTGCTAGTAGTTTATGAGAAATTAAGTCCAATTTTAGTTCCAGCCAGAAATTATTCGTGGCGAACACACGTTGGTGCCCATAAGATGCTAACCAAACTTCAGTCACCATCAAGGCGTCAGCACTCAAAGTGAAAAAAATAGGGACAAGTCTGTTAGCTGCATTCTTGTTTCACCGGCATTTAGTGATGCGTTGAAGTATTTTGGAAATTGAAGCATATTTGATACGAATAAAAGGAGCTGCTCGTCATGTGATAATAAATCTCCTTCTCACAAAGAAAAATTAAGCATTGAAAGCGCTTATGTGCGGCAAATACAAACGGTCCAACGTGGCAATCCTCAGTGCTAATATCGCAATGGACAAAGAACGCATCTCCGTCTTTGATTTTAGAACGTACACCTTAAGTTACATTCTCCGATTTTAATTTCTGTCCACTATCTGTTAACGCCTGCAATTTTTTACCCTATTAGTTTCTTCTTTCGATGTGGAAACGATACACGAAAAAAGGAAAGTGATGATCTGAATGTCGTAATGTACTGCACTGGAAAGAAAAACTCGAACTCGAGTAACGTGTATGCATATCAGAAACTGAATATTATTATTCAAATACGATCGTCTAACACATACTACACAACAACCTCAACTTCACGGGCAGTGGTCGCAGGGCTTAAAAGAAATTTCGCATCATTTCCGATTTATGAGGTAGCTATGAACGAGAGCTGCCTCATCTTAATACAAGTGTATACTGTAAAAATAATGGCAGACAGTACTTCGTACCTTATTTGTCGTTCCTATTCATGTTCTACTTGCGAATGACACGTCGAAATGTCTGACCGTATGTCTTGATACACTACATGTTCTCCATTATATTATAGGTTGGCTTTCCGACGAGATGTACGATACATGCAGTAGAACCGTTCTGAATCCTACCCTGAATACTGACTCTCAAAACTTACGCAGCAGGGTTTATTCAAAATAATGGCTACCTTCTTCTAGAGATCTCTTAGCTTCTCCGTAACTAGACTGCCTGATTACCGATCCAGCAACAAGTATCACAATTCATTCAGTCTCGTCCCATAATTTAAGTTAGGTATAGAAAACCCATGAAATCAAGATCACACATGAAATCTTCTTTATTTGGACTGATTACTTGTTTCGGCTAACAATTTAGCCGTCTGCAGATAGTAAACATTCTTGATTAATGTTGGTGCCATTACAGCTTCTCACACCGTTGAAATCCATACATGACACAATGAGAAACAGTTTTTCAGTGTTTGTGGCCGATGTAATTGAACGATGGCCTCAAAATGAACTGATAATGATTGTGTCAGTAAGTTGTAAAACAAAACATCTTTGTTTTATGATCATGGCCACGAAAGATGAAAAGCTGTGTTTAATGACGTTATGTATGGATGTTGTCAATTTAAGAAAGATTTTAAAGCAACACTAATCAAGAATGTTTAGTGAGATGAAGACGGTTGGATTGTTAGCCGAAACAAATAATCAATCCAAATAAAGAACGCTTCATGTGGGTTTTCAGTCCCTAATATAAATAAAAAATTACAACAGATCGCGCATCTCCTGCTTGACAACATCAGCAGACCTGACCATCCCTTAATTCTAACCGTTGGGAGGTCTAAACAGGCGAGCGAAACTCATTTGCATGGTTCCCTCTGCGTCCGCTTAACTGTGCCTTAGATTTCTCGTAGCTCATATAAGTCATTTATTTGCTCGCAAAATAACTGATGCTATGTGCTCATTCCACTCCAAATCGCTTCCTAATGCTACATTCAGAATTTTAGTTGCTCTCGAAGATTTCGGAGGCGTACCATTAAACGTTTTTCTTTGAATAATCTTGTATTTATCTATTTCTGATACAAGCTATTATTAATTGCATCAAGTGAGTATTTTACCTCAGCCGTTATGAACTTCCCTACCGTCACTCAACAGTGGTTTGTTGCTTGTATTACCAGCAAACAGCAGTGCTTCTCGCAATATTTTCTTTTGATCACCGACGTATACCACTATTTAGCAATCCTTTTGAATTTCAGAGAGCCGAATTACGACGAAGTTTCGAAGCAATACACTCTTCTTCCTAAACGAAATCTCTCTGTCGAACGATCACGAATTATTCAGCCACTGATGATGTTGACAGTGAGAGTACCACTATCTCGACAAGTGTACGCTCTCTGGTGTGTTTCCTGGTGGGTGTGTTACGCCTTTGTTGGCTAGTGAGCATGCCTGTTGCAGTGCCCCGCTCCTGACGAAATGTCGAGGTTGCAGTCTTTGCAGCCGGGTGAATTCTGATACTGCTCTGATGCTATTCCAGCCGCCGCCCGTTTGCCTTGAAGGCGGCGTGCTATGCATGCCGGAGCTCGTTTGGTATAGGCCGCCACAATTTATGTGCTGTTAATAATGCTACAATCCCATTTTAGTTATAGGCAACGGAATGGAATTTGTCATAAACCAAGAAACGGTTTTATGCTGCAATCTTTCCTTTCCTGACGAAAAGAAGGACCTAGTAAGTTTCTAAGGGTCCTGTAGATGCCTAGTCACAGTTGCTATCGCCTAATGGTGGCCAGCCTCAATATGACAGGAAAGGGGAATGATGGAGGTGCACGATTGCTCATTGAGTGACTATGCAAAAATACTGATTTAAATTACAAAATCTCTCCTTGGTGTTTTATGAATAAGGGCATAAGATGATGACGATGAGGGTGAACTGTCATGAGCTAACCAGCTATTAACTCCACATCTACATCTACATCTACATCTACATCTACACCTACAGCTACATCGATTCTCCGCTATCCACCTTACGGCGCATGGTGGAGGGTACTCCTTACCCTCCTGTACGAGGTAAGAACGACTGACTATATGCCTCCGTATTAGCCCTAATTTCCCGTATCTTCTTTTCGTGGATCTTGCGCGCGATGTATGTTGAAGGCAACATAATCGTTCTGCAGTCAGCCTCAAATGGCGGTTCTCAAAATTTTCTCAGTAGTGTTCCTCGAAAAGAACGGCGCCTTTCCTCCAGGGATTCCCATTTAAGCTCCCGGAGCATCTGCATAACACTTGCGTATTGTTCGAATCTAGCAGTAACAAATTTAGATCCCGCCTCTGAACTGCTTCGATGTCTTTCTTTAATTCGACCTGGCACGGATCCCAAACACTCGAGCAGTACTCAAGAACAGGTCACATTAGCGTCCTGTATGCGGTCTGCATTACAGATGAACCAGACTTTCCTAGAATTCTCCCAACAGACCGAAATCGACCATTCGCCTTTCGTACCCTAATCCTCACATGCTCATTCCATTTCATATCGCTTTGCAAAGTTACGCCCAGATATTTATATGACAGACTGTGTCAATCAGGACACTACTAAAGCTCTATCCGTACATTGCGGGTTTGTTTTTCCTATTCATTCGCATTACATTACGTTTTTCACATTCGTCACACCAATTAGGAATTTTGTCTAAGTCATCTTGTATCCTCCTACAGTCAACCAACGTCGACACCTTGCCGTATACCACAGCACCATCAGCAAACAACCTCAGATTGCAGCTCACTCAGTCTGCCAAATCATTTACGTATATAGAGAATAACACTTCCCTGTAGCACACCTGACCCCTAACTCTAGGGATATGTTGGCGATTTTCTCTGGGATTAGATTATGTACAGACACTACATTTCATTCTCTAACTTCTTTCATATGAACCGAATTGTAACACAGAAACACAACATTCTGCCTACATCGTCAAGACTGAATATCGGACAATTAGGTGTAAGTCGAAACTAGCTTCAAAAGGGTAAGACGCCAATCCTCACGGTTAAATGAATTCTTTCCAATTTCGTTAGTTGGTCACTTTGCGATTCATTTTACTAAGGATGTCGAGTAACTTTAGTTTCACTGTCGAATCAATTTTGAATATTGTGGTGATCACATTTTGAGTAAGGAGGTTGGCTACAGGTTCTCAACAGAATCGGCGAGGAAATGAACACATGAAGAACACTGGCAGTAAAAAGGGACAGGATTATAGGACATGTGTTTAGACGACAGGGAAAAACTTCCGTGCTACTAGAGGGAGCTGTAGAATGGAAAAAGTGTAGGGGAAGACAGCTTGGAATACATCCAGCAAATAACTAAGGAGGTTTGATGTAAGTGCTACTCTGATATAAAGTACACACAGGAGAGGAAATCATGGTGGACTGCATGAAACCAGTCCGAAGACTAACCACTCGAAAATAAAAAAAAGGAATAAAAAGAATGGGGACTGACCATTGCAGTTGTTTCTAGAGTTAGTCTGCGATGTACTCTTTAGAAGCAGTTAAAGATCGTTAGTTCAGCTTCTGCATCGGATTGCTGCGATGAACCTATTCAAAAGCGAAGCTATACAGGACATTTGTAAAACAACGCATAGCGTTGAACATAAGATAAACACTAAAACGTAAATCATTCCATATATGAACTTTACTTTATCTTGTAGAAATTAAATGTCGTTCCAGATCAGGAAGCGGGCATTTACTCTAATTATTTTTGAAATCTTTATTGGAGATATCAGCGATCTTTGTCTTTTGAAATTCCTTAATAAATTGGAAAGAACAACGAATGTCTGTTCGTCCAAGCGATCCAAAGACATCGACACCCAGGCTCATACCGTGTTTATTGACTTCTGGAAGGCGTTGGAGATAGTTCTGTCTTCTACCAAAGAAAATACATGTTTCATGAATACAGGACGGCTACCCTAGTAAACATAATTCAACAATGGTTTTGGGAGAACTTGCGCGATACGAAAATACCGGTAGTTTCGGGTGTACACCAAAGGAGTGTTTCAGTGCCGATATAGTTAGCGATATAATAAATGAAATGGGGGTAACATCGGACGCTTGGTCGAGGGAGTGGTAGTTAACAGTCAACATAATCTGAATGTAACGAATAGCGCATAAACACAAAGAGAGGCCAATTATTGTTTGATTACACGATAGGTGAGCAATCACAGGAACAGGCCCCAACAGCAAATTGTCTAAGATTGCGCACACGGAGCGGTTTAAACCGTTCGCTTATACTGGTTGTAAGAAAGGCAGATGGCAGACAGATTGCCTCGGGAGAAGTCCAACAAAATTTAGTTCGTAGTTGAAAGAACAATCTTTCGGTCAACTTTACATATTACTTATCAGATTGTGACTCTAACCAGCTAAGATGAATGAAAAATTTCCTTCACCCATAAGAACTCGCCCATCTGGAAAATCATAAGAGGCATTGCACTTAAGCGTAAAATTTGCGGGACTGTACATTCCGGTATTTTCAAGAGCATTACCAGAGGGAGTGAAGGAAGCTTGGAGTTTAATATTCTACCGACGTCAACGTCTTTAAAGAGTTGGAGCGCTGGCTTGGATTGGACAAGGTTGGCAGTATGCTGACGCGGTAACCTCGAAGGCACCATGCCGGTAATTACCTAAGCGATTCAGGAATACCACAGAAAACTTTATACACATACTGCTCGACATGTTTTCGAACCAACCCTGAAGCGGGTCCAATGGAGCATAGCCGGAGCTGACCGCAACGATAAAATCCTGAGCCTCTTGGGTACCGAATTATGGAATTTTTGATTTGAATACTGATACCCACATAGCCACCAAGGCATGCTGTAGACCAACACACGAACATCCCATATTTGCCAGATAGGACAGCGATATTTTTGCGTGTGATGGTACGTAAATCTACGTACATCCTCTGAAAACTCTGCATTTAAATGGCGGAGAGTACGTTGTACTATTTCCGGTCATTCCCTTTCTTGTACCACTTGGAAATGGGGCGAGGAAAATGATGCCTAATTGTCTCTGTACGAGCCTTAATTTCCCTTATTTTGGCCTAACGGTCCCTTCGTGACATGGACGTCAGAGGCTGTAGAATCGCTCTGTAGTCTGTCGCAAATGCTGTTTCTTTAAACTTACCCGACAGCAATACCCTAACCCTCAGGTACAAATCGAACCAACTGGTAACAAATCCAGCAGCACGCCTTGAACTGATTCGGCGTCTTCCTTTAATCCGACCTGGCGGAAAATCCCAAACGTGGACCGCAACATGTAGCAGCTGAAATGGTCTATAATCCTACTTCTCTGCGAAGTCCATGTACATTACGAGCAATGTAACACTTTTAGTACCGGTTCTCGTCCCAGATGTCTGTACAGATCCTATTATCTTTATAATAATTTCCTCGCTGGCGTGTGAAGTGGGCTGAGCACTTGCACATAGGTACCTATAGTGGATTCGCACGGCCCATAGGGGCTCTGTAATTTGCGTTAATGAGCGAGCAGCCAGCAACTCACCTGAGAAGTGCCGCGGACTTCATTTCCCGCGTCGTCGGCAGGAAGGACGATGAAGACTTCTTCGGCGACGTCCGAAGTAGGCGAAGTGGTAGCCGGGAAAAGAAAAGGGGTGGAAATAGTCGCGCAAGTCCCGCGGGCAAGAAACTTTTCCTGTCGAGCCACCGACACCAGACTGCGAGAGTGGACGCCGCGCCGGAGCGATAACGCAGAGAAACGCGCGCGGACCCACGAGTCACTCGGTTTCCCGCTGACCTCGACTGAAACGAAAGGCAACAATCCTGCTTAGACTGGATGAGAACAGAGGTGAGAATATAGTGAATGAAATATGTGGCATGCACGATCCTCCTTCGAAAAAAAAAAAGAGAGAAGCAAGTGATCCGTGGGAGGTGGCGAGATGCAAAGAAAAGTAGTTACTAGCGAGAGCGAGAGTGAGGCGTGGACACGCACTTTGTGAAGGCGGCGGCTGCGGCAGCGTCTGACCGTCGGCTGGCTAGTGAAGAGTAGTCATGTCACCGGCCGGTGGAAGTGGCCAACTAACCGAGTTGGTGCGCGCGCGTCCTTCTCAAGGAGTTGCACTTTCACCTGCGGCACCTCGCCCCACCCCCCTCCACGCCTCTACCTTACCCCCCCCCCCCTCCCCCCCCCCCCCCCCGCAGCTTCACCTGTCGGCAAAACAGCGCGTGCTCTTACGCGGACCCCGTGACATTGCTTTGTCACCGGCCACTTCCTCTTAGCGCACGCTTCCCGGCCGCATTATACCCCGGTATCCCTTCGGCATTGTCAGAGATGGATCCGAGGAGGGGCGGTATCGTGAGGGTCACACTAGTGACAGACGGAGAAAGGGAGGGAGAGGAGTAAGGTAGGGAGATTAAACAATAATCCAGAATGAGATTTTCACTCTGCAGCGTAGTTGCGCTGATATGAAACTTTCTGGCAGATTAAAACTGTGTGCCGGGCCGAGACTCGAACTCGGGACTTTTGCCTTTCGCAGGCAAGTGCTCTACCAACAGAGCTACCCAAGCACGACTCAAGCCCCGTCCTCACAGCTTTACTTCTGCCCGTACCTCGTCTCCTACCCTCCAAACTCTACAGAAGCTCTCCTGCGAACCTTGCAGAACTAGCACTCCTGAAAGAAAGGATATTGCGGAGACATGGCTTAGCCACAGCCTAGGGGATGATTCCAGAATGACATTTTCACTCTGCAGCGGAGTGTGCGCTGATATGAAACTTCCTGTCAGATTAAAACTATGTACCGGGCCGAGACTCGAACGCGGGACCTTTGCCTTTCGCGGGCCAGGCATAGGTCCCGAGTTCGAGTCTCGGCCCGGCACACAGTTTTAATCTGCCAGGAAGTTTCATTTAACAATAATGTTCCATTGACAATGAGGTCATTAAAGACGAAACACAAGTTCAGATTACACGAAGATGAGCTGCGGTCTTTTCTAGGGAACGATTCCACAATTCGCGTTAAACGATTCCGGGAAACGATGGACAAGCTTGATGACCGGCCCGGGCAAATGAAACCCGCTCGTTTCGGATGCAAGCCCAGCGCATTAATCAATATGCCATCTTATTTGACAGAGGCGCTTCACTTACGGGTTGCTGTTGATTATCTATATTATTGTTCCACCGAAGCACCACAGGGCTTTGCCCGTCTGACTTCTAATATATCTGTATGATATTTAGAGGAATAGCTTTTGTAGTTTATCTAAATCGTGTTTGCATGTCTGCCTGTTTTGTCTGTATCTGTTATGCCCTGAATTCTCTGGTTAATGTTGATATTGGACGCTTGTCTGTAGCGTCAGGTTAATGGGATCCTAACTGATTTTTTAGTTAGTGGGTCGAAGTAGGTGCCTTTTCATAGAATTTTTCTGATTTTCTTTTAATATAGGTATAGATGGATGGTTCCTTTAAGAGGTCGTTAATGTGTGTGTTTGGTGTGTAGCGGTCTGCGTCAGCGATGACGCGGAGGATTCTGTTTTGGAATCTCTGAATTTTTCGCAGATGTCCGTCTGCTGCCATGGACCAAACTTCCGATCCATATAAAATACTTGGCAGGATAACTGCCCTGTATAATCTAAGTTTCATTCCTATGCTGAGTCCTCCAACTTTTAAGAGTAGGTACAGTTGAATGAAAGCAGTGTAGCCTCTACCTCTGGATCTGTTTATCTGCTTTGCGAAGGTTAAGCGTTTGTCTAGTTCAAGGCCTAGGTATGTAGCTGAGCAACTCCATTCTATTTTCTTTTCAACTACAAAAATACGTCTGTTTGGGGGGGGGGGGGGGGTCAGTTTCCTCGTAAACATGACTGCTACGGACTTTTCAGGATTTATCTTTATTTTCCAAATATTGCACCATTTTACGGTTTCGTTCAAGTGCTCCTGCAGCTTTTTTGTTATGAAATTGAGGTTGCTGCTACTCTTGTAAACCGCCGTGTCATCGGCATACAGCGCTATCTCACCTCCTCCCGACTTTGGCACGTCGTTTGTGTGTAGCGAGTATAATATGGGGCCAAGAACTGAGCCCTGCGGAACTGCTGCCACAGCGTCCCTGATCGCGCTTACATGTTTGCCACACCTGACGCGGTACTGCTTCCCTGCCAGAAACTAGTCAGTCATGCTGATGATATGTTCTGGAATGCATAACTGGGTTAACTTGTATATTAAGCCATCATGCCAGACTTTGTCGAATGCTTTCTCGATATCGAGAAAGACTGCTGCTGTGCTGTGTTTCCGGTCTCTCGCCCTCCATATGTGTTCCACCAGGCGCAGGGATTGATGGATGGTGCTATGTTCAGGACGGAATCCAATCTGCTCAGGGATGATTGTGTTATTGTCTCGCTGGTTTGGATAGGGCGCTGAGGATCAAGCACTCTAGTACTTTACCTAGAAAGCACAGGAGTGAGATGGGTCTATAGTTTTGTGAAAGGATAAGGTTCTTATTGGGTTTAGGTAGGGTTACGACCTGAGCAGTTTTCCAGGCTTTTGGGAAGTAGGTTAGGGAAAGGCATTGGTTGTATAGCGTGGTGAGGTAGGTGAATGCGTTGGGAGGCAGGTGTTTCAGGTGTGGACCGGGGGAGATGACGTGAGTACGGAATTGTGACTCTAACGATGTCGCCAGTAATTCTGCCTTACGGGTTACGTACCACCTACTCTCTTGGGGAGACCTACGACTCCAGAGACAACACGGACATCCGGCTGCAGAACAAAAATAAAAATAACAGCTATACCCCGAGGGACTACTGTTCATCTTTAGCTGATCCTGTGAGGGAGGAAAAAGCACTGGAGAGTTTAGAAGAAAAAGGTGCCCAATGGGTGCAAATGAAGCAAACTTTTCTGACTGCTACCCTCAATTTCTGGCCCTATCTAGTCCATGAGTGTCTGGACACTAACTTTGGCAACACGAACAGCCTTTACATATCTCCCGTATTCCTGTGAGTTTTGTTCAATAGTTTTCTACTGCGGCACTCGACGATGGCTTCACGCTTTGTCCTCTTGACTTACAAACTAAAGTCATTGAGCATCTTTCTACGTATAGCCATATGCTTTGTCTTACACTTTATGCAGTAGTCTCTGTTTCTTTAGAAGCTTTTTTTACAATGACTGTATACAATTGAGGGTTCCTTCTAACATGAACTGTTTCCCTCGGTACGTATCTGTCATGTTCATGGTCAATTATTCTTCTAAATCTGAGCCACAGTTCTTCTATATTCTCCGCTCCAGCGCTAAACATTACTTGTTCCTGATTGAGAAACGACACATATATATCCTTTTGCTTGTTTTAGTTGTCGTTCGTACTTTGGTAATCATTGTTGCTACAACTTCCTCGTGGTCATTGATACCAGTCTCTTTGTGGATGCCCTGAAAGACGTCAGTTGCTGTTTGATCCAATATATTTCCATCGTGAGTGGCCATCCGAAAAATTTGTTCTAGATAGTTCTCAGAGAATGCATTTGATAATGTTTCGAAGGACGTCTTGTCAGGCCCATTACTTACAAAGCTGTAATTTTCCCAATTGATTGTTGAAAGATAAGAGTCTCCTCCGGTGATGACGGTATGGTTGAAGAACTTATTAGTGAACTTAGGTTTTCTCTAAAGTTTTCGGTTACATTTGCGGGTGAGTCTGATGGTCTATAGAAGGATCCGATTATAAGCTTATGTCCACTCTTGATACTCAGTTTTGTCCCTGCAATCTGACAAGGAGATAACCAGGTTTCTGTACCTTCTATTGTGCAGCTGCACTAATTATTAGGATCGGTTCAAACTCTGACTCTTTGTTGGAAATACTTCGGCAGTTAACTGCTACTATTTTAGTACTCTCGTCTGCAGGAGGCATTTCCTTGGTTCTTGTACTGACACTTCTGGGTCCTCCACAGCTATTATTATTTGCACTGGATGGGGAGTCCCTTTATCTAAAAGACCTTTGTGTGCTCCCAACGAGCAGTAATCTGCCTGGATGGCAGTTTCTGATGTGAAATGCACATCTGACTCATTTAAAGGCACCCTACAGTTCTCAACCTTATACCTCAAGTCCCTGGTTCAATCCTTCCACTCAACTCAGAATGAGAGGGACACAATCTGTTCTGGGGACAATGCTGCAATTTGAGAGTTTCGTTGAAACTCCGTGACGAAGTCTGGTCTTCTCAACATTCTGTGCCAGTCGCTGAAATGATCCAAGTTTGACCCAGGAACCCAGAGGACAGACACTGTTTGTTCCAACGCGCGCTACCATATGTAGTTGGTTGCACACTGTTCCCCCAGTGGCTGCCGGAATAGCCTCTTCAACGTGTTGAATGTGGCCTCCAGGCATATATACTAAGTACACGACGTGTTCCTTCCCAGCCCTCACTGCCATTTCCCTAAGGGCTACCATTAGTCGTCGTTCAAATGGCTCTAAGCACTATGGGACTTAACATCTGAGGCCATCAGTCCCCTAGACTTAGAACTACCTAAACCTAACTAACCTAAAGACATCACACACATCGATGCCCGAGGCAGAATTCGAACCTGCGACCGTAGCAGCAGCGCGGTTCCGGACTGAAGCGCCTAGAACCGCTTCCACAGCGGCCGGCTTAGGCGTCGTACATCTGATTACCGACGATGAATAGAGCTTACCCTTTTGCGTTTTCACCTCTTGACTCAGGACATGTTTCACGACAGATGTAGTGAGCCTCGGTGGCCCAGTAATGTCTCATCATTCCAAAACAGTGTTTATCCCCACTTATTCTTGAAAGAGAAGTGTCTTCGACATTGTATCTTGCAGCTGACTATCATAATATTTTTCTTCTGTTAGATCCTGTTCTATCCTCTACCAATCTGTGAAACCCAGCTAGCTCTATTCGTCTGCAAGACCCAACAGACAATAGATACGGGCTCCCACGTTGATGCCATGTTCCTTGATTACCGGGAGGCGTTCTTTACAGTTCCGCACTTCTGCCTAATGAACAAAATAAGAGCGTATAGAATATGAGCCCAGCTGTGTGACTGGACTGAAGAGTTAATAATGAACAGAACGGAGCATGTTGTTCACAACAGAGAGAAGTCTTCAGATCATAAAATAACTTCAGGCTGTGTTATAGGGCCAATACTTTTCATAATATAAGTGCGAGGAGCGTTCAATAAGTAATGCAACACCCCTTTTTTTCTGGAAGAAGGTTGGTTGTATTCAGGATTACAATATACCATATTATTCCACACTCTTTTGGCTGCAAAACTCTATTTTTCAACTTATTGTCCGTTCAGTGCGTTGGCCTAACGCCAACTTACTCCGGGGGGGGGGGGGGGTCTGTATACCCGCACGGTTCCACTCTACTGGTCGACGTCGGAGCCAACGTCTTGCTGAATGAATAACCTCCCAATTATCCACGTACTGCTTTCCTCGGAGTGCATCCTAGATTGGGACAAACAGAAGGCCCTTCGTTGCTCTTTGTGATCTTTTGTCAGTTGGCAAAGAGCCCAGCGGATACACGCCTTTGAGTACCCCAACTGGTGGACGCTTGTGTCAGACGTACAGTTGTGGAGCGAGGTGTCCTATTGTGATCGACCGACCACCTCGAAAGGGAGTGTCCTCACGTTTTAACATTGCAGGAGTCACAGCTGTGTGCAGCTAGCCGGCACTCGGGAGATCGGACAGGTTTTGGCGACCTTGTTGCCATGATGACAGACACCTCGCCCAACGACTCACCGTGGTTTTGTTCACTGCCAGGTCTCCGCGGACATTTTGCAAGCGCCTATGAGCATCTGCGACGCTTTGGTTTTCCGCCAAAAGAAACTGCTTGGAACGCACCTCCGCTATAGACCCCTTATTGAGGCTACGCACAGAGCCGCTACTTACTGGAGATTCATGAAACAGTAGTGGCTGAAGCGGTAGTGTTCCTCGACGCCCCACAATATATTCCTTACTTTTTCAATCGAAACCGGCCGAGAAAAGAATATGTTTCGTTAGTTATTGAACGCTCCTTGTAAATGAACTAGTGGATGATGTCTGAACTTACACGAGGCTTTTCGCGGATGATACTGTTGTGTATAGGGAAGTCCGTACGTTAGAAAATTATAGCAAAATGCAGAAAGACTTGCAGAGGATGGATACTTATTTCAGGGACTGGCGGTTGACCCTCAGTGTAAACACTTATTTCATATTGCGCATAAATAGTCAGAAAGAGCCTCTATTGAATGACTTGACGATTGTGGGACGATCACTGGAAGCAGTGACATCGATAAAATGTCTAGGACTATACGTACGGAGCGATCTGAAATGGAACGACTACATAAAATTAATCGAAGGCAAATACCAGACTGAGATTCACGGAAAGAATGCTCAGGAAGTGCAGTCCATCCGCAAAGGAGGCAGCTTGCAGAATCCTGGTTCGGCATGAACTTAAATATTGCTCGTTAGTCTGAGATTTGTGCCAGATAGTGTAATATTAACGTTACGAAAGCGTATGCCTTCATAGAAGTCAACCAATTTATCGCATCCTCCTACGTGCATTGCGCAAAATACCATGAGGATAGAATAAGAGATATTTGAGACCATATGGAGGCTTACCCTCAATCATTCTGTCTAGTGGCTAGCATTTCTGCCTCTGGAGCACAGGGTCCCGGGTTCGATTCCCGGCAGGGTTGGGGACTTTATCTGACAGGAGACTGGGTGTTTGTGTTGTCCTCATCATTTCATCTTCGTCATTCGTGACAGTGGCTAGATTGGGTTGCGTAAAAGTTGGACAGTGTAAAAATTGGCACTTTGTATTCGCGCTGATGACCGCACAGGTGAGCGCCCCACTAACCAAATATCATCATCATCAATCATTCTTCCCGCGAAACATTCGCGACTGGATCTGGAAAGGGTGCAAGTGACTTTGGTATATAAAGTACCCTCCGCCACGCATAAGAAGATGGCTTACGGAGTATAAATGTAAATGCAGCTATAATGTTTCTTGAATATCTCCACGAAGAAGCAATTAATTCTCTAGGCTGGTTTATGACTTGGCCAAAATATGAAGCCGCTATTTCTCGATTGTTAGAGGATGACACTGGTAGCCATTCACAGTACGTGATCCGTTAACCAGAGGTGTCATTAATGCTGTGTAGGTAGTCTGACATTACTGTATGTGCAAATGAATAGGCACCATGTAATAATTTTCTGCCATATGGATTTCATGTCAGATTACTTGAAGCATCTTTAGCGGCGAAGAGTGTTAATCCTGCACTACATGATCACTGCACGTGAATCTGGTGTTTAATATCTAGCGCTATTTGCACTCGTCAGCACAAGAATTTAACGGCATTTAGACTTCTCCACTACGTTAATGTATATACAAAAGTGAACATTATGCCCAGACTGGCCTCTGCAATGCAACGTCTACAAGCTACACCAAGAATGCATCGGTTTATTCCGACAATGTGACAGAATTTTCTGTTGCAACGACAAAAAAATCTGAAGCCAGTCCTGAAGACTTTGTGTTTATTAGTCATGACGCGTTTCTGAGACTTAGGTTTATCTTTTTGGGACGATCTTAGATTTTAGCCAGTCAGCATATCCCCAGTGACTGAACGTTTTGTATTTCACCCTGAGGAGCAAATACGACCTTGCTATCTGAGATCTTACACGAAATAGGTTCCCTATCCGACAACTAATCTGTTTAAATCAACTGACAGAACGATGTTCCGTGTTTGAGTCCAAAAGCACTATTAATTGCTAGTGTCTTTTTATTATTTTTTTAAAGTTATACGTATATTTGCTAGTTTGATACACATTGCATCTATTTCTCTACCTGTTTTTCAACCTTCATTCACTTAAACATTATAGTACATTTGACGCACTCATCTGTGCAATAAGTCATTCACCATCCTTGTCAGTGATTGGAAAAGAACTGGAAATTAATCCGAATAGGGCCTTTACGAAAATATTTCTCTGATACTATTACTCTACAACGTTCACCCGACCTAGGTAGCGCAGTGTTGAGGGTAACAGGACTAGTGTTCGGAGAGAGCGGGATTTTGCCCCAGCTGATTGGGTTACAACAGTGTACCTAAACCACTTCCAGCGAATGCTATACTGGTTCCTTCAAGGTGGCCACGGCCTGTGCTTTCACCTACATTTTCCGAAGGAAAGAAATACGAGTGAGGAATGGGGGTATGTCAGAGTATATCATGGGAATGGGGAACGGATGTATGTCAGAGAATATCATCAACGTAGCGGTCGGTACACGTGCAGCACAAGCGCAGAAGAACAAGGATCGGATGGGAAGACCATCGCAGGGTGTAGTTGAAGAAACGACTCTGACAATCACCTGAAGAAATGTAGAAAACCTCCGAAAACAATGACAGCTGGGCAGCAATATGAGACCCATTGTACTTGAGTTAACCACCGCGTATCAATAATTGCTCGACTTCCCTCGGACACCTTGTCCAGTTGAAATACTGCCGCGTCCCTAATAACTTGCGACAACGAACCGTTGTCTCCTGATGTGCAAAGCTTACACACTGAAGTGTAACCACAATTTGCCTTAATTACTTAGATTTATCGCAGACTGACCACTTGGACCTATGAGACACTGAAATTAGGTCACGGAAAAATCCACAGAATAACCAGATCTTGTTAAACGATAAAAGCCCACATAAAAAACTTTGTTCCAATTCGATAAGAAAACAGTATTACCTACTATTCCATACAGTCCAATGAATTACATTCCTGTAACGTAACTGAGGTCCTATAGCCTTGCGATAAGGAATTGAAGCACTTCGCTAGGAGAAAAACCTTCAGCTTGGATTTGAAAACCTGCTCTCTGTCAGTAACAAGGGTGAAAGCGTTTGAGTCTCGGTCCAGCATACAGTTCTAACCTTCCAGTAAGTTTCGTATTGTCGGCCGGAGTGGCCGTAGGGTTCTAGGCGCTACAGTCTGGAACCGAGCGACCGCTACGGTCGCAGGTTCGAATTCTGCCTCGGGCATGGATGTGTGTGATGTCCTTAGGTTAGTTAGGTTTAATTAGTTCCAAGTTCTAGGCGACTGATGACCTCAGGTCGCATAGTGCTCAGAGCCATTTTTTGAACCAAGTTTCGTATTAATAATGTTTGTTGCAGAATGCTACACTATTTTTTGAACAGTAGTCGAGGATCTGAGGAGATATTTTCAACGTAAAAAGAGGATTCTTCCGTCTTGTATTCAATGAATGAATGTTGCTATTCCCTTCAAACAACTTCTAATTTCAAGCAGAATTCCCAAAAACTGGTACACACCCTACAATGCAAGTCTAAAAACGCCGTCTTCTTTAAACAAAGACTTGCACGGGCTTCACTAATTAAAACCACTCGGTAGATCGCCTTTTAGTTGAAAATCTTCAATGTGTGCCCCAAAATATCATACATGTCATCAAGGAATTAAAGAATACAACGTAAATAATTTCCAGTGTTTCACCAGTACTGACTGTCGACAATATTCTACGTGAAGGTATCAACATTCAGCATGTCGTAAACCATCCATGAGAACTTGCCCTCTGTCGTCAGGCCCAGATATCTCTTGTTACCTGCTAAGTTAATCCTATCATCATTTTTAAAAAAAAGCTGAATGCCAGCACGAAAATAAGTGTGTGCAGTAATGTGGATATAAAGTGTTTTGTTGTACATAAGAATCAGCCCGCTAGTTGTGAACCAAGAAGTACTTCTCTCGACACCATTTTTTACGCAGTATGTTATGCGGATGAAGATTCACATTAACTTCAACTGCAGTTACCTGTCACAACTGAATGCAGATCATTGATGTGAATCAGGAAAGGAAATAGTATTTTATGAAATCTCTTGAGAAACACTTTGCGTTAAATTAATCTAGTCACTTCGAGAATGCCACATTCTGCTTCTCATTGCATGAAATTCACTGCCCATAAACGTACAACGTCTTATTTCGTTGTAAAATACACTGTGGTCCCTCTGTGGAAAGTCTTTGTGAAATAAAAAAATACACAATAGTTACAGTTTTTTGGTTTGACTGTTTGATTTGGGGGAGGGGACCAAACAGCGAGGTCATCGGTCCCATCAGATTAGGGAAGGATGGGGAAGGAAGTCGGCCGTGCCCTTCCAAAGGAACCATCCCGGCATTTTCCCGAAGCTATTTAGGGAGACTACAGTTTTTTGATCAAGGTCTTGAACAGTTCCTTGCATGAATAAATATACTCCTTGGCCAACTGAAGATTCATCTTTTGTGTATTGTCGCTGTGAATTGCTGGTGTTGCACCAGTTTTTGGCAACGAAACTTGCTGCCATCTTCAGGTAACTTATACAGACGGCATCACGTCCCGTTGCCGAAAATTCTTGCAGAACCAACGATTAACCCTGGTAGAACGTCCGAGAAAAAAATGAAATTACATATTCGCCGAGAAAATTATCTGAGCGTATATGAAGAACAATTACTAGTACAAAGCTGCAAACCAGTCAATAGACTGTGTGCACGGAAATAATTTCAAATCAACATCGTACCATCTGGATTTACATTTTACGTGATTTTCCTAAATCGTTTAAGTCGACACTGAGGGGATCGTTTGAAAAGGATACGGTCTTTCTCCTTCCTCATCTTTTTCAAAACCGAGCTTCTAAGGCGTCTCTCAAGAACTCTCCGTTGACGGGCCGTTAGACTCTAATATTGTTTTCTTTTCTTTCTTGTGTAGGTTTCTCACTATTGAATGTTTAAGTTCACCTGGGAAAAGAACTGTCTAGAAAGATGTGTTACACTAGTCACTAACTACACCGGTAATGCAGAGAGCACAAATCTTCACGGTGATCTCTATCTAATCATAATCATTTAAATTTCCCACACTTCAGAGACGTAATAATTGGCTCATTTTGTCTGGTGTCAGTCTCATGTACCTCCCTCACTTCTATCTCTATTAGAGTTGCGAACAGCAAAAATCTGTGTGATTTCCTTTCGTTGTTCAAGATGTCTGGACTCATTTTACTCGCAGCAGACAAGAAATCGTAACTAAAGCAGAGGCGTACTCATTCCTGTTAGGCAGGCAGGCAAGCTGAAGCACGTTATCATCAGAACGCGCAGTCTGCTTTACTCACATCCAAACTAAGCTACGCTTAACCCAAGCAGCCCACAGGAGTCTTGCTTGTCTGCTCGTCATCCCTCTGTGCTACGCTACGTAGCAGTTCATTCTGTTCGCTTTCATTGTAGTGTTTGTTGTAAGACTCGGACGTCGACGAAAAACCTTTCTTTACCCGAGTATGACAAGACGGAGCTCAATGAAATATGTATTTATTTTAGGTGATTGCAGGCCAGAAAATGATGGATTTTATTCTTCATTTGTTCCTTTCCGAGTATTTCGGCGTCATTTATTTCGATATGAATGGTTTTCTCTTTCAACTTCACCCTCTTTCGACTAGTACTGACTATTCTCATTCCGGATCATCGTCAGGTCGCCTCTAATACATGTTTTAGGTGGTAAGCAGGACAATTTCAAAAATTCGAGATCCCTTGTAGTAAGAACCTGAAGATGTCTACTACACCGCAACACCAACTAAAGTAAGGTTTTGGTAGTCTAATTACTGTAACTTTAGCGTGTTGCAGAAAAATCTGACCTCAGTTATAACAATTTTAATTACTTTTTTCAGGATTTGTATTGAAGCTTTGTTGAATTCATTCTAAGTGGCCAAAACAGTTCATTCCAAATTCTCCAAATGCATTTTAGCAAACACGAAGTTCGCTTCTCATATTATGTTATCTAAAAAGTATATGCCTGAAGAAGCTTTTCTTTCATACAAAGCCTTCTTCGCACTTCCTTGCATACCACCGGAATGTGGTTTCTAATATCCACTGAGCCATATTTTGACCTATTTAAATGAATGTTTGTCCTACGTTTAGGAAGCCTACATACTGCTACATAACCAAAAGCCTTGCCGTAGTGATAACAGCGGTTCCCGTCAGCTCACCGAAGTTAATCGCTGTCGGGCTGGGCTAACACTTGGATGGGTGACCATCCGGTCTGCCGAGCGCTGTTTGCAGCTAGGGTGCACTCAGCCCTTGTGAGGCAAACTGAGGACCTACTTGATTGAGAAGTAGCGGCTCCGGTCTCGTAAACTGACATACGGCTGGTAGAGCGGTGTGCTGACCACATGCCCTTCCATATCCGCATCCAGTAACGTCTCTGGGCTGAGAATGACACGGCGGCCAGTCGGTACGGTTAGGCTTTCCAAGGTCTGTTCGGACGGAGTCAAATATACTGCTAAATGGCATCAAGTCCTTAGCACATATGGCCACACACCTGTCAGACACTATGTGTCCGCCGGCCGAAGTGGCCGAGGGGTTCTAGGCGCTAAAGTGTGGAACCGCGCGTCCGCTGCGGTCCCAGGTTCGAATCCTGCCTCAGAGCCATTTGAACCATCAAATGGTCAAATGGCTCTAAGCACTATGGGACTTAACATCTGAGCTCATCAGTCCCCTAGACTTAGAACTACTTAAAAATAACTAACCTAAGGACATCACACACATCCATGCCCGAGGCACGATTCGTACCTGCGACCGCAGCAGCAGTGCGGTTCCGGACTGAAGCGCCTAGAACCGCTCGGCTACAGCGGCCGGCCAAGTTTGGTTTGCTCATTTAGCTGCTCCTACCGTTACGATGGTTGAGCTGCAGTGAAACTACTATGCAAACATGTACTGACGAGCCAAAACACTATGACCACCTCCTTAACAGCTTTTTAGGCCCCCTTTGTAACGCCATTACCACCGATTCTGCGTTTGATCGATTCTACAATTCGTTGGTAGATTTGTGGTGCTATGTGGTACCAGGCGTCTACGTGCAAGTCATGTAATCCCCATAAATAAATGGCTGCTGATTTGTGTACGCAGTAATGGCGCCCGATAGCGACCCAAATGGGAACCATCGGATTCACATCCGGCGAATTTGGTGGTCAAGACATTAACGAGATTTCACTATCATGCTCGTCGTACCATTGTAGCACGATTCTGGCTTCGAGACAGACACTTATGTTTCTGAAAGATGACTTCGCCGCCAGGAAAGACATCAAGCATCAAGGGATGCAGATGGTCCGCAGCTGACCTGGTGTCTTCAATTACTACCACAGGTCCCATGCAAGCGCAGGAGGATGTTTCCCACAGCATAATGATGGTCCCACCAGCCTACGTCCACTTCCCGAGCAGCCGTTTGCTTGGATTGTGGTATCGACAACTACGATGCCACGGCGTAGTTAAAAGTTCTTAGGTTGGCACTACGACACCGACATCGACGACAGCGCCCTCTAGCCGGCGCTGTGCAGCTCTACGAGCGCCGCTCCAGATTCTGCCCGTTTGATGCCGAGCAGACAACCAACCAACATTGTTTCATTTTCATAGTGGGCGAGCCACTACAGATTTTGCCTGTGTAACTTTCTGTGAGCTTTGATACAGCCGGCTTCGCACCTACGTGCTCTTCAGTGCGTAGTTAGGTATTCACGTTATTATGTATTCAAGTTATTATTGTTGTGAGATAGTAAAACCACCTTTAGCTTAAAAGCTGTAACGAGAGATTTTTACCTCACTTGCTCCTACTCGCTTCCTACATTCGGCCGACCCTTCAGTTTACAGGAGCAGACCCGCGCGCCGCCTTCCATGCGGGATACAGAATGGATGACGGCATTTCTGGAAACGACCATCGACCTGGTGTAGCATAAAGGTGATTCATTCGACGAGCCGACACATTTACTGTGATACACGGCCCAAACTAAGCACCCTACAATCATAACTGACGTTGTCGTTAGGCCAACATATGAACAAGCAAGAGTCGTCTGTTGCAGAGCGCCTTGTTCAACAGTGTGCGCTGAATGGTGTGCCCTGAAACACGTCCACCGGCATTAGGCTCTTTCGCTAGAGGTACCACAAATCGCCATCTATCCTACTTTACAGAGCGGACAAGCCTCCAAGCCCCACGTCCTGTGAAGAATCGTAGACTTCCAACCACTTAGCGCCTAGTGGTAGTTTCACTGCCCTTCTACCACTTTCCGTAGATGCTCACGACAATAACACGTGAACACTCGACCAGCTTCATCGGTTTGGAGAGACTCGTTCATAGGCTCTGCGTAATAATAATCTTCCCTTTGTCAAAATCGATTATCTCAGACGATTTCTCCAGTTGCAGTGTATATCCTCGCTAGGGTAGTCCCTCATACATCTTTGGTCGGCTTCCATTCTTTTCTTACTGCGTCACGTGCCTGATACGCCATCAGGGGGCATCCAGCTTCTCAGTGCCCAGTGGTCATAAAGTTTTGGCATAGCAGTGTATATCTGGTTGTTTGCAATCACGTAGCGCAACCTATTGTCAGATGTAGCACGCTGAACGGGTTGTAATAACAACGACTCTGTACTATTGTACGTATAAATAATTCTTTTCATCTGATTTTACGATAAACTTGTGTAATTGGTGTTCTGATTTCATTTCTTTTTGTTTCATGCTATTATGTTAAGAAAACTGTAAATAAGTTTCAATGTGAATATTAATGTTTATGTCAAATGCCAAGTAATATTGTAATAGAATTGAAATGTGACAAACGTTGAAACTGTTGTAAGATGTTTAAAATTGTAACTGTGCGTCTGGTCCATACGTAGGCAATGTGTTAGGATATGTAGAATGCAAAACCTTGGGTGAATACCCGGTCTGTCAGGGATCGGTAAAAGGTGGATAGCAGGAGAGCGCGGGAAAATGCGCGCGGGCACTGCACGGCACAACGAGCAAAGTAGTAGTTGGAGTTTAGCACTGGTTTGAGCAACACCTTCTGGAGCATGGAGGCTCTCCTGGAAGACATAGCTTCACTGAGCCTCGGGTATGCCGTTCCAACGCCCACACAGCATGGCAAAATTCCATAGGCACTAAATGGAAACGTATTGCTACGCTAAGAAGAATTAAAGTGCCGATACGTCAAATGCCATAGCTATGGTTGTATGTGTGCTCTGTGCCTCGCCATTTTGCCGCCCGCCAACCGCCGCATCGATACTAGCAGATTGAAACTTTTAGTATTGTATTCGTATGGATCAGAGAGTGAACTGTGTTGGTTTGGTGCAATAATAACCTAAATTTTACCAGGACTTTTCCATCATTTAATTATCCTCACAGCTAACCTAGACAGGGTCCTTTCCAAACGTTGTGCAATCCGAGTGTCCCGAAATGAAAATTAAAAATTGTGTTAATAATAATTGTTTGCAGAACTAGCTATATTAGAATGTTGTTTAAAGAAATGTTTTGTTAATGAACCAGTAAATGAATAGCGAAGGTCTAACGAAGTCGAAAGATAACTTTAGTATTGATATAGTAATGAAGTTTATTATTTCGAGGCAGATTTAAAGGCATTTAAATGAGCAGTAAATAAGATGAAAAGAGTAGTAACTTATATACTGGAAAGCTTGAATGAATAATAAATTCAGTAATCATTTTTTTAATACAGCGATCATAACAGTTTCAGGGTCCCCCCCTCATTCATTGGAATTCTGAAGTGTTCTAAATTCGTTTGACCAGCAAAAGTTAAAGTCAATATAAAAGTTAAAATTTATCAGTGTTTTATCTTTATCAAAATTGACATTTTGTGTGTGGCGTGAAAGTACAATTTCTAGGGTAACCTATGCCCGATTTTAATCAGGTTAATAGACAGTATAAAGTTTTGTAGTAAACATTATAGTGTAGTGTTATGTATTCATGATTTTCCATATCAGTACAAAACGTGAAACTATCAGTTCAATAAATTTTCTGGTGCTAAAATTCTACTGTATTATGCAGTGTTACAACTTGTTGGTTTGCATGAATACATACCAACTTGTACAGGGAAGAAACTCAGTTAATGCCTAATTAGGCTGGCGACTGTATTATTGTCACATTGGTAGCATCTTCTGGTTTGAAACTTTCTGGCAGATTAAAACTGTGTGCCCGACCGAGACTCGAACTCGGGACCTTTGTCTTTCGCGGGCAAGTGCTCTACCCTTGCCCGCGAAAGGCAAAGGTCCCGAGTTCGAGTCTCGGTCGGGCACACAGTTTTAATCTGCCAGGAAGTTTCATATCAGCGCACACTCCGCTGCAGAGTGTGAAACGTCCTCTTTTTAAAAATTATACAGGACTGTGCTTAAACTGACACACAATATTTTTAGCGCAACGCAATCTGACTTTCAAAAATCCCTACAAAAAAAATGGCCCTGACTAACATTAACCTATGCGTTTCACAAATCGCTTACCTCACAAAATCTTGGTTACTCGAACTACTGCAATACAGCAAGCGCCACTACTGCCAGCTAAATAAAAGATTCAAACTATGGAAGGCACTAACTACTGATAGGGATCTGTTCATGACAAATTTCAAAACTCCGCCATCTCTCTCCCCACATCCACCGCTGCTGGCGGCTCACCTCCAACTGCGCAACGCTACGCGCTGTTCACATCCAGCTGCTGCTGGCCAACACTACAATGGCAGACAACAATGCAAACTAGCTACAGACTTCACACAGCACAGCCAGTGATTTTTATACAGACCGCTACGTAACGTTGCCAATAAGAAAACATAAACAGCCTACTTACAAGTGAAAATCTCATTCTGGAATCTTCTGGTTTGCTTTTGATCCATCCTGACGAGTGATCGCATTTCGAACTTACTTGACGTATCATTGTTATTACAGAGTGGATGTAAGACTGATTTGCCACCATTCAGGTACACGCGGTCGATATCTATGCGAAAATCCTTTCTCATAGGGTGAATCCCGCTTACTTACCATAGCACAGGCTTTAACGAGTACTGTGTCAGAGATTACAGGGTCCCGTGAGCTGGGAGGCTTGCGGAAAACCAAGTCGGCTTACTTTGATGTCTGTGCTTTATTACTCATGTCCTGTGTCTCCGTTGCGGCAGATTGAGTTGCTTTAATGGTTGCGGCGGAGATACGGACATACAGGCTCGAAGGAGAATTAGTGCACCTCTAAACTCAAGACGGCAATATGAAAGCACGTGTGATTGTGTAAGAGCTTCGCGGATACGCGGTTGGCGCACCGGTCCCTGATACTGACTCAGCCTGTTGGTTCCAGCTCCAGCGCGAGTCATTCTGTGGTTTCCGTGGGCTGACTAATCGCTGCGCAGAGCACGACCTTCGCTATCCGCTTGAGTTTAATGTCCGTCCGCGGCGGCGTCAACAACTCGTAGAGGCATGCAGGTGAGAAATATTTCATGTTTGCTTGGAAACGTTGGGGCAATACTCCCACTTTCCCTTATGTGATCATTAGAGTCTTGTTAATCGCGCTGAAATGCTACCACATCAGCTGATACGTCCGCATTGTTTTTGCCTTCCATTTGGTTACAAAATCGTATCAAAGATGTGAAATAACGAATTTCCACATTCAGTCTAGAACTGTCAGCCTCATATAACAATAGACAGCACTAATTTTAGTATCTTCCATCCCACTGCACTTTCGCCCCCGGCTCTGACCTGTGTATCCTCTACACCAAGACCGGCCACGGTGTTCCAAACAGCCTGCCTTGGCTTTGTTCTGTCCGTCTCGGAAGTCCCCGCTGCAGAGCGTCAGTTCATTTGGTATTGCTGTGTGGCTTTTTACGGTCGGAACAACTCTTTTCAGTTCGGCAAAATTGTGGTGTCAGCGCCGTTTAACTTTCGCTACTCGTTCATGGTATGAACGTCATTCACAGGTCCAGCTGGTATCTGCACAAAAAGAGCCAGTCAAGCGCTCAATCGTTTCAAGCCTTTAAAAATAAATGGGAATGAGAAAAGAGACATATGAGAATTGTCAGTATTTATTGTGCAGTCACATAATCGACAGGTACCGCAAATCTGCTATGAAATGAACTACAATACCATGCAGAACACGCAATAAGAATTTAGAGATTTAGTTGCCAACTGCCGCGCGGGATTAGCCGAGCAGTCTAAGGCGCTGCAGTCATGGACTGTGCGGCTGGTCCCGGCGGAGGTTAGGATAATTTAGGTTAAGTAGTGTGTAAGCTTAGGGACTGATGACCTTAGCAGTTAAGTCCCATAAGATTTCACACACATTTGAACATTTTAAGTTGACACCTAAAGTGCCAAAACGTACAACGGTCATCAGATGACGTTCATTGTTCTGTACATCAAGAAGCACTTTGTGCTAGATTTGCAGACATGGAACACTTGAAGAAATTGGTGGTAGGAACAGTAAAATTTCTGAAGTTGCACGCATTATTCCACTGTCACTTGCATTCGTTTTCGATGGAACTAAACGAACAGTATTAAGATTTTATAATTTACTGCAAAGTGCGTTGGTTTAGTCAAGGGGAATACCTTGAACGAGTTTTCGGGTTAAAACAAGGTTGATGTTGAATTTATAAAGGAAAAAGGCGTGGAGGAACGAAAATTAAAACGTCCGGAATGGACTGTAGACCTTGCATTTTAAGTAGACTGAAATGCAGTAAGACCCTGCAAGGTGGGAAACAAGTTATCTCTGATCTGATCGGGCTGGATTTAAAAAGAAAATCTCGTTGTAGGAGGGACAAATTTTGACAAACACAGTCTAATTCCCTAAGCACTTTGGCGTTAAGGAAAACATGAGGTTTGAAGAATTCATTGTGGCCCTGAAAGAATTGCGGGAATAGTTTTCTAAACGTGTTGGCAACACTGCCAATCTCACATCTGTTTCAGAGCCATTTTAGAGATCTTTTGCCTTGTCAGTTTCAAGCGACCCTGTGCCTGTGCCAATGTAACTAAATGATCTGCAATGTATTTCCTGTTTTAAATACAAATCCGTTTAGGTTAATACTGTCCAGGGCGTCTACATTGGTTTCCTCGTGTTGAATTTCCGCGTCTTCATGATGAGGCTGCAATAGTGCTGTACTATTTCGATCAACATAAGAGTGCGAAATACCTATCTTCGATTATGAAACTAAATGAGTCATGATTATGTGGTAGACGGAGTGCGAAAATCATTAAAAACCACTGTGTCTGTCCACATGCCGACAGTTTGTACTAGATAAAAGTTATATTATGACCTCAGTGCGCAAAAATAATTAAATAACATTGAAAATTTGTTACATTTGGATCTACAATGAGGTGAAAAACGTCATGAGATACCTTTCAATATAGTGTCGGATCATCTTTTACCCGGCGTAGAGCAGCAGCACCACGTGGCGTGGACCCCGCAAGTCGTTGAAAGTTCCCTGCAGAAATATTGAGCCATACTGCCTCAATAGCCGTCCATAACTGCGAATATGCTGCCTGTGCACGATTTTGTACATGAAGTGATCTCTCGATTATGACCCATAAATATTCAATGTGATTCATGTCGAGTGATCTGGGTGGCAAAATCATGCTACTCGTGTCGTCCAGAATGTTCTTCAAAACAATCACGGACAACTGTGGCCCGCCGGCGGGAGTGGCCGAGCGGTTTAGGCGCTACAGTCTGGAACCGCGCGACCGCTACGGTCGCAGGTTCGAATCCTGCCTCGGGCATGGATGTGTGTGATGTCCTTAGGTTAGTTAGGTTTAAGTAGTTCTAAGTTCTAGGGGAGTGATGACCTGAGAAGTTAAGTCCCATAGTGCTCAGAGCCATTTGAACCATTTGAATTGTGGCCCGATGACATGGTTCGTTATCTTCAACAAATATTCCATTGTTGTTTTGGAACATGAAGACCATGAATGGCTGCAAATGGTCTCCAGGTAGCCGAAAGTATCCGTGGACCCAACCCATTCCATGTAAACACAGCCCAAATCATTATGGAATCACCACCAGTTTACATACCGCCTTGTTGACAACCTGGTCTATGACTTTGTGGGGTATGTGTCACACTAGAACCCTACCATCAGCTGTTACCAACCGAAATCGAGACTCATCTGACCAAGCCACGGTTTTCCAGTCGTCTAGGACCCAACCGATATGCTCACGAGCCCAGGAGATGCGTTGCGGTCGATGTCGTACTGTTAGCAGAGGCACTCGCGTCGGTCGTCTGCTGCCATCGCCCATTAACGCCAGATTTCACCTCATTTTCGTAACGATTCCGTTCATCGTACGTCCCACATTGACTTCTACGGTTATGTGACTGCTATACTTCTTCCTGGGGAAAACTGAGGAGCTGTAGCTAAATTCGAACCACAACTAATGATTTAACTTTAGATGTTGTAATATGCAGTATGGCACCGAAATAGATACGAATCATATTGCTGATTTTTCGTCTAAATGTTTGGCAGTTGAAAGAATGACAATTTCAATCTGACAGATGGGAGTAACGCTTATTTTCACACTCTGAAATTTAATAAATTTCCAAGACCCCTACTACATTCCGTTCGAAAAAAGCATCACTCCATGAATGATTCTACCACACTTGAAACTAAGATACTTTTTATTTTTTAGATGTTTATTGAAAAACATCTCGGTAGCCGAGGTCGGTTACTTGTGACAGCTGTGGCTTCACCTGAAATCAGGTAGTTCGAATCCTACTGGATGAAAATTCTTCATTGATAATGTTTAGCCAGTGTGGTAGGAGAGCTAGTTTCGTACAGTACTTGATTATCAGACTCTGTTACAATGTTCCGGATCTCTCCAAACCACTCCGCAGTACATTCGAGGGCAAGAGAAACTGCTGATGGAGATTTGCAGAAGATGCGGTTGTATATAACAAAGTACCAACGCCAAAAGACAGTATCGATTTGCAGAATGACCTTC
Organism: Schistocerca piceifrons; assembly: GCF_021461385.2. Lineage (NCBI taxonomy): Eukaryota > Metazoa > Arthropoda > Insecta > Orthoptera > Acrididae > Schistocerca > Schistocerca piceifrons. The sequence continues at coordinate 388,323,688 of NC_060139.1, read as the reverse complement.
AGAGAACTAATGAATGGTGCAGTCTCTGGCAGTTGACCCTGAACGTAAATAAGTGTAAAATACAGGGTGATTCAAAAAGAATACCACAACTTTAGGAATTTAAAACTCTGCAACGACAAAAGGCAGAGCTAAGCACTATCTGTCGGCGAATTAATGGAGCTATAAAGTTTCATTTAGTTGTACATTTGTTCGCTTGAGGCGCTGTTGACTAGGCGTCAGCGTCAGTTGACGCTAAGATGGCGACCGCTCAACAGAAAGCTTTTTGTGTTATCGAGTACGGCAAAAGTGAATCGACGACAGTTGTTCAGCGTGCATTTCGAACGAAGTATGGTGTTAAACCTCCTGATAGTTGATGTATTAAACGTTGGTATAAACAGTTTACAGAGAATGGGTGTTTGTGCAAAGGGAAACGTGCTGGACGGCCGAGAACGAGTGATGAAAATGTAGCACGCATCCAGCAAGCATTTGTTCGCAGCCCAGGAAAATCGACTCGCAGAGCTAGCAGAGAGCTGCAAATTCCACAATCAACTGTATGGAGCGCCACCACATTGGCACTTATCTGTCCGTAACTACCTGAACGTCAACTACCCGAGGCGATAGATCGGCCGCCAGGCAGCCCGTGACAGAGCACTTCATCACTGGCCTCCAAGAAGCCCTGATCTTACCCCCTGCGATTTTTTCTTATGGGGGTATGTTAAGGATATGGTGTTTCGGCCACCTCTCCCAGCCACCATTGATGATTTGAAACGAGAAATAACAGCAGCTATCCAAACTGTTACGCCTGATATGTTACAGAGTGTGTGGAACGAGTTGGAGTATCGGGTTGATATTGCTCGAGTGTCTGGAGGGGGCCATATTGAACATCTCTGAACTTGTTTTTGAGTGAAAAAAAAACCTTTTTCAAATACTCTTTGTAATGATGTATAACAGAAGGTTATATTATGTTTCTTTCATTAAATACACATTTTTAAAGTTGTGGTATTCTTTTTGAATCACCCTGTATTATGCATGTGTGGGAAAAGGAATCCGCTACTGCGCAACTACACTGCTGGAAAATATATCTAGCGTAAAATTTCAAGGAGTAACCATCCAGAGCGACCTTAAGTGGAATGACCACGTAAAACAGATACGCATCGCAGGGAAAGCTGGTGCCAGACTGACGTTCATAGGAAGAATCCAAAGGAAATGTGACTCATCCACGAAAGAAGCGGCTTGCAAAACGCTTGCTCGACTGATTCTTGAGTATTGTTCATTAATATGGGGCGCTTACCGGGTAGGACTGATGGAAGATATATAGAAGATCCAACAAAAAGCGGCGCAATTCGTCACGTGATCGTTCAATAGGCGCGAGAGTGCTACAGAGATGCTCAACAGACTGCAGAGGCATTGTGCATCACGGAAAGGTTTTCCAATGAAATTTCGAGAGAGTACTTTCCGGGTAGAGTCGGGCACCATATTACTTCCTCGCACATGTATCTCAGGAAATGACCACGACGAAAAAATTCGAGAAACTAGAGTTAGTATAAAGGCTTACCGACAATCGTTCTTCCCAGTCGCTATTTCCGATTAGAACAGGGAACGAGGAATCAGTTAGTGATACCAGAAGTGCGCTCTGCCACACGCCGTCAGGTGGGTTGCTGAATATTGATGCTGTACGTGATATGATACTAAACCATATCCATGTATGTCTCACGAACAATTCTGAACGTGGGTCACAATTTCAGAACTGTACTCATTTTTTTCTTAATAAACTAATCGTCTTTCTAATGTTTAGTACTTAAACGGGCATTTATTATCTTCTACATCTAATGCTCTTTTCCATTACCCTCATTCTCAGTTCCAGAATAACTAATGAAATGTCCCCCCCCCCCCCGCCCCTCACCCCACATTGCTCTTTCATGTGGCAAGAACTTTTCGTACAGTTCTTTCTTAAAATGATCTGCAGGTTTGCTCTTTACTTCGTGCGTTACTTGCCCCCTTAATTTACAAAATGTTTGTCTCCTATTTTTCAGTATCTTTCGTCTTATTCCTCTGGGACCTTCTCTTTCATACAATGTCATCTAGCAGTCGCACACTTTTAACAACTTCAGTTTTCTATGTGAGAAGTATGTGTAACTTTCTTTTGTCGAAGGATGCTTCTTTCCGCTTTGTCGGTCGGTTTCTTCGATATTGCTTCGATCATCTTGCATAATAGTACTTACAAGAGACGAAAACTGTTTTATCAATAACGTTACATTGGTAGTTACCCTCATTTGTATGTTTATGTGGCCGTTATTTGCCTTCACTGATCTTCATCTTTTGCGTCTGTTTTGTTTATGGTTAAACCTAACGCAGTTTCTGGAGTGCTGTGCTTGGTCTCAGCAGTATTACGATGTCTCGACGCGCAAGTCGCCAAAGTGGCGTCAAATCGAAAGACTTGCACTCGGCGAACGGTCTACCCGACGGGAGGCCCTAGTCACATGACATTACGTCATCTGCAAACCTTAACTGAAGGGCTGTCATGCTAATGGGGCTAAGTATCAGAATGTATTTTCTGGATTATTCGCAATAAACTTAATAAAAATAGAGTGAATACGAATATAAATATGCACTAACTCCACATTAAGACTTGCTCATTGACTTTAGGAAAGCAAATTATCATTTGGCATAATCCAAAAATAAGAACTTTTTAAATAAATTTGAACAGAAATGTTAAACGGGAAAAGTCTATAAATAAGTTTTGTAATATTTCTACCTCTGGTAAAATTTTACTCTTCTTTCTTGTCGCAATTCTTGTGGACCTTAGGTAGATATTCCACAAAAATTCTGAGTTCTCTTTTCTTTTCTGAAGACAGTCCTTTTGCACCAGTGATCTCGTTGAATGTGATCGTTTTGAAATCTTCACTTCGCCATCTTTTTTTCAACACTCTTATCATTTAAAATGGCTCTGAGCACTTTGGGACTTAACATCTGAGGTCATTAGTACCCTAGAACTTAGAACTACTTAAACCTAAATAATCTAAGGACATCACACACATCCATGCCCGAGGCAGGATTCGAACCTGCGACCGTAGCAGTCGCGCGGTTCCGGACTGAAGCGCCTAGAACCGCTGTCCATCTTATCATTTCCCATCTCTCTGTTTCACCAAATATCTTATTTTTTATCTGGATTAACCCAGGCGTGCTGATTTTAATCCTTGAAGTAGAACTTATATATTACGTGATCAACAGCATCCGGACACCCCCGCCTAATGCCAGGTGCTCCATATCAGCGACCCCAGTAGTCATTAGACATCCTGAGAGAGCGGAATGGGGCACACCGCGGAACTCACGGACTTCGAACGTGGTCAGGCGATTGGGAGTCACTTCTGTCATACGTCTGTACACGAGATTCCCACACTCCTAAACATCCCTAGGTCCATTGTTTCCGATGTGATAGTGAAGTTGAAACGTGAAGGGACACGTACAGCACAAAAGCGTACAGACCGACCTCGGCTGTTGTCTGATAGAGACCACCGACCGTTGAAGAGGGTCGTAATGTGAAATAGGCACACATCTATCCATACCATCACTCAGGAACTCCAAACTGCGGGTATTATGACAGTTAGGCGGGAGGTCAGAAAACTTGGATTTCATGGTCGAACTGCTGCTCGTAAGCCACACATCACGCCGGTAAATGCCAAACGACGCCTCTCTTGGTGTAAGGAGCGTAAACATTGGACGACTGAACAGTGGAAAAACGTTGTGTGGAGTGACGAATGACGGCACACAATGTGGCGATCCGATGGCAAGGTGTAGTTATGGCGAATGTCCGGTGAACGTCATCTGCTAGCGTGTGTAGTGCCAACAGTAAAATTCGGAGGCGGTGGTGTTATGTTGTGGTCTTGTTTTTCATGGAGGGGACTTGCTCCCATTGTTGTTTGCACTATCACAGCACCGGCCTACATTGATGTTTTAAGCACCTTCTTGCTTCCCAGTGTTGAAGAGAAATTCGGGGATGGCGATTGCATCTTTCAACACGATGGTGAACCTGTTCATAATGTACGGCCTGTGGCGGAGTGGTTACACGACAATAGCATCCCTGCATGGACTGGCCTGCACAGAGTCCTGACCTGAATCCTATAGAACACCTTTGAGATGTTTTGGAACGCCGACTTCGTGCCAGGCCTCACCGACCGACATCGATACATTTCCTCAGTGCAGCACTCCGTGAAGAATGGGCTGCCAATTCCCAAGAAACCTTCCAGCACCTGATTGAACGTATGGCTGTGAGAGTGGAAGCTGTCATCAAGGCTAAGGATCGGCCAACACCATATTGAATCCCAGCCTTGTCGATGGAGGGCGCCACGAACTTATAAGTAATTTTCAGCCAGGTGTCCGGATACTTTTGATCCCATAGTGTATTCATCTCAGTTGTGTTAATGATCATATCAGCTGCTTGCTGAAAGTTCGCAAAATAACTGCCTCTCATCTGAACAACTTTAAATGGCTGCTTATTGCGAGCTGTTGCTGTGGTGTTCATCACATCATCAGAAACGAAGTGCTTTCTCACCTTTGTTCTTTTTTCAATAACTGCCTTTTTTGTTAGAGTTACCTGTGTTCCTATTGCTTCCCTTTGCAGAATTATTGGGTATTGTTGTACCGCTAATGAAGACACGCAACAGACAGGCTACGAAACGGTAGGAGGAAGCAGAAGAGCATAATCCTTATGTCCAGTGTAGCCAACTCGCCTAATACATTCTGAAATAACCCCGTTTAACAGGAAAAAGTCATAGGAGCTACCTCAGAGCATCTACTGTCCTTCGTAGCACCTACATCAGCCATAATTAAAGGTATCCCTTTTAGAATGTAAAAGCCCTGTTCACATACCTTCTAACGACAGAGATAATGCAGTTTTTAGCATGATAACCCTTCAACTGTGGTAGCAATTATTCTAAGTCCGTTTATCGTGTTATGGTGCATTTATGGCCTACAGTTTATAAAGCGTAACTGATTAACTAAAAGCTGTATTTTCATAAATTTTTAATAAGCTATGGTGCTTCTATTTGTAGTTCCATTTTGTTAATATCACTATTATTCGCCTGAATCTATGAATTATTCATTACACTTTCAGAGCAAAAAATTGTACTCTTTTAAATTGTCGTAGCCAATCTCGTAATTCCTTTCTTCCACTATAGAATATAGCATCAGCGTTCCTTCGCGGATGCCTATACTTGTTCCGAAGCCAAATAGAACAGTTAGGTGCCGCATCAAATCTGGATAAAGAATAGAAGTAATCCATCAACAATCGCAGTCACACTCCAGAGATACTTGTGACACTGTTTCTGAAATTATCACAGGATAATATTCCGATCAGGATATTCTGATTCATGATAAATTTCAAACTATCTGGACGCAAGATCGGCAAGTCGACTAATTTACGAGATCTGTACCGCGGAAGAGAATAAAGCGCCGCTGACAGCAGTGGACGAGCGAGTATCGTTTTCGACTTCACGCCGTCAACAGCCCACTTTCCTCTTCCCCTCCTCGCCTACATAAAATACATGATTTATCTGGCTTTGTACGGACTTGCGTCTCATTTCCATCTTCCACCCCTCTGGACTACTTCATTCTATTTTTCTCACAGGTTCTTTTCAGAGCCGTCCTTGTAGTCACCTGCGAATGAAATATAAATAAAGGCCTGCCGACGGCGAGGAATCTTTAAACCGGAGGATCAGGAACGTGTTTCGCACAGCAAGTAGCTTTCACCACGTCATCTGCTGCCAGAGCGTTCATTGACTGGCAGCACTAGTGACCAAATACAGGACTCGAGCGGAAAACGCTGCATCGTCTCTGGATCATTCTCCCATTAGCCACACTAATTGAAGACTGGCGCCCCTAGGTCTCACTTCTGGTTCGTAAAATCCTTGCCACCGTCTCATTTTCGGAGATCGTCGTGATGCCTATGAATAAACTTGGCAGCCGAGAAAGCGGATCTAGTGCTGACGTTCCTCTACGAAGCCAACGACCTCCAACGACAGATGGTGTACTACCTTTTCTGCTTGGCGGATGTTCTGACTGGCATTAAATTTTACCTACTGATTTCTCTCGCCTGCTGGTAAACGATTCCCAAAGTCAATTCACTTCTTGTGGACATAGCACGTCACATGATTTCCTTGCAGTCGCAAAGAAGAGTAGCTAACGCGAAGCAGTTGTTTGACACGTTGAGAAAAAATTGGGTTTTTTGATCTCTCAGTTTTTTTTCAGTGTGCTAGATTAATAGTGTGCTTTCGACTGTACATCCTAGTCGGAGTCCACGCAACGACTACGCTTAACAACATAGCTCGCAACATGTGACGTGGATGACAGGGTCGGTCGTCGGGATATTGTGCATAATATGGAATCATAATATTCTAGCGTTCACCCGAAATATAGGCCTACAATTAATTCATCTCGTTTATACAATGTAATTAAATTGGAGGATAGCGCCGAGAAATCTCTTTGGATATCGGAACAGCTTGGTACCAAGGGCGTTCAGTAAGTAACTGCAACAAATTTTTTCTCAGCCAATTTCGTTTGAAGAAATGCAGAAGTTGCTGTGGGTCATCGTGGAATATTGTCGATTCAGCTTCTATAGTTTCATGGAGTTCCTGTACGTGGCGGTGCTATACGTAGCGTCTGTAACGGAGGGGTCTTACAAGCAGAAAGCTGTCATTGAGTTTCTTCTGGTGGAAAACAAGAGCATCGCACGTATTCTTAGGCACTTGTGGAATGTCTACGGAGACCTGCCAGTGAACAAAAGCACGGTGAGTAGTTGGGCGAGGCGTCTCCCATCAACGCAACACGGTCGCGCAAACCTGTCCGCCCTCCCGCATGCCAGCCGGCCGCATACAGCTGTGACTGCTGCAGTGTTGGAACGAGCGGACACTCTCATTCGAGATGATCGACGGATTACAATAAAAAACCTGGCTGCTCAACTGAATGTGCCTGTTTTGGTAGTGCTGACACGCTTGTCCACAAATTGCGGTACTCAAAGGTGTGTGTCTGCTGGATTCCTCGCCGCCTAACAGAAGACCATAAAGAGCAACGAAGGACCATCTGCGCGGAATCGCTTGCGCGCTACAAGGCTGATCGTGACATTCTTTTGTCGAACATCGTCACTGGCGACGAAACATGGGTTCATCACTTTGAACCTGAAACAAAACGGAAATCCATCGAATGGCGCCACATCACCTCTCTTCCGAAGAAAAGGTTAACAGCCGCACCCTCATCCCGTAAAGTCATATCAACTGTCCTCTGGGACTCTGTAGGAGCTATTCTGTTTGATGTCCTTCCTTACTCTGCAACGATAAACTTTGAAATTTATTATGCTACGGCCGGCGGGAGTGGCCGAGCGGTTCTAGGCGCTACAGTCTGGAACCGCGCGACCGCTACGGTTACAGGTTCGAATCCTGCCTCGGGCATGGAAGTGTGTGATGTCCTTAGGTTAGTTTGGTTTAAGTAGTTCTAAGTTCTAGGGGACTGATGACCTCAGAAGTTAAGTCGCATGGTGCTCAGAGCCATTTGAACCATTTATTATGCTACTCCCAGGAAACAGAAGAAGCGACTTCAACGTGTTTGTCTTCATGACAACGCAATGGCGCACGTAAGTCTACGCACGCGAGAGGAGTTCACAAAACTTCATTTGGCTGTTCTTCTTCATCCACCCAACAGCCTGGAACTCGTAACTTCCGACTGCCATCTGTTTGGCCCGATGAAGGCTGCGACCGCCCCCGGTAACTGAGTGGTCAGCGCGACAGACTCTCAATCCTAAGCACCCGGATCCGATTCCCGGCTGGGTTGGAGATTTTCTCCGCTCAGGGACTGGGTGTTGCGTCGTCCTAATCATCGCGCAAGTCACCGAAGTGGCGTCAAATCGAAAGACTTGCGCCCGGTGAACAGTCTACCCGCCGGGAGGCCCTCGTCACACGGCATTCACATTCAATGACGGCTGCACTCCGCGGGAGCAGTACGTGGATGATAGGGAGGTAGCTGATGCAGCAAGACGTTGGCTCCGACGTCCACCAGTAGAGTGGCACCACGCCGTCATACAGGTCCTCCCAGTAAAGTGACGTAAGGCCGTCACGCTGAATGGAAATTATGTTGAAAAGTAGCGCTTTGTAGCTAAAAGAGTAGGGATTAATGTTGGTGTATTGGAATCCTGAATAAAACTAATCTGCTTTCAGAAAAGAGGTGTTGCGTTACTTACTGAACGCCCCTCGTATATTTTGTTTCGCTAGTCAGAGCAACAACAAGAAGCGGAACTTACTTGTGTTCATAGATGGGACGGAGCAATACTTCTACAGTAATAGAACTCTGCAATCAAGCCAAGTGGCAGCCGCTTTATTTTTTACCTAAGATGTCTTCGTTGAAAGGCGGTAATAGAGGTATATGAAGTTAACAGAAACTATTCTCTCGACTTTGAATATCAGTTTTCAAAACCTCAATTGCTAATTATTCTCCACATACCTCCTCAGCAGTCTTTACAAGTTTAGTGCAGTCCGTTCCAGTTCACTCGTCGAGAAAGAACCCTTGGAAGTACTGGGATCAGAACCATTGTCTTCTCTATGGCAGTCAGGTACACTGAGCGCCGAGCAACAACCGGCGACTTGCAGTTCATATATTTACGTGAAAACGGTTGAAACTATTACATATAATTTACAATTGTAAGTATTGGTTGTAAGTTAAATATTCTATAATCACAAGCTGCTTGAAGTTGCAAGCGGTCCTCAGTTCGTTAGGTTTGAATGCAGCAGTACCTTACTAGGCATGGTTCTAGTAGAGGTGGTATGCCCTTGCATTCTCACACTTGTGAGCAAGCTCTCTTAATTCGTTATCCAGGCACCTACACTTCAACGTGGTGCCATAACCACTGCGGAATTTAACTTTTCTACATTCTACAAGGGTCGGAAGAAATCAAGGATGCAGTAGGAATCAAGGACACAGTAGATTATCATAGGGACGAAAAACGAATGATTCCAAACATTCTTAGAGTTACACTATCTCACTTTCTTTTTTCCTCCTTACTCCCCTTCCTTCCTTCCGCCGTTTTTCTCTCCTATCTTTACGCTCTCTAAATGATTCGACTATTCAATTGTATCTCATGGTATTAAATGTGGAAAAAAGAGATCACTGAAAGATGGATTATTAAAAAAGTAATTGTTGCGATACAAACGACAGATGGAAAACGAGGAGTAATGAGACGATCTGTCAAAGTATACGGAATATACCAGATGTAGTGGCAAATCTTCTTAGGACATTTCTACCTAAAAACTAAACTCCGCCTGAACAGGCCATGAAGGCCTAACGGTACCGATCGACTGCCGTGTCATTCTCATCCCACAAGCGTGACTGGATGCGCATACGGATGGGCGTGTGGTCAGCACACCGCTCTACCGGCCGTGTGTCAGTTTACATCTCCGGAGTCGCTACTTCTCAATCAAGTAGCTCCTCAGTTTTCCTCACATTTCTACCGCCTGAATGAAAAAAAAGAGGCCAACGAGACAAATATTCCTGTGTTTATGAAAAGAAGAGGAAAACACAATTTCAGAGAATCGGAAATAAATGAAGAACGTAAGAATAAAATAATAAATTTAGGAGACTTAAAATTGAGAACAAAAATAATCAGGAACAACATAGACAGAAGAAAAGACAAAAAAAGTTTTGTTCCTCATTTTGACTCAGAGTTTCTTTCCCTATTACAATAATGCTTGACGTTCCCAGTTAGTTGGTCCGACATTTAAACCCTTATATCCTGTATTTTCAACGGAGCTGTGTAGTATACACCCTCTCGTTGCTATTTCTGTGGTACTGATCGGTCACTGCTCCGTGGACATGAGCCCCGTAATATTTTTTAAAATGTTTGTTTTTTGTTTGTAGCTTACGACGTAAACGCGGGAGGTATTGGATGTGAGTTTGAGATCCGTAGCTGTTACTGCTTTTGCTTAAGGAGATCGTCACACGGTCAGGAGATGCCCTCGGGTCCTTAACATGTTCTTCTCGACTAAAGGTCTGTATCTGCTGTTTTCTCTTAATCCTAGACTGTTTTTCTGTTCTGGTCGGAAGAGCGTTCAAAAACGCCTATTCTTCTTCGTTTTGGTCACCTGAACTTTACATCTGCTGACGCTGATTTATATTTTGCTGTGTGTCTTCTTGTTTAAGTCTCTAAGACAAACAGGCAGATTTTTAAAAAATTTTCCCCTGTCCAATGAAATTTGTTTATCGGATATTGCGCGTCTCCCCAATTTTGTTTTGCGCAAGAATTTGTCCATCAGTGTGTTGCGGGCCTGTACCTGTTACAGACGCTAGTGCTTTGGTTCCACATTTTCATTGTCATTTGTTCTAACTCCAAATCTGGCCCTCGTCATTCCGTTATCACCGGGTACTTTCTTCCAACAGACTTACCATCCTTATGTACACTGATCAGCCAGAACATTACGACTACCCACCTTTTATCGCTATAAACCCGTCCAGACGATACCAACGTCATCTGGCAAGGAATGACTGCTAGTCAGACACACGCACGGTGCACGTAGTATCACTGTTCGTGTGTAGAATGGGGAAGGTGCGCGGTCTATCTGGGTTTGACCCAGGGTAGCTTGTGATGGCCCGGAGACTCGGCACGAGCTTTTCGGGAACTGCGCGACTTGTCATTTGTTTGAGGAGTGCTGTGGTGAGTGTCTTCAAAACGTGGCGAAACCAAGGTGAAACCATGGCCGTACGTCGTGGCGTTGGGCGGACACCCCTGATTACAGATGTCGGATGTCGTAGGCTGGTCAGACTGGTAAAACAGGACAGGCGGCGAACTGTGGCGGAACATCATCAGACTTCTGTGGTGGGCAGAGTACAAGTGTGTCTGTACACACAGTGTACCGAACGCTCCTTAGATGGGCCTCCGCAGCCGACGACTCATGCTTGTGTCAGTGTTAACACTACGATGTCGTCAACTACGAATGAAATGGACAGTGACCGTCCGCTCTGGACGTTGGACTTGTGGCAGAGCGTTGTATGGTCTTATGAATCCTGATGCCTTCTTCATCATACCGACTGGAGCATGTTGTTGTTGTTGTTGTGGTCTTCAGTCCTGAGACTGGTTTGATGCAGCTCTCCATGCTACTCTATCCTGTGCAAGCTTCTTCATCTCCCAGTACCTACTGCAACCTACATTCTTCTGAATCTGCTTAGTGTATTGATCTCTTGGTCTCCCTCTACGATTTTTACCCTCCACGCTGCCCTCCAATGCTATATTTGTGATCCCTTGATGCCTCAAAACATGTCCTACCAACCGATCCCTTCTTCTAGTCAAGTTGTGCCACAAACTTCTCTTCTCCCCAATCCTATTCAATACCTCCTCATTAGTTACGTGATCTACCCACCTTATCTTCAGCATTCTTCTGTAGCATGCGAATCCGTTATCTTCAAGGTGAACAGCTCTTTGACACTTGTACTGTGAGACAGAGACCAATTGGCGGCGGCTCCATTATGATCGGGGAACAATCACGTGTGCACCCATGGCGGCCAAGGAGTATCGTACAATAGTTGCAGATCACGTACACACCTTCATGACAATCATGTTTCCGACGGCAGTGGCGGTTTTCAACAAGATAATGCGCCATATCACAAGAGCAGGAGTGTGATGGAGTGCTTCGAGCCGGCCGGAGTGGCCATGCGGTTCTAGGCGCTACAGTCTGGAGCCGAGCGCCCGCTACGGTCGCAGGTTCGAATCCTGCCTCGGGCATGGATGTGTGTGACGTCCTTAGGTTAGTTAGGTTTAATTAGTTCTAAGTTCTAGCCGACTGATGACCTCAGAAGTTAAGACGCATAGTGCTCAGAGCCATTTTTGGAGTGCTTCGAAGAACACAGTGGCTAGCTGCAATTGATGTGCTGGCCCCCCAACTCGCCAGATCTGAACCCAATCCAGTACATTTGGGATGTGGTAGAACGTGGCATCAGAGCGCATCGTCCCTCTCCTCGGAATTTACGGGAATTAGGTGACGTGTGTGTACAGATGTGGTGTCGGCTCCCTCCAGTGACTTACCAAGCCCTCATTGCTTCCACGCCGCAACGCGTCACCGTTGTTATCCATGCCAAAGGTGGTGGTACCTGCTATTAGGTAGGTGGTCACAATGTTCTGACTGGTCAAATTTCAGAGCTTGGTATTTGCTTCCCTAAGACCTGCTCTAATAGCGTAAAGTGCAGTGCGCTAGCTTGAGAGACAGGGAGATGGGCCAGAACGGGACAGAACACGCACAGCGGATTAACGGCCGTGGATGGTGCACCGGCCGGCGTGTGTGTGGTTTTTAGGCGGTTTTCCACGCTAGTTTACACAAATGCTAGCCTGGTTCCCAATTTACGTCTCAGAAAATACGAACGACTCAAGAGCAGGATTCACCGACAGGTGAGGAACCCGACTTGGCTGTCCACCCCTTCCCCCCCTCCGCTGCTTTAGGTAATACAAAACTTCGGCGACAGGAAGAGCACCTGGCCGTAAGTTGAACAAAAATAAGTTTTTCACATCTTGAGCACAGCGGACCCCGTGCTAGACGGGATTAACGCTATGTAAAAGAAGAAGAAGAAGAAAAAGTATTTGCTTGTCTTAACATTTTGTCATGCATGTAGTCATTGAGATGCTAGTGAAATGTGCATTAACGGGACGGAATGTGCGTTTTCAAACTAGGTGTTTGTTACATTTAGCCCACTTACAATTTCGCCCAATTTCACACTAATTTGGTTTTGGTCATTGCTATTTACTATACAATTAAAGTCTTGTCTGAGAAATATTAGCATGTTTTCACCAGTCGTAACTTCACATAAGTAGAACATGTAGTGCAAGTCTTTACTGCATTTCCCGTCTTTTCCTCCTATTTTTGTATGACTACTGGTTCAGCGTCCCCTGGTTCGCTTACGTAGATTGTATGCTCTGCACAGATTCTTTTGCTCTTCTTTAATCGTATTTTTATGTTATTCACATTGCATCATATAAACTTTTCACGCTAATTAAGACAACAGAAACATAGTCTTTTCCGAATGTGCTTCAGATCAAAAAGCGGTTCTGGTAGCTGGAGTCGGAGGTCTTTGTTAATCCTGCCTTTTGAGTTCTTGTGGTGACATTTACTTAAAAACTTTCGTTCCATAGTAGATACTTCTCTAGAGGTGAAATGCCAATTTACATAATTTAGTTTTAAAAATACTTTAGTAGTGCTTTAATAATGATTTATTTTTTAAAATAAACCTTCAAACTCTATTTGACACATTAGTGGTTGTATTTCCAAACATGCTGGAGCATTTGGTTTTTTGTTTCTGATTGAGAAACCAAATACTACTTGTTGTAGTTCTAGCTTCAAAATTTCTTTAATAACGTCATAGTTTCAGAAAAAACTTTCATCCCCTTAGGATGGAATTTTGAACTATCCCTTACTAAATGACGCCTACAGTATAAGATCAGCACCCTCTCCAAATTTCAAGTTTTTGTTCTTAGCAATTTGGGATGGGCGATGATTGATTGAGTGAGTGAGTGAGTCAGTCAGGACCTATCCATTTACATATAGAGATTGGTTACTCTTCCCCAGTTGTACTACAATGGGGAACTTTATTACTCCTTGACTTATGGTAAAACGTACGGAAGAGTAGGGTTGAATGTCCCGTCGACGGCGATGTCATTAATGACAAAGCAAATGCTTGGGATTGGCGAAGGATGAGGAAGGAAAACCACCTTGCCGTTTCAAAGGAACCGTCTGGTCGTTTACTTTAGTCGTTTAGGGAAATCACAGAAAATCTCTGTCTGCATTACCGCATGACGGTTTAAACCGTCGTCCTCTTTCATAAGAGTCTCACTGATGTTCCAACTCTGTTGGCTTAACACCATGTGACACCATTAGTTCCACTGACAAGCGATCGTTGCTTAACTCTAAATAGACGAGTTATTTTGTAACAGGAATGGTTGTTTTCAGTTCTGTAGTTAATACGTTAGGAAACTTAATGGGCTAATGTACGTAAGTGCCATTTTTTAAACAGAGCTGAAGACAGATAATTGTTCGTAAGCGGGAACATTTAAACATATACTGCCAGTTAGAGACCTGTTATTGGCGCTGCTACCTCAGTTCTCCGTATGACAATTCCTAAAGTTTGCAAGTTACTTTTCTTTGTAACAGAGAAGTAGGATATGTAAAGGCATTTTACCAAATTGTTTACTGTCGTTACGTAAATACTTGTAACCTAGTATAATCGTAGCATGATGAATATTACCAAGCTGACATATGTGGTAATAGCTTGCGGAGTAATACGTCATGGGGGGTGTCGCCGGGGTTAAGACATTGGACTTGCTTTCGGGAGGAGCAGGTTTTAGATCCTTATCCGGGCATCCAGATTCAAGGTTTCCATGCTTTCCTTAAATAGTATAAGGCCAAAGGAGATGGCCTGTTTACTTACCCATTCTGGTCTTATCGAACTTTGTTCTTCGTCTTTCATGATATCATCGTCGTCGTCGTGGTGTCCTTATCCTTCTTTCTTCGAAATGAAAGCAATACCTTACCCTTGCTATTTTTTTTAACCTGCGTTCTGTAAATAACGACTGAAAGTCAATTTTTTTCCTCGTGTCTTTGTTTTGCTAAGTGAAGTGTCCGTGCAGTTTGTTACGTGTAAGATTAATGGCCCAGTTTTTGTGGAGGACCCAGTTGGGATCGATGTTTAATCACTTACGGTAACTGGCGCCAATTAAGCCGCATGAATTAACAATACCGCTAAGTGGTTTGGTGGCCACCAGAGATTATTGGAAAGCCGTGCGCAAATGATGTCGCTGGATTACTCGTCGGAGGTCAATCAATTACCACAATACAAGCTCAAAATTACGCCCCTGTGACCTCAACACGAACTGCAGGTGGTGCTAGCGACGTAAATTACGGCGTTGTCCGGTAACCACTCCATGCTTTAGAGTTAGGTTCTACTGGAACACCTACATCAGTTGAGATAAGGAGGCAAGAAGCAGTTTTGTAGTAGAATGTAGAGCACAAACATAATTTTCAATGACGGATTAAATGTGTTGATTTATTATAAAGAATTGTTTGTATTTTATAATTTTTTTCCATATTTTGAGATCTTAATGTAAGTTTGTTCTAACTTGAACTTTGTCTTGCAAATCTGATGCACCATGTACGATATCAGTATTTGTCTTTGTTATTCCGAGTTTTACTTCGATTCTGGGCACATTTTGATAGTACTAAGTTCATAGTTCCGTTTGTGGCCACGTGTAAGGAATCAAAATTTCCTTTACAGAACGAATTGCCAATCGCTTAGTGTTTTTCCAAATAACTTTGAAGTAACTATGCATTGGCACAAGTGCGGATATTACTTTTACAACCACATATACACTCCAGAACCAACTTACAGGGCATTTGGGGGATACTTCATAACAAAATTATGGGTTTTTCTTTTCTGTTCCATAGCGATATTAAGGCAGGAAGAGATGCCCACTCTTATACTTTTGTACGCACCCTAAGCTCTCTTGTTCTCATGACACCTACCCAACATATAAACGATGGTTGCAGCGGAGTCGTGGCTTAGCCTTTCTCGAATACTGGTTCTTTATAGATTTACTGAACAGGGTATCCTCGAGAACAACGTAGTCTTTCTTCCAAGGATTCCCATTTAAGTTCCCCGAGCATCTCTGTTGGACTTCAGTTCTGGTTGCACGGACCAGCTACAATCCTATCACGGTTTCTCTAACACTGGAACAATACTGTAGAAATAGTCGCAGTAGCGTCTTGTGCACGATTTTCTTTACAGAAGCACAGTAATTACTTCTCATAATTCTTCAAACAATAGAAATATTTTATTTGCCTACTTTTATACTGATTTTACGTGTTCGCGCTATTTCATGTCGCTTCTATGTTTTTCCTGTAAATGTTTAAACAGTGTATTGTGATCTATATATTCGTTACTAATCTTGTAATGGCAAACCATCGGGCTTAAACAGTACAAAAGATTTAGTCTGATTAGTGGTAGGCTTCTGTTCTCTGAAGCATGTAACACTGTATGATGCGGTCATAAATTACCCTCGTTCCAGATGGATCACGGGCCATACATAATAAACCTCCAGCTAATTCTGCATTTAGCCTGAACAGTGTTCTGCTTCCACAAGGAATTCCTCTTCAATAGAGCTTTCCAGATATTTCTTGGCCTCCTAAATTTCTTTTTCTGCTTATTACTAACTTGCCCAGAAGCTTACAATCCTGCCATGCTTCATATTCGCACAAGACAGACTTCACATCAGTACTGAATATTCTGATCTTAATTTTCCTTCATGTGCCGCGCGGGGTTAGCCGAGCGGTCTCGGGCGCTGCACTCGTGGACTGTGCGGCTGGTCCCGGCGGGGGTTCGAGTCCTCCCTCGCGCATGGGTGTGTGTGTTTGTCCTTAGGATAATTTAGGTTAAGTAGTGTGTAAGCTTAGGGACTGATGACCTTAGCAGTTAAGTGCCATAAGATTTCACACACATTTTTTTTCCTTCTTGTCTGCTTTTCTGGCAGTTAGAGATCTATGTCTGCTTCTTTAGTTTTCTGTTCACAGGTGTTAACAGCCATTCCTGTCCCATTTGTCGTCATAATAATTATTACCATCCTGCATTAGACATAATAGTTTGCCGGCCACCGTGGCCGAGAGGTTCTACGCGCTTCAGTCCGGAACCGCGCAACTGCTACGGTCGCAGGTTCGAATCTTGCCTCGGGCATGGTTGTGTGTGATGTCCTTAGGTTAGTTAGGTTTAAGTAGTTCTAAGTTCTAGGGGACTGATGACCTCAGCTGTTAAGTCCCGAAGTGCTCAGAGCCATTTCAACCATAGTACTTTATTCTTACTGTTACTACAATACACCGAGATGAACCCATTATGTTAAATGTCAGCTACTTTATCTTGTCGGTGCTGATTTTAAGCCACACAGCCATCACTTTACTCCGTCTTCTGAACTCTTTACTTGACCCTCTTACGTTGAATGAGAGAAAGCAGGTATCAGCGAAGTGCAAGTTCTAAACTGATCATTGTTAGGGCCACTTTCAATTTAAGGCTTGACTTTCCGTGTATTCTGTTAACACAGGAAAAATGTTTCAAATTATAAGGAACCTCAGGTGACGTTTCTAAAAACGAAAAATTAATTACCAGTGAATACGTTTCAAGCTGCGTTTTTGTTAATAAGTAGAGATACAATCTGACACATCGCCGCGAGCCACTGAATTTCAGCGTTGAGAGTAGATCCGTGACATTTTTTTTTTTATAGCTCCAAGCTCTATGGGACTTAACATCTGAGGTCATCAGTCCCCTAGACTTAGAACTACTTAAACCTAACTGACCTAAGGACATCACACACATCCATGCCCGAGGCAGGATTCGAACCTGCGACCGTAGCAGCAGCGCGGTTCCGGACCGTGACGTATTCTGGAGGCTAGTGACTGGATTCATGGTTTGGTCGCCGTTTTCTTTTTTTTTTTTTTTTTTTTTTTTTTTTTTTTTTTTTTTTTTTTGTATTCCGTCAGCGCTTGGTGTAGCAAAGAAGAGGATTCGGCTATGAATCAGTTTACACTAATGTCAGACAAATTTGATAAGAAAGCTGGCTATAGCTGATGAACTCTCGATCTTCTGGGCGGAATTTCGGGAGAATGTGAATTCATTCTCATGAATCCACCGCTTGCTTTGGTTTAGCTCGATAATAAGAACATGGTCTATAAGTAGTCGTTTCCTTGGAAATAAATGTCGCGTGGTTGCAAACTTGGAGCAATCCGTTCTATCTGACGTCAATTTGACTTTCATTTCATCAAGAGGATTTTGTTTTGCTGTGCGAGGCTGGGTGAATTCCGTTCCAGACCTAAACTTTTTCTCTTATTCTTCAGTTCCGTAATGCTATACAGCGTCGGGGACAGACCTAACCATTACAGAAACATCTGAGGTGGAAACCAGGACTCGAAACCGAAACCTGAGCATTAGTAACTAGCGACGCTAAAAACTAAATCAGACAATCCTTTCCTTTAAACAACTAGCTCTTTGGTTTTCTAGTCTAAATTTAGGCATAATGAAAGCCGGTTCTGACGTAACATTAACTTTTGACTAAGGATGTGGTTGGTTCTGTTGTTCACGTTTATTTAATACCAGTTCTTTACATATACGCTTGCTGGCAAAAAAAGTGAGGCGCCCAGAAGTCATGGTCGGATTTCAATGCAATTTCGTACGTCTACACACCATAGGTGGGTATTTAAACAATTACAGTTGGCATTCTGTGCGACAGGTGGAGCGGCCACCAGAGTGCGCTACTGTTTCTAGTGTTTTGTCTTCTTCCCAGGCCTGGTAGGGAATGTAAGGGGCGTGAACAGCGTCGGGCGTTGAGTGATCACTGTGTAGGACACGAAGATGTCGCGTAATGATCGTCATCAACATTTCACACAGTTTGAAACAAGCCTCATTGTGGGCCTCCATTTGGCTGGTTGGTCGAATGGTACGATATCCAGATTTGGATGTAACAGTGGTCAAATGATGGACTGCATGGGAACGTGAATCCAGGCGAACTCGTCGACAAGATTCCGGTCGACCAGCTCTGCGCACCAACGTAGCGTAACCCCTTCACATCTATGCCTCCCATCCGAGAACAAGTAATGGACTTCCTGCAGTATTCTATGTCATCCCACACCATTTGTCGGGGATAAATAACGACTTCACTAGAGAATTAGCGTCCCATGCTTAGGCTGCAGTTAACACAACAACGCAGTCGGCAGTGTTTGGATTGGTGCCGTGACGGAGACGCATCGGCTGCTGATGAATAACTCCACATTGTGTTCAGCGATGAATTGTGGCTCTGCGCTACGCTGGATGGGCATAGGCGAGTGTGGTAGTGACCTTCGGTGAAGTCCCATTCTTCCGTTGCTTTGGAGAGCCACAGCGATGGCACTCATGGCGTCGTGGTGTGGGGAGCCATCGAGATTGACTTCAAATCACGGCTGTTAGTGACTGAGGGAAATCTGATGGCACATCAAAACGTTCCTGAGATACTGTATCTCCTTGTATTGTGGTACCAGTTTTCAACAAGACACTGTTCGTCCACATGTCTCTGTATGTACTGTCCGCGTGTTGTTGAGTTATTCCCGTAGTCAGTAAGCTGACCAAATCTGTCCACGACAGATATGTTGTACCAGCTAGGACGTCAAATCCGCACAGTGTCAGTAGCGAGCATATCAAGTTGTGGTCTAGCTTGCCTCAGGAGATGATACAACGACTTTATGACAGCCTTTCTGTGGCATCCCGGCCTGGCTACTTTGAAAGCCCGCCGCAGAGTATGAATCCATACCACGGCCGCTGGGCAGAGGTGCTAAATTTGCGAGTACGTGCACAATCGTGCCGCAGCGCTGGTCTCGCACTGCCACAGTGCAACAGCTCTCTCTCTGACCAATTAGATTTTGCGGCAGTACCGCCACTCAGTGGTCCTACTTTTCAGTGGCGTATTCGCCTCACAATGATATCATTAGCCTTGACGCACTGTTGTCCCTTGGTTTCCGCGTCAATACGTCGTGGTTTTTCTCCTTGATTACTCGCTGGACTTGTTAGTTTGTAGTGACATCTCCACTGTCCGTTTTACTCACTGCTGTCTGCTCGCCATACTCAACATTCTGCCGACCAGCCCCAACTCGTTTCTTGAATCGCTTGCGATCCTTGTCAGATCCCAGTCACAATAACTGGCGATGAGGTAAAAGGTTAGCAGCGTCCCATGGACACATAGCTTCTGGAGCTCTTGGAACTATAACAGCAACAGCTGTTCTTGTAGCAGCAGATGTAACAACAGTTCCAACAGTAGTTTCAACACCAGCAACAACAACACCAGCAGCAGAGTGAGTTGCTCCAGCAAGAAATTCAGCTTTTGAAGATCAACTGTAGATTCAAGGTACCCACCTAATACAGGCAGTAGTCACTTTCCAAGAAGAATGCTGCCCACGCTTATTTCCACATTTAACAATGCCGATGAGGAGTGGGACGCGTATTCACATCGACTGAAGCAGCATGTCACCTGCTTTCAGGTGGCTAATGACGCTCTCCAATGGTCTCCCCTCCTCTCTTGGGCTTCCCTGGCGGCATGTTTCGTACTTAAGAAATTTGTTCCTCTCTCGAATCCTGTCGCCGTCACATTCGAGGACATTTGGACGTTTGTTTCGAACTATTATTCGCAAAGATTCCGTGTGGTCGCATCGGAGCTTGAATTTCAAGCAACCTGGTTACTGGTGTCGCTCCTGGGTCACTCATTTACAACGTCGAGTCGCTGTTGCCATTTCACTTGTGTAAACCCAGCTTGCAGAACCTCGTATGCCAACTCTTTAGTTCGAGATGTAGTGGTCCAATGGGCTCCCCATCTTGAAGTACGCACGTTAGCCGTTAAGCAAGACAACGCATTATTGGACGATAATTTGACAGTTGCGCACTCTTTCGCAATAGTGTAGGTATTAGTTGGTCATCTCACAGCTCGATCACTAGTAGCAGTGGTCTAGATGCTACAGCGTTCGCTGGGAGCTCGAAATCCTCGTAAACCACTTCCTAGACGGCGTCGTCGTGATTCATTACACTCAGATATGTCAATGGCTTCTGAACAGTCAGTTCTACCCCGTCGGCGCTGGCAGTGGGGTCTTTTCTCCTGCCCAATGTGCTACACAGTGTATGCATGTGCAGAGTGTCCAAATCAACGGACACACTGCATCCATTGTGGAAAAGATGTACATCTCCGAACAGTCTCCCACAAGCCATCAGGACAATCAGAGTCAGCGGCCCACTTCCGTCAGGGAACGGTGCATGATCTTCAGGCAACAGTTCCCTCTGACGATCCTTTCGCTCACAAGTTATTTGTAAACCTCAAATTGTAAACAAAGACGTCCGTTTACCAGTGGACACAGAAATTATCGCTTCCTTTGCCAGCCTCCGAAAATATGCTCTTCTGGGTTTCTCTGACTTAGGCTCACCCTCCCTCTGTTGGTAGCCCCTCTAGGATAAATTCACAATCGCTGCAGCCTGCAAGAAGGTCATGTGGCTGATACCTATATTTGTCGTCGATAGTCGGTCAACGGAAACATTTTCTCCATCAATGATGAGGTTCAGGTCGCCTCTGAGATGGTTCCCTTCCAGGACCGTGACGGCCTTGGTGTCACTTTCGCACTTGTTTTATATTCCTGCCTGGGTCTCATATCTCCTTGCATCCAGACGTGGTCCCTTGTTTCCACTGATCGAAATTAATTCTAGTCTACAGACAGCCGCTAAGCAGCCACGAGGCTGGGATGATTGAACCAGTCTAAACAAGCACTTGAGTCACGCTCCTGCTAGTGGTAAAGGAACCCGATGGCTCCCTTGGGTTCCGAGGAGACCAAGTCGACACCCGGTGTGCAGGCGCAAGTAGGTACCTACCCTATATATAACATGTCCAAAAAACCTCTTCGCAAAGCTTGCTCCAGAAGAATATGTTTCTAAGATAGACCTTGCCAACAATTATTTGCAGATCCCGCTAGATCAGTCGCAAACCATCGTGGTTATCAAGACTACCTTTAGCTTAAATAAATACAAGTGCTTGTCTTTTGGGATTTCTTCAGCTCCGGCAATCTTCCACAGAGGCCTGGAGCAATTAATCATGTCGATACCTGCCCGCTACACGTCAGGATCACCTGCAAAACGTTTTCACTCTATTTACTACCTTACGTGACACAGGGATAAAATGCCACTTCGACAAATGCCATTTTTTGAGGAGGAAGTGGAATATTTCGGGCACTTGCTCAGCAAAGAAATGGATACAGCCCACTGACCGCAACATCACAGATATCGACTCTCTAGCCTGCTGCCAAAATTTACAGGCACTGCAAGAAATTTTGGGAAAGTGGCCTGTATTATGCATCCACTAAATAATCTGCAAAAGAAAGCATTCACTACTCGTGGACGATTGCCTGTCAGCATGCTTTCATGCATTTGAATGAACTCGGTACTCTGCCTTATGCCTTTTTCACCATTGCATCCACTGATTCTGGCTATGGATTCTTCTTCATATGGCATTGGTGCATTTCTGCATTTCTGGCGCTTAGGAATGACGACGGTACTGAGCAACGGATTGCCTACTCATCAAATGTGCTGAACCCGCTCGAAAGAATTACTCGCAGATGGAAAATGAAGCTTTAGAGAGTGTTTTTGCAACTAAGAAGTTCCATTGAGACTAAATTAACTTTAATTTCTGGCGATAAACCGGTGGAGGTGCTCTTCAGATTGTGCTCCAGTCCTCCAGAACGACAGTACAGTGGCTCCAGCATAAGGCCATAACTACACCACTAAATACAAGCCCACAGAGCAACATGCCAGTGCAGAAGCTCTAGCTCTCCAATTAATGGGACCAGATCTGGCCTTTGACCAGCAGAAAATCTCATGTTTCCACATTAATGAAAAACAGAGAGAAACCTTGGAAAGATTCCCCATTTTGGCTGCAACAGTCATTGCAGACATGCACCATGATCTAATCTTACAGCGGGGCATGCATTATGTGCTCCTTGTGTGGCCCATATACTTTTCAAAGGACACCAGTCTGCAGCTGTGGACTTGGGCTTGCCTCTCTCACCATCTGTAGGTCATCAGTGATGTCATTCTGATTGACGCTGAAGCAGATTCTGTTCGTGTTGTTATCCCGATTGCCCTGCGGCCTCAAGTTTTGCAGCTACTCCGTCGAGAGCGTTGAAGAATGTCACGGATGAAAGTCCTAGCATGGCGACACGCTTGCTGACTAGGTGTAACCAAGGACATGGAAGCCATGGTGTGCAGGTGTTTCGCTTGCGTGTGGTATCAGGTTGCTCCAACTGAATCTTTTACCCTCTGGCCCACATTCTCATCGCTCTGGGACTGCATTCATTTAGAGCCTGTGGGCCCCTTCTGGCTTCTATGTGATTCATAGTCGTTGATATTAGTCTAACTACCCATATGCGATCAGCACACTCACCAAGGTATTTGCTATCGAAGGGCTTCCCAAACCACTGTGTTGAGCAATGCGTTCCAGGTCACGGCGACAGTTTTCGAACAATTCTGCGACTCAGACAGCACAAAACACCATTTCAATCCGCTGTTTCAGCCGTCTGCATTTAAGCAGCAAATTTAACATAAGCACCACACACGACCACTCCCATCCACGGCTGTAGCCTAGCGGAGCTCCTCCACAGAAGGCAATTGCAAACTCTCCATCTCCTTGGCTCCATAGTCCTAGGAACCTGGGACGTGGCATCCTGGACACCAGCTACAGTGGGTACCACCAATGCGAAGTGTCTCCAAAAGTTGATACTTGGAGGGGTCTGGAGTGCTGTTACATGAGCCAGATCCATCTGTCACTAGTGACTGCTCTGCTGATGATGGGCCGCCATGTCCTAGAAAGCCCACCTGTGTCAGTTCCACAATCGCACAGGTATAACTTGCAGTCGAGAACACCAGCTAAAATTTCTGTGGACATGGGCATGAAGGTGGAGATCTCCACACGGCCTCCAGATCCATGGCCAATGACACCTACGTCTCCATGTCCCAGCGTACTCCCGGCCATCTGCACACCTGTCGGTGGGCGTCCTCGCTGGAACACAAACTATACCCTCTGTTCACCTCCCGAAACATAGACCTGGCCGTTTGCGACCATACGTGCCCATTTCTGGTGGGGAGAGATCTTGAATCCCAACCCGACGATTTTGAAAGCCCACCGGACGGGATGGATCGCGACGAGAGCCGCGAAAGAGCGCTGCCTCTTACGCGAACGGGCATATCGCCATACCACAGCGCTGTTCTGTCTTCCGCAGTGCCACACCTAACTCGCTGACCAACTAGTGCGCCCGGCAGTACTGTAAGTTCTGCAGCGCCATGGCACTAGTTTCAGTTGCATATTCGCTTCGCAGTTGTATCGCTAGCCATAACGCACCATTGTTCCTTGGTTTCCGATTCGCCCTGTCTTGACTTCTATCTTGACCCACTTGCTGGACTTGTTAGTTTGTAATGGTGTCTCTACCGTCCATTTTCTTCGTTGTGTCTTTTGTCTGTACTCACTCGTCAGCGTTCCGCTCAACCAGCGTCCGCTGGCTTCTTGAATCGTTCCCGATCTTTGCGAAATCCCAGTCACATATTTCCCACGAGAATCAGTGCACGCATCCAGGCCAGAGCGGGTGCGATGTCACACTGGAGCTCAAACTGCCACGTTCGTTGTAAATTTTACTCGATACTGTACTCAATGACATAACATCACATACCTTCTCATACCGTGAAGTTTCCTAATCCTCGTCGGCCGGCGTGGCCGAGCGGTTCTAGGCGTTTTAGTCTGGAACCGCGTGACCGCTACGGTCGCAGGTTCGAAACCTGCCTCGGGCATGGATGTGTGTGATGTCCTTAGGTTAGTTAGGTTTAAGTAGTTCTAAGTTCTAGGGGACTGATGACCTCAGAAGTTAAGTCCCATAGTGCTCAGAGCCATTTGAACCTAATCCTCTTTTGGATGTTTCACTTCTTTTTCAGGCCGTGCATTTACTCAAATAGGTGCCAGCATATTAATCAAATTTTCACTTTTGTTTTCCTTTTTATAGGTCATGCCTTAAATGTCTATGATATATTGACAAACGAAACGTTTTCCTTGATGTATATCCACCTGCCTTCTACAACAAAATCACTTCCAACTTAGTTTTAGTTTTTTTGTTGTTGTTATATATCCTGCTTCTTTAAGTTACTAAGCTGCTTCAGACGAGGCAGCAGGTCAACACACACAGTTCTGAAGTAGTTTCTCTCACGATACGATATTGTAATCAATAGGAATTAACTGAAACGCTAACATGAAACATCAATTGCGTTTCATACTTTCTGCTTAGACAAAATGTGACTTCAGAGTTACATCTCCCAGAGAAAGTTGTGTCGTTTGACGTAATTGACGATGATATTCTATATATGTTTTACATTGATAATATCGTGGTCATCTCTGTTTCTAATGTTGCTAGTACTTTCATCTACATTCTCACCCGCTTCAATAGCAATCTCAGAAATATGATTTGCACGAAAAAGAAATTGGCGATATGTGGGGAGTCTTTTTGGTATTATTAAACTCTGAATCATACATTTAAGTGGCATTCAGCTTAAAGTAACAGTACCTTAAGTATTAAGTGACTGAAGAGTCGTGTTGTCATTATGAACTAGTTCGATTAGTGAACTAAAAGTGACGTCGTAGGTGATGCCTACAAGAGAAAATGTCTGATCGGAAGACAGAAACTGAAGACTGAGATACTATGCCAGTCTAAAACGAGAAAAGAATACTCAAATTTGTACCTCTAGACAAGACAACGTATCTGAACACTACGTTACGGTATCCTGGGAAGCCATAGATTGTACGAGATACATGTTTACACACATGGAAGCACAAGAATCTTTCCAAAGGACTGATTTATATCATTAATACTCAAAGTATATCTGAAAATAGTCCGCTACTGGTCTCTAAATTGTCGATGGAATACTGAAGAAACGTACAAAGAGAGGAAAGTTGTGACACGTCTACATGAAAAACAGTTCATTAGTGGATGATTTACGCGGAAACCGCAACAAGTCGCTCTATAGTGGTTATAAACGTTTCATTGTTCTGTTAGCCAGATTTCAGAAAATGTATAATTATATGGCTAGTAGTTTGAGAGCGGGTTAATGGGACTATAATGTCTTTAAAAACACACTATAAAGCTATTGGTTCCAGTTTCCATTTAAAAAATATTCTAAGTTAACCAAAGTTGCACTGTTCTGCCCCAAAAATGGACGAGATAAATCCAATAAGTTAATTTCGACTCAGTTTTGACTTACCGATGCCTAGAAGGCAGTTCATGAAATAAACTGTAGTTTTATGAAAAGTTTAATTACATAGTCAATAGGTGGCAAACAAAATTATTAAATATTTAATTTATTATATATCATTTTGAATGACTCAACGCGCTTGCTTTCAGTAATAATCGCGAAAGCACATCTCGGACGCTATTTATAGATTCCATTTTTAAAGATTTTTGTTCAATCATAGTTTGTTACAGCCGTATCAAAGATAATTTCGCAACTTACTTGTATTAGTTGAATAAACCAGATCACAGAATCCAGACTCGTCCTAATGATTAATAATCTGTATATCGGGGTAACAATCTACGTCTACACTTGTTCATGCTTTTTCCTGAACATAATTACTGTGAAGTTGGAGACTTGGTACATGACACTAATTTTATTCAATACAACCGTCACTTTTAAAGTAGGACCTATATGCAAAGACGTGGCACCTACAGGATTCATAAACGAATTTTTACTGCATCGTCAAGCAAAATAACTCCAAAATAACGGAAATTCATATTCACATTACCTTCTTGGATTCTGCTACGCTGCAGCTGAATAAATGTACAGAAACTTCTCTGGCGGCGGTTAGTTTGCGCCTGGAACGCCCATCTTATTTTGGAAATGATATCTTCGTAATGGTTTTGTGCTGGCGTCCTATCGAAGTTCCTCTTTGTTATCCACAGACTGAAGGAAAGGTTTCTGTTCGCGTTAAAGCACCATGATACTAGGCGTCCTTAAGGAAACACTTTTATTTCTCATTTGCTTCAGAGCAATATGAGTTTTACGAGGTAATAGATATGTCTCTTCAGTAAGTGTCATACATAAATTTCCTTGTTGTGTGCTTACGTATTGTTTGTGATCGGGTCAGAAAACTACTAACGTTAAATGCAGATAAATTAACTCCAGTTTTTGATTTTTATAGAGGCATTTCCAGCGCTTATCAAGAATCGGTATTCCTATTTAACCGACAGAACGAGAATGTGCAGTAGTGGGCGTTCTTCTGCACGTCTGCTCCATCAGCTTATATCGTGCACTAGTTTTGGAGACGTAACTGCATTGAATTCTCAAATTTATAGAATTATTCAAAGATAAAATGTTTCTTATTGAAGAGAAAATGCCCTGCTGTACACCAGTACAACAAAATAACTACACTTGCACTATGGATTGGAATTTGATTTGTTACTTGCACGTAGCCGAGGACGTAAAGACATGCGATCATTTGTAACATATATTCGGCATCGCCATTAATCACTGGGATGAGGATTCAGAAGATAACTGACGTCACTGATTCAACACGAATTCTGTAGATGAAGTAAACTTTTCTTATTTTCGTACGAATTGATCAACAACAAAAAACTCCGGATGTAAGCTAGCCATCGTCGGATAATCTATGTTTGACGAGTGCTTAGTTGTGCATTACAAGGAATATCAATGAAACATTAGAAGCGGTATTAGACTTTAGAACGTTGTGAGAAGGAAGGGTGGAGGGGATATACAGACAGAGAGAGAGAGAGAGAGAGAGAGAGAGAGAGAAGGAGGAGATGGACTGATAGCAGATTGGAATAAATGCATACCCGGGGCAACGCCGGATGCTCAGCTAGTTCTGTTCTAAATGGGAGACTGTTTAGATGAGGCAGTGAAAGTGCAGGGACGGTGGTAAGCCATCTTGAACCAATAGTTTCGTATATCTGCTGCCCCTAAGGTCCTTAATTTGTACTGCTTGTTTTAAGGCTTATTCGCCTAGTATAACTTTTGCTGTCTTGCTCTTAGTATATCTAATATGGCATTCCTTGTTGCTAATGCTCGCAGTCATTCTTCCCCAGTTGCTAAATCAATTATACTTATCAGGTAGATATTATCACTCTTTTGCAAGTGAATGTTTATTTTATTTCTAACCAAACATGTTTCATCTATTCATATTAGGCATCATCAGTAGTTTCTATGTTCCCTATTGTTTTCTTGTTTTCATTGGTTCTTGTGTAGGCAGTAGGTGAACACACAGACTTCAAATTGCCTATATGTCACAGTTATGCGTTTCACTGTACATAAACTTTCTTGATGCTCACTGCGTATGACCTTGCTGTATGGTTGACTATCCTACGAAAACCAATGGACAGACGAAGATAATATGGAACATAAATACCACTGACTATATTAATATAGGCGAAACATGTTTGGTTAAAATCAACATTCAGCAGTAAAAAGATTATAGTAATTATTTTAATCTACATGATACCATAATCAAATTCCTGCCAGTCTGTTCCCCCTTCTATAAAAAACTCTTTTTTTATGCAGCTGTTATTTCTTACTTTTTTTGTCCAAACTTCGTTTCATTGTTCTTGGAAGCTATATTTCTTAATTTTTACTTTTCCTACTTCTCGCTGCCATGTAGTTTTACGTTTCCACAAAGTTTCAGAAACTCTTCTCTTAATTTAAAGTTAATGATGAATAGAAGCGCAATCCAATGTTGAAGAACGTTTTAACCATCTCGCGATGCACAAGCTCGGACTGGGGAAGGCTATCGGCCACTTCCTGTTCAAGGAAAACATCAGAGTATTAGCTCTATGAGACTTAAGGGAGCCACGAAAAACTTAAATCTGGAAAGCCAAACTGGGATACGGTCCACCATCCTCACCAATACGAGCCCAGAGAGCTATTCGAGATGTACAATCAATATATTGGGTGTCCGCCCCGATAGCTGAGTGGTTTGCCGGCACGGTAACTCAGCGTGGTCGGTCAGAGGGTTAGTTGCACTCTGTAATAAAAAAACTGAGTTAATGGATCAACGACGAACTGAAACGGGTTTCTTGCGACGTCCGCCCCGAGCAGGTACAACGAACGAAAACGTCAAAATGAGATTAAAAAAAAAAAAAAAGTGGTGAGCGCGACGGATTGCCGTCCTACGGGCCCGGGTTCGATTCCCGGCTGGGAATTTTCTCCGCTCAGGGACTGGGTGTTGTGTTGTCTCCATCATCATTTCATTCCCATTCGGCGTGCAGGTCGCCTAATGTGGTGTCGAATGTAATAAGACCTGCACCAAGGCGGCCGGACCTGCCGCGTAAGGGGCCTCCCGGCCAATGGTGCCAAATGCTCATTTCCATTTTTATTTATTTATTGGGATACCTTCTTTTACCATCATCATCATCATCGACAACAACACAAACATGTTGCTATATTATACATGCGCTTCTCACAGACACACAAGACACTTACCGACAAAGCAACTGACACACAAGTCTACGAAACGGTGTGAAACAGAAACTCTTGCACCAGGTCGTGGGTCACACGAGTAAGTGTTAAAATCATGTTAGGCATACCAACAAAATTTTTGTAGGTATTGTGAATAGCTCGTGTGTCTCTATTAAAAGCTCTGTTCTCCTGCGAATTCGCAACGTCTGATTATAGTCCATACAGCCTAAGACTTTCTCAAAATTTGGAAATATCGTGAAGATATCTTATCTTTCTCTTTCATTATCAGCCCTAGTATCACTTCTATGGTACATATAATCTTTGATGGGTCATTAAAATACATAGACTGTCTAGTCACATTAATATGACCACTAGTCAGAAGTCTGAATAACCATATTTTGCAGAGCGGGCACCTGCGAGACGCAAAGGGAGAGAGTCAGTGAGGTTGTGGAAGGTACCGACAGCGATGTGGAGCCATACCGACTCCAGTGCTGTAGCCATTTGCGCTAGGTATCTCGGTTGAGTATCCACAGCGGGAACAGTCAGATAGAGGTAATCCCACAGATTGTCGATGGGGCTTAAATCCGGGTGATTTGGTGACCAGCGCAGTATGGTAAACTCATCCTGGTACTCTTAGAATCACATTCGTATAATATGAGTTGTGTGACACGCTGCATTGTCCTGCTGGTAGATGACATCGTGCCGAGGAAGAATAAACTGCACGTAAGGGTTGATGTTGCCCCCAAGGACAGATGCATAATTGTTCTTATCCACTGCCCCTTCCAGAACGACGAAATGACATAGGAAATACCAAAAAACATTCCCAGACCATAACCCTCCCTCCTCGGGCCCTTACCCTTCCGACGATTGCTGCAAGCAGGGTATTTGCTTCCAGAAGTTTCATGACATGCACGCCAACAGCCATCTGTTCGGTGGAGCATAAAACGTGAGCCATCTGAAAAGGCCAACTGTCGCCACTCAGTGGACGTCCTACTGCAGTATTAGCGTGCAATGCTAATGCTAATTCAGAGAAAGCCATGAATAAATAATGCTAAAGGAGGTCAGGAAATTTTACTGTAACTAGGTACTCAATTATGCAATAAGGCTCATAAATTATCGTAATTCCACCATTCAGCTATAAGGAAATTGCCCTGGATCATAAATCATCACTATTACGCCATTTATTCAAAAGTCAGTTGATCTAGAGGGGTATTGGAAGGGGTGCAGGATAGGTGGGTTAAAATCTTCCTGGTTCCTTATGACACAGACGTAGATGGGGTGAAAACGTATCAGAAATCTCTGTGTTCCAGTACTGATATCCTCCTCGAACCATCGCAGAATGACCAACCTAAGCACCAGGAATTTACTCCCAACACTCTCACTACATAGCTGCAGGAGTGGTGAGCGTTGACTTCCATGATGAGGCTGGCTACAGGAATTTTTTTTTCCTTCACTGTGTCTGCTCCGAGACAGTAAAATAATGGGCATCTGCTCCATAAGATCACTCTTACGCAGGTTCTAGACACAGTCCATTCCGACAGAGCTATTGATGGTGTTGTTAAATAGGCCTTCATCGCCTACGAACCACAGTGAGCATGGGTGCATAAAACAGGCGTTTGTTCCAGAGATCCATACGCAGCAACGTTCGATGGATGGTAGTCGAGAAGGCACTTTTGGTAGCCCCTTGGTTTATCTGGGTGGTCAGTTACTTAACAGTTGCACGTCTATTCGCCTGCACACACCTCTGCAGCCGTCATTCACCCCAGTCATCTATGGCCGTGGTACTGCACAATTGCCTCGGCGCCGGTTTTCGACATCAGAATTTTGCCATTCACGGTATACAATAACCACGTCACGCGAGCAGAGTACAAACTAAACTGTATCGGAAAGGCTTCGAGCGTTGACCCGAAAGCCAATGGTAATGAACTTTTGGACGTCAGACAAATCGCTCGTTTTCCACATTATGACAGCAACTGCACTATTATCCGCGTCCCCCCCCCCCTCGCCCCCCTGACTCGTTTTACATACATGGCACGTTGACGTAGAACATCGGCGGTAGTCACTTTAATGTCACTGGACCATGTATCTTTTATCTTGATTCCGAGTTTCTGTGTTTTATTTTAGTCGAAAACAGCGTGCTCAGATATTATCTAGTCGACCGAAAGTCTTCACAATTGAACGCTACTGATTTCTCCAGCAATGTTATGCTAATGCATTGTTGGTGAACTTACGGCGTATCTGTAGACAATGACATTCCAATTAAATAAAACAGATTTTTTAAACTTTTTCGTAAGTATATACAGTGTTGATCTCAGTACTGTCTCTGAGGCTGTGGAGAGATCAAATTCCCCGCTATATCCTTTATCCCAGAGCTGCTGCTCTCATACAGTTGTGGGAGAGTCTCTTCGAGGTTTGAAAGGAAACTGGACAAATCTGATATTTACGAAGTCATACAATTTTCTACTTGTATGCAGCACTTTTGCCTGTCTTCATTATTTTGTTCTCAGTATATTCTATTCGTCTGATACAGGACGCCCCTCTGGCTACTTATTAGTGTTTCGAATTATGAACTGTATTCGACATCTCTGATTTATTCAAAGAGCGGCAATCGCGGCATATTTACAAATGCAGCATCAATGAGTGATATGCAGTCAGCTAGCTGAACAAGTTGCGCGCATGCGTGAATATGCTGCTCGAGATAGGTGCATGCATACTGTCACAATGCGACCCGATTCCTCCCGATGTGAGTCTATGAACGCCTTACTCCAATATAATAAAGGCATGTATTTCTTCAAAGAAAATGGCGGCAACTTCCACGCTAATTCCTTATAATGATTTAACCCCACCATGAATAGCTGCGTCGGAATGGGCTGCGTCTAGAACCTGCGTAAGAGGGACCTTAGGGAACAGATGTCCATTGTTTTACTGTCTCGGAGCAGACAAAGTGACGGGGAAGAAACCTCCTGTAGCCACCCTTATCATGTTAGTCAACGCTCACCACTCCTGCGACTATGTAGTGGGAGTGTTGGGAGTAAATTCCTGGTGCTTAGGTTGGTTATTCTGCGATGGTTCCAGGAGGATATCAGTACTCGAACAAGGAGATTTCTGGTACATTTTTCACCCCATCTATGTCTGTGCCATCAGGAACCAGGAACCAGGAACCCACCTATCCTGCACCCCTTCCAATACCCCTCTAGGTCAGTTGCGTTATGTATAAATGGCGTAATAGTGATGATTTATGATCTGGCGCAATTCCCCCATAGCTGAATGGTGGAATTACGATAATTTATGAGCCTAATTGCATAATTTAGTACCTAGTTAACGTAAAATTTCCTGAGCTCCTTTAGCATAATTTATTCATGGATTTCTCTGAATTAGCACAATTCCTTCATTCCTGTCTCAGAATTACCATCATTCATTCATTGCCTTATCTATAAATAGTGGTCCAGGATAATTTGTTACCCAATTAGCATAATTTATTATCCAAGATATCTGTTGGTTGAATGATGGCTTCCTATGGATTGTCATTTCCCCTTGATGGTTTCCACCACTGTGCTCCTCTCCACAAGAGGAAGCAGGTCCTGCACATGCCACTATGACTTATTGTTAGTATTATTATTATTATTATTATTATTATCATAGGATGGAACAGGGAGAGGGTGTCTAGCCCAACACATCTGGGTACACTGCAGAGGTTCTGGGGTTCACTTATTAAACAAAATGCTCTCTTGGTTTGTAAAAATTACACAGCGTTTTTTTAAAACGAAGTACACTCTTGCTATGTAAGAATTACGCTAAAGAGATTTTGGTGTCAGTTTTTTAAACAAAGACGAAGCATGAACTTTTTATTTACATCGATATGTGGCCCACAGCTACTTTAAGGATTGAGTTAATTGCAGTTGCTCCAGACATGTGTTTAACAGGACTAGGAAATGTACAGCCTGGGCTTGGTTGTGTTGACTCCACGAATGACACTAGAGCGTTTACTGCTGCCCTTCCAGAACATATGTGTAGCAGTATGTTATAGTTGTATTTCCTCAAACAAACACACTGAGCTGGTGAGCTTAGTCGTGAAAGACATTTTCTGGCAGTGTGACGCAACCCATCCTGCAGAGGTTGGCACTGCACCGCTCACTACAAGTGCCACTAAGTTTCTGTTGGCCAAGGAAAGAAATAATAGTAGGCTCGCAGCCCTCACACACCACACACTCAGAGATGCTGTGATCCTCCATCCAACCCCACCCAGTCCACATGCCAAGGGATGAGTTTTTATGCCTCTATAAACGAATACAGCGTCTCATACACCACGACCCAAACAGAATATTACACACATTTCGCTCCCCTAAAAACTGTATTTAACAATTCAGTACTCCAATCTGTCAATGATGTGGAGTGGGGGGGGGGGGGGGTACTGATTCATGTTTGATACTGTTTTAGGTCATGTACTGGTATGTGTGGAATGTGTTAAACGTGCTGAAACAGCCTGTCTTGTTATAGCGCACATGAGCACAAAGCGAGCTGATAAACCTTGCATAAAGCTGAAAAAATTTTATGGTGTGGTCTTGTCATCCATGTCATCGTGTGTGCAGAATAAGTTTGAGTCATTCTAAAACCATAGTATTTGAAACATTTTAAGTTTTTATCCGAGTAATATTGAACTATTAGGGCAGTGGATGACCCTCATCTCAGTAAACATAAACAGTTTAGCAGATGGGATCGCCAGCACTATAAAACTGTTTGGTGACAATACTGATGTGTAGAGGAAAGTATCATCACTGGATAATCGTAAGGAATTGCATTAAGAAAAAACAATGAAAGATAGAGATAGATAGAGGAAGAATCTGATAGAATATAATTACTGGATTAGCGGCAAACATCATACAAGTATTTAAGGTGATACTGTTAAACGGAGTTATCATGTAAAATACGCATCTACGGAAAGAACAGCTACACTCTATGCCAAGTACCTTCACCAAGTGCAGTGCTTTGCACAGTTGAAATGGTTCTGAGCACTACCCATCTGTGGTCATCAGTCCCCCAGAACTTAGAACTACTTAAACCTAACTAACCTAAGGACATCACACACATCCATGCCCGAGGCAGGATTCGAACCTGCGACCGTAGCGGTCATGCGGTTCCAGACTGAAGCGCCTAGAACCGCACGGCCACACCAGCCGGCCTTGCACAGTATATTTGCAGATGTAGAGGGGATGAAAATTGGATTTAACTTTTATTTAATACTTTAAGGTCTATTTCTAATCTAAACAGGGTTAAATTATTCGTAATCTACGTGTATAGAGGACTGCACATAGGATTCATAGGTGCCTAAACCTCTTAATGGTGCACAATGCATCTACCACAAGAATTTCTCACCATCTCTGTTATGTTCTCTCATTGGCTAAATGATCATGTACATCCCTCTCTTCATTGGGTCATGTTTGTCTCTTCTATTACCGTGACCCAGTAAGGGTTCAAAACTGACGAGCAATTTTTTTAAAAAGAAAATTACAGTCTAACAAGTGTTTTGTAAGCCAGTTCTTTTGTGCGTGGATTACATTTCTTTACAAATTTTCCATTGAATCAGAGTCTGAATTATGCTGTATAACTATTTGCTTTACACAGCCATTCTATTTTAGGTAGCTCCAGAGTGTTACTTCCAAGTATTTCAGGGTAGTTACTGTTTCTGGTGGTTTGACATAAACAGTGTAATTGGATTTCTTGCCTCATTTATACCATGAGCCAAAACATTATGACCACATGTTTAATAGCACGTTGGTCCACTTTTCAAACACAGTACAGCAGCGACTCTGTTTTCTGGTTTCCAGATGTCTACTCACAGGTCACTACAGTCCTGCAAATTACAGGATGGTGATTTGTGGGAACGCAGCTGGCAGCCGATATATGTTCCAATGGGTACAGATCAGGGGCGTTTGCTAGTTAACACATCAACGTGAGTTCACTATTATGCTCCTCAAACCACTGGAGCACGGTTCTCACCTTGTATCGCCGAGAGTTATCCTGCTGGAAGACTTCAATCATGAAGGAATGCAGGTGGTCCGCAATAATGTTTACTTAGTTCAATGCTGTCATGGAGTCTTGGGTCCCATAGAAGCTCTGCTCATTCTACCCCGTTGCACAGTTCTCTTCTACCCAGTCTGCATCTGTGGCGCGGTGCACATTTCAAGCAGCCAAGGACCTGGTGTAGCAATAAATGCGACAGGCGACATGTTTCTATTGATCCACAGTGAAAACTCAGTGATGCTGTGCCCACTGCAGTCATAACTGACTACCTCATTGGGTGAACACAGGAACACGTATGGGTCGTGTGACATGGAGCTCCATGTTCAACAATGACCTTTGAAGGGTGTGCACCAAAACACGTGTGCCAGCACCAGTATTGTTCTCTGTCATCATATCTGCCACAGATCTCTGCCTATCCTAGATTACACAGAAGGGGCTTCTGACCTTTACTTTTTGTAATGAGATGTAGACGTCCAGTACAATATGGTCTATGATCATTCCACCAGCCTTCAACTAC
The DNA here is from genome assembly GCF_021461385.2 of Schistocerca piceifrons. Taxonomy (NCBI): domain Eukaryota; kingdom Metazoa; phylum Arthropoda; class Insecta; order Orthoptera; family Acrididae; genus Schistocerca; species Schistocerca piceifrons. The sequence goes on along the minus strand of NC_060139.1, from coordinate 388,288,122 downwards.
TTTCTATAGATGCTCACAACAGCAGTACGCAAACAGCCGACCAGCTTCACCATTTCAGAGATTCTCGTTTTCAGCCTCAACGCCACAAAAAGGTGCCCTTTGCCAAAACCACTTGTACCAGTGGAATTACGTGTGGTCCGTATCTTCGCTATAATGGCTGCCAATTCGTCTCTATTCCCACAACACAACCAGGAGGCATTCAGACCCGTGGAGGGCACCGATCAGTGTTTTCTTTCATAAGTGTATATACAGTACATTGCATTTTCTTGAGTCCAAGTCCCTGTACCAATCATATATCTACAGTTTGTTAAATTTGCATCATTACATAAATACTCCGGGAGTCACCTGGCGGTATGTGGCGGAGGGTACTTCTGGTATCACTAATCCATCCCACTTCCTCTCTTCGATCTGCCTCTCCATTAGCTCTAATCTATCGAATTTTCTCTTTGTTGTCATTTCCAGAGATACATGTGGAAAAGAGTAATATTTTGTCCGACTCTTCGTATGAAGTACCCTCTCAAAATTTCAATAGTAAATCTATCAGTGATGCACAAGTCCTCTCTTGGCGCATCTGCCACTGCTACAGTCTTTCTGCATTGCTACCTTCTTATGGACTACTGCATCGTCTGTGACTAGCTTCATGGAACTCCTAGCGCCTGCCGCTGTGGCCGAGCGGTTCTAGGCGCTTCATTCAGGAACCGCGTTGCTGCTACGGTCACAAGCTCGAATCCTGCCTCAGGCATGGATGTGTGTGATGTCCTTAGGTTAGTTAGATTTAAGTAGTTCTAAGCCTAGGGGACTAATGACCGCAGATGATAAGTCCCATAGTGCTCAGAGCCATTTTTTCTAGGGGACTGATGACCTCAGATGTTAAGTCCCATGGTCATCACGATAAAATAAGACAAATCAGAGCTCGCACAGAAAAATTTAAGTGCTCGTTTCTCCCGCATGCTGTTCGAGAGTGGAAAGGTAGAGAGACAGCTTGAAGGTGGTTCATTGAGCCTTCTGCCAGGCACTTTATCGTGAATAGCAGAGTAATCACGTAGATGTAGATGTAGATAGTGCTTAGAGACATTTGAATCATTTTTGAAGTCCTAGTACAAGTGCATGGTGCACTATTCTGTGTATATGAGTGCGTGTGTGTGTTTGTGTGTACGCACACATTGTGGGTTATCCCAACACATAGGTAGATCCGCTTCTGATCACTACCAATGACATAACCTGGGTTTATTCAAGTACAGCTGTTTCAAGTTTAAACAATCACTCCACCTTCCACGCCCATATGACATCACAGCTTGAACAATTGTCACCCAAAGTTTGGATCTGACTTGTCCTAAGTTCAAGTCCACCAGTGCTATTTTTAAGTAACTGCTGGGAAAAGGATAATAACAAATGCGTATTTATTCGACCAAACATCCTGGCAGCGAGAGCCCCTTTTGCACAGCCACAAAGTTCTTGGTCGCTGGACCAGTCAAGAAGTCCACACTTCCACCCTGTCTGCATTAGCATGTTAACTATTAGACCTGGATTGGGCTGTACAACCAATAGCAGTCAGAAAGGGAAAACAGCCTGTCAGCCACCAAGGATTGCTGCTGCCCAATAGTCATTTGTTGACAGACATCAGCCATATATTCAAAACACTTAGCCCACTGCTCAGCTGATACCACTGCTTGACCATCTTGCCAAGTCTACCAACTCAACCGCAATCACGACATTGAGACTTGAGTGGTGTATCCACAGCATCTAGCTCACCACTTGACTGATATTGGTGCTGAGGCATCTCACCAAATCTTCTGCTTAAACCACCACAACAGACACTGAGTCATAAGTCTGGAATCCAAGACCTCACTGATGTTAAGTATTATTTGGCAGGAAATTCAATATCCAGTGTAGTTGTTCCAGTCCCCATCACTAACATGTTATCTTCGGCAGTGCTACTCAAGTCCATGTTAAAATAGTGAAGAAATATAAAATCACCTGTAGTCCACATTGACATACATTGTGAAAGGAAATAAAAAAAAACAGTGAATGACACTTGTTCTCTCTAAGAACTCATGCAAATGGCTTTGAAGTCGAACACAAAATAGGTTCAGATACTATGCTTGTAAAATTCGCAACAATAAATTTATGTGTGGGAAGGCTGAGCTCTATGGTGGAAGCTGCTGTCATAGCCCACCACCCAAGCTGGGCTATTTACTCCTCATTCTTATAAGCAACAGCCATGTATCATGCACATTTAAGAATTGGAAATGTATTTACAGCTACAATCATAACCCTCAAAAACGAGACAACTAAAGATGTTTGAGAAACAACTGCATTGTACAAATGTATTGGTATGTGACATAACTGAGTCCATCATTTCAACATGAAAAACAGCCAACAGTGCTAGCATAAGATCCATACACCTCCCGTCATCTAAGAAGCATAACTAGTTGGTTTAGTTCTACCTGCTTCCACACCAGTGCAGTTCACCCCCAAACATATCCTGAAGACAAAAGAGGAACTCAGGTACAGGACAGCCACTGCTGTTGGCCACTGTTCACACCATCACAGGCAGCTAAAGAGAGAACGTTCTGCATTAAAGTGAATAATGCGTCGGAGTTCTGTAACGATAGATTAGATAGGTGATCACATCACCCTCCCAAGTACACACTGGAAGGCAATGACAGCACATGCAGTCTCTCTAGCTGCAAATTGTACTGTTAGTCATATTACTCGTAGATTCTGTATGACACAAGCTTTTGATAGGTTTCCTAGGATTACATCACATCACATCACAAGTTTACGAAATTTCCACGAGAGAGCCAGCAAATATAGTACCAAAATCATTGGAATTCGGATGGTAACTAAAGAAGTGTAAAGTCCCTTTTCAGGTGCAGTCTTATGCTATTAAAACGAGTATTGCAACAATGACGCTGAATTTTGCGTTGAAAACAATGAATACTGTACTTAAATCGATGAAATTAGTGCCCTCCAGTAAGGACAACATGCTATTTACTAGGTTGCTAGGATATCTTCAATCCAGTCATAAATCCAACATGATATTCCAAATTTTTCTTGTGTTGTGGCATCTCGCAACTGTATTGACCACCAACCAGAAGTATGGAAAATGAACTTTATGTTCCAACACGTACTTGAAAACATCACGAAGACAACAAAGACTCAGTCTAGGGCAGACATATCTTAAACCACTCTTGTTTAAGATATATCTGACATAGACTGAGTCTCTCCATAGCGATCCATATTGCAGTGTACAAGCTGTGTGGGTACATGCCAGTTGAATGCTTTAAAGTTACTTGATGGAGAACACCTAATGCATGAAGGCAGTGCCTCTATCTAGTTTACTGAATATGCAAAGAATTTTATTTGTCTTTGTACTTTAGTAATATAAAGTGTATAATTTTAATCAGCATTTGTGAGCTTTTTGATGAAATGAAGCTTATTTTAGAGAGATAAATAATTATTTATTTTCCCTGTTATGAAGTGTGGTTTAACATAGTAGGGTACACAGATAAATATAAAGATGCACGTAATTCTCGAGCAACGTCAGGTAGCGATGACAGCTGCAGCATACATGATGTCACTGGAATTTATAGCAAGGCGTAAGCTTTGAAAGCACATACCAAATATTTCCAAAAAGTTTATATACAAGTGCATGTGGGTACAATTCTACACGCTCATACAACACACTCTGTATGGGTGAACTACCACATGTCACATTTCTGAATGCACTGTGTGGTATTCCCCTTGCTGTATATTTTATTGTTCTTGGATAATGCCAGACACACTTTGTATGACAATCTAGTAACATTGCAGGCATTTGGGCGCGGAATATAGCAGTTATTTGTATCGAATTCTGACATAACTGGTACCGTGCATAATCTGAAAGCTCATACTACTTTCATGTCATTAAATCGTCGATTTTAAAAAAATAAACGTTATATTTAATTCGTGATCTGAGGAGATGCCTATAGCTGTGTTTTTAACTATCACTTACATTCAGCTTGTACACTACAGTGCATAGCACCACTTTCACACCTGTATTAAAATGTAGCAGCAGATTGATGAGTCGTGCAGACATTGGTGATAGTGGATACTCGAAACCTGAAAACTGTTACATTTGCTGAATTGACTCAGCTCTGATATATCAGGTGCACTTTGCAATGCATGTGGCTTGACAATTGGTGTATATGATGGATATATAGGAAAATCGAAATATGGAAACAATTCTGTGGCCTGCTCTGATATACCAGGCGCTGCATCATGGAGTCGGATTCTGTGCTGACCTGCTTTCTCCTGCCACTCAGATTTGTCAAACACTGTATTGGATATGTCAGGGAACTGTTGTTCTAAGGGAGAAATAAAAGAAAACCATGAAAAACACACACATACACATACACACATAACGAAAATAAGCATTGAGAGAGAGGAATGGTTTTATACCTGTAATCGACTGTATGAATTATTCATTTCTATCTGGAGGTGGTACATCTCTGATGACCTATCATGGTGATGATCAATCTTTCACAGAGCACAAGTGGTAGGTCGGCTTGATGGCTAGTAAGGCTGTATGCTGAAGATGAGTGGTGAGGATAAAAGACTGCAGCTACATAGAAAATGGAAGAACTATTTTGGACTGGTAACGCTGCATATACTGGACCACCATTTTGTATTCTAACATCATTGATGACGTGATAGATCGCCATCTTGGACCACAGTTTAGAATTCTAAACTTAGAACCAGGCAGAGTGCGCCAATTCCCCAGTACTGCTACCTTGGATTGCACACAATGCAGACTGCATTAAGGTCAGTCAGGCTGTTTACAGTTTTGGAGAGCATTTTGTCAGTATTTTTGCTGAAACATATCGATGTATGGGATGAAGAGTTATATAATTCCCAGTGTTCAGTGCACAAATTGTTCAGTTCCCCACTATATTTCCACTTCATATGGAAAACTCAAAGTACAAACTTCATTAAAAGTGTTGCAGAGTAGCCTTCATGAAGTCAAACTCCTCATGATCTTGAACAACTCTAAATTTGACTATTGCTGGTACTAATCTACTTTAATTTATCATATTTAAATGTCCTACAACCCAGCAGGCCTGAAGAATTTTCCTCAAGAGCAGGGACAGAGATACTTCAGATCCAATCTTTTGACACCCACTATCGTCCGCCTGCTTAGCTGAATGGTAACATGCTTGCCTCCCATGCAAATAGCCCAGGTTCGATTCCAGGCCGTGTTAGAGATGTTTTCCCCTCGTGGACTGGGTGTATGTTGTCCTCTTCATCATTTCATCCTCATCACCGGCACGCGAGTCACCCAATGTGGTGTCGACTGCAATAAGACTCGCACTCGGCGGCCGAACTTCCACAGATGGGGCCTCTCAGCCATCAACGCCACACGGTCGTTCCATTTCACACCCACTATCGTGACCAGCTGAAGGACCTCCACTAGCTCCCTTGTTGGATGACTAATGCAAGCATTCATCAGACAATGATTTAGAAAACCCATGGGAGCATGTATGCTCGCTAATAAGTCCCACTACCTCACCAGCCCATGCCATTTAGAAATCCATTGGATATGTTAGATGATGTATATACTGTACAACGTAAAACACTGGAATATGTGTGATGAATAAATTGAAAATACAGTTATAGTTTGGAGAATAAAGCACCTTCTGTTTATAGGAAGGATGATCGAGTTTAACGTTTCATTACATCGATATCAAAATTTCCATCACACCAGGACGTACCTATAGCGAAGATCAGCGTTAATTGAAAATAATACTGTCACTATAAAAAGAGTATGTGGCCAGATGATTGAGAATCCATGGTTATGAGTCTACTACTACAGCAGTTGGAAATCTATTGCAAGCTGTAGTATTAAGCTGTCGCTGCCATCTTACTAAAGTCACAATGGCATTTACTGTTTGAAGCTACTCAGTCTGCTACTACTACCACTAACATTAGTACTATACAAACTCAACCACATCGTCTCACACATCTGCATGAACTATTACAGCACATTTTCCTTACAATTAATCATAAATGATTTAGAAATGCTTTGGAAGCGTATATGTCAGTCATTTATGTATATCGAGATGTAGAATATTCTTACTCCATATCAAAAGGACTACTCTGCCGTATCTACAGCTACAAACACTGATGCACTGTATTTGTCTATTTCCACCAAGGAGCTTGCTTTCATCGCGTTAGCTAGTGAGATGCATATTGACAATAGTCGGTTTTTTGGAAGTATAACTAGTAATAAACTATGAAAAGCTGGTGATTACTGTAGACAGTGGTTAAAACGAAAGAATGTTTGAAAAACCTATCTAGTTGAGATGGTTCACCATACAGACTTACAGAGATTTGAAAGATACATCATCAACGAATCTTGTGCTATTTGTAGCTTTTGTTGAGGAACCACAGTGTAACTTCGTTGGTGATTCTCGTCGAAAACGAAACGTATCTCCCAGTGGAGTCAGGCAAGAGACAATAACACAGAGCCATTCTCCCGATGTCTATCCATACTAGCGATGGCATTAAGCTCATTGCTTACAGGTCCATATGAAGTTAAAGGACGGAAGACAGTGCCGTAAGAGATCCATTGAGAAATCGTTTAAGATTGCCTGAATACTAGATCGCTTTTTGTTTACAGGAGGGATGACTGGGGTAATGTACAGCTAAACATGTGAAATCATCCTATTATTCCAATCAAAACATTTTCCACTCTATCTGCTAAGCTACGAGCCTTAGAAAAGCTTTTATACAAAACACTGTGGAAGGAGCTTATGGGCGAACACATTGTGGAGTATATCGTGCGTTATATCCTGCTTACTCGTCAAATATGGTATGACCAGGAAACCTGCTTTCTCGGATCGCTAGACAACAACTCTAGCAAATGGTATTAATGAAGTTTATTACAAAAGGAAATGATTACAATATTTAACTTTGTGAAATGCGGATGTGTCGTAAGCAAAGGGTGGCAGAAAAAATCTCTTGAGTACAAACAATGCTACATAGTAGAAGCGAAATGACTAGTCTTGATGCTATTCTTCAACTCGCTGCTGTAGAACTCATAAAACTGGGCTATGGCCCAACTTTTTAATTTTGTATTTTCTACAATTAAGTTATGAACTATAGTGATAGCCAAATATCTGTATATATAAATTTGTGTGAATAAATGCGTACTTTATAGTGCGCAGTCAGTTGGCTTTGAAGTATTTCGTCAATAATTACCTATGACAGCACAAAAAATCCTAGAAAAAACAATTTATTTTACTATCTTTTAATAATAAGTTTACATTTAAGGTGCAGATATTTTTCTGTTCTTAACATGTTACTTTTGCTCATTCCAAACATCATCTTTGCTTCCTACCTACATTAAGGTTACCATTAAGAGCCAATTCTAAGTGTGACATAATGTGGTTAAAACTGAAATCGGATTGCTCCACAAGGAAAAGACATACTAAACAGGCAAATACATTGACTTCGTCTTTATCTCAATAATGAGATGCATCCTACATTCATCATGCACATGCTAGATAAAATCAATAGATAGATAAGCAAAGAACAGCTAATTATCTCCATGAGACACAAAAAGAAAACTCAATCATTTACTTCAAAATTAACAAGTTATCCTACTGACACTCCTAGCACTTCAGAATTTAAAATTTTGTTAGTAGTAAATTCCAGCAGCATTTTACTTGATGAAGCCTGACTTGTTTTACTAAATAACTTGACGACAAAAAGTCAAAGAATTAGTTTTCAGCACAAAAACTGTATGTGGTATTGCTAAAGAAGTTGAACAAAGTGCTGTAGGTTTAAAAGTCAAACAGATTATTGCAAGGAGTCTACAATCAACACACAGTTGTGGGAAAACCTATTCAAAAATACTTACTAACATTAATAAAAAGACTCACAGATACCAACGCCCTTGCTGTTAAGGCAGATAAAAGTAACTTTGCAGTAGTTATGTATGAAGAATGTTACATCGAAAAAAACCTTAAAATTCGTTATTCAAAACAACATAAAAGAACTGAAGTCTGACCCCACACTTAACTATAAAGCTCATTGTAAGAAATTAATTAAAAATTACAACTACCCTTTATCAGATGCTACTGTTCAGAGTAATATAGTCTTGAATCCTGTACCTCCTAAACTATGATCTCGGCCAAAAATACATAAACCTCAGTGTTGATTGTTAACTCGAGAAACAGTCCCACATATTACATCTATAAAAGGCTCAAAGAATTCCTTAGCAAATTTTACACATTTAAAGACAACTTCACTATCATAAATCACCAACAATTTATCAATGATGTATGTGATGTGCACATACCAGACAATGCAAGATTTGCATCCCTGGAAATTTAATAAAAAACAAACAGTTTTGGAAGGCAGAGATATAGAAACTCATAGAGACATGAGAATTAATTCCAGCATATAACTACCTCTCATTTAACAAAAAAGAATCTATACGCAGTCAGATGGCCTAGTAATAGGAAGCAGTCTTGCTGGCCTTTCAGCCAAAGCTAACATTAACTATTTCGAAAATATATTCTTCAGTGCCAATACCCATTTAAAAGATAAACTGATTATTATGAAAGGTGTATTGACGACACAATCATGTTATTCAGTTGTATAGTAGATGGAACAGAATCATTTGCAACTGCCATGAGTAACATGCACTTCAATATCAAATTCACTGTTGAGCATCAGATAGGAGAGGGTGTCAATTTTCTTGATCTTAGAATAAGATGATGATGATGAGGTACCATATTCCAAGGAGCGTAGAGAACAATGCGGGAGACCCTCACCGCTGACTAGGCAATGTCCTTGTGGAGGTGGTTTGCCATTGCATTTCTCTGACCATAATCGGGATGAATGATAATGATGAAGACGATACAACACCCAGTCATCTCGCGGCAGGGAAAATCCCTGACCCCACCAGGAATCCAACCCGGGATCCTATGCACCGGAAGGGAGAATGCTACCGCAAGACCACATGCTGCAGTCTTAGAATAAGAAAGCCGAACCAAAAGCTTACCTTTGAAATTCATAGAAAACTGGTAATCACTGACGTAATTATAGATAATTCTCCATGCCACCCAACACAGCACAAAATGGCCTACTTCAAATTCGCGTTAAACTGAATAAAGAAAATTTCCCTCTGTACATTGTCCAAGAAAAAAGAAAACAATGTTATCAAAACTGTAGCAAAAAATAATGGCTTTAAGCCACAAATAATTGATCAGCTATACAATAAAATTAAAGATAGTATATCACCTGCAGTAAATTCGCAACCAGCAGCAGGAAAGAAACAATTTCCATGCATTCCCCTCATAGGCACAATCTCGTTTCAAATTGCCAATCTTTTTTGAGGGGTAGGAATTCAAATAAGTTTCCACACGAATAACGCTGTGCAATATAACATTATCCACAGCACCAAAACCACCAGCCTATGCCCAGAAAATCAGGAGTTTACAAGATTATTTGTGAAAATTCCCCCACCTTTTATCTTGGATATACAGGCAGAAGCTTCAGTATAAGATATCGAAAACACATGGATGCCTTTAGACTAAAAGACAGCCACTCACATGAACCAATATGGACACTATGTTTCTAACATTAATGACAACTTACAAATATTACCTAGTACTGACAAAGGCAAGAAAATGGTCATTTTAGAGGAACTAGTAATTACATTCAACTCAACCCAAAACATTCTAAATGAACAGCTGGAATTAGCCAATAAACATTTTCTAAATTATTTCCTTGTACTGTTCACAGAAATCAAACACAAATTGCACCCCTAGCTGTCACACCATAGCAGTCTGAAATAGTTGTACATAACTGTATAAATATAAATTACCAGAAGTGTATTGCTCTTATTCCACCCTCGAAATTTTTAATTTTATGTTTCCTGCAATTAACTTATGAACTGTAGTGATATACATATATCTGTAAATATTAATTTATGCACATATATGCCTACTTTATGATATACAGTCAGTTTGCTTTGAAGTATTTTGTCAATAATTATCACTGACAGTACAACAAGTTCCTAGTAAAAACAATTTATCCTATTTTCTTTTAATAGTAAGTTTACATTTACGGTGCAGATATTTTTCTGGTGCTAACATGTTACATTTTGCACACCCCACACATCATCTTTGCTCTATTTACATTGTTGATCGATATTTAATAAATGATATCTTTGTATTTTTGTTAATGATAATCTTTCCATTGAATAGAAATAACACAAGTGTATCACACATGCGCAATGATCACATGCATTTCAAGAATAATATGAAGTGTGCCACAGAAACTCATTTACAATATGCATGTTGTGGCGGAATTTAAGAACACATACATTGAACTAGAAAAGCACGTGGACCAAAAAAACGAAGTGCCATCTATTGGAATGTATGTAAGTGAACACAACTGTTTGTAATGCAATTTTACTAATGAAACAACTGATAAAGTGGCATGAAATAGTCAAATAATCTTGTACAGTGTGGAGTACATGTCATGCTGTTGACTAAAAATCTATGTAACGAAAATATTAGCCATCTGAAGATGGGCATGGCAGCCCAAAACCTGTTACGGCTGAAAAATAAAATATTCAAAAAGTGTTTGCGGCTGGTTGCGTCATTCACCAACCAGAATAACTTGTTTCTTGATTTTGATGTTTTATTTCTAATCAGTATCAATTAACATAGAGATGCAAACACGTGTCAATTTTCCCATGGAATCACAACCTAGTACATAACAAATATGTAATGAAATCATATATTGAATTCATTACTGCAACATGGTGAAGACTTCAAGAACGACTTGTCGTCACAGTCATAACACGAGTTGTCCATTATTCCAATACCTTCCAGAGAGTTCTATAAATCAAATTAGCATCTAGGTGATTTATGTTTTTAAGTTTTACCATAATTTCAATTTAAAGGATATATTCTTTTAGAGAGTTATGAAAATGACAGGTAATGACAGTAGCCTCGCGGGATTAGCCGAGCGGTCTCAGGCGCTGCACCCAGGGCCTGTGCGGCTGGTCCCGGTGGAGGTTCGAGTCCTCCCTCGGGCATGGGTGTGTGTATTTGTCCTTAGGATAATTTAGGTTAAGTAGTGCGTAAGCTTAGGGACTGATGACCTTAGCAGTTAAGTCCCATAAGATTTCACACACATTTGAACATTTTTAATGACAGTATTGTAAAAATAATGTAAGTTATTGACTTTACGTTATGTTGATAGTTTAATAGGATATCGATTGTAAATCAAGAAAAATATTTAGTGACATTTGTCTTGAATGTTTTTTAAAATGAATTTGCAAGATAGACCTGATCGCCTGGTTCAAGTCTTTTGAGGAGACGCCACTTCGGCGAGTTGCGCGTCGATGAGGATGAAACGGAGATGAAGACGACACAAACGCCCAGTTCCTGAGTGGAGACAATCTCCAACCCAGCTGGGAATCAAACCCGCCCCCCCCCCCCCCCCTGGCATGACAAGCCGGTGGGCTGTCCACTCAGCTACGGTGGCGGACAATCAGAGGTAATGGTCAGGCAGTTATGCTAACTGGGTAAGAAACTATTTGATAAGGCTCATAAATCATTTATACGTAAGGGAATTTGGCCAGAGTGATGGGGGAGCTGGAGGGGGGTGGTGTGGCGGACAGGATTCATAAACCATTTTCGACCCTGACGACATAGACGTAGACGGGGTGAAAATGGCACCAGAGCTCCTTTTGTTCCAATACTGACACCCCCGCGAAAAATACGGTCTCTCTCTCTGTGGTAGTGCGTCTGAAGCTCTAATTTTTACGCAACGACTACGTTTTTTTAGCGATTTATGCCATCTTGTGACTCTTTCAAATTGCATATTTAACAGATATTAAAATTACTTTGCCCCTACCATCCAGTGGTGCTATATTTAGGTAACGTATCAGTGGGTCGAGAATATCGAGAAAAATTAATATTTTAATAGCAATTTCCGTATTAAGTTTTCGGACTTGTTAAATATTCACTAATTTGGCCCATGTTTATGGTGTAAGATTGCTCCTGTGTGACTCCGTGGTTGGGAAAATTACTAAGTACACTGTCCTTGTAAGGGCCAGAAGACAAAGCTGCAGAGGTCTACTCAACGCAAGAATTCCGTAAACATATACATGTGATCTGTACCTATCTGAGATAAGCGTGTGATATGCCCCGCGCACCGTTTACGTGTAAAAAAAAAAAAAACATCGACAACAATTGTTACATAGTGTGACGAAAAAGTGGCAAGATCATAGGCTTCTAATCTCAGTTTAAGTGTACGGGACGGGCGATAATAGTAATAATTAGTATATGAAGTTTGGGGAATCCTCTTACCTGTGTCAAATATTTTTAGATTGGTTGATTTGGGGGGAGGGGAGGGTACCAAACCGCAAGGTCATCGGTCCCATCGGATTAGGGACGGATGCAGAAGGAAGTCGGCCGTGCCCTTTCAGAGGAACCATCCCGGCATTTTCCTGAAGCGATTTAGGGAAATCACGGAAAACCTACATCAAAATGGCCGGACGCGGGTTTGAACCGTCGTCCTCCCGAATGCTCAGACATTTTTAGTTTTCATCAAAGCTGAAAATGTCGTTACTGGGGGGGCCTTTGCAGAGTCATGAGGTGTCCAGAGATTATAAATTTCAACATTATCGCTACCTGGTGAAACGTTATTTCAGTGAACATCTGCATTTACTCTGTCTTGTCTCTGGACTGGCAGCGCGGCTACCAAAGATTTCATATTTCTAAAGCAGCCGCCAAGGTCTCTCGATATTACACCTTAAGATATTTTTGACTCGGTTCACATCAAAGACGCTACGCTCATTTTGTGGATCTCCTGATGTGACGAAGACGCTTCCTATTACTATGCTCCCCGATGGTGAAGCCATTTTCTCTTGAATGCTAAAAACATTATTTTCGTTTGTGCATACCGAGCGAGGTGGCTCAGTGGTTAGCACACTGGTCTCGAATTCGGGAGGATGACAGTTCAAACCCGCGTCCGGTCATCCAGATTTAGATTTTCCGTGATTTCCCTAAATCGCTTCAGGCAAATGCCGGGATGGTTCATTTGAAAGGGCGCGGCCGATTTCCTTCCCCATTCTTCCCTAATCCGAGCTTGTGCTCCTTCTCTAATGACATTGGTGTCGACAGTGTGTTAAATGCTAATCTCCTCCTCTTCGTTTGTGCATATGTCTCGTAGCTCCTAGTTCTCAGACAATAATTGCGGTGTCGCTAATATCTTCCGAGTTTCTCGATGTTTTAAATCACCCATATTCTCATGTAATTATTTTGACTCGTTCTTTTTTGGGTCTTCCAACTATCCGAGAGCTTTAAGACTGAAACACTCGACTATTACCACAAAATACTAGTACTGGTATTTCAGTTATAATTTTGAACATCGTAGAACGAAGTTATATCGAGGTCACGCTTTACCTATCCTACTAATGTCGACATTGCTATCGACATAAAAAATAAGGCATACCAAATTAAAATACGTTGCTCTTATTTGAAAGGAAGCACTCATGTCAGCAGCTACATAACGAAGCAGAAAGCATTAATAACACTTTTCTCGAGCAGTTGACAGCTGCGACCACACAACAGTGAGAGAGAGGGAGAGAGTTTCTTAGAGACCAAAGCTTTGTGGGAAACTTGTAGCTATAATCGCACCTCCTATGTCGAAACGGTGTCCTCAGTGATACAGATGTTAATGTGCGTATGTTACCTCCCGGGAAAGACTAAGCTGCGGTTTCTTGTCTACAGGTAGCTGAACAAGTGATTTCACTTTCGGGGAAAACAGTTTGCGTCATGGCGTGTTCGGCAGGCAGCGGCACTAACATTTCGTCAACTTTACGAAGCGTCGAGAAACCTGAGCCCAACCTTTGTCGATATTTTCCGTGCCTTCGATTCTCAGAGAACAAGGATAATCAAATGAAGCTGAAGATTTCTAACTTCTACGTCCTGAAGCCTTAAAGGAAATTGTGGGGATGAAGGCATCTGCCACTCAGTTCAAGTTGTGGAAAAGTCAGAGGTATCATCTTCAAATTTTATTTTTAGGAAAGTTTGGTACCGCGTAATCAAAATTTGGAGAGTGGTAATAAGTCATTCATCTTCGTCAAAAATATTTTACATCCATGTATCATAAACATTTGAAAATGCTGAAAATAACCGATTTTAGTTCATGGTGTATGGAAAATTGTGCAATAAATTTGTGGCTATATATTATGTCACCTCGTTCTCAAATACTTAATGTTGTTTATTGACGCCTTGTGAAATGTGAGCAGTAATTGTAGCATAGCCTGCTGGAACTATGACCTGCGTAGAAGCTGAGAGGAGGGAAGCTGTTGTCCGTAAGCACCCTGAACGTTTAGGAAATCCTTATTTTGCTGGCTGCCTTTCTTTATAGCTGTTCGTATTTTCCGATCTCGAAATTCCTAAGCTTCATAGATTTCAGCACTTGACTAATTGTAAGTGATGAAGGATCAGCAACAGAATTCTAATTACCTGAACAGGTATTAGAAAAACTCTTTTACAGCGAGGAATGTATGGAGGAACTATGGCAAAAACTCAAGTAAGTTGTAGGCCATATGTTAGAAAAAGTACGTCGGCGTAAGACAGTAGGGACACTGAAGAACCCGCCACAGTTCACTTGAAGATTCACTGCAGATTCAGTACCAACAGAAGCCCTCTAGGCGAACAAAAGTTTGAACGTAGCCACACCGAGCTTAAGGATGCTATGCGAAAAGCATAATATTTGGAAGGAAAATATTATCTGCAAAATTGTTCAAAATTCAGTAAGAAGTTTTAGCAGGCCTGAAAGGTACAGAATCAAAAACGTCCCTCGAGCTCTCTTGCTGAGAATGCTGACACCTTATTGGAAGACGAGAAAGAGTAGAAAATAAATTCTGTCCTTCGCAGTTACATCACAAAAAACTTCCCACTACATCTTATCCTACTGATTGCCTTAGAGACTCTAAACTGAATAACACAGAGACAAACGGGCGTGGAGGCACTAATTAATTGTTGAAGTCCTTTGTTAGAGGAAAGTTTAATGGGTCTGCTTAGTTCTATACTGATTAAATATCAGAACTGACTCCTCTTTTACAAACAACTTATCGTAGGGCTGTGGACCGATGAAGCTGTGACTGGAAAAAAGGCACAGGACGTCTCAGTTTTTAACAAAAGTCGGAAGTAACACACACATTAGATTAGGTTAGATTTACTTTCATTCCAACTGATCCGTAGTGAGGAGGTCCTCCAGGATGTGGAACATGTCAGAAAAACAACAATACATGACAAATATTTACAACTAAAACAAATAAGCTAATGTACCATTCCACAGATTCCAAGTGGAATGATCGTCATTTTTTAATGAACACTTTATGAAAGAGTCATTTTACAAATACTAATGCACTGAATTTAAAATAAAAAAAGTTTTTATTTATTTATAAGGTAATAAACATCTAATACAACTACTATAATACTTATTTACAATGAACATATTACTGCACTGAAATAGTGCAGAAGTTAGATTGTACTTACACACACACACACACACACACACACACACACACACACATACACACACACACACCCACAAATTTTCAATGAACACATTACTGCACTGAAATTGTGCAGAAGTTATATTGTACTTATATAAAAATCAGCTGGTTTTACTGAGAAATTCATCAATGGAGTAGAAGGAGTTGGCCACCAATAAATCCTTTAGGCTTCTCTTAAACTGAATTTCATTGGTTGTTAAGCTAGTTCCCAGTTGGATGATGCCTGATAGCTTGATACATGTCTCTTTCCTAATAACACCCTTTGTTTCCTGCCAGAGATATAAGATTTGAACCATTTTGCAGCATTTCCTGTTACACTATAATATTCTAATTTACTTAAAAGGATATTGTGATTTACACAGTCAAATACCTTTGACAGATCACAAAATATACCAGTTGCCTGCAATTTTTTGTCTAATGAATTAAGCACATTTTCACTGTAAGTGTAGATAGCCTTCTCAATATCAGAACCTTTTAGAAATCCAAACTGTGACTTTGACAGTATGTTATTTGAGATAAGATGGTTATAAAGTCGACTTTACATTACTTTTTCGAAAATTTTTGAGAATGCTGGCAACAGTGAAATTGGACGGAAATTTGATGCCGTTTCTTTGTCTCCCTTCTTAAACAGTGGCTTAACTTCAGCATATTTCAGCCATTCAAAAAATATTCCACTGATAAACGACTGGTTACACAGATAGCTTAATATGTTACTTGGTCAGAATCACATTCTTTAATTAATTTTGTTGATATTTCATCATAACCACTAGATGTTTTTGATTTTAAAGATTTTATGATGGACATTATTTCTGTTGGGGTAGTGAGGGTCAAATTCATATTATGGAAGTTACTTGAAATGTCTGGTCGAGGTATTCCATAGCAGCATCTACCGAAACTGCCAACCCCATCTTTTCAGTAACAGTTAAAAAATGTTTGTTAAAAAGTTCTGCAGCACTATACACATCTGTCACCAATGTATCATTTACTCTTAATGCTATTTGTTCCTCTTCATGTCTGGTACTACCGGTCTCCTCCTTCACTATATCCCATATTGTCTTTATTTTGTTATCTGATATGACTATCTTTTCCTTGTAATATATTTGCTTTGACATCCATATTACAGTCTTTAATATTTTGCAGTATTTCTTATAATGTGCTATAGCATCAACATTGGAAATGTTTTGGATTGACAGATACAGTTTTCTTTTTGTTTTACAAGATACCCCTATTCCTCGAGTAATCCATGGCTTCTTTCTAGACTTTGCTCTAACCTTGGTAAGTTTTGGGGGAAAGCAGTGTTCGAATAAGGTAAGCACTTTATTAGCAAAAGTGTTATATTTTTCATTCATGCCATGAGCACTGTAAACATCAGTCCAGTGAATGTCTCTGAGGAGTGTCCTAAAATAATCAATTTTTGGCTTACTGATTACCCTCTTGAGCTCAGCTTTAACAGATTTTATATCCTGTTCAGTATTAACATTGAACAGAAGAAACTGCATGTCATGGTCTGAGAGGCCATTGACTATTGGTTTTGTAATATAATTTTGTTCATTGGCCTTTTCTATAAAGATATTATCAATGGCTGTTTGTGAGTAAGTGGCTATCCTAGTGGGGAACTTTACAGTGGGAATTAAGTTGAATGATAATGTTACTAACTCAAATAAGTTCTTATTGGGAGAGTCTTTAAGGAAACCTACATTGAAATCACCAGCAACCACTATTTCTTTGTTTTCGGTTGTTAAATGGGCCAGTACAGCTTCAAGGTGGTTTACAAACAGATTAAAGTTACCTGCAGGTGCTCGATATACACTTAATATTATGAAGGATTTTTTGTGAAATTCTAATTCTGTTGCACATGCTTCCATATGCTGTTCTAGGCAAAATTTATGAATGTCTATGTTCTTAAATTTATGACAGTTCCTGATGAATGTGGCAACTCCTCCTTTCTCCATTTCTGATCTACAAAAGTGAGATGCTAACCTAAACCCTGTAACACTTAGAAGTTCTGTACCAGTGGTCACATGATGCTCAGAGAGACAGATTATGTCAGCTGGGTTTGAAGACTCTACTTCATCTATGCAGATAGTTAATTCATTAATTTTATTTCTCAGTCCTCGAATATTTTGGTGCAATAAAGATAGCTGACATTTCACATTGACTGAGTTAAAATTGGGTAGAGTTAAAACATCTGCTGACTGTTGAAAATTCTTAACCAATGGCTGTTTATGCTGATGTAATAAGCTGGAATTATGTTTTTTTGATTTCTTTCTCAAACTGAAGGTTTGTCTCAGTTCTAACCTCTCTTAAAATTTGCTTTCTTTCTGTACTCCCTACCCTAAAAAAGGGTCTTTTCTGAACCCTATAACCACTGGTATTTTACCACTCATGACAGTGCCTCCCCCGTTTAACTTTCCTGCTATTTCCCCAGCCAATTTACCCTTCCTGTTGAAGTGAAGGCCATGCGTAGTATAATCCCACCTACTGAGAGAATCAACAGCAACCACACCAATGTGTGACCCCGCACCCGACATGAGCAGCCGCTCCAGCTCCAACTTAACTCTCTTGACAGAAGAGTTCAAATGAGGTCGGTCATGGCGCCCAAGAACGGATACAAACTCAACACTTGTATGCTTCGATGCCGATGCAATCTTCGTCAGGTCACACTCTATACTGTACCCAGGATCTCTGTCAATACTGTTACCTGCCCCACCCACTATAACCACGGTGTCTTCCTTAGTGAAATCTTTGCAAAATGATCCTAAATTCTCTGTCGCCTGCTCCAGACCAGCACTAGGTTTAAAAAAAAATTGGTGACCTGGTATTCTGGTCCTAGTTCATCCTGCAAAAGTTGGCCGACACCTCTTCCATGGGAACTACTTAACAACAACACTTTCTTTCTCTTTACTGATTTCCCTACGTTCTTACTTTTCAATTTGCTGCTGAAAGTTTGTTGTGCCCGTCTACACCTGCAACTGCTTGAGGCTCACCAACTTCTAACTGAAGCAAGAGGTCAAATCTATTTTCCACATTCACCATGAAACTGTCAGACAAAGTTCTAGGCCTGTTCCTCCTGTTGCCACTTCCCACCTCTCTTTACCCTTCTCCCTCCTTAACCTGTCAATATCTCCCTGGCCTTGTCTAACTCAGCCTGAAGGGCGGCAATTTTCCCCTCCTGTTCTAGTATCTTCCCATATCTACCACAAATCCTACAAAACCACTGATGAGTCTCATTTACTTCCCCTATTCCCACGCCACTACGGTCACACACATGGAAAAAACTACAGCACCCATCACACCAAAGCCCCGACCTAACAATTCTACGGCAAGTCAAGCACTTTTCACTCATGATAAACGGAATAGTTTATTTAGAATAAGTCAGTTAAATTACAGATATACACGAAAATATGGTTACACAAATTTGGCCTATACGCAACTGTGTCTAAACAAAAACAAAAGTGCAAAGTTTCTGAAACAACAACTTAAACTTTACGCTACTTTCCGGAAATGCTAGTTAAATAATGAAGAGGTACGCTATGTTAAATTGCTGGAGAGAGCAAGGAACAACTAAACGAAATTCTATAGATTTGCTGCAGCAGAACGTAAACAGAAAATACGACTGTGCGGTCTTTTCGCGTTTTCTGCTATATTACGTAAAGAAAAATGAAACATTTAATGGTACACTTAAAAGCCACACTAATACACCTATTTACCACGTAATCAGTACTAATCTATATATTTTATAATCTAAAATGACTTATCTTTACGAGAACACCAAAACTCGCGCTAGTCGCCTGACTGCAGGGCTGCCAACTTCAGTTTGTTGTAGCAAAGGTATATGAAGCTGTAAAAGAAGAACTAGAGTCACCAGAAAGTGAGTCAGCAATGAAGATTGTGTTAACTTTTTTAACAATTAGCTGATCGCACAGTACTTCCCGGTGACGTATTTTTATGTCACCACTGTCCCATCCTACTCCGCCCCGGATTTTTTTTTATCAACCATTGAGCCGGACGGTCTTTGCATATGACGATAATATCGGTCGTTTTCGATTATTTACACACGTAACTTCTTTCCCACCCCTGCTCCTATCGGTGCTAGGGGTGCGTATATCCCCTGTCCCGTGCCGCACCACCAGTATACTTTTTCCCAAATATTAAGTCACCTTCTTAGCAAGATTGGTTTCAGTGACTCTAAGCGTTCAAGAGTTCTGCTTGCATGTCGCTTCTTCCCAACCTCTAATCCCTCTACATAGGCTTCATAGGTGTTAAGGAATCTGCTAGCCCTCCTCATGTCCTGCCGCCCCCCCCCCCCCCCTCCCACCGCTCTGATATAGTGAAAATAAATAGCTCAAAATATACATACACACAGGATACGTAAGTATGCTTTTGTGACAATAAGACAGCTGGTGGACTGAGGCCTTGATGAAGGAACCATCCTGGCGTTTGCCTGAAATGATTTAGGAAAACCACGCAAAAACCCAAACCAGGCTGACTAGACAGAGCAAACTTCATCCTTCCGAATATGTCATTATCTTAACAACAGCAATGCCTCATTCGGTTGACGCTGTTGAACTATGTTCTTCAATTTACACACTATTTGTTGCACTTCATCACTGCACACTCTAAGTACACCCTGGTGACTCTTGGAACTCGAGCACGCTGCTATGCCCCTGTAATGAACTAAGACAACATGCAGGGTGATACAGAAGTGACTATCAGTATTCAGGAATATGACACGAATGTGCATTCGAAACAAAAAAGTCAATAAACATAGGCTCTAAAACGCACACGTTAAGAGCTATACGAAATTCTAGATTTTTGATACTGTGAAACAAATCTCTTCTACTGCAAGCTCTTTACTTTCCATATTTTCGGAAGTGGTAGTATGGGCCAAAACAAGAAACAGATGTCCAGTAAACATGTGCTGTAAAATGCATACCTTAAAAGTTATGAGCACTTACTCATTAGAAGAGTTGTGTTACGAATTAGCGAAAATGAACAAGAGCTCATAGCTCTTACTGTATGCATTTTAGAGCATATCTTTACAGGGCATTTATTCTTATTTTAGTCCATACTGCTGCTTCCTAAAATATGGAAAGCAAAGATCTTGCAGTAGGAGAGATTTGTTTCACACTATCGAAGATCAAGAATTGCTCGTAGCTCTTAAGATACGCGTTTTAGAGCCCAGGATTACTTGACATTTTTGTTTCGTATAATCATTTCTGTCATATCCCTGAATACTGACCATCACTTCTGAAACTGCCTGTATAATGTCCTTCATTGGTCCATTCTAATCAGTTATACAAAGATTGTTATTCAATAACACAATACAATTCAATAATAATGCAGTAAGACAATTTGTAAGTAGGCTGTTTAGGTTTTTTTGGTAACGCCATGTAGCGCTCTATATGAATGTAGCTGGTTAGCATTGTTGTGATATTCGCTATTGTAGTGTTGGGCAGTTGGCTGTTAACAGCGCGTAGCGTTGCGGAGTTGGAGGTGAGCCGCCAGCAGTGGTGGATGTGGGGAGAGAGATGAGAGATGGCGGAGTTTTGAGAGCGGATGATCTGGACGTGTGTTCATCAGAGACAGTAAGTTTGTAAGACTGGATGTCATGAACTGATATATATATATATATATATATATATATATATATATATATAATGACTTTTGAACACTATTAAGGTAAATACATTGTTTGTTCTCTATCAAAATCTTTCATTTGCTAACTATGCCTATCAGTAGTTAGTGCCTTCAGTAGTTAGAATCTTTTATTTAGAAGGCAGTATTGGCGCTCGCTGTATTGCAGTAGTTCGAGTAACGAAGATTTTTGTGAGGTAAGTGATTCATGAAAGGTATAGGTTATTGTCAGTCAGGGCCATTCTTTTGTAGGGATTATTGAAAGTCAGATTGCGTTGCGCTAAAAATATTGTGTGTCAGATTAGTGTTGACCAGAATAGGTAAAGAGCGATATGTCTGAGTACGTTCAGTTCTGCTCAGCTGTTTGAAAATCAAATAATGTTAGAGGTTTATCAGCACAGTCATTCACTGATTTTTTTAAGGGGGTGTTTTAAATTTAATAATGCAGTGGTTATAAAGGGGATTATTATAATTTATTATCATATGAAGGGCGTTTTGCTCTTCTGTCTGCCCAATACTCGGTCATTCTTTCAGATATTTTCTTTCTTTCTTCCTCTGAGATCATTCTTCATGTATCCCTTCTGTTGATCGTCGTTTGTGGCCTGGTTTGTGAATGTTACAGCATTCTGGTTTTCTCTGTTTTGATTTTTTTGTCATGTACTGTAAATTGGAGTTCCTTATATCTTCCTTAATTTCTGTGATTCATTTAATGTTGCTCTTACTATTCTACAATTTTTCTATTATTCCCTTACTAATTCTTTTTTTTTGTGTTCTCATCAGATGTCCAAAGAACGAGATAGACTCATTTCTGATGGTGCTCATTATTGGTCCTATTTTCTTGTACGCTGTTTCATTTGAAGCTATTCTCCAATCCCCATTTACTTGATATTGTCCTAATTGGTCTTCTTTCTATCTTTAGTATTTTGTCAGTTATGCCGTATTAATTGTTTTCAAGATGGTTTCAGCTGAATAAGTTATTTATGGTTGTGTAACTGCTTTATAAAGTTTTAATTTTTATCTATGGACAGGCTTTTTTTGTTGTATGTGTTTTTGGTAATGTAATTTGCTTTGTTCAATTTTTTTCTTCTCTTTTGCCATGATGGTTTCTCATTTAGATTGTAAGTTACGATTTCATCTAAATGTTTAAATTTATCAACAACTTTGATTTTTTGTCCTCCTATTGTAATTTTGTTTGTAAGTAGTAGATCAGTTAACATAATCTCTGTTTTTTCAAATGACATTCCCAGCCCAATTTTCTGTGCCATTCCTTGTAGTGATTTTACTTGTTGCCTGGTTTCTTGAACGTCGTTGGCTAGGTGAGCAAGATCATCAGCAAATCCCAAGCAGGTCAAGTATCTATTATTTTTTGCACTTCCAATTCTTATGTTGTTTCGGTTATGCGTGTGCCATTCTCTCATTATGTTCCAGGGCACAGTTGAAAGAGTAGTGGTGAGAGACAGTCACCTGCTCTTAAGCCTCTTTTTGTAAGGAATGGTTGAGAAATATCACCTCTGATCTTAACCTTAGATTTGGTGTTGGTTAGAGTAAACCCTATTAATTTAATTAGTTTTGGATGAAGTCCCAAATTCCTTCAAGTTTTTAATACTGAAGTTGTATGGAGGCAGTCGTATGCCTTCTTAAAAAATTGGTTTTCTGGTAATTATCTTCTGTAGAGTTTATTATGTCTTTATGGAATTCGCTCTTAATTCTCCTAATGTTCTGTGTGAATTTTTTCCTTTCGCTTTTGTGGTTGATGACATTTTCCTCTGTTGTGTTTGTTTGAAACTTTAATTATGCTTGCTGTCTTCCTTCATGGAATTCGTGACATTCTTGACTCCATCATACATGTTTTCTTCGTGGGTTCGAGAGAGCTAGATTCTCGGCTTGTTTCTTGGGACATGGTGCCAGCTCAACCAGATGATCTGTAACTTTAATGGTTCGAGTTATTTGTTGGTACTGGTCATTTTTTAATTAGTTGTTTTATTAGTTTTTTCGTTTTCTCTTTAATGGAGCGAATTTGATTTTAATTTTAACTAGTGGTCTGAGCCTGTGTCTACTCTTCTCAGTGCTTTAACACTGTATATTTTCTTACGAAAATTTTTGTCTGTACAGACATGTTCTAGCTGCCACTACCCCTTCCTCCAATCCGTTTGTTTCCTTGCTTTAAGTTTATTTGGCTTTCTTTTGAAGTATATCGATTTATATATATAAGACTGTGTTCTCTGCAGAATTCTACAAGTTTTTGACCATTATTGTTTGTAAAGTTATGTGAACTCCATTTTCCTATTATATCCTTATATTTCCTTTCTTTTCCCAGCTGAGCGTTGAAGTCTCCCTGTAAGATTTTTACGTTATTTTTGTTTATTCTATTCACAATTTGTTCGAGAAGGTCCCAAAATACACCTACCTCCTCCTTTGTTTTTGTTAGAATTTTTTTTTCATTTGTAGAGGAAGCAGCACCTAGAATTATGTAGGTCTTGTTCTTTGTTTTAAAAGTCAGAGTTGCAGTTGTTGGTATTACTGCTTGAAAATCAGTCACTAAATAATTTTTTATGTTCACCATAAATCCTGTTGCAGATTGAGGACGTTGTTTCGTAACCCTCTGTTCTAGTTTCCCATTATAAATTCTATATCCTTGTGATTCGGACTGGTCCTCTGTTAGGTCTCTCATTTTTTGGAGCCCAGTTATTAAAGTTTTTGTTTATTTAATTCATCTTTGAAATTCCTGAGTTTTCCGGTCTTAAGCAGCGGGTTTATGTTGTGAGCTGCTATTTAATTTATTTGCTTATGTTGAATCTTATTTTTGTGCGTCATTCTACATTTGGGTGATAACAAATGTTCCGATTCATTGCTGTCTTCTAGATGGCTACCCACCGAATCCGATGTAGCCTTTACCTGCCTTTTTGAGGTGGACGGTGGTATTTTTTCCTAAAAGACCTTTCCATATTTGACTTTCAAAGGTAATTAACCTTCGATGGATCAAGCTCCGATTTACAATCACGGTTGTTAACTGGAGAGGCTGTGTTTGGTCCGCGAGAGCTATTTTATTTCACTCAAGTCCGCCTATAAGCCGGTTACGATTCCCCTATCCGCCACCAAGGACGCGCCACGTAGGAGTATCATCTCTCCTCCTGTTACGACAGAGTAGTAGGTTCGTTTCAACGTCGTCCGCCAACATATAGTGTTGTGGCATAGCTTTGAGAGAATTGCTTCAGAGGCTGGACGTGCTGTGTCAGTTGTGCAATGATACTGGTATCAGTGGTCATGTGAACATTCTCATAGCCATAGACAAAGTTCTGACGACCACGCAACACAGAAGCCCTCCCGAATCGTCCTATTGTAAAGACAGCAGTGGTACATCGGAAAGCTTCCACAGCACAGATAAAAGGGCTTGTGAGCCCAGGCGTGTCATTGCGAAACGGTTATTAGCACAAGGACTATGGGCACGCATATTTGGCCCAACCCCACGCCTTATAGTCTGGGATGCAATAACCTATAACTCTCGTTCACCTTTGGTACTTCTGGATGGGTTTCTAACCAGCTCTCGATACATGCAGAAAGTTGTTAGATCCGTTGTATTGCCGACCTTGCAACAGGAAAGTGATGTATTGTCCCAGTAGCGTAGTGCTCGCCCGAACATTGCCCGTGCAGCTCAGCGTGCTTTGCTAGACGGCCAGCATCTTCCCTGTCCAACACGATCTCCGGACTTGTCTCCAATCGAATGCATATGGGATATGATGGGACGAGAAGTGACTCGTACTACTTGTCAATCAACAACCCTTACAGAACAGGTCGACCAGGCGTGGCATACGCTACCCTGAGGGACACCTCTGCCAGATGGAGACAAGGCCATACCATCTCCAATAAGACCATGCCTAGTAAAACACTGTGGTGTTCAAAAGGACCTTCGTCTTGATGACGGCTCTACCTTTACTTTTGCTGGAAATGTGAGCCTTTCTGGCAAACGAATTTGCAGAGCTCGAAACGGTGTAACTGGTGAATTTTTTAACCGTTGTTCTATCACTGTTAGTGGCATTGGTAATTCAAACAACGATATAAAGTAATAGCGTAGAGGAGAATCGCTCTGGGTCTGACGAAAACGCACTGTAGTCTGGGATGGCGATAGATGGAAGTTTCCAGCGGTCGCCACTACACGATTCTGGCAGGGTCGCATGGCCCATGCCTCCCTCATGCAGCCAGTCTTGAGAGCTTCTATATGTCATCCAGTGTGACCACAGCCCAGCTCTATGAGAACACTGCAGAGACTACTCCACTGTTTGGCAACTCAGTTTATTACTGACTACGAGCTGACAGGGGCAGTTGCTGCCATGTGGACAATCTTTGAACTGGTTCTAGGTTTTCGTCTCTTGGACATTTTCACACTTGTACGAGGGGCATTCAATGAGTAATGCAACACATTTCTTTTATCAGCTAATTCGGTTGAAAATGAAGCAGAATTTGCTGTGGGACACTGTTGAATATTCCTGCTTCAGACCCTATGATTTCACGAAGTTACGACAGGTTGCGGCGCTATAAGTAGCCTTCGAAATGGCGTCTGTAATGGAGGTGTGTTCAAAGCAAAGAGCTGTCATTGTGTTTCTCTTGGCGGAAAACCAGAGCACTGAAGATATTCATTGGCGCTTGCAGAATGTCTACGGAGGCCCGATAATGAGCAAAGGCACGGTGAGTCGTTGGGTGAGACGTATGTCTTTATCGAAAAAATGTCGCGCAAACCTGTCCGATTTTTCGTGTGCCGGCCGGCCGTTCACAGCTAAGACCCATCCAACGTTGGAACGTGCGGACACTCTCATTCGAAATGTTCGACTGATGGCAATGAAACGTCTCGCTGTCGACCAGGACGTCTCTATTAGTCGTGCTGTCACTCTGGTCACTTGGGGGTACTCAAACGTATGTGCCCTCTGGGTTCCTTGCCGCCTAGCAGAAGACCATTAAGAGCCTTGCGACTTCTACCTATTCGGCCCAATGTGGAGGTTATAGATGCAGCAAGGCGTTGGCTCCTGAGGTCGATCGGTAGGGCGGTATTATCCAGACACATAGGCCTTAGGCCGTCGCATTGAACAGAGGTTATGTTGAAAAATAGGGTTTTTTAACAGTAAGAGTGATGTACTGGAATCCTGGATAAAACCAGTCTGCTTTCAGAAAAAAAAGATGTGTTGCATTACGTAAGTGCAGGCCCCTCGTAGAAGTGCAAAAATGGTTCAAATGGCTCTGAGCACTATGAGACTAAACTTCTGAGGTCATCAGTCCCCCAGAACTTATAACTACTTAAACCTAACTAACATAAGGACTTCACACACATTCACGCCCGAGGCAGGATTCGAACCTGCGACCGTAGCAGTCGCGCGGTTCCAGGCTGTAGCGCCTAGAACCGCTCGGCCACTTCGGCCGGCGTAGAAGTGCAAGCAGTACACAACTATTACAGCAGGCTCTGTACTTTCAGTGTGAGACTGTAAACTGTGTTAAGAGCTATTCAAGTAAACCAAGCTATTCCCAAGGACTATGTTGTTGTTTCGCGTTCTGTTAATAATCGTTGTGTGATTCTTCTATTATACCGTTTTATTTCCAAGTCATTCTCGTTTTTTATTCTAACGCTGTGACTATCTCAACCAGCTGTCTTTCATAGCTCTTGCAACTCCAGGCGGTGAAAATGAAAGGAGGTCGCCCCAGTTTGCGGGCACGGTAAATGTTAACAAGCCGCCGGGATTTCAAATTGATTACCTATCCAGTATTCGGCCGTGTAGGGCTGTAAGTGGCCTACTGTGTTAAAACTGACCTACTAACGTGAGTAGCTACAATAAGCCCTAATTTACTGAAGCTATGCCTTGTTATGTAAATGTTCATGAGTCAATAACAGTTCTGTACGCAGCCTGATGTCGAAATTAAGAAAAGAAGCACTCACAGTAGACCATACTTAAATAAATCGCGCAACTGGGAACTCGCAGTCATAGCTCATATGACTGAATATCAAACAGTGAGAAAATTACTCTTAAAATCCTATCAAATTTATTAAGTGTGGACGTGTCAGCTTGAGGCCAAATGTTCCTCG
Organism: Schistocerca piceifrons; assembly: GCF_021461385.2. Taxonomy (NCBI): domain Eukaryota; kingdom Metazoa; phylum Arthropoda; class Insecta; order Orthoptera; family Acrididae; genus Schistocerca; species Schistocerca piceifrons. The sequence goes on along the minus strand of NC_060139.1, from coordinate 388,260,817 downwards.
TGAATGTAATCACAATGCTTTAATCTGAAACTGGTTTATCACTGAAAAATCCCACTAAAGCGACTGTATAAAGACTGAGTTCACAGACAAGACATGGATGCACTATTCCAAAAGCTGAAGGCATTACTACGAGGTGCATTCAAGTTCTAAGGCCTCCGATTTTTTTCTAATTAACTACTCACCCGAAATCGATGAAACTGGCGTTACTTCTCGACGTAATCGCCCTGCAGACGTACACATTTTTCACAACGCTGACGCCATGATTCCATGGCAGCGGCGAAGGCTTCTTTAGGAGTCTGTTTTGGCCACTGGAAAATCGCTGAGGCAATAGCAGCACGGCTGGTGAAAGTGCGGCCACGGAGAGTGTCTTTCATTGTTGGAAAAAGCCAAAAGTCACTAGGAGCCAGGTCAGGTGAGTAGGGAGCATGAGGAATCACTTCAAAGTTGTTATCACGAAGAAACTGTTGCGTAACGTTAGCTCGATGTGCGGGTGCGTTGTCTTGGTGAAACAGCACACGCGCAGCCCTTCCCAGACGTTTTTGTTGCAGTGCAGGAAAGAATTTATTCTTCAAAACATTTTCGTAGGATGCACCTGTTACCGTAGTGCTCTTTGGAACGCAATGGGTAAGGATTACGCCCTCACTGTCCGAGAACATGGACACCATCATTTTTTCAGCACTGGCGGTTACCCGAAATTTTTTTGGTGGCGGTGAATCTGTGTGCTTCCATTGAGCTGACTGGCGCTTTGTTTCTGGATTGAAAAATGGCATCCACGTCTCATTCATTGTCACAACCGACGAAAAGAAAGTCCCATTCATGCTGTCGTTGCGCGTCAAGGTTGCTTGACAACATGCCACACGGGCAGCCATGTGGTCGTCCGTCAGCATTCGTGGCACCCACCTGGATGACACTTTTCGCATTTTCAGGTCTTCATGCAGGATTGTGTGCACAGAACCCACAGAAATGCCAACTCTGGAGGCGATCTGTTCAACAGTCATTCGGCGATCCCCCAAAACAATTCTCTCCAGTTTCTCGATCATGTCATCAGACCGGCTTGTGCGAGCCCGAGGTTGTTTCGGTTTGTTGTCACAGGATGTTCTGCCTTCATTAAACTGTCGCACCCACGAACACACTTTCGACACATCCATAAGTCCATCACCACATGTCTCCTTCAACTGTTGATGAATTTCAGTTGGTTTCACACCACGAAAATTCAGGAAACGAATGATTGCATGCTGTTCAAGTAAGGAAAACGTCGCCATTTTAAGTATTTAAAACAGTTCTCATTCTCGGCGCTGGCGGTAAAATTCCATCTCCCGTACGGTGCTGCCATCTCTGGGCCGTATTGACAATGAACGCGGCCTCATTTTAAAACAATGCGCATGTTTCTATCTCTTTCCAATCCGGAGAAAAAAAATCGGAGGCCTTAGAACTTGAATGCACCTTGTACCTTGTTGTGTGCATGTTATTTAGTGGTTACGTAAATAAACACACTGCAAAATTCTGTCACGGCTATCTGCACTCCGCCCGAGATTTCGCAATCCGAACTGGATATGTATTACTAACAACGTTGGAGAGCTGTGTATGATTGAGCTATTTCATTCTCTTTACCATGGACAATCACTAAGTAGACCAGGAGGGATCTTGGCAACGGGTGTGCTCAATATGACATCACACAAAACGTGTAGCGACGTTAGATACAAAACTTAAATAAATGACTTCGGAGAGCAAAGGTGAATGACATGTATGCTGAATTGATACTCTGTATTATCTCAAATTGACAAAACTAGAACATAAACCACATGGGAATAAAAATACTCGTGAGGTATTCTGTATACATCTTCCAGGAGAGAATGACAAAATTGACTGCGTAATGCACTGGACTGAGCAAACTACAAAGCGATCCTGCAATCAGCTCGAAATTTACAAATAACATATTCTCTCCGTGATTTTGTAATATCTCCCGCCTCAGTACCAGATCACGTTTGCAATTCATCACCAGTTCGGTACGCAATCGACAGAAAAATAAATGTGCGAATACGAATATCACACCACTTAAATGTCTTAAACGTTGTCTGCTAGCAACCACTGTAAATAAATGAAACAGTCTTACCAAAGATCTTCAAAATTGCAGCCGCCGCCTCGGCGTTCAGAACAAAGTGCGAATTCAGACTTTAACGGCCACATGGCCCCACTTGTTGGCGCGTTACTGTGATTGGCAGGAAGTGTGCCGAACTCACCAAAGATGGTGGAAACACATTACCACAGTTCTCCCACAAAGAGGGAAATCAAAGAGTCTGCATCGGCTATCGGTAATGATTACAGAATTTCTTTGCGAAAAGTTTCGCAAAGACTATTCCGTGATTTGAAGAAAGAAAACTGTAGCAAAATTGAAAGAACAGTTTAACACGCATCTTTGAAGGAGTCGGCAACCTCCCTACTTGCATGAGGTGTCGTATATTGGGAAAGCTGTGAGAATACCACAACTCTAATAAGAAAGAAATAAGGAGTATCATTTCATGTATTCCACATGCTGAGGTAAGGTTATAAGCACAACACAACATTTAGATGAGGGCAGCCTTCATTGACCTTGGACAATGATAAATGACACAGAGCACATGTATTAAAACGACAGAACTACGATCAAATCGGAGAGAGAGTACTGTAGCAAGAGAGCGCATCACTGCGACAAAGCGGGAGATTTCTGTGCACATTTCCACATGGCTAGTGTCTTCGGGTTGCTGTCGGAGCGCGAGATACTTGCGCTTGCTGAGTGAACGAAATGGCGAGTGTATGTGATCGACATTATTACGTTCTGCTGAAGGTGATGCACAGATAAACTGGTTGCAAGGTGGTAAATGCCTGCGGCAAGGGGTGTCCATAACGGTTATGAAGCTGAAGCTGCTGGTCCATACCAGAGATCGAGCTGAATGGGCGGGACGTGGCGGTGGCCAGACCTTTTATGGCTTAGCTGGAGCCATATGCCTGTAAGCACCAGATTTACAAAAAATAGAGACATTACCAACTACGGGGGAGAGCAGGGCCCAAAGCCTGCTTGCAGGGACGTGGGAGCTGAACACGTCTACACGCTGACAGAGGTTTCGTATTCTGGCCTAAATGCAGCCATCGGAAAGGCAGTTCTCACTCCATTCCTATGCCTCGATAAGGAAGGAGAACGTCGTTTGAAACATGAGTTGTTTTTAATGGATGCCGCTAAGTTGGGTGTATACTCTAAAGAGAAAAACCGACTCACCACGAAGGAATTTTCAGAAAGGGACGGATATGATGTATGTGACGTGTACAGACAAACAAATTATTGCAATTTCAGAAAAATTGGATGATTTATTTAGGAGAAAGAGCTTCACAAATTGAGACTGTCAATAACGCACTGGTCCACCTCTGACTCATATGCAAGCAGTTATTCGGCTTGGCATTGGTTGTCACAGTTGTTGGATGTTTTCCTGAGAAATATCGTGCCAAACTCTGTCCAGTTGGCGAATTAGATCGTCAAAGTCCCGAGCTGGTTGGAGGGCACTGTCTATAACGCTCCAAACGTTCTCAATTGAGGAGAGATCTGCTATCTTACTAGGCAACGTAGTGTTTGGCGAGCACGAACAAAAGCCGTAGAAATTCTCACCGTTTGCGGGCGGCATTATCTTATTGGAATGTAAGCCCAGTATGGTCTCCCATGAAGAGCAATTAAGAGGAGCGTAGAATACCGTCGACGTACCGCTGTGCAGTAAGACTGCCGCAGCCGGCAACCAAAGGGGTCATTCAATGAAAAGAAATAGCACCCCAGACCATTACTCTTTGATGTCGGACAGTATGGTTTTGTTTTGTTATAGGGCGCAGAAAGAACAAGGGTCATACGCACCCATGTCAGAACTGTAGGACACGAAGACACAGAAAGGAGTTAAAAACGCCTACACGTTAATCCCAGTCGACTGAAGACAAGACTGCCAAAAACAGGGACGTGGAGAATTCTCTATAAAATACGCCATACAGAAAGGGAGGTCCTGAACTAAAGATTAAATGTCCTTCACCATGATGCTACGACGGAAAAACGTAAAATGGGGTCGACAGCCCTCTCGTCATTCGCTGAAACGGTCGATAACTCAGACGGTAAACAGAAATGAGAACCTAAGTGGTTAAAAAAAGGGCATTTCATCAGAAAATGGCGGGCCGTCAAAGATTGAGGACAACGAGTACAAAGTGGTAGGGGAGCACCACTTAACAAGTGGTGATGGCTAAAAAGAAGGTGCCCGATACGCAACCTAGCTAAAATTATCTTATGGCGAGGTCGTCCAAGCCGCTAGGAGAGGCTTAATAGCCAGGGGCTTGTTCCCATGAAGGGAGGGCCAGTGGTGATGCCAAATTGATACCACCTGCTGACAGACGGTAACAAAGAGATCATCGAAGGGATTGTAAGAACTAGCGGGCGGGGGTACGAGGACTGCAACCTTGGCAGCAGCGCCAGCGGCCTCGTTTCCTGTCAGACAACGTGACCAGGAACCCACATAAACATCACAGTAGCTCCACAAAGAATGAGCAAGTGACAGCTTTCCTGGACACATTCCACTAAGGAATGAACGGTGTAGAGCACACAGAAGCTTTGAAAGGCACTGAGAGAGTCATAGCAGATGATGCAATTGAAAAGCCTGTCTCGCCGGATGTACTGCGTGGCCTTATCCAGGGCGAAGAGCTCTTCTGTAAGTACTGAGCAGTGTTCCGGAAGCCGATACCGAAAAACGTTGGTGCCAATGGCGAAGGCACACCCGAAACCACGGTCAGTCCGAGAACCATCAACGTACACAGAGGTACTATCGCACAGTTCCATGCGAAGGTTGTGAAACTGAAGGCGATAGAGCGAGGATGGAGTAATGTCCTTAGGAACCGAAAGAAGGGCAAGGTGAACACGGGCCGATGCACCAATCCAAGGTGGTGAAGGGTTCACACCCACCGGGAAAGTTTCAGGTAACGTGAAGTTAAGCTACCGGAGCAAGAGCCGGAAGGTAACAGAGAAGAGGGATGCGCCCCATATTGGCGATCAAAGGAGTCATCGAAGAAGGAGGCATACGACGGATGGCCACGCATGGCAGAGAAACGGCATTCATATCAGTGTAGGAGAAAGTCACGGCGGTAGGACAGCTGTAGTTCGTCAGCTTCTGCATACAGACTCTGAACTGGGCTAATGTAAAAGGCGCCAGTGGCCAAACAGACGCCACGATGGTGGATAGTATCGAGACGGCGCAAGAGGGACGGACTTGCATAAACAAAACACCCATAATCGAGTTCCGTACAGACAAGGGACCGGTACAAACGGAGGAGGGTGGTTCGATCTGCTCCCCAGCAAGGACTGCTGAGGACACGTAGGACATTGAGGGACCGCATACAGCGGGCTGCCAGGTAAGACACGTGGGGGGACCATGAAATTTTTCTACGAGCATGAGCGCCAGGAATTTAGTAGTTTCAACGAACGGAAGAGCAACAGGCCCAGGATGTAAAGACGGTGGAAGCAACTAATTGTGCCGCCAGAAATTCATACAAACGGTTTTGTCAGTGGAGAAACGAAAGCCATTGTCGATGCTCCATGAGTAAAGACGGTCTAGACCTCGCTGAAGACGCCGCTCAATGAGACAGGTCCGTGGAAAACTGCAATAGATGGCAAAATCGTCAACGAAAAGGGATAGGGCAGTAATGACAGGCGATAGTCACCTGGAATCCCATCGCTGTCGGGAGCCTCTCTGGACGCGTCTTCACAGGTCATCGGGGCTTAATTCGAAGCGGGACTCATCACTGACGACAATTCTACTCCAGTCGATGAGATTCCAGGCCGAATGTGCTCAAGACCACTGCAAACGGGATTGTTGGTGTACAGAGGTCACTGGTAATCGGCACAAGGGGCGCTGTCAGCTCAACCCCCTTTCTGTGAGCCACGTATTAACGGCCCTTGTGGTCAATGAAGCACCAGTTGCACGTCAGATCGATGATGATGATGAATCGGGAGCTCTGGTTGCCTCTCTGGCGACTGCCCGGTCCTCGCGTTCTGTCGTCTCTCCTGGCCGGCTACTTCCTCTTTGGCGCTGTGTTCGGTCGTGGTTCACTCATTCCTGCTAACATCGTCGAATAGTGGCAACGCTCCAATTCAAATGTCGAGCGATTCGCTGATTACTCCAAGCGGCTCCTCTGAGCCCAACTACGTGTCCTCTCTCAAACGCTGAAATTTGCGTGCGTGTATTGTTTACTCGCTGTCTGCGAGGTGTAGTTACTGCCCAACTGAGAACACACAATGAAATTCGCAAAGATTTTATGCCCTAATATAGACATGTCCCATTTTAGTATCCTTACCAGCTGGCACTGAAACTGCGCGACATCTTCTCACTTTCATCCATCGGCCACCAAAGACTACAGTTTTGCATTGTCCGTCGGTAAGAGTATGAATATCAGTTTGTGACCAGTTTGCATAACTGTAGTGCGTCTTTTTTTTCCTTCTTGAAGTGTTTTATCAGCTCCTCTCCAAATGACGGCAGCCACAGCCTGTCTCCAGACTTTGGTTCCACAGTAAGATAGGAAACATTATTATTACGTTACTTTTGTGTTGAAAATTTCGTGAATGGTTTCGAAAGGTATCATTCGATCCATGTATCATATAATTTTGTGGCGTCAGTCAGTCTACCTTTAGTATAATTTTGTGATGTTATCAAGCTCTGCAGAGAGTCTTTTCTCTGCCTGTGTCTTCACAAATTTTTCCACGCCGGAGGGGGGGGGGGGGGGGGGGGAATCCACTGGGAGCCGAAATTGAATGTGTTTTCTTTATATTTATCTGTAACCTCGTGTGGTAAGCACTGATGATCGCTGCATTGAATGAGTGTGGGTGTAACTGCAAGCGCATGCAACTTGGAGAATTCAGGTGAATTTTCTTACGTTGAGCTTAACTTTCAAAGCTGGCTAGAGGCGCCACTCAGGTGGAGCATCAGAGCGTTATTTGCGCACTTTTTTGTACTGGGAGGCCTCGTGATTGGCTACTTCGGACACACACGAGGAACGCCTTTGTTCACATTTTAGACGTTGGACCGGTGGAGTACTTTGAGGTAGAGTAAACATACATCCTTGGTCAGCTCGCCCGCTTCATACTCTTTCGATCTGTGTGCACAGAGGCGAGGCAGGACGGATGTGCTACAGAAGTTAGTCAGACGCAATAGTGTAGGGTTCCTCTCCACTCTTTTGGCTACAAAACACTATTTTTCAACATAATACCCGTTCGATGCTACGGACTTAGTCCACCTTACTGCGAGGGCCCATATGCCCGCATGCCACCAATCTACTGGTCGACGTCGGAGCCAAAGTGTTGCTGGATCAACAACCTCGCTGTCATCTACGTACTGCTTCCCGCGGGTTGCATCGTTCATGGAACCAAACAGATGGAAGTCGGAAGGTGCGAGATCCGGGCTGTAGGGTGAATGAGGAAAAAGAGTGCAGTGAAGTTTTGTGAATTCTCTCACATGAGCATCCTTGTGTGAGACCTTGCATTGCCATGTAGAAGGAGAAGTTCGTTTGCGTTTTTGTGGCAACGAACACGCTGAAGTCGTTTCTTCAATTTCCTGAGGGTAGCACAATGCTCTTCAGAGTTTATCGTTGCACCATGAGGGAGGACATCAAATAGAATAACCTCTTCAGAGTTCCAGAAGGTCGTCGCCTTGACTTGGGTATACACTCTAAGCTGAGTTTGTAACCACGCACCAACTGAGGGTGCGGCTTTGAACTTTTTTTTTCGGAGGAGCGGTGGTGTGGCGCAACTCCATCGATTGCCATTTTGTTTCTGGTTTGATGAGCTCATGTTTCATCATCTGTGACGATGCTCGACAAAATATTGTCACGATTAGCGTTGTAACGCGCAAGCAATTTGGCACAGATGGTCCTTCGTAGCTCTTTATGGTCTTCTGTTCAGTGGCGAGAAACCCAGTGCGAACACACGTTAGAGTACACCAGCTGGTGCGCAAGTGTGTCAGCACTACCAACAGAGACGTCCAGCTGAGCAATGAGGTGTTTGGTTGAGAGCCACCAATCACCACGAATGAGTATGTCCGCACGTCCCAACATTGCAGGAATCATAGCCGTGTGCGGCCGGGCGGCACGCTAGAAATCGGATAGGTTTGCTCGACCTTGTGATAATGACAGGCGTCTCGCCCAACGATTCAGTGTGCTTTTCTTCATTGCCTGGTCTCCGTGGATATTCTGCAAGCCCTATGAATATCTGCGTTACTTTGGTTTTCCGCCAATACAAACTCAACGACAGTTCTCTGCTTGGAGCACATCTCTGTCACATACGCCATTTTGAAGGCTACGTATAGTGCCGCCACCTATCGGAACTTCATGAAATTATTGGGGCAAAAGCGGGAATATTCCACGATGTCCCATAACGAATTTCGCATCTTTTCAATCTAAATCAGCCGAGAAAAAATGTGTTAAATTATTTGCTGAACGTCTCTCGTAGGAGGCGATTTTGAATGGGAGTTAACACAGATTTCACAAGTTAGGAGAATCCTGTGACTATAAAGTCATTTGTTAGAAGCGTTATGGGGTTTTCGTGAGTGATACTTCCTGCAATTTATTTATTTCATAGACTACATTGGACCACTCTAGTAAGTTACACGAAGGGTTACACAAGTTGTTGTTATTCAGAAATACAATACAGTTCAATAATAATTCAATAAAAAATTCAATAGTGCAGTAGTTCTACAGGGTTTGTTCTAATTTATTATTATATGTGTGTTTTGCTCTTCTGTCTGTCCAGTACTCCTTCATTCTTTCATATATTTTCTGTCTTTCTTCGTCTGAGAACATTATTCCTGCAACCCTTGTAGCTTGGTTTGTGTTTCTTGCAGTATGCTGACTTTCTGTCTTTTGTTTTTTAAGTTGTCTACCGTAATTTAGATTTTCTTTATGTCTTCTTTAACTTCTGTGATCTATTTATGTTGCTCTTACTATTCCACGTTTTAGACGTTGGACCGGTGGAAAGTTTTGACTTAGAGTAAACAGGCATCGTTTCTCGTGCCCTCTAATTGGAGGCACCATTCGAAAATTCGTCTTGGTGATTGGTCAGATGGTCCGCTGCAACATTGTTGGCTAGGGGAGTAAGATCATCAGCAAATCCCAAGCAGTTCGTACTTACATTATTTTTTGCACCTCCAGTTCTTTGGCTTATCCTTGTACCATTCTCTCACTATTTATTCCAGGGCACAGTTGAACAATAATGGTGATAGACAGCCACCTTGTCTAAACCCTTTTTTTAAAATAAGAAATGGTTCAGAAGTATCTCTTCTGAACTTAAACTTCAATTTGGTTCAAATGGTTCAGATGGCTCTGAGCACTATGGTACTTAACATCTGAGGTCATCAGTCCCCTAGACTTAGAACTACTTGAACCTAACTAACCTAAGGACATCACACACATCCATGCACGAGGCAGGATTCTGATCTGCGACCGTAGCAGCAGCGCGGTTCCGGACTGAAGCGCCTAGAACCCCTAGCGCCTAGGTGTTGGGTAAATTAAGTCCTATTAATTTACTTGGTATTGGATAGGGCCCCAGATTCCTTAAAGCTTGCCGGCCAATGTGGCCACGCGGTTAAAGGCGCTTCAGTCTGGAACCGCGCGACCGCTACGGTCGCAGGTTCGAATCCTGCCTCGGGCATGGATGTGTGTGATGTCCTTAGGTTAGTTAGGTTTAAGTGGTTCTAAGTTCTAGGGGACTCATGACCTCAGATGTTAAGTCCCGTAGTGCTCAGAGCCATTAGAACCATTTGAACCTTAAAGCTTTTGGAACTGAAGATCTATGGTGACAAGCATATGCCTTCTTAAAAATCTACAAATGTTATTGCGAGTGGTTTGTTCCGTTTCATGTAGTATGCCATAATCAATTATAAATTAATGTTCTGCTTTTAGCGGGTTCTCTATGTGTTGAAAACCTCTTCGGTATTTCCCTAACTCCTGTTCTAGTTGTTCCTTGATTCTTCCATATAGGATCTTGGATAAAATCTTATGTATACAGTCTAGGAGAGAGATTCCTCTGTAGTTGTCTGGATTGCTCTTATCCCGATTCGTGTGTAGTCGGTGTATGATGGCCGTGGTTCTGCTATCTACTCAGTCACGATTCAATTATTGCGCATCGTGTTTCTGGTTGTGTTTGGTATCTCTTTCCATTGCGACGCATAAGCCATCTCTGTTGACACAATTTTTGTTCCGGAAAATAGTGAATTTTTTTCGGTTACTCTGTTACTGTTTGATTCTTTGCGAGAGAGCATATGCGCGGCCATGTTGGGTCCCTGTCGAGCCTATTCACCAATAATGATGATAATACAGTTTGCTCGGTCGGAACCATAGTGTTAAGATTTTGTACGTATTACATGTTTAATGAAGTTCAGGAGCATGCTCCGTTTCGTTATTAAATATTCTTTATGGACCTTTAAGCATTGGCTTAGCTTGTCGAACTTCTCCTCAGTGTGCATGCCACCACTCGCTCTGTGGTAGAGTCCTGAGATCGTAGTGCCACGATTACCTATCCTATACCACGGACGTTAGTGAGGCTCACTGCAATTCGCAACAACCAATGGGAGCCACTCCAGAAGACCACGCCACCCTCTCAGCATAGCCGTACCCTCACGCTAAGGTCAATACAGTGTCGAGCATGCAAGAGCTCATCTCTAGATCGGGACCTCAGCTACAGCAGTCAAATCATCGCCTAGGATCAATGAGTAGGTCAGAACTTGCACTGTTGTCAATGTTGAACATTGTACCTCAAGAGAACAGTTTGTGACGTAGTACATCAAGTGATGCTTCACAGTCAGTGACAGTTGTAAAGGCGGCCATTGTGGCCGAGCGGTTCTAGGCGCTTCAGTCCGGAACCACGCGGCTGCTACGGTCGTAGGTTCGAATCCTGCCTCGGGCATGGATGTGTGTGATGTCCTTAGGTTAGTTAGGTTTACGTAGTTCTAAGTCTAGGTGACTGATGACCTCAGATGTTAAGTCCCATAGTGCTTAGAGCCATTTTTGAACAGTTGTAAATTATGTAGTACTCCTGTCTCAACGAAATTGTTTCAAAGTTGAGTAAATCTCCTGTTCATGTATGTCGTTAAAATGAACCATCTCCCACAGCTGTGGCCGGACGATTGTAATTTCGTTTGGTCATAAGACGTCCATTCCTCATGTGATCATTAGCCTCGTATTCCCTGTAAGAGAAAGTCACCTGGAAGCATTTAGAAAAGCTCAGATCCTTATCAGTCGATCTGAAGTCCAGAAGTTAAATTTCCGTTGCGCGTTTACTTTGTGATAGAATCCTCGGGTAAAATCCAATTAATATTTCTGGAACGTCAGGCGACTTGTCACTCAGGGAAAGGTAGAGAGTGTTAAGCACCGTATTTATTCAACTGGAATCTCACAGGTACGAAAAGTCCCTGTTAAATGCCGTAAGATATTAACTACCAACATTTACTCGTTTCTATTGGTCAAAAAACAGTGGATGTCTTTTAGTTTGAGTTGCAACTGAATATTGAAGGAACACGAAATTGATAGGGAAGTTATGGGTACAAGAGAGTTCTGGATCTGTCATCTGGCTGACTGCTTATTAATTCATGCTAGACTCTTTGTTTGTTTGCGCCATTGTGTGGCTGCAAAAGCACGCGTCTCACCACGGTCCTTGGAAGGTTGTCTGTGTTACAAAGAGTGAAGTAACGTGAGAGAAGGCTTAATAGAGAGAACATTCGTGACAAGCTACACAGCAAATGAGCTATTGCACTGCTTATCAAGTCTTCCTGTTTGACATGTAAGAAATGGCTCAAATGGCTCTGAGCACTATGGGACTCAACTTCTGAGGTCATCAGTCCCCTAGAACTTAGAACTACTTAAACCTAACTAACCTAAGGACATCACACACATCCATGCCCGAGGCAGGATTCGAACCTGCGACCGTAGCGGTCGCGCGGATCCAGACTGTAGCGCCTAGAAGCTTTCGGCCACTTCGGCCGGCTGTTCTTCCTATGCTGGCAATTGCCGCACTATACATTGGTTATAGAATATGAGTCATGTTGTAAGAATATATTACCGTTTCAAGTAAATGTGACGAACAATGAGAGCAGGCGAGATGCCGGATAGATGTATCACAGAAATGAAAACAACAAATAAACGGGTGTGAACTATGTTACAAAAAAGGAATTCAAGAGTCAAAACTTCCAATATAGAACGAAAGAGTCATAACATGTGCTAATTTGTAGACCAAATAGGAGATATGTACTTCTGGATGTCCCTTCCTTACACGTCGCTGTTGCAAACGGACGTTACACCAACACACAGACACAAATCTGAATACAGCGAACAGACACGTCAATGACTGAACGGACAGTTCATAACTTTGTGAAAAAAATGTATGGGGCACGAGGGAGATTTGAACTTCGACCACCCCTTTCGCAGTCCAACACCGTGACCACGTAACCACAATGCCGTGGCTATTCAGACTCCCTGAATGTTGCTCATCTTGAGCTTGGATGGTTCACTGTTTCGATTTTGCTTCTTTTTTCACAGTTCAGCATACCTTCTTCCTGTTTTCATGCTTGATCAGTGTTCACTTTTTGAGGGGCTATCCACTGGGCCACCTTACCACTAAATCTGAGGAGGTGCGATTGGGGTTTCCCTTGTAAGAGGTAGGTCACAAATTAAGGTTTCACACATTTTCCTAAAGGACAAGTATCATTTGCCATGTTCTCTCCTCCAATGCAATTAATGCGTAGAAATGCTTGCCTCGTACACATAAAAAGTTTGGTACCATATTTAAGACATAGCTAGTTTGAACTGCCACTGTTTACGTAAGGACACAAAACAGACGTTATCTTTACAGAAGGCACTTTCGTAACAATCCAAGTGGTCATAAATCTCATCGAAAACAACAATTTTGTGGCTGTGACACCCAATATATAAAATCTCACAAACAAACTTCTTTTCGTTATTTACTAATTTGCTAGGCAACAGAACAACCCACTAAATTTGCAAATCAAATGGCGTTTGGTATGGGTAAGCTACGAAAGGTAGCATTTTTTCATTTTACTTAATTAATTTATTTCTTTATTGCAATTTTGTTCATGTTCAACTCGTAAGATGTATCATGTTTCACATCTCTATCTCCTGCAAAAATCATCTAAAAGTATCGATGCTCCTCCTTCCATTGCTTTCATTGTACATTGTAAGCCACACTAAACGTTAGACGAATCTCCGACTGGAAAGGCTGACAGAGAACTGGCAGACACAATACTATGTGCAGCAGAAGTTGCAACACAGTGGCGCCCAACAAAGCCAGCCTCCCATCGGTGTACTGACGGCGGGAGTAGTCCAACCCGCTCGATGTGAAATGCCGACTAGTCTAAATGGAGCTATAATTTTGAGTACTACTTCACTTCCGTAGTCGTCATTTTTTTTTGGTTTCATATGAGACACACTAAATACATTCCTAGGCGTGGATATCAGTGACTGAGATCAATATACACCACCAGTTCATAGATTTGTGTACACGAAAAATCGTACGACCTTATACTATCATAAACACGTATTAGACTTTACAGTGTATTACTTTATTATGTTGAAACACTACAGCTGATATGTTGTGATTTACATACTCAGGACTACATCTCCTCGATTACAGCTCAGTCTTCTCTTTGATTAAGGCTTTAGATTTTATTGATAACTTTTGAGTTATCTTTCCCGCAGGAAATTGATTCTGATTATAGAGCAATATCGCCTCTCACGTACATTGCACATGTCATTCCTATGTCCTTCAATCCAGGGAATCATGGCTTTGAAACTCTTTCACTGAGTAAGCATTCATACCAAAAATGCTCAACTGCCTCATCTACTTAGCAAGGTGAGTCAACACAGAACTAGTCAGAGCTAGTATGAAATATTTTTGCTACCCTTGTCAATTGAATTATTTTACGAATCGGCTTCAATAATAATTTTCAGATTAACGATTGTTCAGTTCATTTGAGGCTGAAATAAACTTGCACAGCTCTTCGTAGTGCCTCCATAGAAGTATTCGATTTAACAAACCAAATTTATAAATCAACCTTTACATGATTTGGTAACTATGGTTTTCTTGTTCGTCGAACAAAAGATGTTTCAGGAAGAGTCTTCAATGTTTCAGGAGATGTTGCAGGAATAACTTATAAAAAAGAATTTACACAGACACATGTGCAACTTTCAGTGTAGTCTGGAACCACCCTCTTCCCAACCACGCATAAGAACGAAAATTGATGCGTTCATGAAATTTAGTGTTGGGAAAAGTCATTATACTTCACTGTACTTTCTAGCGCACGCAATGCTAATCTGGTACGTTCTATTCTCATGGGTATAAGAAGTAGTTCAAATGAAATACTATAAAGATAAATTGACTACTTAGCTTTAACCAGTAATCTCAGATGGCGGTTGTCCTGAGATGTGCCGAGTTTGAAATGAGAATTAAGACACTGCGTTGATTCGACTATCCAGTTTATTTTCCATGAAAGGAGGCTAGTTGTTAGTTTCACAATGAAACATATTTGAAATACCATCACAGCTCATTCCTTTAATTTTGCCTAAGATCACATATGACCTGTCTATGTATGAAGTCAAATTATGCGCGGTAAAAGAGAGTCAACACAACCGTAAATATATTATGCGAGCCATTATGCAGGCATTAAGCAAAATGGATTTGAAATGAATCCAGTGCATTCAGTACCATTCTTTAGTGGAACAAATGCACGCCCTCTCCTTACTAACGTCGAACGAGTCGTGGAAGTGGTCGCTATTAAAGGTAAACATTGGCTCATGTCTGTCGTCGATAGAACACACGCTCCATTTTAATTTTTACACAAAAGGCTATGCTGAGTTCATCTCGTGAGAATCAGAGAAACTGCGTGAAACATCTAGCAGCGCGGTCGAAAGAGGACTACAATTACGACACAAACCGCGTGTCTTGACGACAGCGGCCTCGTTACGACGTTGGGCAAGGTGTTTCCTCAATTGCGTTAGCTGTTCAATAGCGGACTCTGCATTCCGTGACAACTAGTCAATAAAAGGACGCTGTTCTCTCTCGGCGCTCACAACTCCGACGGCAACGCTTTCACAGTTAGCTAATCGCCGATGTAATTCCTCATCAGCGCCCGTCGGGCTCGTTTGTGTTTCAGAGTATAAGGACACATCCCAGCACCAGTTACACATCAAACCTCACTTGTCATGCAGATGTGCACCTAGTATGAAAATGTGTCCGCATACATGTGTAAGTAATCAGGTAGGTTTTATTATAATGCTGCATTCAGTTCGGTTGAACAGATTTTTATCCTTTTGATTTACGTTCTATTTTAGTCGTCATTACTGTGTAGTGGATGCGCTTGACAATGACCTCAGGACGAAACTAACCAGTAGTGCTGAATGAACTGTTTGTTCGAACCGAACATCCTGCCTGGGAATGGTTATACCTTTCTTTGAATTTATCTAGAGTGTGGGCATGAAAAAAAACCAAATGTCGTACTTAAAATCTCGTTTTAATCGCGCTTTGCAGCTTTTATTAAAGAAGTTTTGCTACCAAAAAATTTTATGTTACTGTTACTAGTATGGACCTGAAAGTCATCGTAATTTTACGTTGTATACCACACGTCTACAAATTAAAAATATAACAGATATCTACTACCGACCGGCATCGCCTTCGCTAGAGTATCTACTGCCGTGCAACTTGTCTCGCGTAGTGGTAATAGATTTTGTATACAAACGTTACTCGTGAGTCTATCCATTAGTGAAAACCGTATCAAAATCCCTCCAGTAGTTGCTGAAACTGGGCTTCACGTATAGGCAGAAAAATAAGTAGGGGGATTTTGATTTACAGATTGTGTGTAGATTCAGCGGTTTGAACGAAGGTGTCCCTAGAGACTGGAATATTTCATGATTCAAATGAAGAATAATTCAATACATTGAATAATGATAATAATAATAATAGATCATGTGTGTGAAAATGTTCAGTCCAGTTGAGAAACATTAATAGAGAATGGAGTAGATGGCAGTCACGCAGTGTTATTACTGAACACCCTTTCTCCCGCTCCCAGAGTTCATTTAAAATAATTCAGGAAACTAAATTTTTGGATGTTTTAGTTCTTCTTAATATCTGTGCTTACACACACAAACACAACACAAAAAGTGGCCAAGTGCAAGTAGGACTCGTGCTCTGAGGAGTCCGTACAAACTGATATATATAGAGTGAGTCAAAAAGGACATTACAACTTTGGAGTGATATAGAAATTTATTGAGATGGACCTACAAAACCATTAGACGTATAACTTTGTAGCAAACAACCTCAAGTTTGATTCACGCAGTGCATCAGACGACATTCCGCCATCAGGAGCGCTAGCGTAGTGCACAGTTAAAATGATTACATTCACTGGTGTGGGGTGTGCTCGCTGTGTGTTTTGGTTTCACGAAACGACCTCTGCAACAACTGTTCGACCTAAACTTCGCACCGAATTCGCTAAAAAACCAACAAGCAGGCCTACAATTTACTGAACCGAATCTACGCTGCCGTTGTAAAAGTTATGCCCGATTGCTACAACGACTGTGAGAAGAAATTGGTTACCGGTGGAATGTTTGCCGCATCAAAAATGGTAGTCACATTGAACCAAAATGACGCTTGGCACTTTTGTGAGAAACTTGAGGTCGTTTGCTGCAAAATGACACATCTTCCGATTCTGTAAGTTTTCTCAATAAATTTCTATATGATACCAAATTTGTCCTTTTCGTCTCACCCTGTAGATAGTTAATCTATTGTAAGGACTGAAAATCTCGGCGATTTTCCCTGTTATCGATATCGATACTTAAGACAGACAGATAAGAAACGTTAAAAAATTTTTCGTGTGATTTAATTAAAATTAACCATTTTCGGATTTTTTCATTACTTATACCATGAATCCTTTCTTCGTTCCAAATTTCATGGCTCTAAATCAACGGAAAGTACCCTATAGGTTTTCTGAAGTAGGTTTCCGAGTATTGAAATATGCGACATAAATGACTGTTCCTTTTGAGTGTGTTGACTTTGAATCTTAACTTTTTCACACCGCCGTGAGACCCTAGACCTTAGTACATGCCATAAATTTCAATTCGACGCTTCTACCACTTCGTACAACAAATGGTTCTTAACAGTCGGATAGACAGACAGACAGAGAACCAAACGGGCAACAATGTGATCCTATAAGGGTTCCGGAACCATAAAAATGGGAAAAAATTTCAGCTCTTGCTAGAAACGATTTATTTTGATTTTACCACGAAAATGATGAAAAAGTGGGAATAAAAGAAAGATAAAGGAATTGCGTTTTGGGTGAGGTGGAAATTTCCTCTAACAAAAATTTACCCTTTCGTTTAGTGAATTGTGATAACGTTTACAATTAAAGTGACGCTAGCTATTTCTACAGAGAAAAGATTTCAAGTGAAAAGCATTCATACTGGGCTTGGAAATCCATCGTGTGCAACTGACTGGTTTCAGTTTCTGTGAAACCTGTTTATGTATACTGTATCGTAGTTCTCACTTACACTACTGGCCATTAAAATTGCTACACAACGAAGATGACGTGCTACAGACGCGAAACTTAACCCACAGGAAGAAGATGCTGTGATATGCAAATGATTAGCTTTTCAGAGCATTCACACAAAGCTGGCGCCGGTGGCGACACCTACAAGGTGCTGACATGAGGAAAGTTTCCAACCAATTTCTCATACACAAACAGCAGTTGACCGGCGTTGCCTGGTGAAACGTTGTTGTGATGCCTCGTGTAAGGGGGAGAAATGTGTACCATCACGTTTCCGACTTTGATAAAGGTCGGATTGTAGCCTATCGCGATTGGGGTTTATCGTATCGCGACATTGCTGCTCGCGTTTGTCGAGATCTAATGACTGTTAGCAGAATATGGAATCGGTGGGTTCAGAAGTATAATACGGAACGCCGTGCTGGATCCCAACGGCTTCGTATCACTAGCAGTCGAGATGACAAGCATCTTATCCGCATGGCTGTAATGGATCGTGCAGCCACGTCTCGATCCCTGAGTCAACAGATGGGGATGGGTGCAAGACAACGACCATCTGCACGAACAGTTAGACGACGTTGCAGCAGCATGGACTATCAGCTCGGAGACCATGGCTGCGGTTGCCCTTGACGTTGCATCACAGGCAGGAGCGCCTGCGATGGTGTACTCAACGACGAACCTGGGTGCACGAATGGCAAAACGTCATTTTTTCTGATGAATCCAGGTTCTGTTTACAGTATCATGATGGTCGCATCCGTGTTTGGCGATATTTCGGTGAACGCACATTGGAAGCGTGTATTCGTCATCGCCATACTGGCTTATCACCCGACGTGATGGTATGGGGTGCCATAGGTTACACGTCTTGGTCACCTCATGTTCGCATTGACGGCACTTTGAACAGTGGACGTTACATTTCAGCTGTGTTACGAGCCGTGGCTCTACTCTTCAGCCGGCCGGAGTGCCCGAGCGGTTCTAGGCGATACAGTCTGGAACCGCGCGACTGCTACGGTCGCAGGTTCGAATTCTGCCTCGGGCATGGATGTGTGTGATGTCCTTATGTTAGTTAGGTTTAAGTAGTTCTAAGTTCTAGGGGACTGATGACCTCAGAAGTTAAGTCCCATAGTGCTCAGAATCATTTGAATCATTTTTTTTCTACCTTTCATTCGATCCCTGCGAAACCCTATATTTCAGCAGGATAATGCACGACCGCAAGTTGCAGGTGCTGTACGGGCCTTTCTGGATACAGAAAATGTTCGACTGCTGCCCTGGCCAGCACATTTTCCAGATCTCTCACCAACTGAAAACGTCTGGTCAGTGGTGGCCGAGCAACTGGCTCGTCACAATACGCCAGTCACTCACTACTCATGATGAACTGTGGTATCGTGCTGAAGTTGCAGGGCCACCCCGGCCGGCGGTACTGATTTCTCAGGGTCTATGCACCCAAATTGCGTGAAAATGTAATCACATGTCAGTTCTAGTATCAAATTTATTCTATGTCCTAGCTTCATTTACAATCCATACATCTCTTCCTCTTAGATGTCACTACAGCTTGTTGAGTTTAATAACAAGCAACGCAAATGGCCAAGATTGTTATTGAGCGGACTTAAAGCGTATTCATTTCACGTAGGTAGATGTTGTGCAATCGTGGGCACCGTTGTAACAGCGTTCGTGTGAAGGAAAATTCATGAAAACATATGGTACGAAACAGACACTTTTGTGATATGGGCCAGTTTCTTGTACCGAAAAGGGTGAGTACTCAGTGGTGTGGGATGCCTTCCAGTTGATGCTCATTTCTCACTTCGTACTGGACATGTTTGTCTCTGACTGTGTCTCTGTTGTCAGACATAGCAGCCACAACTGTTTCAACATCATCCATTCCGTACTTATCGTTTTGACGTCGTGCTGGCATTGATAACTGCGTGGAAAGCGAACGCAATTAATGAAGTGGTGTCCTGTTATTCCATGCATGAAATGGCAGACGAGGTACTCTGCAATGGTTTAAACAACGGCGCTAATCGTGTCACGTGACACGTACGCCGAACGATATCCTCAACACTGCAGTCCACCTCAAAAATTGTTCAGCAGCATGTTCCTGCTACACGAGACAAGAGATCATTTGCAACAGGGCAACAGCTTGCTGTCGGCCGCGTGCAGTTCTGACGCCGATTATGGGGGACGAGTGTTGTAACGAGTGGAAGATGGTTCTGCAATTACTGTGTGAGAAACTGGTGTTATTACAGGAACAAACTACACTCATGCACGATCATTTCAATTACTTTATCTACATCACTTACAACGCGTGCAAGCTCTCAGGCTACAAAGCCACCATGCCAGATTACTTCAATTACTTTATCTACATCACTTACAACGCGTGCAAGCTCTCAGGCTACAAAGCCACCATGCCAGATTACAGTTCTGCCGATGGATTCTAAAGCCGTCGGCACACGGACCGTGCATCCGAACGTTGAACGTTGAGCGTGCCGAGTTTATGACGTCAGAGCGTGGAATAGCACGTTCGGGAGTCTTTCCAAACGTGCAGAGCAATATCTAGCATGTCAGATATTCTGAGCGTGCATATGAGTATTGACCAATGAGATGGCAAAACGCCACCTACGTCAATTGCACGCCATCTCCTTTCAGCACGGAGTTCTGAGGCGCCATATTGGCATTCATTTCGAGCCTATACGTGTAATATGCCGTTTTTGGCCACCAGCTAATTGAGAATCGTTCAAAAACCGGTTGTTAACTATATGATTCGTTGCAATAAAATAACGAGAAACATCATATTCGTGGCAAAAGAATTATTGTAACTCGCGTATTATGGGTGTATGCCATTTTAAAGCTATATACTATGAACTATACACTCAGGAGCCACCAAAAACACATTGTTCTTGGTACAATTTTTTATAATTAAATTTCAATTATTAACATAGCTACGATTAAAGCTTGTAGCAATTGTAACATGGTAGAATTGGGTGCTGAACAATTGTCGTTGGTTTAGCGTAATGAGTAGTGTTACTGATTCTGGACTTAATACGTGATACGGCGGTTGTTCACGTCTTGACCCACCATAAACTTTTTTCCTAACTTTCATGTTTTTAATAGGTTATGATGCTTTATTGTTAGTTTAATATTAGTATATACTGTAATATTTGATGTTATATAAATATAAGTTCACCTATTTTTTTGAGGAGTGAGTTTGTTCGAGTGGCTTAATCTACAGGACAGCTTGCGCTATTTCTAAAAGAAAAAGGAGCAAAATATCTTCATACGTTTGTAATTCACATGTTACAAAGATTCTGCTACTGGGTAGGAACAGTGATCAAGTAAGAATGACCTTGGGGTTTTACTAAAATGTGGGAATGAAGAAATAATGTTTATCTTATGTGGAGAACTACTGCAAATTTGTATCGCAGTGTCAGTAGTGGAACTTTTAGAAGCCTGTGTCCTTACTGATTGAATATGGTACTTTCCTTTTCGTCTTAAAACATGTTCATGGATATTGAAGTTTTTATCTGCGTATACAACGTGACTAGCATATGGACAATGGAGGAAATGTGCGTTTTTATAGAGCTGACGTGGGAATTTTACGCGCGCCTCTTTAGTAAACAGGGTGATTTACGAACTAGAAACATCCCGCAACTGCCGCTGGAGTGCGTTTTGATCGCGTATACCACGTTGGGGCCCAAGTACCGTATGCACAAGTCGCATCATTTCTGAACGTTCAGCAGCACGTTGAATTGAGCACGCTCAACGTTGACGTTCGACAGCACGGTCCGTGTGCCGAAGGCTTAAGGAATCGCACCGATACGTCGCACGCGATATCACCTGCAGTAGGTCGCCTCAACACATCACACAAGAGTAATTTGCTAAGCAACTTTAGCCAGTATTACGAACGGCACTGCGTCGAAAAGTTCAGCTATGGGAAATGAACTGCTACCTTTCGCAGCAGTTGCAGTTGAGTTCCGTATTTCCACGAATACTTGCAAACAATAAATTTAAAACAAACTAGAACTGTTTTTAATAAACTTGTTTTGAAACACTTTTCTTGGGAATTGTAGATTGTTTTACAGAATATACCACATTTTTCACTGACCCTATATGTGTACGCCTATCCAGTGTGCTAATACAATACGGCTTTGGTTTGTTAGTCATCAAGTCCTCTTTTATTCATTAGCATTATACACTGAGGTGACAAAAGTAATGGAATACATTCTAATATAGTGTCGAACTTCCTTTTTCCCGGCGTAGTGCAGAAAATCGACGTGGCATGCACTCAACAGCTCGTTCAAAGTCCCCTGCAGAAATATTGAATCATGCTGCATCCATAGCTATCTGTAATTACGAAAGTGCACGAAATGAACTCTTGTTATGTCCCATAAATATTCGATGGGATTCATGTCGGACGATCTGGGTGAACCAGTCATTCGCTCGAATTGTCCAGAATGTTCTTCAAATCACTAACGAACAACTGTGGTGATAAGAATTCCATCGTTGTTTGAAAAATGAAGTCCATGAATAGCTGCAAATGGTCTCCATGTAGCGGAACATAACCATTCCCAGTGAATGATCAGTACATTCTCACCAGAGGACCCAGTCAATTCCAGGTAAACAGAGCCCACACCATTATAGAACCACAGCTTGCACAGTGCGTTATTGACAACTTGGGCCCATGGCTTCGTTGGGTGTGCGCCGCACGCGAACCCTACCATCAGCTCTTTACCAAGGAAATAGGGACTCATCTGACCAGGCCACGGTTTTCCAGTCGTCTTGCGTCCAACCAATATGGCCACGAATCCAGGAGATGCGCCGCATGCTACGTCGTGCTGTTAGCAAGGGCAGTCTCGTTAGTCGTCTGCTGCCATAGCCCATTGACGCCAAATTTTGCCGCACTGTCCTAACGGATACGATTGCCGTACGTCCCACATTGATATCTGTCGTTATTTCACACAGAGTTGCTTGTCTGTTGGCACTGAACAACTGTAGGGAAACGCTGCTGCTCTCGGTCGTTAAGTGAAAACCTTCGGCCACTGCGTTGTCTGTGGTAAGCGGTAATGCCTGAAATTTGGTATTCTCGACACACTCTTGACTCTGTGGATCTCGGAATATTGAATTCCCTAAAGATTGCCGAAATGGAATGGCCCATGCGTCTAGCTCCAACTACCATTCCGCATTCAAAGTCTGTTAATTCCCGTCGTGCCGCCATATTGACGCTGGAAGCATCTACACATGAATCACTTGAGTTCAAATGACAGCTCTGCCATTTCACTGCCCTTTTATACTTCGTGTATGTGACGCTACCGCCAGCTATGTTTGTGCATGGCGCTACCCGAAGACTTTGTCACTCCATTGTACTACCGAGCGAGGTGGCGCAGTGGTTAGCACACTGGACTCGCATTCGGGAGGACGATGGTTCAATCCCGTGTCCGGCCATCCTGATTTAGGTTTTCCGTGATGATGATGATGATGTTTGGATTGTGGGGCGCTCAACTGCGCGGTTATCAGCGCCCGTACAAATTCCCGACCTTTTCTCTGTCCAGTCTTGCCACTTGCAGGAATGATGATGAAATGATGAGGAGAACACAAACATCCAGTCATCTCGAGGCAGGTGAAAATCCCTGACCCCGCCGGGAATCGAACCCGGGACCTCGTGCTCCGGAAGCGAGAACGCAACCGCGAGACCACGAGCTGTGGACAGGTTTTCCGTGGTTTCCCTAAATCACTCCAGGCAAATTCCAGGATGGTTCCTTTGAAAGGGCACGGCCGACTTCCTTCCCCGTCCTTCCCTAATTCGATGAGACCGATGACCTCGCTGTTTGGTCTCTTCCCCCAAAAAATCTAATCTAATCACTTCATTGTAGTTTAACTGCAAATACTTGTTTGCAGTATCACTGCCTGTACAGAGATGTCAATAGCAACACTACTGATTGCGATAACTCTTGTTATAACCCGCATGAGGGAAGAGTTCGATTATTTGAAACGACAAGGGAGTTGAGTGCAGTTTATAATAGATTTGTCCTGAACATTTAAATTAAAATGTCCTCTTAACATAGCAGTACGTACATCATTCTGTTCAGAAATTAATAACTTTAGTAATGCTTATAATTATTGCAAAAATAACTCAAAATCATAAGGTGGAGACCATTATATCGTGGCTATTACCAATTTCACATCAATTCTACATCTATAGCACAAGCTTCAAAATGCTAACCACTACTGTGTTTTGTATTACTCCTCGACATAAATGGCAACTCCGGCCCCCACTTCACTCCTCAGAGTTTTTCGTGGTTCCTGAGTAACTAAAAATTCTAGAGCGAATCGTAGGGTCATACATTTCACCAGGAAAATTGACAGACACTGTTTACCACCAGTATCTACGCGAGACAATACTTGCGCTATTGGAAAATGTTGCCCCGTCGTAAATACAAAGGATACGGTGTATGAACCATAGGACGCTATCTCATTTTCTATGCCTCGTAGGATACCTAAAGCAAACTATTTATGAGCGGTGACCTGGTCGAATTGGTTCTGTAGCATGGCCTATCCGTTCAGCTACCCTTAATCCCCTAGTTTTCTGACAATAAGGGCATCTAAAGGCACTGGTATATACTACATCCGTTGGCAACTCACACACATTACAAGAGGATGTGCCCATTCAAGTAAGCAAGTCCTAGAGCAACGAGGTGTGTTCTCATGATTTCGAGATTCTTAGACGAGGAGGAGTGAAGGAGGCGTAAGGATGAGGGGTAACAGCATTGAGAACCCCCAATTGCGTCTGTAGAAGGCCATCACAGGACTTAATGGTCTATATCTCAATAAGTATTCGTTTCCAGCCATATGAATATAGGACTTCTTTATGTAGTTTTGCCCAATAATATCTTTGTAAGAACAAACGCCCTTTATATCGTCTTAAGTGGCTTCGAAAATCCAAACTTCCTCACCTACAAAATGGTATGTAGAGAACTCCATATTTGCCACTTAGTTTTGCACCGTTGTTGCATAAACTAACGGCATGTAGCAACGTTCCTCGGAGTGGTTCTAGACACTAAAACTCGTCAATCTGAGATGAGTCCGTATCTGTTTGCCCCTTGTACAAAACGTATAACGTTTTAAGCTACAATTGTTTTGCAATAATTAATAACGTAAAATAAGAACTCCCAAAAAGTTTTGCTTTCAATAGTAATACATTTACAGACATCTACAAAAGAGCGTGTTAAAAACAGTAACAGCTTTTTTTCTGTAGAGAGAGCACAATGTTTGAGTGTGATATGTGCACGAGTGCCAGTGGTGTAAGTCGTACGATATCTCAGACTTCATTCCTCCAATGGTAAGTAGCGTATCGGGCAACAAGTTGCAACCAGCGAACTGGATCAGGTGCCAGGTCTTCAGCTTGCTCCCAGTTCATAACTGTGCACTGAAGATTTTTTGCGGTAGTTTGTTTCCAAGTATTACAAGGTCTTCCTCTATTTCTGCGTTCATCCGTTGGTTTCCACAATAGTGCTGATAATGGAGATTCTACCATTTTTCATGCGTAGAACAAATCACACAAGCGTCAGCCCTCTTATTGCAACGATTCTGTCTGGGCCATGTAGGCCACTTCCTCTCAGCACTTCATGATCTGAAAAATGGTCGAAATTTCTGATCTTAAAAATTCACCTCAAGCATCGTTGGCGAAAAACATTGAGCTTGCGTACTGATTTACCCACATTTTACAGATATCATGTGCTTGTATGGCCATAGGTAGAAGCCGAAGCTTTGTGGACCTACCTGTAGAGTCTAACTGCCATATGGATCGCACTCGTTGGAAGACACCGGAAACTTTCCTTATTCTGTCGTTGATGTCTGCCCGGTTATTACAGATACGAGTGCCGAGATGCAGGAATCTGGCAACATATCATAGTACCTTCTTTTTTTCTATAATTTGAGTAGATACATTTCCGCTGTTTAGGCATATTTTTTGTCTTATCATCACTTATTTTTACCCCTATATAACTGACCATTCCATCCATCTCGTTAGCCATTAGTTGTGATTCTGCCAGACGAAAGATGTCATCAACAAAATGTGGATCCGTAAACATAGATTGCTTATTCCAAAGTATGCTGATGTTGGAACTGTTCATGGATTTTCTCATTATGAAACCTGTGACTAATATGGTAAGCATCACATAAGGATGCATTTTGTATCAGTCTGACGTCTGTCAGAATTCTAAAGGAAGACGAGTTCCCTTCTTCTGTTCTTACATAGCAACACGAGTCTTGATATGAGTTTCTGTAAGCGTCAACGAAGTGGTCAGGAATTATATATAGGATTACAATATTTCATAACTTTTTCAGGGTATACTTCCGAAACATTTCCTAAAATTAACTGAATTCTACATGTTGTTCTATAACTTTCACAGAACAACTATTTCTTCAGACTAGGATTTTTTACCTCAAAGAAAGGATGTCCTATATGAATCCACGGATAAAAATCGAGATTCATAAGAAAAAAGTGATCTGAGAACAGCCAGAAATGGTTAATGGGAGGGAAGTTATTAACAATTTTTTATGGACAGTTTGAAAAGTCAATTTAGGCGTGATGTTCCTCCAAACACAGTGTGTTTAGTAAGCGCATGCTGTTCCTCCGAACAGCATATGCTTAGTAAACTGCAGGCTTTCTTGGTAATCCAAAGTACTGACCAACATTAAATGCTCTCACTATGTGGTTATTTAGCTTAGAAAGTTATTAACTTTTTACTGACAACGATTAGACGTGAGTTGCTTATTTAAAACTGACTTCATCGCACCAATAAATTTCTAATATTACCGAGATAAAACAGATGATAGGTATGTACTCACTCAGACGAGGAAACTGAATTAACTTGAGAGTATCTATAACGACCGTGAGAATGGGGTTACGGGAGATCCCGAAGTGTTTTTGAGTTCCCTTACAACGAGTCTCAGGGAGCCGTACAGCATCATGAAGTTTTTTCCTAAATGACATAATAGATATCCTAAGGGTTTGTTGATTTTCGTACGAGTCTCATGTTAGTTGAATAAACCCCAAACTTCACTAACTACGTTGTTTTTACACGTTAGACGTTCAAATCCTACACTGAAGTGATAAAAGTCATGAGACACCTCTTAAAATAGTATCGGACCTCCTTTTGCCCGGTGCAGTGCAGCAACTCGACGTGGTGTGCACTCAACAACTTGTTGCAGGGCCCCTGCACAATTATTGAGTTCTGCTGCCTCTATAGCCATCCATAATTGCGGAAGTGGTACCGGTGCACCAAGTGACCTCTCTATTATGTCCCTTAAACGTTCCATGGGACTCATGTCGGGCGGTCTGGGTGGCAAAATCCTTCGCTCGAATTCTTCTCCGTTGATCCATTATGGACCATGGGACAACGGCTGGCATGTATTCTTTATGCAATATTTTACCAACAGCCATGTCGCCTGGCCACCGAGAGCTGTTGCATAACTATTTGATTCACGGATCCAGTTATATGGCTCCTTCCGTGTATAGCGAATTTACTACTATGACGTGTGGGGCCTGAAGATTGCATCAATGTAATGCCGAAACTGGTTGCACATAAGAAGTTCATAAAATAAATTTCTGCAATACATACGGCTGTTGGTAAATTACAGCGTCGAGAAATTCGCTCGAATTGTACAGAACGTTCTTCAAATCAATCACGAACAACTGTGGCCCGGTAATATGGCGCATTGTCACTCATAAAAATTACATCGTTGTTGGGGAACATGAAGTCTATGAATGGCCTCAGGTGCTCTCCATGTAGCCGAACATAACCATTTCCAGCCAACGATCGGTTAAGTTGGATCAGAGGACCCAGTCTATTCCACGTAAACACTGTCCACACCGTTATGGAACCAAGAACAACTTGCACAATGCCTTATTGACAGCTTGTGTCTCTGGCTTTGTGGGATCTGCACCACACTCGATCCCTACCATCTGCTCTTAGAAACTGAAATCGGGACTCATCTGAACAGGTCACAGTTTTCCAGTCGTGTAGAGTCCAACCGATATGGTCACTAGCCCAGCTGCAGGTGATATCGTACTGTTAGCGAAGGCAGTCTCGTTGGTCGTCTGCTGCCATAGCCCATTAACGCCAGATTTCGCCACACTGTTCCATATTGATTTATTCGGTTATTTCACAATGTTGCTTGTCTGTTAGCACTGACAACTCTACGCAAACGCTGCTGCTCTTGGTCGTTAAGTGAAAGCCGTTGGCTACTGCGTTGACTGTGGTAAGAGGTATTTCGTGAAATGTATTCTCGGCGCACTTTTGACACTGTAGATCTCATTATACTGAATTCCCTAACGATTTCCGAAATTTAATGTCCCATGCTCCTAGCTCCAACTACCATTCTACATTAATAGTCTGTCAGTTATCGTTGTGCAGACATAACCACGTCGGAAACCTTTGTACATGAATGACACGAGTTAAAATGACAGCTCCGCCAATGCACTGCTCTTTTATACTTTGTGTACACGATACTACCGCCATTTGTCAAAGTTAGCGTAAGGAGGGCTATGCGTGAAGCGTTCAGTGAATTCGAAAGTAAAATTCTATGTACCGACTTGAGAGAAAATCCTAGGAAGTTCTGGTCTTACGTAAAATCAGTAAGTGGCTCGAAACAGCATATCCAGACACTCCGGGATGGTGATGACATTGAAACAGAGGATGACACGCGTAAAGCTGAAATACTAAACACCTTTTTCCAAAGCTGTTTCACAGAGGAAGACCGCACTACAGTTCCTTCTCTAAATCCTCGCACAAACGAAAAAATGGCTGACATCGAAATAAGTGTCCAAGGAATAGAAAAGCAACTGGAATCACTCAACAGAGGAAAGTCCACTGGACCTGACGGGATACCAATTCGATTCTACACAGAGTACGCGAAAGAACTTGCCCCCGTTCTAACAGCCGTGTACCGCAAGTCTCTAGAGGAACGGAAGGTTCCAAATGATTGGAAAAGAGCACATGTAGTCCCAGTCTTCAAGAAGGGTCGTCGAGCAGATGCGCAAAACTATAGACCTATATCTCTGACGTCGATCTGTTGTAGAATTTTAGAACATGTTTTTTGCTCGCGTATCATGTCGTTTTTGGAAACCCAGAATCTACTCTGTAGGAATCAACATGTATTCCGGAAACAGCGATCGTGTGAGACCCAACTCGCTTTATTTGTTCATGAGACCCAGAAAATATTAGATACAGGCTCCGAGGTAGATGCTATTTTCCTTGACTTCCGGAAGGCGTTCGATACTGTTCTGCACTGTCGCCTGATAAACAAAGTAAGAGCCTACGGAATATCAGACCAGCTGTGTGGCTGGATTGAAGAGTTTTTAGCAAACAGAACACAGCATGTTGTTATCAATGAGGAGACGTCTACAGACGTTAAAGTAACCTCTGGCGTGCCACAGGGGTGTTATGGGACCATTCCTTTTTACAATATATACAAATGACCTAGTAGATAGTGTCGGAGGTTCCATGCGGCTTTTCGCGGATGATGCTGTAGTATACAGAGAAGTTGCAGCATTAGAAAATTGTAGCGAAATGCAGGAAGATCTGCAGCGGATAGGCACTTGGTGCAGGGAGTGGCAACTGACCCTTAACATAGACAAATGTAATGTATTGCGAACACATAGAAAGAAGAATCCTTTGTTGTATGATTATATGATAGCTGAACAAACACTGGTAGCAGTTACTTCTGTAAAATATCTGGGAGTAAGCGTGCGGAACGATTTGAAGTGGAATGATCATATAAAATTAATTGTTGGTAAGGCGGGTGCCAGGTTGAGATTCATTGGGAGAGTCCTTAGAAAACGTAGTCCATCAACAAAGGAGGTGGCTTACAAAACACTCGTTCGACCTATACTTGAGTGTTGCTCATCAGTGTGGGATCCGTACCAGATCGGGTTGACGGAGGAGAGAGAGAAGATCCAAAGAAGAGCGGCGCGTTTCGTCACAGGGTTATTTGGAAACCGTGATAGCGTTACGGAGATGTTTAGCAAACTCAAGTGGCAGACTCTGCAAGAGAGGCGCCCTGCATCGCGGTGTAGCTTGCTCGCCAGGTTTCGAGAGGGTGCGTTTCTGGATGAGGTATCGAATATATTGCTTCCCCCTACTTATACCTCCCGAGGAGATCACGAATGTAAAATTAGAGAGATTAGAGCGCGTACGGAGGCTTTCAGACAGTCTTTCTTCCCGCGAACCATACGCGACTGGAACAGAAAAGGGAGGTATTGGCCGTGGCACGTAAAGTGCCGTCCGCCACACACCGTTGGGTGGCTTGCGGAGTATAAATGTAGATGTAGATTTGTATATGTGGCATGTCTTTTGTCACCTCAATGTACGCAAATATATGATGGCGTGCTGAAAAATAATGCCTCCGAATTTTGGTGCGAAAACTCTTAATTATTTTTAAATAAAATAAATGTTATTTACATTCTACATCTTTATTCTTCATGTCTACATATTTACATCCCTCTGCCGCTAGAGGGCTCTAATTTGTAGCGTGGAACACGGTAGTGTGTAATGTAACTATTTCGGTGCGTGAGCAACAGCGTACTGTAATCGAGTTTCGAATTCGAAGAGTTCATTTACACATGGCGCACTCTCTCCCTTAGGATGACCGGTACAAACTACACACAAGCGCTGCGACATATGCAACAATCAGACGCCTTGGGTTCTCTATACTGATCGTCTTCCACACAGTCCCGAGTTCGCCACATATGATTTTCATCTGTTTTCAGAACTTAAAGTGCACCTTCGAAGACTTCACTTTGACGCTGATGAGGCTGCGCAAGTAGAGGTTGTGGCTTCGTCAACAAAGTCACACATTCTATAGTGAGGTATCAGTAGTCTGGTATCGTTGGGAGAAATGTATGCGTCTATGTTGAGAAAGAAATATGTAGATATGAAGAGGAAATCTGTAGAATGTTAATAACGTCTGTTTTATTTAAAATGCTTTAAGAGTTTTCACATAAAAAATTCGGATGCATTTCTTTTCAGCACGCCATCGTACTTTAACAATATTCACGGCAAATCGAAAGCTTATATAGTTAGGTAGACCTTTTCATGAAAGTTTGACAGTTTACCATAATATCAGTACCAAACCGATGATGTTCGCATTTTGTCATGTTGATTGTGTATGCCTGAGCACTGCAGTTTTGGCTGGCCATTGGAAAAGTGCTTTTCGTCAACGAATATTGCAACAGTCTAATGGCTGTCATTTTTTTGCATGGACGAAGCAAAAGTTGTTTTGGCTAGAAATACGAATATGTGTCGTCTGAACTTGAGTTTGGGAGGTTCATCTGGTAGTAATGTGGTAGAATGTGTTTTCTGAATGCTAACAACATGAAAGCAGTACGTAGCGGTCGTCAAGTAACTTAGGTTTCCTGAAAGGAGGCGTACGCAATTTGGACATTGAGTAATGTTCACACAGCCTGTAGAGAGAGCATAACTCGTCAAAAGTGAGAAACGCGCTTGTTTTAGTATTGGTAGGGAGTTAGATAATACAGATGCTTAACAATTCACGGCTCTTACAAACTGGTTGTGATTGTAAATTGAAAGAAACCGACACCAACTGTTAAACGTCACTTTGTAAGCAGGTTGTTTAGGTTTTTATGTTGGTGACGCCACGTAGCGCTTTGTATTAGAATCGCTGACTGCGCTGTGTGGCTGGTTGGACGCACTGTTGTATTATTCGCTAGTTTAGTGTTGGGCAGTTGGATGTGAACAGCCGTAGCGTCTGGCAGGTGAGCCGCCAGCAGTGGTGAATGTGGGGAGAGAGATGCCAGAGTTTGAGATGTTAATATGAGCGGACGATCTGGACGTGTGTCAGTCGGAAAAGGAAATTTCTCAAAATATATGTCAAGAATTTATATATATATCATGACTTTTGAACACTAGTAAGGTAAATACATTGATTGTTCTGTATCAAAATCTTTCATTTGCTAACTATATGCCTATCAATAGTTAGTGC
The DNA here is from genome assembly GCF_021461385.2 of Schistocerca piceifrons. Classification (NCBI taxonomy): domain Eukaryota; kingdom Metazoa; phylum Arthropoda; class Insecta; order Orthoptera; family Acrididae; genus Schistocerca; species Schistocerca piceifrons. The sequence goes on along the minus strand of NC_060139.1, from coordinate 388,229,246 downwards.
ATTCAGTGGTTAGAACCTTTTATTTAGCTGGCAGTATTGGCGCTCGCTGTGTTGCAGTAGTGCGAGTAACGAAGATTTTTGTGAGGTAAGTGTTTCATGAAAGATATAGGTTATTGTTAGTCAGGGCCATTCTTTTGCAGGGGTTATTGAAAGTCAGATTGCGTTGCGCCAAAATATTGTGTCGGTTTAGAAATGATCAGAATAAGTAAAGAGAAAACTGTCTGAGTACGTTTAGTTTTACTCAGCTATTTCTGTATCAAATAACATAGAAGTTTACCAGCACAGTCTTTCTTTACACTCAAAGGAGAAGTTTCAATTTGCTGATGAGGATACGTTGGTCTTGGCCACAGACTATGATAAGTACGTCAACAATGGAGATATCTGTGCACAAAAGGAATGCGAAGTGAGTATGTGCTACATAATGAAGACGGTTGTAGTTGTGCTGTGGGCATAAGGGACATGGTGTAATTAAAAATTTTAAATTCGCTCCGATATCGTTGGCTGAAGTGTGGTTTCAGATATCGTCAAAAATACTTACGTAGTTGCTCTCTAGTTCTCCTATATAAGATTCAAAAAATGAAGCAAGAACTTGTACATCAGAAAACACGGAAACAGACGAAACAATGGTAATGACTGTCACCTGGTATGGTATGTTTAGTGATCTTAGTAGACGACTGCCTGACATTGGCTGAAAGAGGCTGCTGGTATTTTCCTGATAGACTTTTGTCCGTGCCTCAAACTAGTAGGTATTACGTTTCAACCCACTCATCTTTCTGCATAGGAAGGTAGTGACGTAATCTGACCGGTAGTTAGTAACCGTTGCACAATGGAAGAAGGGTACCATCTTTACGCAGTTTGCTATTCACACGTTTATAGCCTCTTTTGCCTTAACTACTCCGCTGTGTCAACATAGTTATACTCTGTGCAGAGCAGTATTTAAGTTTACATGCAGCAGTGAACGTCTCTGTTTCCATGTCATGCCATACCCTGTGGCGCATGCCTTTCAATCTTTTATAACTCAGCTGCAGCTGGCAAATTTCTTAACTGCTCCATCAGCCCATCTCAGTGACTTTGCTGTTGGACAGTAAAATTCTACGACATATAATAATAATAATAATAATAATAATAATAATTTTACAGTAACTTGTACAATAGTGTAAATTTTACAGTAATATATAATACGAATGTGTGACGAAAGTAATGAGACTTATTTTTTTATCTAGCAAAGTTCTAATTTTTTAAAAAACAACAGTACTTTCCCATTCAAAGCAGTTCCCTTCGGCAGCTATTCATCGGCGGAGTCATTCTTACCAGTCTTGGTAGCATCGCTGAAAGGCTTCAACTGATAAGGCCTTTAACACGTAGGCTACATTCTTCTGTATGTTCTCCAGAGTTCCAAAATGACGTCCTTTTATGACATTTTCAATTTCGGGAAAAGAAAAAAGTCTCAAGATTTCAGATCAGGTGAATAGGAGAGTTGTGGAACAACAGGAATGCCTTTTGAGGTCAAAAATTCCGTGATGGAAGTGGTCGTGTGACATGGGACGTTACCATGATACAGGATCTACTGCGCTGCAATGTCCCATCCCACTCGATTCATCCTTTTCCTGAGCCTGTCAAGGACATCTTTGTAAAACATTTGGTTGACAGTTTGTCCTGGAGGAATAGTCTCACAAGAGAACGCACACTTTCGACGTTTCAGTTGGTTTTTGAAGTTGAAAGTCTCCGTGAGTGAGGTTCATCTTTAACGTCTTCTCGGTCTTCAAAAAATGATTTGTGCCAGTGAATAACTTGAGCTCCTGACAAGGAAATGTCCCCACAGGCCTGCTCCAACTTTTTGAAGGTCATACTCGTGGATTCATCAGTTTAATACAAAACTTGGTCGTATAACATTGCCCTAAATTCCGCCGTTCCATTTCCGTAACACAACAAAAGCACAACTTCACTGATGGCGCTTTCAAAACTCATGCGGTGGCTGTACGGAGTTGAACTATGATTGTGCATTAGGAAAGGATGAACATGTCGGTCTACAGAAGCTGAACAACACAGGGTTGCCAGATCGCTCGCAATGTTGTCAGTCTCATTACTTTTCTCACACACCTCGTTCACTAGAGTGGTGTTGTCTGGCCTGATAGCGTATATAAGGAGCGTGAACGGCGTCAGATAATGAGTTATCAATCTGAAGGACACGAAAATAAGTCGCACTCGACTGGGAGAGTGTTATTAGCAGCTGACAGAGTTTGAAAGGGGCTTCGTTGTGGATCTCCATGTGTCCAGCTGGTCGAATCGTGCGTTACTTACATTTATGGGGCGTTCAGATGTGACAAAAACCCGATGGTAGACTGTGTGGGTATGTGAAGGTAGCCGTTCTCATCATTAAGATTGTGATCGGCCATGTCTTATCACCAAAAGGGAGAATGACAACATTGTTGACTAAACAAGTCGCAGCAGCCCCTTCAAGATTGTGCCTGCCATCCAATAGAAATTTTGCGTTGTCTCGTTGTCACTGTAAGCTTATACCGTGGGAAGCAAGGAGAGGATCTTGTTTGGTGACCGGTATCCTCTTTTTATAATACATATTGCACACATATATTAACTGCGTTCTTTATTCATAAGAATAAGAAAGCTACTTAACTTAAGCTAGTTGTTGTGTTAGGAACTCTTCCTTAATAGTCGACGTTAGCCTCACTGTTGGTGAAGTGCAAGTTCCGCTATGTACACTACTCTGGTTGCTAGGTAGAGGCTGAGCTAACTGCGACTCCCACTGGGCTGCAACTGATGACTCGACTCGTTGACTCATTTGATTGCTGACTGGAAATGACTGGGCCCTCCAGTCCGTGGCGGCGATATAAATACTGGCAGCTGAGAGAGCATTGGCGCCCCGTTTCTTGCGAGTCTGTCTTTGGCCTCTATCGATCTTCTTGCAACCTCTTTGCTGCTTGGAATGCCGGCACAGAAATAATGGACTCCCCGCAACGTTCTATGTCACCCTGCAGCTTGGTCGGTGAATAACAGCAGCCGGACTAGCGAATAACCAATGTGGTACATGTTGGGAATTACCGTTCCATCCACAGGCTGCTGTTAACATAAGAATGCAGACGACTGCGTGTGAAGTGGGGCCATGACCCGGAAGCATGGACCTCTGATAAATAGTGTCACATTTTGTTCAGCAATGAACCATGGTTCTGCATTACCTTGCATGACCATCATCGGTGAGTATGGCGGCGCCCTTGGAAAAAATCCCATGCTTCCAACATTTTGGAGAGGCACAGCGGTGTTACTACTGGTATTATTGCGGTGGGGCGAGCCATGGGGTATGACTTCAGCACATGGAGGGTTTTCACTGATGGAATTCTGATGGGAACATCAACCATACATCAGGGACAACATACATCCCTTCGTGTTACCTCCCATGCCGCATTGTTGTTGTTGTGGTCTTCAATCCTGAGACTGGTTTGATGCAGCTCTCCATGCTACTCTATCCTGTGCAAGCTTCTTCATCTCCCAGTAACTACTGCAACCTACATCCTTCTGAATCTGCTTAGTGTATTCATCTCTTGGTCTCCCTCTACGATTTTTACTCTCCACACTGCCTCCAATACTAAATTGGTGATCCCTTGATGCCTCAGAACATGTCCTACCAATCTATCCCTTCTTCTAGTCAAGTTGTGCCATCAATTTCTCTTCTCCCCAATCCTATTCAATACCTCGTCATTAGTTATGTGATCTACCCATCTAATCTTCAGCATTCTTCTGTAGCACCACATTTCGAAAGCTTCTAGTCTCTTCTTGTCCAAACTATTTATCGTCCATGTTTCACTTCCATACATAGCTACACTCCATACAAATACTTTCAGAAACGACCTCCTGACACTTAAATCTATGCTCGATGTTAACAAATTTCTCTTCTTCAGAAACACTTCCCTTGCCATTGCCAGTCTACATTTTATATCCTCTCTACTCCGACCATCATCAGTTATTTTGCTCCCCAACATGCAGCATTATCGTGTGCCATTTTTCAACAAGACAATGCCCGTCCAATCTGTAAAATGCCTGCATGATGTTGAGGTCCCGTCGGCAGCAAGATATCCAGATTTGTTCTGCAATAGAACATGTATGGGACCAACCTGGGCATCAGCTCCGCCCCAGTGCCAGTAATCCAGGATATAGAAAGACCAATCACAGCAGGTCGGGGGCAACTTGCCAGAGGAGGAGAGACAATGGCTCTATAGCACTTTTCCAGACTGAATCAGTGCATGCACCTCAGAGGGGGGGAGGGGGGGGGGGGGTAAAACGTGTTACTGATGATTGGGGTCATACTGCCAAGTTCTTTATAAATCTGACTCGATTTTGTCATAACTGAAATAACATCACATATCCTCTGAAGATCCATTTTGTTTCCTCCTCCACTACTGGTTGCTTCACATTTTTGTGAGGCATGTAACTATCTGTCAGACAGTGTAGAGTCAGAAGATAGTAGGGTACTATCCATATGCAATTCCAAAATATCTTTCATCATATACTTATGGTAGTAGGTAACAGTAAGTCGTGGCTTACAGAATACGTGTTGATGCAGAACTGAAACAAAACAGAACACACAATTTCTGATACGAAAGTGTTATAGAAATGAAATTTAACTGTCACAACACGATAAAATAATCAGTATAGCATTTAAAATTTTTAGTGCTGACTGTACATGGAGTTAAACGATAACTTTTTACGGCAAGTCGAGACGAACAATTTGATATAGGATACTTTCAGTCAGTCAAGCCCGGAAATAACCTTAGATCGGCCTGTAAAAGCCACTACCAGTGCGTGCGCGAAGCGCGAGATTTTCAGTATCCTCTCTCTCTCTCTTTACTCTCTCTCTCTCTCTGTCTACCTCTCTCTCTCTTACGCTACCGAATTAGTCGGCTGTTTCGTTAACACTGTTAATTTAAATAGTGCAATGAAGAAAGAAAGACTTTTGTACACGTCATATGAGAAATAAATACAATTCCAAACAATCCTGTCGGAGGAATATCCGCAACTGAGTATTATACCAGAGGCTGAAAATGCCGCTACTGTTGTAAGGTTAATTTTTTTATGTCTCTTGTTAATTTCAATTTCAGTACAACACCTGAAGACGGGCGTATAAGAGCACGAAACCGGTCGTGTTCTAAACAAAAGAACCTTACATCTGTAGCGGTATTTTCAACCTCTGATTTACAATTCCATCTAAATTTAACCCTTAGAAGCACAGTAGTTTCATAGTAAGAACGCCAGACGAAAAAGACGATTTAATTATTAATTTCATTCTATTCGCAATATTTGGATGTAAAATTTACGCAAACGTCAATGTTACGTTTCGGACTATGTCAGCGTTTTCATCTGGACTTACCTACACCACTGTGGTTTGTTGTAAACAGTTATTCTCTACATCCTGTGAACGAAAAACACTCATGAGAATATAACTGAAGATTTTGTGCATCAACTAAACGCCACTATATTTACTTTACTAATTTTCTTGGCTGTTCCTGACACAATCGCAAAAGTTTGTTTACTTTGCTTGCTTCTGCAATATAGTATCGTACGGTGTGATGTTTTGGGGTGACCTCTGTGCGTTCACAAAAATATTCATAGCACGGAAAACAGCAGTCAGAAAGGTCTACTGTCACAGCACGCTATCATCGTTCAGCCCGTTGTTCAAGCGCCTCGGAATTTTAACTCTGCCAAAGCTGTACATATACTCCGTCACGGAACTTAAGGCTAACAATATGGACTCACTTAAATGGAAATAATACATTCACTTACTCAGTGAGCACTAGGCAGAAGATCGATTTACAAACAGATAACACTGCTTTATATCATGCACAGAAGTGAGTTCTTTCGAGACGCATTCAGCTGAACTAAAAAAAAAAAAAAACCTGGATGATAAACCAAACATTCTCAAATACAATTTTAAAGGATTCATTACGGCACACTTATTTTATTATGTGCGTCATTTCCTCGCTGTAGTTTAGTATGTTGCACTGTAATTTATTATACTGCTGTAAGTTTTTTCAGATTCTTGTAAGCTTCCTTTTTTGGTGCTTGAAAATTCTTTATCAGCTCTCTGTGAATTGTATGGTAACTCATCTCATGACAAAATGACTCTGTTTCACATTGTCAAAAGTCACATGACAAAAACTAGAACTAAGATAAACTACACGGAAGGTATATTTTTGCTCAGGTGCTAGGTGTATAGCCCTTTCTTATTTAATACACTATCAGTTTCCACCTTTCACACTATCTTCAGGTACAAAAACATCTCCACAGGATACACATGTTCACATATGAGTGCCAGACATGATGATTAAGTCAATCTGTGTCAAAAGTTACTTAAAACCTTATATAAACAAAGGCCTCGCACAAGATTTCATTAACTGGTGACATAAACTGCTTATATACACAGAAGAGCCATAGAAAGAGGGCCCCCGCGAGCACGCAGAAGTGTCGCAACACGACGTGGTATGGACTCCACTAATGTCTCAAGTGGTGCTGTAGGCAACTGACACAATGAATCCTGCAGGGCTGTCCATAATCCGTAACAGCACGAGAGGGTGGAGATCTCTTTTGAACAGCACGCTGAAAGGCATCCCAGATATGATCAATAATGTTCATGTCGATGGAGTTTGGTGGCCAGCGGAAGTGAGTAAACTCAGAAGCGTGTTCCTGGAGCCATTCTGTAGCAGTTCTGGACGTGTTGGGTTTCGTCTTGTCCTGCTGGAATTGCCCAAGTCCGTCGGAATGCACAATACACATGAATGGATGCAGGTGATCAGACAGGATGCTTACGTATGGTCACCTGTCTGAATCTTATCTAGACGTCCCACATTAGTCCAACTGCAGACGCCCCACACCATTACAGTTCATCAACGAGCTTGAACAGTCCCCTGCTGACATGGAGGGCCCATGGATTCATGAGGTTGTCTCCATACCCGTACACAACATTTTTCGAGTCAACAAAAGTCCAATGTCGGTGTTCATGGGCCCATGCGAGGCGTAAAGTTTTGTGTCGTGCAGTCATCATGGGTACACGAATGGGCATTCGGCTCCGAATGCCTATATCGATGATGTCTCGTTGAATGGTTCACACGCTGACACTTGTTGATGGCCCAGCACTGAAATCTGCAGCAACTGGCGGAAGGGTTTCACTTATTTCACGTTGAACGATTCTCTTCAGTAGTCGTTGGTCTCGTTCTTGCAGGATATTTCTCCGGCCGCAGCAGTGCCCGAGATTTGATATTTTACCGGATTCCTAATATTCACGGTAAACTCGTGAAATGGTCGTACGGGAAAATCCCTACCTCATCGGTAACTTGGAGATGCCGTGTCCCATCGCTCGCGTGCCGACTATAGCACCACGTTCAAACTCACTTCAATCTTGATAACCTGTCATCTTGGCAGCAGTAACCGATCTAACAACTGCGCTAGACACTTGTTGTCTTTTATAGGCGTTGCCGACCGCAGGTGCCGTCTTCTGGCTGTTTACATATCTCCGTATTTGAATACACTTGCCTATACCAGTTTCTTTGGCGTTTCAGTGTGTATTGTGTCCGAGAAGTCCATGTACACCGGGGTCAAAACGGGGTGTCGTATATTGGAGTCCTTACTGTGGTATCGCAGCCTCTCGATACCACAGAGATTGGGTCTAGAGATACCGACCGCTACTGTCCTACAGCGGCAGCGACAGCGACTGGCGCCGCCCAACCACCAAACGCACAAGTGGTTCGCCCCCTGAGCTGAGGCGCCACAGGCACAACGGATCACGTGCTTAAAAAGCCGTCTGACCGCAGCTCTGCCCAGTTGAGTAGCTCTAGTCCGTCAGCGGTAGAGTATCGTCGTTGCTGGTCGCGACTTTACCTACTAGTGCAGTGCAACACAACTGGCCGTAAGACACTCAGTATATTACAGTATTTCTCACAGTGATTGTGTTCTCTCAGTCTTTTGATTTCTGCCTCAGAAACCCACGCACTGTCCCAATAGAACAGGTAATAATTTTGGCAATGAGACTTGACTTCTTCACTTCACGTACATATAAAATATCTGTATCCAACGGATCTGTATGTGCACCCTCATGCCTTACACAGAGATCTACACCTCTCCACGTCCTCCTTGGCACCTTGCAGAGCATCCTAAAGGAGTCCTCAACACTTTTGCGCAATTCTTCATTGGTCTTGTACCGACTCTGAGGTAGATAAGCCTTGATTATTCTGTCTAACGTGTTAACATGCGGAGTTGAAGATAAAATCTTCTGGGTTATTAGCCCGCGTCATGTTTCTTCTAAAATGTTCGACGTTTCGACCCCTCTGCTGGGATCTTCCTCAGAATCTTTTGGTGTCCACTACTGCCAGAACACTGTCAGAGACGATTTTTTTTCTTTATTGTGATTTTAGTACCAGTATAACAGGTAGGCTGTCAGCAGCACAATTCGCCGCTCTTCAGCCAAAGATAGTACAATGATAAAACAGAGAAGACACATGGGTTGGAACAAAACGGAGGGGAAAAAACAGTAGACACATGAACATAAAAAACATGAAGCCGTTCACACTCGATGACAAATCCACACCACAAACTGTTGACACGAAACACAAACACTGAAGATGTCGATGGCACTGACGAACGATGGAGTGTGACGATGAACACTGAACACTAAACACGACGGCACACACGAGACACTGATGGCGATGGTCTCCGGCGCGCAAATGTCCACTTAGCGTGTGCGAGTCCGGGGACCTGCCAAGAGGGGAAGAAGGGTAAGGTGGGGGAGAGGGGAGAACAAGGATGCCAATGGCTGAGGAGATGGGGGGAGGAGGAGAGGGACAGGGGAGGGGAAGCCTGGGGGAGGAGTGGGGAGAAATGGAGGAGGGAGGGAAGAGGGAGAGAAGGGTGGGAGGGTGCCCAAAGAAGCAAACACAGGAAGGAGGGAGGATCAAAGTTGGTAGGAGGGGTAGATGAAGGGGACGAGGGCATCATCAGGGAGAGGGAGCTGGCGGAAGCCACCTTGGGAGAGGGTAAGGAGGGTGGCGAGATGGAGACCGGGTGGGACATGGGAATACAGGCGTGGCAGCGGGCGGGGGCGGGAGAGGATGGGCGAGACAAGCGGGTGAGGAGGATCGAGTTTGCAGGTGGTGTACAGGATCCGTATCCTTTCAAGGAAAAGGAGGAGGTGGGGGAACGTACACGATCCGCGTGGGGGAGGAGAGACGGATGTGATAGGTGAGGCAGAGAGCATGGCGTTCAAGGATTTGAAGGGATTTATAAAAGGTAGGGGGAGGGCGGAGATCCAGGCCAGATGGGCGTAACAAAGGATAGGGCGGATGAGGGATTTATAGGTGTGGAATATGATGGAGGGGTCCAGACCCCATGTACGACCGGAAAGGAGCTTGAGGAGATGGAGTCGGGAGTGTTCCTTGGCTTTGATCGTAGATGGGGGGTCCAGGAGAGTCGACAGTCGAGGGTAACGCCAAGGTACTTAAGGGTGGGGGTGAGGGCGATAGGACAGCCATAGATGGTGAGATAGAAATCAAGGAGACGGAAGGAAGGGGTGGTTTTGCCTACAATGATCGCCTGGTTTTTGGAGGGATTGACCTTGAGCAACCACTGGTTGCACCAAGTGGTGAACCGGTGAAGATGGGATTGGAGAAGGTGTTGGGAGCGCTGCAGGGTGGGGGCAAGGGCAAGGAAGGCGGTGTCATCGGCAAACTGGAGAAGGTGGAGGGGGGTGACGGCGGCGGCATGTCCGCCGTATATAAAAGGTAAAGAAGGGGAGAGAGGACAGAGCCTTGGGGCACACCGGCGGAGGGAAAAAAGGTGTAGGAATCTGTGTTATGGATGGTGACGTAGGAAGGACGGTGGGAGAGAAAGGAGCCGATCAGATGGACGTAGTTAATGGGAAGGGCGAAGGTTTGGAGCTTGAAGAGGAGACCAGAATGCCATACGCGGTCATAAGCACTTTCGAGGTCCAGGGAGAGGAAGATTGCGGAGCGACAGGAATTAAGCTGTTCGGAAAGGAGATGAGTGAGGTGAAGGAGAAGGTCGTTGGAAGAGAAGGATGGCCGAAAGCCACACTGGGTAACGGGAAGGAGGCGGTGCTGGCGGAGATGCTGGTGGATGTGGCGGGTGAGGATAGATTCCAGGACCTTGCTGAAGACCGAGGTAAGGCTGATGGGACGGTAGGAGGAGACGGCGGACGGCGGTTTACCAGGTTTAAGGAACATCATGATATGGGAGGTTTTCCACAGGTCAGGATAGTAACCGGTGGACAGGACTACATTGTAGAGCCATGCTAGGGTGGAGAGTAATGAGACAGGAGCTTCACAAAGGTGACGGTAGGTGACATGATCGTGACCAGGAGCGGTGTTGCGTTTCGTGTGGAGTGTAGCAATGAGATCCTGTGTAGTGATAGGGGCATTGAGTTCCGTGTGTGCAATGTTGTCCAAGTACTGGAAACCAGGTGCGAGGGGAGGGACCGTGGTGTCAGTTCAATCGCGGTCATCCGGGAAGAGGGAGTAATCGAACTGGGGATCATCAGGGATGGAAAAGACATCGGAGAGGTAAGAGGCAAAGTGATTGGCCTTACTAAGGGTGTCAGGGAAGGGGTGATCATCATGGAGAAGAGGATAGTAGGGGGAGGGTTTAGTTCCGGTAAGGCGACAGAAGGCTGACCAGAACTTGAACGAGTTTATATGTAGGGTAGCATGTCTGTTGCCAGTCCCGGCGTTTCTTAGCTGCAAGCAAATTTCGAATGTGTCGCCGGAGTTGCTGGTGGTGTCGGAGTGTGTCCGGGTCACGCGTGTGGAGGAAGGCACGGTAGAGACAGTGGGATTCATGGAGGAGGAGGACGGCCTATGGGGGTAAGGTAGGACGGTGCGGGTGGATGGCGACAGTAGGGACGTGGGCCTCCACGGCATCAGACAAGGTCTGCTGGAGAAAGGAGGTGGCATGGGTTACATCATCAGGGTGGTGGTAGGTGAAGGGGTGGCTATCGACCTGGGTGGAGAGGGTATCCCGGTAGGCATTCCAGTTGGCACGGGAATAGTCATGGACGTACTTTGGGGGAGGGTCATTATGAGGGTTGGGGCGGGGCGACGACTGTCTGAAACGGTGAGGAGGACAGGGAGATGGTCGCTACCAATAGGCTCCAGGACATCCACTGTTATGCAGCCAAGGAGGTTAGGGGAGGAAAGGAGAACATCGGGAGTGGAGTTGGATTCGGGACGGGTGTGCTGGGGGATGGGGATGAGGTCGCCTTGAAGGGAGGAGAGGAACCGATGCCACCGCCGCAACTGGGCGGCGGAACGACTATGGATGTTGAGGTCGGCGGCGATCACGTATGAGGAGAAGGTACGGTCAATGTGGGAGAGGAAGTCGAAGGGAATAGGGGCGTTAAGGTGGACATAGATGGTGACGGTGACAGTAAGGCCGTGGAAGAAGAGACTAAGGATCAGGTGTTCGGTGGGGTCGGGAAGGAGAGGTTGGAGCCGAACTGGGATCTGGTGGTGGTGACCAATGGCAACTCCGCCACGCGCAATCAGGAGGGGATTATCGGAGTGGTGAAGGAGGTAGGGCTACGTGTGGACTGTGTGGTGGGGATGGAGGAAGGTTTCATTGAGGAGGAAGGCATCCACGCGGTGGGTGGCAAGGGTGTGCAGGAAGAGGTTCTTGTTGGTGGGAAAGGAGCGGATGTTGTTGAAAAGGAGATGGTGCTGTCATCCCATGACAGGGATTTAGAAAAGGGTGTCAAGATGGGAGAAGGTGAAATGGACCTGGTTGTTGGAGTAGGTGGCATACATTTTTAAGTGGAAAATGGAACAGGCGGCGAGGGAGACCTGTTGGAGGGTGTGAGGGCGCTGGAAAAGGTGTATGTTTAGTAGGACAATGGTGAGGAACCTGATGATGTCCTCAGCGGTGGGGGGGAGGGGGGGTTGAAGGGAATTGCCAGGAGGGGTGGGGGCGTCCAGAGGATGGACAGGGACAGTGAGTTCAGGAGTGGTCTGAGGGGCTTGGGCTTTACACTTTTGGGAGTAGGTGGGATGGGGGAGATTGCAGGTATTACAGGAGGGAGGGGATTGAAGGTTAGGGCACTGCCAGAGGAAGTGCGCTTGCCTACAATGCGGGCAGGTGGGGGCCTCGCGGCACTCGGCTGTTGGGTGTGCGTTATAGTGCAGACACCTCGGGCAATGCAGGAATTGAGGAGGGGAATGGGAGGGATCGACCTTATAGCACAGGTTGAAGAGGAGGGCACCCTCCTTCAGGAGACGGTCAATGGAGGGGGCATCCTTGGAGAAAACCTGCATAAGGCGGGTGGGGCCGGCCAAGTTGAAAATGCGGTGGACCGCCCGCACCTCCAGCATGGGATGCGCCTTGAGCTCCACCAACACCTCCTCCTCCGTGCTCGTTGGACTGAGCCGAGTGATCACGGCGGTGAGGGTCAGCGGGCGACGCGGGGGTTGGGTTTGGCAGGTAGGAGATGGAGAAGGAGCAGGGATGACGGAGGCGTTGGGGCCAAAACGGGTGATGGGGAGGCGGGAGAGGATGTCAGTATGGAGGGTGGGGCTGGGGGAGGAGATTAGAACGGAATCCCATCTGAGGAGTGAGATGGGGGTACCAGGAGTGTTGGCAGAGGAGGAGGGAGAGATTCTGGGCCTCGAGAAGGGAAGGATTGGGACAGGAGAGGAGGTATTTGTATAAAGAGGGGGGGAGGAGGAGGAGGCGGAGAGAGCAGGGCCAGGTGGGGTGACATCCATGGCATCCTTGGGGGGGGGGGAAGGAGGACAGGGCAGGGCCTTTTTGGGAGCAGAGGAGGTGGTGGTGCCACTAGGGCGTTTAACAGTAGCAGAAGGGTGGGTGGTGACATGAGGGACGGGAGCTATAGGGAGGTGGCTGGAAGGGGCAAGTCCCGGCGTGGACGCAGCAGTCGGCGCCGGAGACGGTGACGGTGAAGGCGACAGCGACGACGACGGTGGTGGCGGTGATGGCGAAGGCGATGGGGAGAGTTTGGCATGGGCAGTGGCCCGACAGGCCACCACCCTAGCTGGAACTGCAGTGACAGGCTGGGGGAGTCGGGGGAAAGGATCAGAGGGAGAGGAGTGGGAGGAAGAAGCTGGAGAGGGGGCGACAAAGAGCGAGGGCGAAGGGAGAGTGTGAAGAGTAGGGATGGAAAGAGGGGGGTGTGACTGGGCACACCATGTAATGGTGGTGGTGGCGGCGGCGGAGGGCGACGTGTACACAATGGCAGTGGTGGTAGTAGTGGCAGTGGTGGTGGGGGCTGACATGACAACAGGGATGAACAAAAAGGCACAGGACGAAAAGGAGGGGGAAAACTGGGGACAGACGAAGACGGACGAAGACGAAGACGGACGAAGACCAGAGTCCCACGCTGCTGGCGCTGGCGCTGGCGACGGCTGGCAGGAATGCCGCAGTTGCTGCTGCTGCCGCGGACGGGGCCGGGGCCGCTGCTGCTGCTGCTGCCGCTGCTGGTGCTGGAGGGCTGGGTGGCTGGACTGCTGCTGCTGGAGGGCTAGCTGGCTGGACTGCTACTGCTGCTGGAGGGCTGGCTGGCTGGACCGCTGCTGCCAGCTGGACCGCTGCTGCTGGCCGTGATCGCTGCTGCTGGCCGGGATCGCTGCTGCTGGCCAGGACCGCTGCCGCTGCTGCTCGGCTGGACCGCTGCTGCTCGGCTGGCTGGCTGGCTGACACCTGAAAACCTAGCGCTTCTATTAGTGCTGGAATGGTACAATCGAAGGGCGGTATCCTTTCGAGTACCGCCGGAGATGTCAGAGACGAGTGTCGTGTCCACTTATAAAGGGGGAATTTTCTGGAGTTCGTGCTGGAGAAGTGATAGTATTGGTTAAAATACATGTGGCTACCATTCGTGGGCCATAGTCATAGGCTAATACAGAAGAAGGGGCGCTGGTAGCTCATCTCTTGTGGATACCATTGCCGGTCATCGTCATTGGACAGAATGGCACTGTTCCACACTTATGCTGGAGAAGGGTTATTGGTTGAAATGCCTGCTACCGCAATTGGTTGGTCGTCATTAGTGGCTGGATTCGAAACGGGCAGAGCAAGAGAGGGGGAATGTATACCCAAAATATTATTGTCCACCGAGGTGACTTGCAGCGCGTTGTTTATGCCGCTCACACACAGCGGCCGCGTATTTACTTCCTTGATGGCGGGAAGCCACGATGCCGGAACCCTATAGCCGTCGTCTCTATTGAAATTGGTGAATTCTCAGAAATTTCAACCGCTTCTCGGACCTTTCTTCTATAATTGTTTGTTTCTTTAGCCAGTACACGTGTTATTAAAATCGATGTCAGAGCCACAGTTCTCGTGATGTTCCCCTACTGCCGATTTTGAACTTTGATTTAGCCGCATGTGCCGTTCGTGTTCCTTAATGCGTACTTTAACAGTTCTTCCCGTTTCGCCTATATACACTTTGCCGCAGCCACATGACACTTGATAGACGCCTGCATTGTGGAGGTAATCAGGTGCATCCGTTTTCCGTCGGAAAAAGTCTTTTATTTTGTTCTGACTAAAGGAAGATGTCTGAATACCATTTTTCTTTAAAATTCTACTTATGCAGTCAGTGACCCCAGAAACGAACGGTAACCTGTCGGAGTGAGAAGGCGGTTCCTCGTCATTCTTATTAGCGGTATAAATATTCCGCCCAAAAGCCCTGTCGATTGAATAACTATCATACCCATTTGCCTTCAATGTCGTCTTTAAAAAATTCAACTCCGATTCTAAGTTGTCGTCATCGCTGATACGGAAGGCACGTGAAGACAGAGTGTTGAGTACTGCTTGCTTCTGGGCTGGGTGGTGGTGCGAAGTGGCATCTAAATACCTGTTTGCGTTAGAAGCAAGAAGGCTTCAAAGGAGCACTACTTAACGCCTGTTGCTCAAAATGTTCCGTAAAAACGTCAGCTGTAACTGAGGAGGAGAGATGTTGTTGACTCACGCCCAATCCAGCAGCCTTGAAATTATTTATGAAGGAACTCACATGACCTCTGATTTCTTCGTCTTCGACCTGAGGTATTGACCACCCTTGCAACACGTCAATAATTATTGTATTCACATGTTCTTCGAGAGAATGTGGTTGGGATAGGCACTCTGATGACATCCGTGCCTGTACCATAACACAGGGTTGGTTTCTGTCCAACTCCTGCACATAGAAAATTGCCGTAGACAAGAAAATCTCATTCCTCCTGTGTGTTATGCGACACAGCTAAAATTCATTAGCAATAATACTCCTGAGTGAGACACGGCCAAGAAAGCGTGGCATACTGCAGCTCGCTGCTCTATGCGATCAGGTAATTCATTCACGAATAACTGGTCTAAATCCTTTCATTTTCAAATATTTTTAATGTGGTCAATCACTGTTGACCGTGGTTGAAGGTCAGTTGTAATTTTCGTCAGCTTCAAGGCAGGGATACCAATAAACCAATTATTTATTTCTCCAATCTATACTTCTAATAAAGACAAATTGTTGTTTAACGATGTTACCAAAATCTAGAAAAGTTCGTGATCGATTTACTTCAGACTTTTACACGATACTCTAATAAACGTTTGGATGGGCATCGGCTATATATTTTGTAATATTTATGGCATATAAATATTATATAGCTGTATATAATGCATAATGGAAAACGTTAACGAAAGTCTCCAAACGTTCTTTACCGATTTACTTCAGATTTTTATGCGATTCGCTAATAACTATTCAGGCTGACATACGATCATATTTTTTTTAACTTCCAGCGGTCACTTAGACGGTATTTACACCGCCTCTTGAAAATGTAACTATTTGCGGGCTCGATTCTCAGGTAATCCTTGGTTATCTGTCGACTCACCTTATGGACCGTGAACTGACTGACAGACTGAGTTGACCCTATAGAAAACTAATTCTTGTCAGCATAAATGTCGCCGCGCTAGAGCTAACATTACTTCAAATCGCGTGAGCGCCTGAAGATTAAAACAAGTGTACAGGTTTTCTGTTAAATTCGACTGTGAGAAAGAAAATGCTGTACTATGTTGTGCTGTGAAAATATGCGGTTTGGTTATCTTTCTCACAGTCAGTTTTAACTACAACAGCAGAGCATTTAAAACATTAACAAATTGTTTCTCCCACATGTATTTTTAAACAAAAAATGTACAGGGTGAGCATAAAGTCTTGCCGTGATTATAATAATTTATTGCAGAATAACCGTTTGACATAATAATTTACATTTGAATCCATCACATAGGTTAGTGTTACTAGTTTTTTTAAAGACTACTTACGTTAGTAAACCTCAAAGTGTGCTCCCTTGGTAGCTCGGATAATATCAAGGTGGTATTCCAGTGCCCGCTAGGTCTTTCGTAACATGTGTTCTGTCACAGTACCCATAGCAACTTGTATCCTGGCCTTCAGGTCGTCGACGTCAGCAACTGGTATAGCGAAGAGTCTGTCCTTGATATAGCTCCAGAAAAAAAAGTCAAGGGGCCTAATGTCTGGAGAGGGAGGTCGTCGACGTCAGCAACTGGTATAGCGAAGAGTCTGTCCTTGATATAGCTCCAGAAAAAAAAGTCAAGGGGCCTAATGTCTGGAGAGGGGAGTAATGTCCGGATCGGTTGATTGGAAGGAACGGGTCAACACCCTGGCTACCCTGCTCTCCAGACATTACGCCCCCTGACTCTTTTTTTTTCTGGGGCGTGCGGCTGGTCCCGGCGGAGGTTCGAGTCCTCCCTCGGGCATGGATGTGTGTGTTTGTCCTTAGGATAATTTAGGTTAAGTAGTGTGTAAGCTTAGAGACTGATGACCTTAGCAGTTAAGTCCCATAAGATTTCATACACATTTGAACATTTTTTCTGAAATTGCCGCTGATAATGGAAACAAGACTCTTGAAAAATCAAGTCGTGTTCATAGGATCTGACAATCTGAAAAATGCGTTTCATTGTAAAATGGTGCGAAGTGTACGAAATTCCGAGAAAACTGGGGGTAAGCTATAGCGAAGACGGATAATACACAGTATGTACGAGAACGAAGAGAGAAAAGTAAGAATGGAAGACGAAGAACGGAGCGCTCAGATTAAGTATTTCGTCCCTACTGTTCAGTCTATACATCGAAGAAGTAATGACGGAAATAAAAGAAACGTCCAAGAGGAGATTAAAATTTAGGGTGGAAGGATATAAATTAGTAGATTCACTGATGACACTGCTATCCTTAATGACAGAGCAAAAGGATTATGGGTTCTTTTGAATGGAATGAACAGTCTACTCAGTACAGAATATGGCTTGAGAGTAAACCGAAGAAATCCTAAAGTAATCACGAGTAGAAGAAATGAACATTTTTTCTGGGGATATATCAAGGACAGAGTCTTCGTTACCACATACGATATCGATTAGTAAACACACAATTCGTATCCTTCGCCATACAAAATTGCCAATTCTGCATCCTGCATATAGCTATCGACCACCATACATTCGTACATATACCACGAAGACAGACAGCATAAGAACATGCACTGTATATGATCTTCGCAGCACTAGATATTTCCCATGAGGTCGGGCCATCATTCACTGCAGCCGATAGTCAAAAGTCATTTGCCCCCACACACAGTGGCCTAACACGTGACAAGAGCATCCTCAGTGGACCAAGGTTGCTCTCTGAACTGTTGCACAAAGGCTGGGTCGGTTCCACTCTGCACAAAGGCGTTACTGTTTTTGACCCCGACTTGCTTGCTTTTTACTCCCATCTCCAGACTCTGGGATTACAAGAACATATGTATTATCATGTGGTTTACCAGAATATCACACAGTTTACGCGATTCTTCTCGACATCAAGCACATAGCAATATTGCTTGCATAGCAGTGTCGCTTGCACAGTATAATTCCAAAGATATAGATTGGAAATCATTTCTCTAGAAACCCAAAACTTATGCGAGGTGCAGTGTGCTATAAACCACTAAGTAGCTATGAAATGTATCCCGTCTGCGAAGATTTTTACTTGGAAACTCAAAAAAAAAAAAAAAAAAAGGAAGAAACTGATGTTTCCACTCACGAATACCAATGTCGGTGATATAACAGATTCCAAATCATTCTTATACTTCACCAAGTGTTTCGCATGTGTAGGGAACAAGCAAACGTGTCGTTCACACGTCTATCACCTGCTGGAGGCACACAACACACTCCACAACCGACGTTCTCCCAACTAAATAAAGAAGGGAAATGTGCACAAGCAGTCAATTGGACAATTTTCATGGGAGGGAATAATGGTCCAGTGCAAACACACGTCCATATTGAATCTTCTTTAATTTCCATGGAGAACACCCGTGATCAAAAATTTTTGAGAAAGTAATGTATTCAAGAGTAGCCTCCCATATTTGTAGAAATAAAGTACTGACAAAATGTCAGTTTGGTTTTCAGAAAGGCTTTTCAACAGAAAATGCTATATACGCTTTCACTGATCAAGTATTAAATGCTCTGAATAACCGGACATCACCCATTGGTATTTTTTGTGATCTCTCAAAGGCCTTTGATTGTGTAAATCATGGAATTCTTTTAGATAAGCTAAGTCATTATGGTTTGAGTGGGGCAGTGCACAAATGGCTTAATTCATACTTAACTGGAAGAATGCAGAAAGTTGAAATAAGTGGTTCATGTAATGTTAAAACAACAGCTGATTCCTCAAACTGGGGGGCAATCAAGTACGGGGTCCCACAGGGTTCGGTCTTAGGTCCTTTACTGTTTTTGATATACATTAATGACTTACCATTACACATTGATGAAGATGCAAAGTTAGTTCTTTTTACTGATGATACAAGTATAGTAATAACATCCAAAAACCAAGAACTAAGTGATGTAATTGTAAATGATGTTTTTCACAAAATTATTAAGTGGTTCTCAGCAAACGGACTCTCTTTAAATTTTGAAAAAAACACAGTATATACAGTTCCATACAGTAAATGGCACAACTCCAGTAATAAATATAGACTTTGAACAGAAGTCTGTAGCTAAAGTAGAATTTCAAAATTTTTATGTGTGTCCATTGATGAGAGGTTAAACTGGAAGCAACACATTGATGGTCTGCTGAAACGTCTGAGTTCAGCTATGTATGCTATTAGGGTTTTTGCAAATTTTGGTGATAAGAATCTCAGTAAATTAGCTTACTAGGCCTGCTTTCATTCACTGCTTTCGTATGGCATCATGTTGTGGGGTAATTCATCGTTGAGTAGAAAAGTATTCATTGCTCAAAAACGTATAATCAGAATAATTGCTGGAGCCCACCCACAGTCATCCTGCAGAGATATATTTAAGGATCTAGGGATCCTCACAGTAACCTCACAGTATATATATTCACTTATGAAATTTGTTGTTAATAATCCAACCCAGTTCAAAAGTAATAGCAGTGTGCATAGCTATAACACCAGGAGAAAGGGTGATCTTCACTATGCAGGGTTAAATCTGACTTTGGCACAGAAAGGGGTAAATTATGCTGCCACAAAAGTCTTTGGTCACCTACCAAACAGCATCAAAAGCCTGACAGATAGCCAACCAACTTTTAAAAATAAATTAAAAGAATGTCTAGACGACAACTCCTTCTACTCATTGGCTGAATTTTCAGATATAAATTGAGGGGAAAAAAACAACAACTTAAACATTAGTGTCATGCAATATTTTGTGTAATGTAATATCTTGTACAGACATCTTTTATTAACCTAACACGTTCCACATCATTACGAAGTGTCGTATGCATAATCTATGGAACAAGTATTAATCTAATCTAATCTACTGTCCGACACATACTGAGTTTTAGTTCGCTATTCAGCCGTCTAGATGGTGACATGGATAAGTCAGCTATATTCCTGTACTCCAACCGCCCTTCCCGTTTGGCTCCTGCTGTTAGCCGGAAAAGTGAATCATTCCCGCCACAGGCCACCGTCACCGCGCGCTGTGCATCCCCAAACAGAATCGTCCTAGGAAACTGGCCGCATATATATTTGATCGCTGTAGTTGCAATTAAATATTACGATTGAAACCTCAATCAGACAACTTGTGACAATGAACAAAGCATTGGAAATACCCCCTTCTGACGACTGTGGCTTAGGAAATAGAAATATCAGTACCATTGTTACAACTTGACATAATTTTGCAAGTAAAAAAAAATAAAATTTTCATTCCCTTTGCGGCTGTTACAGTTTTCCACGTCAAATTCATACCTTCCCTTATGACAGGACATATTCATTTTCTTTGTACATGTTGGAACACAAACACATACTTTATAAGCCTGATGCTCTAGGCGAATCTATCATGCATCCTCTAATAATACGTATAATAATTCACCAATAACTGAATGCTGGCGATACAAAACAATTATGAGAGAAAATCTGCGATGGATGGATGTCTCATAAGTTTTTCTTGCGAGTGGTACCACTGTGTCTTAGAAAGAGAGGCTAGTCGTCTTACAAGCCGCTAGATGTTAAAAACACGATCGCAAAAACCATGTTATTGTCACAAACGGTCTTGGCTCTACTGGTGCTCACAAGTATCGCTAGTGATATCTATGTTAAAAGCCTTATATATCTAGGTATTGCATTACCTCTGGATAAAGTGGTTTTTCAGACAAATACCACGACATTGAATATAGACGATGATAGCTGGAATGTATATTAACAGACCAACAGCGCGGTTACAAGTCACCGACCGTGTAAACTCTTAATAAAATCACTGAATTTAGAAAGTGATTCGGCTAAGGAACGTGGCATGAAGCGGTATTTGCAACTCCCTCATGCCGCCACTAGATATTTTCCAGTATTTGTAATGCAGTCTGTCTCGATGCCACATCAGAGACTCTACGATATATCCACTGGGTTATAGGCGATGGTTGGTTGAGGATGATCACATGCAGTAGATTCTGTGCTGATTGAGGTCGTAAGAAATGTACTCAGGCTTTTCAGATCTATTCTGTTACTTCTTCCGGTAGAAATGCTGTCCATGATTTGGGATCAAGTCTCTCCATTCAACCACGTACCTGCATTGGATACTATGGAGAAGTCTTTTAATGATAACAGCCACTAGTGAATCATATTCTTGACACTCTCATATCTCGAAACGAGTCACCATTTTCGAAACCTATCTGCTAAAGTAAAATTCCAGTGTGGTTTAGATAGTCCCTACACATCTTGCAACTGCTCCTCAGACTATGCCCTGCCATCTCTGAAGCTTTGCACATGTGATCGTTCCAATTTAAGTCGGTACTGAGTAGAAGTTAAAGAGAGCTATATCTACCACATTCTTCAAACCGTGTAGAAACAGGCTAAGATGAATTAGTGCGACAGGACCGTGTTTTTACCATTTGGTGGAAATAGGGACATGTTGCCACAGCTCTGTCAACCGTGTACGATGTATAAGATTAGTGCCAAACACAGCCTGATCCTGGAACATGAGGTAGTATAAAAGACATTACGAACAGTTACGGTGGTGTTTCTTATCAGGAAAACTAGGAAGACTCATCATCACACAGGCACTGGAGTCTGAAGCAGATCCTCATCCCTCAGGGTCCATTCACGTCTATCATCTAAACGTTCTATCATCTTTATTCTGTACCATTCAACAGAGAAAAATTATAAAATATAAAAGCTCCGCTAACTTCATCCGAAAGAGAACCTGATAAGATTTTTACCGCATCTCTCTCTTCTGATATATCGAAAAAAAATACTATATGCATGCCAGCATTGAGCGTATGCAGTGATCCTATTAAATATACAGCTATTGATCCATTGCAGTGTCAATGCCCATACTGTAGGAGGACCATATCCCACGGACTATCAGTCGCAAGAGAGGGTCTCTGTGTCGTTGTCTGAAACATTGTATTTTTCTGCTGTAACACGCTTTGTACACTGCCATACATTTTGTTTTTTCCCGCCACAACTTCGAGGACTGTATCAGGTTCCTAACTGCCATTAACACGTTCTGATCTGTTGCCTCTCACAGAAAACTAGACGTCGCATATTGTAAATCATGTTGCTGATACCACAACACCAACACACACAGACACACACACACACACACACACACACACACACACACACACACAAACACACTGGATGATTTTAAATAAAAAACAGTCACAACATAAGGAAACTGAAAGAGTTTTATGGCGTTGTGGAGCGTTTCCAAACTGCTGTCTGAAGGTGGTGGACGGCCTCTATATTTAAAATTATCTGTCACAGTGACAGGATAGCTGATGGCTTTGTGTTCCATTTTGGTTGATTCCTCATGCTGCAGTCATGTACCCAATCGGTTTCGGTTCTAGCTGTCCCCAGAAGCTGTTGCCCCTCCACCAAGACTCTTTCTCCATCTCAAACAAGCGATGTCATCCAGTCATTATGTGGTAATCAACAATGTATCAGTGGGTGCATGGGATGGAAAAGACACTTTCGATGTACTGTAATAATAAGCATCACAGTTGATAGTGCAAACAGTTTTAGCAATTTTACCATAATTTCAACACTGACCAATGACGTGGCAGCATGCTTCTCAGATTCTGTATCATCACTAAACTGCCCCTCCTCTACTTTGTGAATACCACTGCGAATGTAGATAGGTGACTGTGCAGTACATCCATTCATTGTTGATTCTCGAATTTATATATCAAAGTATACCAGACAAAGATCTATATATTTCTAGCACTTCGAGCATAGTGTGTAAGTTATGATCTTTCTTTATGCAGATGGGAATCACAGGGCATTCTCACATTCTTAGGATAAAGTTAGAGACTGAAATATCTCCTCTCACTGTCTCTGACCAGCCCACTCTGCAGCTCTGTCACCGATTTAATTTGCAGCTGACGAGAAGTAGACCACTACATTCCGCGTCTCGTGGAAGAATGCAGTGTACCGAGTCCATAAATGCTGTTCCGCACCCATCCAAGTGCACAAGATTTCCCTACATGCGCGCATGTTGAGGGGGTTAGCAGCCTTATTGCTGTACAGTAGCAGATATGAAAGTATTGTGATGTAATAGCAGATAGTTAAGAAGAACAAAAAATGGTTGGTTCTTATGCATAATGGAGCTTCAGACTGATGGAGTTCGAAGCATTTTAAGTAAATCAACTATGCTATCAGTTCTCAAGTATTGTTTTAGTATCTGGGATCAGCACCAAGAAGGTATTGGTAAGAGAGAACATAAACACATACACTCCTAAGGCTACACTGTTCTGCAACTGAAACAGGCTATAATGATAGATCATTGCAATTTCTGACTAATTAGTCATGTGGAATGCAACGCTGTTAATAGTCCAATGTAAGAAATATATTTCTCTACGATAAACTATGATGACAAACTGTAAAATGAAAAAACTACTTTCTTAAAACATCGATTCTGTGTGATATATGCACAATATAGCTTTCCAGAGGTGGATAGCATCCACTGTTCACATTCGATTACGGTTCAGAATTTATACTACGCCCACATCAGTCCTATAGAAAATAATCGTTAGTAACGGAGAATACCTTTTACAAGGAAGCAGATAAACGCATAGCAGCGGCGTTTGACATACGAAATTACACACCATTACACTCTGAAAACAGGACATCTGTCAAGCAGATGTATACACGGGGATTGCAGTACCTCACGAATACTTGTCACTAACTTAAAATCATCTTAGCTATGAAACTGAAGAAACGATTTTGTACCCAAGATGCGACAAGGGAATGGATTACGTCGCATAAGTTTTCGTTCGTTTAGAGGAATGCGTCGAAACAGGATGGTCACGTCCATCACATATAAGATGGAGGTCCTCTGATCACTGAGAGGTTTGCTGTTGACGATCACCAATTCTCTAAGTCACACACAGAACACGCGGTTGTACGCGAGTGAAAAGCAGGCTATGTCACACAACTGATGCATCCTGACAGAACAACAGAAAAAAATGATCAGCAGCAACATTTCTCTCTCTCTATCTCTCTAGAATGCGTCATCAGTCTACCATTAAATTGTACTTTGTTACAACTCCATCTCAACCGATCACTCCATCCACTCTGTCACCCTTTAACGCAGATGCAAGTAAGTTTAGAGACAGCTGGTTCTCTGTTTTTCCAGGAAAGCATCAAAGACAGCAGTCAACTCATAAGTATCACTATTATCTCAATAAACATACAGTAGAAGCATCGACCCAAAAAATGACTGTTTTCCTGGTTCTCTATGTTTCCATGTCAAGGTTTTCTCGTTTTCCTCTTGCTGTCGCATACTCGTCCCCATGTACAAGAATTGTTCTTCACCAATCAGAAAACACACAAGTACTTCCTCAATTTCCCCACATTTCGTTGTATTTACCCTCAATTTATATGTATATTCCGTCATTTTTAGTAATTTTATCGAATTTATGTCACTTCTATCCATGCAAGCATGACATCACTTCTCGTTCAATGTTCTAAAATTGCTTGTAAATGTAGTACAGCTGCCTACATCTAGTGCAAATGCACTATTTTTCCGGTCGGGCTGCATAGTATAGCACTGTAATCGAATACATCCAGTCACCTCCGTCCACATATTCACAGTTTTAGTGCGTTTGCTCTGTTTTCTGTATGTCAGTGTCCGTGCATGTGTCGTGGATAGCTCCCAGGATTCATAGTTATTGTTCGATGGTGCATCAGCCTCTGAACATCACTCTGGATATTGTAAGCGACAGATTCGGACTTGAACGCTAACTCGGAAGTGGTATATTGTGGATCTGCATCCCAACATCGCTCTGGACATTATGCTTGGTGGATCTGCATTCAAACCCTATTCCAGACGTGGCATATTGTGGATCCACATCCCAACATTGTTCCAGATATAACTCGTGGCCTATCCACACTCATATCAGTATAATAAATAAACCAAGTGAAATCCATCCCTAAATAAATTGTTCCAACTTCCCACTGGACATAAATGAAGTACACTTCTTCCTCTGCAGCAGCTGGACAGAGACTGAGTTCTTTTCCCACCATTTTTCCCCAGGCCACCATCTTGGATTACATCACAGGAGGAATGACAGTGTCCTCTGGTAGCAGTACTGTGTACTAGGTCAGTTGGACTCCGGACCTTAGGGGAACACACTTGATGGATCTACTGGCTATGGCAACTCAAATTGTTTAAATAAACAATCCATGTAAAATAAAGACTTATGTCCATCCTATCCAGCACAGACTGCGTCCTTTTCCCGCCAATTCCAAGGAAGAGGTGGTGGTTGGATGACTTAGTTTAGCAGAGGTAGTGCAAGTGACCTAATTTCCTGCCATTTTCTTAGCTTAGTGGAGGCAGCCCAATTGACCTGTTTTTCTGCCGCATTTTTTCCACAACTTTCTTAGGTTAATGGAGGTAGCCCAAGAGACCTTTCTCCCGCCTTTTTTGCGCCATTTTCTTGGGGGGGGGGGAGGGATGGAACGGTGGAGGAGAGGGGTGGGAGTTAAATTAGTGGAGGTACCCAACTGACGTATTTTCCCTCCAGTATTTGCACTTCCCGCCATGACGTCATTGCGATGTTGCCACATCTATCTCCGCCATCTTGAATAAATTTGTTTCAGTTGTGTGTACATAGTCTTCATCACATTATTTTGGTTTTTTATTTAAACATTGAGTATGTCACAGTCATGAAACCGGTCGTGTGTTAAATAAAATCATCTTCCATTCTGAAAGATATCGGGTATTATTCTGCACCCTATGAGGAAAGTCACGAAGTTCATCAGCATTCATTATAGATAAAATTCACATTGCGTACATTTTTAAATACTCTCGTAACCGTCCCACATAACATATACTGTCGAAAAGTTACATCATACAGCCTATTGTTATTGGTGGATTATATTCCATCACTCATCGTGAACGATCCACATCCAACCGCAGCTGTCGGCGTGTCTATGCATTATGAGTTTCCCTACACAGATGATCGACCGTATACTGTGAGAAGTCACGACGAGACTCTACGATGTTTGCATACGCCTACAATTATCACTGTGTTACAGAATAAGCAGTGCGCTTTGTAGAGTGATCGCGCTACGCGTGGGGCGAGGCCACGCGGCGCGAACTTCGTACTACTGGGAACCGGTCCGGCGCGTGCCTAGGCCGCCTCTGTTCTGCTCGTGAAAGCGACGGGCAGCCGGCGCTAGAGGCGCCCTTGCCACTTGAACGCTCTTACTTCCCGTAAATGCGCCACATTGCGAACATCCCAAAAGCAGGATCCCTTACAGTCGGTGGTTCGTTGAGACCGACGCGCCATATACGAATATCCCCTAGTGGAGTGTACAGGGTGTAATAAAAAGAAATGGCCAGACAGTCAGAGAACATCCCTCACAGAGAGTTCCGGAAATACTTTATTTCCATTTTGGGGCTCGTTTTATACTTCCCTTCGTAATCAGATTTATCGTGGTAAACACGAAGAAACAGAACGTACAGCATTATATGAAACCTTTCATTACGTGAAATATCCGAAATAGCATCTTGGTTACTCTTCAGTAGAATGTACAGTAAGCTGAAATTCACAGGTTCGATGTCAGTGTTTATTTTTCCAATTGAACGGCGGTAATGTTGACGTGTGACTCGCTTCAGATCGTTTGTTGACAAGCGGCTAACCTCATTGCTCTACTAGCATCAACTGTTCAGTTTCCATCACTGATTTGGTTTCCCCTACAATGCAATGGAAGCCTCGTCAAATGAGACATTGCTAGATGCTCATTTGATGTACGGATTAGCAGGTGGTAGTGGCCATGGCGTTCACCGTTGGTTTTGGGAGAGATACGAACGACGGTGCTCCGACAGGAGGACGTGTGAAGGAACTGATCCATTGTATCAGGGAGCTTGGGACGTTTAAGCCAGCTACGCGCGACTGGGGGAGGTCCAGAAGGACGAGGACAGCTCGGCT
The DNA here is from genome assembly GCF_021461385.2 of Schistocerca piceifrons. NCBI lineage: Eukaryota > Metazoa > Arthropoda > Insecta > Orthoptera > Acrididae > Schistocerca > Schistocerca piceifrons. Next base: position 388,202,347 of record NC_060139.1, on the reverse strand, counting down.
CGAGGCGGAGCTTCTTCGTGTAGTTGACGACAACGGAAGAGTAAGACAACTGCAACAAGTAATGTTGATCACATGACTGTCTGGAGGTGCCCAACTGACCTATTTTCCCACCAGTATTTGCACTTCCCACCACGACCTAATTGCGATGTTGCCACATCTATCTCCGCCATCTTGGATCCGCCATATTGTATAAATTTGTTTCAGTTGAGTGTACATAGTGTATAACTGGCGGTGTACATCAGTTCACAGGTTGGAGGAATGCCTAGTAAAGCTTTGGGTTATGAATTTTCCTTTTACTTCTTACCTGTGAACTAACTAACCCATCCTACTCCGGGAGCCTACAGTCTATTGTGGATTCGAGGTACGATCTGTCAGAGGCAAAGATCACGTTATGATACACAAAAATCCTGCGTCCAACCATGTTTTTTTTATCTTTAGTGTGTCACTTGTCCCTTGACGGCCACTATTGCTGTTGTTGTTATTGTTGTTATTGTTGTTGCTGCTGTCGTCTTCAGCCCGAAAACTGGTTGGATGCAGCTGTGGATGTTAGCCTGACCTGCGCAAACGTGCCATGTTTAGTAACTGAGCTCTAACGTGGAAGTAAAACGTTTGCGGGCCTATGTCCATATAACGCATCTTTTTATTCTTACATGTAAGGAACGTTTCATGAAAGTTTGGTCATACCTTCTTGTTACACTCTTTATATCTAGGACTGCTGGCTGGCTTTAAGAGGCAAAATAGCTTACAACATAATCAGAGTAAAAGAAGACTTTGATGCTCTAAATCAGGCCCGGGAAGGCTTGGCCCATTGGACATTCCCCTCCAGTGAGCGCTTCCCACTCCAACTTTGCTCGGACGTTGTCGTAACGACCTGTTGTTGTCCGTAGCCTTCGGTTCGGTTGTTCATCAGCAATCGAGTGGGGCTGCGTCGACTTCGCCGACGTATCGCTGTTTCGTTAATCTGCTTGCTGTGGGCGTTACGTTCACATTTAGCTTAATACTGCGCTATTGTTCACGTTCTCATTGAGAGTTTTAGGTATATGTTATATATCTGTCTCGAGTTTACTCTCCTACATGCAATGTACAAAGTATGTGTGTACTGCGTGGACTATGTGAGGAAGATGTCCATACATTCTTTTCACAAGCTGTAATCATCACATTGTTCCACGCGTTAATGTTAGTACTTGAATTAAAAAGAATGTGAGGTACATTAGGTAATCAGTATTACAGTCGCATGAAATAGTTATCTTTTAAAAATAATATAGCTCCGTGACTACAACACAATTGAATCACTTTGATTTTACCTCTCAGAAAATTTCATTTTACGCCCAGGTTGAGAACCAACGTGTCAGAGTATAGTACTCGTAGCAGAAACAGAAATAAGGAAAATAGTATGATAGATAGTGCAAGCTTTGTTCAATATTCAGAATACAAAAATAATAAACACATGAAATAATGTCATAATAATTCATATGAATGCAATTTTATATGTGATGACCATTGTATCTAGAACGTGAACTGGAATGAAAAAATAAAAGAATAAGTGGCTTGATGAACTTTTCAGTACGATCTGACACATGAGAACTTTTTGATCTTCCTCGCTTACCACAAAAATAAAAATATCTGTGCATCTGAAGAGGTATTGAGATAATAAGTCTCGAAATCAGAAATCATATGGAAGAAAGATGTGTAGATAGTTTTTGACAGTACACTCTTTGAAATTACGACGGTAAGAGCCCTGCGATACAAGGAATGGGAGGTTACCGATAGCTTGCACAACTGCAATTGTTAAGAGTCGACGCACATGAGAGGGGGGGGGGGGGGGCAGATATCGAGAGAAAGGTGAGACAGGGCTGTTGCCTATTGCCCATGTTAGAGAATAAGAACATTGCATAAGGCGAAAAGCAAACCCAAGGAGAAATCTGTAAAAATAATTAAAATTTTGCTAGACACATCAATTGACTTGATAGATTACTAGAGTGGATTGAAGTGTCGTGAAAAGAGGTTATAAGATGAGCGTCAACAAACGTAAAGTGTTAATGATAATGGAATGTAGTAGAATTAAATCAGGTGTTTCCAAGGTAATTAAATTACGAAATATGACATCAAAAGTAGATGAATTTTGCTATTTAGTGAGCAAAATAACAAAATCACAAGTACAGAGCATGAAATGCGGGCTAACAAGATCAAGAAAAGCTTATTTCTCAAAAGAGAAATACAGTACGTTAACATGCATTATAAATTTAAAAGTAGGTAAGTCTTCTCTCAAAGGATTTGTCTAGTATAGCCTTATACGGAACCGACACTTTGACGGCAAAGTTCCATCCGATACGCAAAGATATCCTCGAGAAAGCAGAAACCATTAACAGTAACGTGTACTGTGGGACACTCCGTAGCCTACACACGTCCATAAAGAGCAAACGGCGTAGGTTGCTCATGGAGGGAGTGATTCTGCTGCACAATAACGCGCGTTCACAGTCTTCAAGGTCACAAAAAGTGTAATCGACAAGTTCAAGTAGGAGCTTCTTGAGCCTACAACCTACAACCGGACATGTATCCCATTAACTTCCATGTGTTTGGTCTGCTAAAAGCACATATCAGAGGAAAGCGCTTCAATTCCGACGACGAGCTGAAGAACACAGTGGAGGATTGACTCTTGTCATAGCCACAGGAATTCTGGGAACAGGGAATCCTTCGGCTCGCGAAACAGTGGGATAGTTGTGCTAGGCCTCTGGTGATTACTTTCGAGTAAAGACTTCAATGGTGTGCACAGTGTTGTTTCGTACCTTTACTTTTGAACATCGCTCATAAATGTCGTGCTACAGAAGAATGCTGAAGATTAGATGAGTAGATCGGATAAATAATGAAGAAGTACTGAATCAGACTGGGGGCAAAAGAGATTTATGTCGCATCTTGACTAAAAGAAAGGCTCGTTTTATTAGAAGACATCCTGAGGCATCAAGGAATAGTTAATTTTCTAAACTGTGGAGGGTAGTGATTGTAGACTGGGACCACAGCTTGACTACAGTAAGTAAATGTATGTTGGAGTAGTCACGCACAGATGATGACGTTTGGACAGGTCAGGCTAGCATGCACAGCTGCATCCAACTAGTTTTCGGGGTGAAGACGACAGCAGCAACAACAATAACAACAACAACTATAGCAGCAGCAGCGGCATTGGTGGCCGTCAAGAGGCAAGAGACACGCTAAAAATCAAAAAATTCATGGTTGGGCGCAGGATATTTGTGTATCATAACGTGAACTTGAAAGGTGGCTACACTGAGTCACAGCGCCAGAGATTGCGCCAAAGAGTTTTATTCCGCCGCCTCCACTGGCAGTGCTTGTTCAGAAGTTGTGGTGGTTAGTGCTTTGCTGAGAGGATGTAGGTAGCTGTATTATTTGAGGCCATGTCGTGTGCAGTTATTTTGATGGGCTAGACAGCAGATGTTGTTCGAATGGAGATGTTGTAATGATCAGAGTGTATTTTTAGTCAATATATATGAAGGTAAAAAACTTTTTTTATTTTTTTTAAATTTCCTAACTAACAATGCCTCTTGGTCACAGGTTCAGTCAACAAAGTATCTGGCTTGTGTTCATGTATTAGACTGTAATTCGGGCTTCTATGTGCAATTATAGTATTTCAGTTTTATATAATTAATTCAGTGTAAATGGTATTTAAAATATCTTGTCTTATTGAGGAAGAACCGTGCCAGATGTGTACGTTGAATCACACTTCCACACACAGAACAGTTACACTTGTGTTTTGTTGTTCCATAGTTTTTGTTTCAAATGGTTCAAATGGCTCTGAGCACTATGGGACTTAACATCTATGGTCATCAGTCCCCTAGAACTTAGAACTACTTAAACCTAACTAACCTAAGGACAGCACACAACACCCAGCCATCACGAGGCAGAGAAAATCCCTGACCCCGCCGGGAATCGAACCCGGGAACCCGGGCGTGGGAAGCGAGAACGCTACCGCACGACCACGAGATGCGGGCAGTTTTTGTTTCGTAGCTTTTATAGTTGCTGGGGACTTAATTAATTGTGGTAACGGAAATTTCCTTTCATTCTTTGTTGTTATTCTATGCAGTCAGATTGCGTACTAATACTATTCAGGGCCAACCGGTTACGAGACTGCGTAACCGGACAGTCAGCTACTAAAATTAAAAATATTTGCATTCTATATAATTAAGCCCCCATGCACGTGGCGACCGCTGCTTCGGATCGTCCCTTGGAATTCTTTTGATAGTAAAAATAGCAGACAGTAGTATTGTTGAAGTAATTTGTAGTTTAGTAATTGTAGTCTATATTGCTTGTGTAGATTTGGTAATGAACATTTGTAGTTGTCTTGTCTTTCTTCTAATGGTATTTTTGCAGAATTTAATTTTTGATGTCTTGTATACGGGTTTCACAATTTTGTGCAATTATGAAGATTTCAATTGTTCGTTAATCATGTTTGTCGGGAAGCATTTTGTGTGAATGGTATTGTTGGAGATAAAGTGTCATTGTGTGTAATTTTCGTATAGAGACGAGTTTTGTATGTTTTGTAAATGATTACGCGATCGATGAAAAAGGCAAAAATGATGGATAGGGAGAATGACGGAAATGTTAACATGGCTAACTCGCCAACGCAGGAGAACAGTATGATGAATAATGAAGTAGAAAATAATTTAATAAGCAGGGAAAATAGTCCAGAACCAGTTCAAAATTTTTCACAATCTAAAAATTTTCAGAATACGAGATTAACGACAGAAGATTCTGGAATAGTATCGAACACATATAGCTTTACGGCTATGCCAAAGGAAGTTAGTTTTACGGGAAATGTTAGGGGCAAAAAGAATTTCGAACCAGTTAATATGATGAGTGCAATATTAAATTTGGGATCACAGATGGGAACAATGGAAACACAGTTAGACTCACTGGGATCACAGTTAGGATCTGAATTTAAAACAGTGGCAACACAGTTAGAAACTGATATGGGAACAATGGAAACACGGTTAGACTCACTGAGATCACAGTTAGGATCTGAATTAAAAACAGAGGCAACACGGCTAGACTCACAAATAGAAACAATTAAAACAGAGATGGAAACAATAGAAACACGGTTAGACTCACGAATAGGGACATGTTTCAAGAAGATGAAAGATGAATTAAAGAAAGAAATTAGAGAAGAAGTACAACCGATTTTGAATTCTCACAATAATAGATTAATTGCAATAGAAATTAGACAAAAGGAACAGGATAGAGAACAGGAAGAAAGAGATCGCGTGATAGTACAAAAATTTTCAGAGTTAAATTTACAACGTGCACACGATAAGGAAGAAATATTTGAAAGAATCGAGGAATCCGTACCAAATGACAGAATAAATAACCTAACACAACAGTATGAACAGTTAACTACTAAATGTGTTAATACTGAAACCCGAGTCGCGACACTTACGGAAGACATAAATAAACAGAAAGAACAAATAGGTGACTTATCAGAAAGAGTTGAGGAGATTTCAGACAAATTGACAAGTCTTAGTTTAAATGGGGACAGAGATTCATATGATACAGCTCCATAGCAATTTGCAGAAACCGAAGAGTACCAGAACATAAATAAACATGCTGAAAATCAGGGAAAATTTAATGAACACGTTAAAAGGGAATTGAGGCGTTACGAAAGCAAGTCAAACAAATTGAAAGCGAAATCGTAGGAAGAGACAGCAGAAGAAATTTAGATTCACAGATAGCAGAGGGCTTTGAAGAAAATAATTTATTTCATTTACGAGATGCAAGAAGAGAGCGCCAGGCGAGCGAACTTGACAATAATCGACATTCGGACTGGGACAGACGCGGTAGGTCTTTGTCGCCACGAGGTGAAAACTTTGACTATAAACACTTTTTAACTGTTCGGAAATTTAAGATCTTTCGCAATTCTAAGAATGACATACATCCATGTTCATGGTTAGATCAGTTCATGTACACACTTCCACCAAATTGGCCACTAAGTCACAAACTGGAATTTATGAGCGGCTATTTAAGTCCTCAGGGGATTCACTAAACTAAGTGAATATGTGCCGTAGCGTGCACAGGGCCCCGAGTGGTAGTGGTGATATTTCCCTTTTAGTTTTCTGCACCGCTGCCTACTCTTTTACTATTCTTTGTATCTATCAGAACAACTCTTCAACTATCAATCTATCTAGAGAGTCGGTAAAGGATAACCGGATATGACTATTTTACCCAAATGTGATTTCGGAAATTACCGTTTGGACTTACTGTATCTTCAGCAGCATTCATTCGTAGTTTAAACGAAATTTTATCTGTTTATCTTCGTGACAATATTACTTCATATGTTGACGATATTTTTATTGCTAAACGTTCTTGGAGTGAGCACAACAAAATTTTAAATTTATTATTACGTATTTTTGCAAGGGTTGGGATTACAGTGTACTTGGAAAAATCTGAATTTGGTTGTTCTCAGGTGAAATTTCTTGGTCATATTATTTCTACAGAAGGTATTCTTCTTGATCCACAGGAACTAGACACTATTCGTAATTATGCTTTTCCTACTACAAAACGTGATGTTCGTAGTTTCCTTGGTGTCTGTAATTTTCTTAGACGCTTTGCTAGATTGAACGATTTGACCACACCTCTTTTATGTGAACTATCTGGAAAGAATTCTAATTGGTGTTGGGATGAGGAAGCTCAATCAGAATTTGAACAACTTCGTGATGCTTTAGTTGTTGCTCCACTTCTTTCACATCCAGATTTATCTAAAGGTTTTTGTTTGGCGACAGACTCATCATACAAAGGCCTAGGTGCACACTTATTTCAAGAGATAGAAGAAAACGGCGTTGTAGTACAGAAAACTATTGCATTGGGAAGTCGTGTTCTCTCTAAATCATAAAAGAATTATTCGATTATGGAACTTGAAGCCTTGGCTGTTGTATGGGCTTTCACAAAATTTCGCATATTTTTGTATGGCAGACATACTAAGGTTTACACCGATCATCGAGCTCTGGAATTTCTTATGTCAACAAAATTAACACATGGAAGATTGTCACGATGGGCGCTGTATCTACAGGAATTTGATTTTAGTATTGTTTACATACAGGGTTCTTCAAATATTGTTGCTGATGCTTTATCACGTGCACCTATGGGTTTCAAACAAAGTGCTGAGGAGGACTGCAAAGAAAACAATTATTGTTTGATGTATATTCAAGGTGTTGCGTTTGAAAATTTTATTTCGTCTTCGCTCCAGGACATCGCTAAGGAGCAAAATAAGGATCCAATCTGGAAGGACATTAAGGAGAAGTGGAGGAAAAAGGAAAGCGTAGCGATTAGACAGTATTATTTACTTCGCAATGATATTCTTTTTAAACGAAAATCGGTCGACAACTCTGTTTGGTTAGTTTGTATTCCTGATGAGTGGGTCAATAGATTGATTTGGTATACACATTTCAGTTATGCACACTTTGGTCCCAGAAAATGCTTTCATAAATTACGAGAAAATTGCTACTTCAGTAATATGGAAAAACGTATTCGATCTGTTCTTGCCAAATGCAAATTATGTCAAAAGGCTAAGCCGCCAACTATTTCTCACAGAGCACCGTTGTTTCCTATCATTCTAGCGAAATTAAAGGAGATGGCTGCAGTCGATTTGTTCGGTCCAGTGGTTCGTTCTACTAATGGTTTTGCGTACATTTTCGTAGCAGTGGAATTGACATCAAAATATGTGTGTTTTACACCTTTACGCAAGGAATAGCTCGTTCAGTGTCTAATGCTTTCATCAAACATTTTCTTAAAGAAGTGGGTCATGTTGATAAGGTTATATCAGATAATGGATCACAGTTTCGCTCTAAAATTTGGCTTCGTACTCTACGGCGTCGTAAAATTAAACCAATTTTCATTTCACTTTTTCACCCTCAATCTAACGCTTCAGAGAGATGGATGAAGGAAATCAATAAATTGTGTCGACTTTATTGTCATCAGAATCACGGAACTTGGGATCAGTATCTTCATATTTTTCAAAACATTCTGAATGAACTCCCTAATGATTCAACTTCTTTACCGCCTATATTGATATTAAAAAATAAAGCACCGACAAATCGCATTTCTGAAATCGTTCCTTTTCCGCCTACACGGAAACTGCGGCATTATGAAGTTTTCAGCCTGGCTCTGCAAAATATTACATCTTCGGCTGCTAGAAGAGAGAAATCAGCTAAACGTCCTGGTCGTTTAAAAACGTTGTCAGTTGGTCAAAAGGTGTTAATTAAGTCTCATAGTTTGTCTCACAAAGGAAAAGTCTTGTGTCGGAAATTTTTTCTGCTTTATAACGGTCCATATAGAGTTCGCAAAATTATTCATGGTCACACTGTCGAAGTAGAAACTCTTAAATCTCGGCGCTCTAAGGGAGTACATCATATATCGAACGTTAAAATTTTTGTGGAATGACATACTTTTGAGAGACTAACAGTTACATGTAAACACGAAGAGAATACAAGGATATCGCGCCGTGCTCCGGCGGCGGCACATACTCAAAACAACAGTCAAGTCTGCGCGGCGCACAAGGCAGTCGTTGACCGCAAACAGTTACTTCCTACGTCACGCGTACCTACAGCTGATCGAGCGCTCAGTGCGAATGCACTGACAGCCGTAAACAAATACACAGTCAAATTTCTTCAAATAAATTCAGTATAAAGCTATAGTGACTTGATAAATTATGTTATTAACGTTCAGTATTTTTCAGGATACATTTGTATAAAATATTTAAGAACTTCAGGTAAATTCTGTGTGTGTCCGACGTTAAGAGGACTTGCTATCGAGAAATTTTCAGGAAGAATGTAATTTCGAAGAAGAAACTAATAAACTAAAAAGGTAACTATTAACTGAGTTTATTTTTCAGGTAACATATTTCCACTTAGGCACGTACTTTAGACGTAATTTGCTGCTCGCGATTACGTGATTTATACTTAGTGCTAAATTTTATGTTCTATGAATTTACTTGTGAAGCGACGTGCTTGCGTACATTTGCTGATTTTGACAATGATTGATTAATGAACAGGGTTGTTATTTGTGTATTTTATGCATTGCATGGCTGCTATGCTTTTTCACTGATGTCACATTTTATTTATTATGTGCCTGCTGTGCTTATTTATTTAAATTATAATTGTCACCTGATTAATTGTGCTGATATGGTTATGTGTAGGTTATACTTTGTGATTTATCTGCTTGCGCCTTCATGTTTACTTATTAAGATTACATGTGAACATTTATTTGCTTACGCTGATGTGATGCTAATGACCTGTGTATTGTGTAAGATATATATTTGCTGCTTTGCTTATGGATTGCATATTTACACGTTTCTGTTTTGTTGTCATAACTGCTCTTTAATTTGGTATATAGAAATGCTGATATACTGTGTACGAACATAGAGTTTAGGTTACACTACGGTATTAATTATAGATTATTCGCTTGGCAGAGCCTCGTTGTAGGAATTGTGCTGCATCCACTTGTTGACATTATGTTCTCTACTGGTATATTGTCTCGCTATTGCATATTTTGCTTACGCTTAGTGCTTTATATTTTAAGATAAGAAAATGAACTACTATAATGCTACGGACGACATTAGTACAAGAAACTTCATTGAAGTCACATGAGCTGGAGGTTTTATGGAAGCTGTATAAATTTATGCTAATAGGAAGGAAGCTAACGACATGACATACCAACACTAGGTTTAGACCATTGATAGTTATTACACTGCATTCTTCGTGAGCAATTGAAATAGCAAGTGACACTTGACACAAGAAATACTCCACATGTTTACTTCTGCTTTGCCGTGATTCTTGCACACTGTGAAAAATTATGATCATACACACTCCGTGCTCGTACTTACTTACTGAAAGTTATTCGAACTAAAGGCTGTTAGAGGTCATGTATGCATTTCTTTCATTTAATGATGGACAAGGTAACCAAAATGTATTTTATAATTCATAATGAGTAGAAGATTTGGGTCAGATGGATTACACAGAGGTTGTGTGTGGACATTGTGTCTTCGGATTGTATGGGATGATGAACGGAAGTTTGCACTAGAATTTTATCTGTACTTGTTCGAGGAGACTGACTAGAAGAAAGAGTTGTTATGGAAGTGAAATGATATTGGCGATAAGGTTTATATGTGTCGACGTATTGAAGAGGTATTATTGAGGTATTGAGATTGTGTGAAGTTGATGATTATTGGAGTTTTGGTGGACAAGAGGTAAGGTAAATGATATTGATGATAAGGTTTATATGTATCGACGTAAGAGGTATTATTGAAGTATTAAGATTATGTGATGCTGATGATTATTGGAGTTTTGGTCAATAAGAGGTAAAGTAACTGAGGAGCATATTTTTTTTGTTGGTTTATATGGAACAAGGAGGATGAAGATGGCAGACTAGAACACTCAAGTGGAAGGAAGATTGTCTACACACACACTTTGTTAAATCACTAAGCAGTATATACTTTTTTTTTGGAGAGAGGAAGCATTTGCATATCTTGGCACACTGACAGTTGTTCAGAAACCGTACATTTTGATTTGGCTTGGCAAACATTGGTCTTGACATGGTGACTATGACGTTGACTAACTATTATTGACTGTTATACACTGCTGCCACTACTACTTGATACACATGTCGAACATCAAATCTTTGACAGAATTGCATTTACACAGTTAACACTATTCAATTACACAGTAGTACTTAAATGTGGATGAAAGATGAGCGAGTGTGTTTTGTGTGTTTTCCTTTCCTAATCCCAAATAATTGGTACCGACCTATCTCCTAAATATTATTTTACTTGTTTGTTGTGGCTTGCACTGACACCCATAAATATTATAGGTTTACTGATATTTGTGTATTTGTAATAGTTAATATAACAATTATCTGATATCATTTGTGTGTTTATTATAATTTGTATGTTTAGTGTAAGAGCATTGATAATAATTTTGTAAAAGCAAGTGTGTGTGCATTCAAACTGTTGTTCGTGGGTGCCACTTGGAAATGTTTAATTTCTGCTGATAAACTCTGATGAACTGTCTGATTAGTGATAGTGAATATTATGGACTGTTATCTACACTTGTTCAACATGATGGGTGCCACTTAGAAATGTTTAATTTCTGCTGATGAACTCTGATGAACTGTCTGATTAGTGGTAGTGAATATTATGGACTGTTACCTGCACTTGTTCAACATGATGGGTGCCACTTGGAAATGTTTAATTTGTGCTAATGAACTCTGATGAACTGTCTGATTAGTGATAGTGAATATTATGGACTGTTGCTGTCTGCACCTGTTCAACATTGCTTGGTGCCACTGATGGAAGAGCTTCTCTTGAAATGATGTCACTTGTTGCTTTCTCCACCTGTTAACATTACTGGGTGCCACTGATGGAACTGCTACTACTGATGATGTCACTTGTTGCTTTCTGCACCTGTCAACATTACTGGGTGTCACTGATGGAACTGCTTCTACTGAGATAATGTCACTTGTTGGTGTCTGCACCTGTTCAACATTGCTGGGTGCCACTGATGGAACTGCTCCTACTGACACAATGTCACTTGTTGGTGTCTGCGCCTGCTCGCCATTGCTGGGTGCCACTGTTGGAGCTGTTTAAATACTGCTGATGAAATGTTATGAGACTGCTATTTGCAGCTGTTGACCATTGCTGGGTGCTACTGTTGGAACTGTCAACTACTCTGAGGAGTGCTACTTGTTTATTGAACTATTGACAAGGTTTTATGTGAATATTTGTATAAACTGATTTTTTGTGTGTTTACTGTTTATGAAATGTTATGAGACTCTTACCTGCACATATTCGTCATTGCTGGTGCTGTTGATTGAATGATACTTGTGTAAACTATTATGTAACATCACATGCATGGAAGCATTTGTATTCCTTATCGTATTTTATATATTAGGTTATTGAAGGGTCAGTGCAAAGTCAAAATTTATTTAGTTATGTGATATTTACTTATTAATATTATCTTTTATTTTTGTCTGTATTTTTTTTTGACGAATTTGGTGGTATTTTCACCACCAATGCTGGCAAAAATACCATCAAATTCTAGCCCGTGGAGGAGGGGCGTATGAAAGGTGGCTACGCTGCTACACTGAGTCACAGCGCCAGAGATTGCGCCAAAGAGTTTTATTCCGCCGCCTCCACTGGCAGTGCTTGTTCAGAAGTTGTGATGGTTAGTGCTTTGCTGAGAGGATGTAGATAGCTGTATTATTTGAGGCCATGTCGTGTGCAGTTGTTTTGATGGGCTAGACAGCAGATGTTGTTCGAATGGAGATGTTGTAATGATCAGAGTGTATTTTTAGTCAATATATAGGAAGGTAAAAAACATTTTTTTATTTTTTTAAAAATTTCCTAACTAACAATGCCTCTTGGTCACAGGTTCAGTCAACAAAGCATCTGGCTTGTGTTCAGGTATTAGACTGTAATTCGGGTTTCTATGTGCAATTATAGTATTTCAGTTTTATATAATTAATTCAGTGTAAATGGTATTTAAAATATCTTGTCTTATTGAGGAAGAACCGTGCCAGATGTGTACGTTGAATCACACTTGCACACACAGAACAGTTACACTTGTGCTTTGTTGTTCCGTAGTTTTTGTTTCGTAGCTTTTATAGTTGCTGGGGACTTAATTAATTGTGGTAACGGAAATTTCCTTTCATTCTTTGTTGTTATTCTATGCAGTCAGATTGCGTACTAATACTAGTCAGGGCCAACCGATTACGAGACTGCGTAACCGGACAGACAGCTACTAAATCTAAAACTAAAAATATTTGCATAATATTTAATTAAGCCCCCATGCAAACTTTGGCTCTGACAGATCGTACCTCGAATCCACAATAGGCTCTAGGCTCCCGGAGTAGGATGGGTTAAGTTAGTTTACAGGTAGGAAGTAAAAAGGAAAGTTCACAACCAAAAAGTTGGTCTGAACACCGCAGTGCTTTACAAGGCAAGACCCTATAGGTGGGTCGCATGGCTTTGGCTTCCTTCCGCCAACCTGTGAACTGATGTATACAGCCAGTTACGCACTGAAGCGCCAAAGAAACTGGTATAGGCATGCGTATTCAAATACAGAGATATGTAAACAGGCAGAAGACGGCGCTGTGGTCGGCAACGCCTATGTAAGGTAACAAGTGTCTGGCGCAGTTGGTAGATCGGTTACTGCTGCTCAAATGGCAGGTTATCAAGATTTAAGTGAGTTTGAAAGTAGTGTTATAGTCGGCGCAGTGAAGTGGGGATTTTCCCTTACGACCATTTCACGAGTTTACCGCGAGAACCTGGTAAAACATCAAATCTCCCTCATCGCTGCGGCCGGAACAAGATCCTGCTAGAACGAGGCCAACGAAGACTGAAGAGAATCGTTCGACGTGACAGAAGTGCAATCCTTCCGCAAATTGCTGAAGATATCAGTGCTGGGCTGTCAACAAGTGTCAGCGTGCGAACCATTCAACGAAACACGTATCCGTCGCAAGGGTGACCATGTTAAGAAATAAACATATAGAAATGAAGAATAAAGATGATGAATGTTAACAATGCTTGTTTTATTTAAAGAGCTTTACGAGTTTTCACATAAAAATTCTGAGCATTACTTTTCAACACGCTCTCATATTCGTATTTTAGCTACAAAAGACAACAAACCTCCGGCAAAACAAGTAGAAATTTTTGTAGGAAACTAATTAATATCTATTCCGTTAGTCAGAGAAGTATTTTAAAAAGCATGTCCGAAATGTCGGCTGCCATTATCACTTCTCAGCAGAACAGCACTTCTGGAATTGTCGCAGCACTTTCTAAGACCCCAACAGATTGTTGTTAAAATTATTTCTGTATACCAGCAGCACTTTTAATTCACTAGGGGGGGGGGGGGAGGCAGGAGTTAGAACGTTTTGATGGTTCCATATTTTTCGCATTAATGTGCCAAAGTTAGGTTATATTCGTGAATGACGCTGTTTTCAAATTCTGAACGGCAGTCAACGAACAAATTCATTAATGCAAAAAAGAGTTGTGAAGCTACTGTTGGTGCACTTGCTTGTTTCAACAGTTATATTCAGGATATTATAGGCTAAAAAAGAAAAATATAGTTCGCATACGTAGGCATTTATATACTTATGTCTAGTTCGGCAAGGATGGGACAAGGGTGACTTATAGTAGGAAGCATTGGCCTGAAGTAATGCAAGGCAACCATGTAAAATTTTAATCAGGATGGCTGAATGGAGACTAGAAGCTACATCCTTCAGAATAACAGGCAACTGTACTAAAAACAGCGCAACCTCGTACGATTCATCTCCAACATGCAATACTGTTTTGTTTACACATTTCTGCAATTACGTTGTTCAATAATGTAAAAAGCTAGAGCTGAACTACTAATTAATACTCAGCACTAATCGCTGCAAAGGCTGCACAATCAGCTGCCATTGGAAGCATTGATATGACTCTTGAGTTCCATTTTGCGTACCACAACTTCTCATTAATTTCCCTGCAAAGTTGAGTCAGCATCCCTTCATAATAAGTGAGATGTTGCACTCAGAAAGAAGATAGTATGCTACCATTTCCCGTTGCAGAGTTTGACGAAAAGTCTCCTAGAACAAAAGAAGTATCGTGCGAAACATGTGAAATGACAGGAGTACTATTATATTTACTTTTATTACACTTTTTACCTAACATCTACTCTGTGTTATCTTAGTAATCTTTCACTGGGTAGAATGCGTTTCGAAAAATGTACTTTTTAGATACCTCTTTAAATTAGTATGTTTTAGCCGCACATAATTTTTATTCCCGATTTTTTGTAATGTATAACTCAGTTTGAAGGGCGAACTGCCTACGAACTTTATTGTAAATGATACCAATGAACGTAAATACGCAGAGTAAACAAGACTTGACAATTTGATTACCAAAACTAGAAACCGCACTAAGAGAAAATGTTTCTGCCCTTAAACGGGTGAGGATGAACTCAAATACCAACAAAATTTCGGTGGTTGTTCAGGGATATTTTTTGAGTGTTTTGCTGTAAGGAATGAGATCTCTGGTGGCTGGATTCAGGGTGATAATCGGTAAGCGTGGGATGCGGTACTTATATATTCCAAAACGCCCGCATCAAAATGGGATTTTTCCGTGCCTCGTACCTCGGCTTCTATGACTGAGAGAAATATAGGCACGGTCAAGTGTTTTGGATAGCCCTTTGGCTCAACAGAAGGAAGCTTCTTACCGTCACTATCCTACAGTACGAGGCAAAGTTTGAATATTACACACTTCCTCCAGGTTAGGCAAATGGAGCAAATCTTATGGTTTCTTGCATTAGATGTAGTATATGACGCCTTCAGGGACTTATGGGGGCACCATTTAGTTCGTAGGTGGTCCCCGAGGAAATGTGAAAAAAGACATTATGCACCTTTTTTTCTCCGTCAACAGCGGATATTTAAGTAACTAACCGAAGAAAATCGCTCAAATTTAACGTCATATTCTCTAAACATCTATCTAGAAGTTCCATATTCCCGCTTCCAAAAAGCTATACCAGCTATCGAGAAATAACCCAAAAACATGGTTTTTAGGTAGCAAACCAAGCCGCGGATTGCGAGATGGCTATGTACAGCAAATGGCTGAAATCTTTACGATGTATTCCTATGACCCTGATATCGAATAATCTCGAAGATTTTATTGATATATTAACCCGTTTCCGCGATGCAGAGATTCACAGTTACTCTACTTGTACGCGTAAAATACGCACGTAAAATCCAGTTTGAAGCGAAAACGTAGTTCATAAAATTATGTAGCGCAGAAAAATATGATATAAAGCGTCTCCATTACCCTTGGAAGGTTTCTGGGGAACACATGCAAAATTTTTGTGGACATAAGGTCCGGTCTGAGGTGTAAAATTATTTTTGTGTTATTTTAATTTCATGTAAATAAAATATCAAAGTTTTACTGACCGATAGAATTCTTTTGACGTGCGTGACATGCTCTGCTGTCGCAGAGAAACGAGTGTAACCAGCAGCAAAAAGCGCCTATATGAGCACAAAGAGACGAATCTACTCCTGTTTAAAAGACTCTGACTAAAAGAGGGGCACCAGATGGCTCATTCTACCTTCCGCAGCATCTTTAAAAGCTTTTCCACACGAACATCTTCGAAGAAGCAGAAGCAGACAGTTGCACTGAAAAAGAGGCGAGGAAAAAATAAATGCTGGAAGACAGTAGACATTGGTTGTGGTGTAGAAAGAGTGAAAAGTCAATGGCTCTATGAGAGAAAAAGAGGGGCACTCCACCTGCCTATTATCGTGTAGGACCCCCGCGAGCACGCAGAGGTGCCGCAACACGACGTGGCATCGACTCGACATGTCTGAAGCAGTGGTGGAGGGAATTGACACCACGAATCCTGCAGGACTGTCCACAAATCCGTAAGAGTACGAGGGGATGGGGATCTCTTCTGAGCAACTCGTTGCAAGGCATCCCAGATATGCTCAATAATGTTCATATCTGGGGGGTTTGGTGGCCAACGGAAGTCTTTAAATTCAGAAGAGTGTTCCTGGAGCCACTCTGTACCACTTCTGGACGTGTGCGGTGTCGCATTGCCCTTCTGGGACATCCCAAGTCCGTCGGAATGCACAATCGACGTGAATGGATGCAGGTGATCAGACAGGGTGCTTACGTACGTGTCACCTATCAGAGTCGTATCTAGACGTATCAGAGGTCCCATATCACTCCAAATGCACACGACTTACACCACTGCAGATTCATGACTGTCACCATCCCCATACATGTCCATCCGCTCGATACAATTTGAAACGAGACTCGTTCAACCAGGCAACACGATTCCAGTCATCAACAGTCCAACGTCGCTGTTGACGGGCCCAGAGAGGCGTAAAGCTTTGTGTCGTGCAGTCATCAAGGGTACACGAGTAGGCCTTCGACTCCGAAAGCCCATATCGATGATGTTTCGTTGAATAGTTCGCACGCTGACACTTTTTGATGGCCCAGCATTGAAATCTGCACCAATTTGCGGAAGGGTTGCACTTCTGTCAGGTTGAACGATTCTCTCCAGTCGTCGTTGGTCCCGTTCTTCCAGGATCTCTTTCTGGCCGCAGCGATGTCGGGGATTTGATGTTTTCTAGGTTCCTGATACGCAAGGTACACTCGTGAAATGATCGTACGGGAAAATCCCCACTTCATCGCTACCTAGGAGATACTGTGCGCCATCGCTCGTGCGCCGACTATAACACCACGTTCAAACTCACTTAAATCTTGATAGGCAGCCATTGTAGCAGCAGTAACCGATCTAACAACTGCGCCAGATTTTTGTTGTTTTATATAGGCGTTGATGACCGCATTGCCGTATTCTGCTTGTTTACATATCTCTGTATTTGAATACGCTTGTTTTTTGGTGCTTCGGTGTAGTTGGCAGTGCAAGGAAGAGAGGAAGGGGACAATGCCCGTGTTAGAGAAATAAAGAGAAAAAGAAAGAGAAAGTTGCCAAAGGGCCAGTGATAATGAGAGAGACTATGACAATGACACCGTGGAAGAAAGAGATAGTGACAATGAGAAGAGACAACTGCAGTGAGAAGGTATGAATGAGATATTAGCAGCAAGAGAGAGCAATAGGAGACAGCAGGAGTGACAGCAGAAAGTAATAGTTGGACAGAACGAAGGGAACTGTGGCTGTGAGACTGGAGACAGTGACCGGTACAGATTCACAAAGAGATAATGACAATGTTTTGGGCTGAATGAGTGAGAATGGGCAAGTGGAAGTGGAAGGTGTGTGAGCGACGTACAGCAGTGGATTAGTGGGAGTGAGAGGTGAGCTCCATGTTAAAAAGAGCGCCAATATGTTCGCTTGCCAAAAGTTTTTTGGAAAATTTTTAAAGATCTTCATAAAGATAGAATAATGCAGCTGCTGCACTACTTTTCAGTCAAAGTATTTCAACAGGAGCATATCCGCCCCTCTTGTGCTCCGATAGAAACATTTTCGCGCTGTTGCAGTTATGATGTAATTGGTTTTTTACCCCAGTTACTATTAGTTCTGTGAAACTATCTCCATAAAAGTTAAAACGCTTGTAATATGAAAAAAAAACACGGAAAAGGGCATCAGCTCTCGAACTCATACACTTTTAACACAGAGTTCTCGACCTGTTCTGTCTGTGTACAGCACAGTACGTAGCAAATGCAGAAGTTTCTTTAAATGTGTTGCTCGTATTATCGACTGCCATGATCATGGCAGGGTGTACAGCGACACGTCATCGACTGACGTACACGTTTAAGTGCTGTGATGTGGCTGCCGTCGTTGCGGGAGCAGCTCAGTCGTTGTGCGTTCACTGCTGTCTGTAATAATTACCGTGAGTGAATAGGATAAGCTAGCTTCCAAACAAGAGACCTAGTGATTATTATTTTAAAGCCAAACTGACTGTCAAGCAACCGTGACTGTTTGAAAAAGATGAGAAGATCTTTCAGGGACCGATAGCCCTCACAAAATTTGTTGACTTCCTTAAACTAATAATGAACTTATGTGTTTCAAGGTACGGGCCTCATCTTCAGACTAGAATGGCAATACATTGAACAAAAGAATACGTATATGTTAAAGTTGCTCTTCACTGTCCTTATGTATTTACTGGGCTGAGTAAAGGTTGGAACTTTGTACGGGCGCTGATCACCGCGCAGTTGAGCGGTCCCCAAACCAAACATCATCATTATCATCATCATCGACGGCTCATTACTTTTGAGTCCAAACTTGAATCCATCGTTCGCCGGCAACATAACTGAAATTTAGTATTATTAGTTACATCACTAAGCGTTGTTGTAATTCCCAACTTCGTTAGATTATTGATGGCCTGTAACTGCGTAATGTGTTTGGGTTAAGCAGTCACGAAATCGAAGGCAAGGAGAGAAGAACCTTGTATCATGCTACTGTCAAGCGTAAAGTAATTCTTTATGCTGAAAAATAAACAGGAGATCGGTACGAGAGTTCAATGTAGCTCAGAATAACGTTTACATATGTAAGAAACAGAAATTGGCATTATTTGCAACTCCCACTAGTATAAATAAGTTCACTGGCCTTCGCAAAAGAAGACATCCTGACGTTGAAGTAAAAGTTTTGTAATTCGTCCTTGAAAGGAGGGAGAATGGACAACATATGACTAGTGACAACAGAAGAAACAAAGCAAAATATGTGGCTGCAGTTCTTAGTATACCGAGGCAAGAGTTTAATACTAGCCGTCAATGGGTTGATCGCATTATAAAACGAGCAAGGGAGGTAATGACAGTGGCACGTAAAGTGCCCTCCGCCACACACCGTTGGGTGGCTTGCGGAGTATAAATGTAGATATAGATCTCTACGACCCCGTACAACAGTGTGTCAAAAGCTTCCGCAGGGTTTTGAGAAAAAATTTCAAGAATTTCAGCTGTTTGTCATCACATTTTCGAAATAGAACAATTTTTGCCTGTTTGGCAACGCTGATGAGACACTGGTTTGGTTTGATACGCCACGTAATTACACGATTGATGAGAAGAGGACAAAAGAAGTTCAAAACACCAGGCTGTGAAAGACAGCGTATAACTGTAATGATGGAATCACAGCACATGGGCGCAAACTTCACCCACTCTTAATCTCCAAGCAGAAAACAGGACCTAAGACAACTAAAAATGAAAATCTGTTCTCTGATGACGCCATTGTTCGAAATAGAGAGAAGGGATGGATGACCGAAACCTTAATGCTTGTCTGACTCCGCAACGTATGGGAACTTCGCCCTGATGGACTTTTCAAACTACCATCAATGTTTTGCCTTGATGCACTTCCAGTTCATCTCACAGACAACAAAAAATCTGTAGTTGTAGAGCGCTTCAGACAGAGCTTGCAGAATGTAGTTAGTAATTTTCCTGATCAAGCCGTTGTAGTAGGGGGTGACTTCAACTTGCCAGGTATAGACTGGGAGTGTCATGCCATCAAAATTGGTGTCACATACAGGGTTCGCGTGGCATTGTTCTGGATGTCATGTTCAAAAATTACCTTGAGCAGATAGAGAACCAGAATGAAATTTTGGAAAGTGGGAGACGAGGTACTGGCGGAATTAAAGCTGTGAGGACGGGGCATGAGTCGTGCTTGGGTAGCTCAGTTGGTAGAGCATTTGTCCGCGAAAGGCAAAGGTCCCGAGTTCGAGTCTCGGTCCGGCACACAGTTTTAATCTGCCAGGAAGTTTCAGATAGAGAACCAACTAATGAGGGTAACGTCTTACCCCTCCTGGCAACAAACAGACCTGAACTTATCGAATCAGTTAACTTAGAGAGGAAGGTATCAGTGATCATAAGGCTGTGACAGCGTCTATGACGACGGGTCCTACAAGCAATGTTAAGAAAGTTAGGAAGATATATTTGCTCAGCAAAGGCAACAGGATACTAATTTCAGAATATCTCAGCAGTCAGCACCAAATATTCGGCGATGAGGACGAAGATGTGGAGAACAAATGAAAATAAAAATCATAGGCATCGTTCAATATGCCTTAGACAAGTATGTTCCGAGTACGATTTTAAGGGATGGGAAAGATCCACCATGGTTTAATAGCCGTCTTAGAAAAGCGCTACCTGACCAAAGAGCACTTCGTCTCATATACAAGAGAAATAAAAGCCTAGCTGACAACCAATAGCTGAACGAAGCGAAAATGAGGGTAAGGAGAGCAATGAGAGAAGTGTTCAATGATTTTAAAAGTAAGATGTTGTCAACCGATCTGATTAAAAATCCTAAGAGATTTTGATCGTATGTAAATTCAGTAAGTGGGTTAAAATCATCTGTTCATTCTCTCAACGACCATACCGTCACCGAAGCGGATGATACCCTTCTAGCAGTAACTTATCGTAGATCACTTGAGCAACGAAAGGTACCTAACGACTGGAAAAAAGTTCAGGTCATTCCCGTTTTTAAGAAAGGCCGTAAGACAGATCCACATAATTATGGACCTAATTCGTTGACGTCAATCTGATGTAGAATTATGGAACATGTTTTATGCTCAAGGATTGCGACGTTCTTGGAAAATGAACATCTGCTTTATAAAAATCAACATGGATTCCGTAAACAGATATCCTAGGAACTTTGTGATCCGCCAACAAACTTTTTTACGATTTTAATTTTTAAAATTGGGGTGCGCATTGCAATTGCATCCGATGGCACATTATAGTCGCCTAAATACAGTAAGTAAGTCAACAAATTTTTTGACTGGTAGCGGTCTGTGAAAAACATTTTCTACATTCTATCTACATGACTGCTCTCCAATTCATATTTAGGTGCTTCGCAGAGGGTTCGAGGAGTCACCTTCAAGCTATTTCTGTATTGTTCCACTCTTGAATATCAAGCGGGAAAAACCAACATTTACATCTTTCCGTGTGGCTTCTGATATCTCTTATTTTATTGCAAGCACCATTTTTTCCTCCATTGGTAGGTGGTGACAACAAAATATTTTTGCATTCGGAAGAGAAAGTTGGTGATTGAAATTTTGTGAAAATCTCTCGCCGCAACGACAAACGCTTTTGTTTCGATGATAGCCATCCTAACTCGCGTATCTGTTCTCGCGTATATGTTCTCTTCCCTACTTCGCGATAACAGAAAACGAGCTGCCCTTCTTTGAAGTTTTTCGATGTCCTCCGTCAATCCTATCTGATACGGATCCCACACAGTGCAGCAGTACTCCAGAAGAGGACGAACGAGCTTAATGTAGGCAGTCTCTAGTAGACCTCTGCATCTTTTGTTATTCAAATAAAACGCAGTCTTCGGTTCACTTTCTTCACAACATTACCTACGTAATCGTTCCAATTTAAGTTATTAGTAATTGTAATCCCTAAGTATTAAGTTGAGTTAACAGGTTTTAGATTAGTGTGATTTATGGCACAACAGAAATTTCGGGATTCCTCTTAGTATTCACGTGGATGTCCTAACACTTTCCATACGTACAACTTGTCTAAATCATTTTGAAACTGATAACTTTACTAGGCGATAAATAACAGTGTCATCTGCAAAGAATCTAAGACAGCTATCTATATTGCCTACTAAATCATTTATATAGGTTAGAAACAGCAGAGGGCCTATAACACTCCCTCACGACTGAGACGATACTCCATTGGCACGCAAGTTGTGTAGAACTCGGTTGTGAAGAACGTTGTCGAAAGTCTTCTGGAAGTCTAGAAGTGTGGAATTAATTTGAGATCCCCTACCAATAACACTCATTTATTTTTGTGAATAAAATGCAAGTTGTGCTCCACAAGAACAATATTTTCTAATTCCCTGATATTTATGTGTCAACAGATCGTTTGGTTCGACGTAATTCGTAATGTTCGGACACAGTACATATCGTCAGTATGTGCACGTTGTTCAGGTAGTTCCAGTTCAATACATATACAAAGGTACATGGAGTAAGAAATCAAACGGAACGCAATTACTATGTAACGAGGCACTGTAGATAAGGGATCCCTTGTACGAAAATGCTCAGTAAATGCCTCTGTGCGAGCATCGAAATTTCATTGGCGGAATTCGAGCTTCGTGGGCGACAACAATGCAAGTTCCTGCAAACACTGCGCTTCACGTATTATCTCTATGCTATACCGTTACTGACGACGTGCCTGTGGGCGCGTGTGTGGTTCTGCGGCGCGAGTTAACGTCCTCTTCAGAGAGAAAGCTCAGCCTAGACCTGCCTTCGCCCGTACAAACACTGACTGCTGCGTGCAAGCCTTGTTTACGCGCCATCCACTCTTCCTTTGCTCGCCACATACTGTAGAAAGCGACGTCAACTCTTACTTTCGTAAGGGTCCCCTCCTCATCATTTCGTTTTGCCACACCCGCGACTGTGAAAAGTGCGACTCCGGTACTTTTTCTTTTGTGCATAAATTCGTATAGCGACGAGATAGAACATCCTTGCACGTTTCATAACGGACTATTGAAGACCCACAGTAATATTTAACACTAGATTACTAAACCCTTGTAAAATTTACGATTTCAGTTGGTACCAGTTCGTGGTTCCCACCAAATATGGTATTGTCAGTATAGGGTGTAAAATAACAAATTTTGTACTTATCTTGTACGTGATATACCACTGGTGACCTTATACACTGAGCTGACTTAAGTCTTGGGATTGCAACTGGACATGTACAGATGGCGGTAGTGTCGCATACCCAAGGTATAAACGGGAAGTGTATTGGTGGAGCTGTCATTTTCACTCAGGTGATTCATGTAAAATGTGTCCGCCGTGATTATGGTGGCCCGACGGGAATTAACAGACCTTTAATGCGGAATGGTAGTTGGAACTAGAAGCATGGGACACTCCGTTTTGGAAACCGTAAGAGAATTCAGTATCCCCAGACCGACAGGATCAAGAGCGTACCAATACCAAATTTCGGGCTTTACCTCACACCAAGGACAACGCAGTGGCCGACAGCCTTCGCTCAATGACCGAGAGCAGCGTCGTTTGCGTAGCGTTGTCAGTGTTAACAGACAAGCAACAGTGCGTGAAATAACTGCAGAAATCAATGTCCTTTAGAAAGTGCGGCGAAATTTGGCCTTAATGAAGTAAGGCAGCAGATGACCGACGCGATTGCATCTGCTAACAGTATGACATCGCCTGCAGTACCTGTCCTGGTCTCGTGGCCATTTTCAGTTAGAACGAAATTAGAATTATATACTAATACCTTCAGCTGCTGACTGGCGTTGGTATATATCAACGGAGACGGGTGAAAATGTGTGCCCCGACCGAGACTGGAACCCAGGATCTCCTGCTTACTTGGCAGACGCTCTATCCATGTGAGGCACCGAGGGCACAGAGGATAGTGCGATTGCAGGAACTATCTCGCGCACGCCTCCCGCGAGACCCACTTTCTCACCTTGTATGTCCACACACTACATTCGTAGTGTCCCACCTCAAAACACTCATTAATTGTGGGAAGACATTCTTACCAAGTCCCGTAAGAGTTCGGGGAATATGTGTGCATCGGCACAGAGGAAGAAGGTCATGGCCGGTATTGCCAGAACATGTCCGAAAGAACAGACACCAAATCCATATAGTATATTTTCTGTTAGATCCTAGACGACTGGAAAACCGTGGCCTTGTCAGAGGAGTACCGATTTCAGTTTGTAAGAGCTGATGTTAGGGCACGAGTGTGGCGCAGACCCCTAGAAGCCATGCACCCAAGTTGTCAACAAGCCTCTGTGCAAGTTGCTGGTGCCTCCATAATGGTGAGGGTTGTATTTGTATGGAATGGACTGGGTCCTCTGGTCCAAGTGAACTTATTATTGACTGAAAATGGATATGTTCAGCTATTTGGAGATCATTTGCAGCCATTCCTAGACACAATGTTTCCAAATAAAGATGGAATTTCATGGATGACAATGTGCTATGACACCAGGCCACAATTGTTCGCGACTGGCTTGAATAACATTCTGGGCAGTTCGAGCGAATGGTTTGGCCACCTAGATCGCCCGACATGAATCCCACCGAACATTTCTGGGACGTAATCGAGAGGTCAGATCGTGCACAAAACGACTTCTTGAGTCAATGCCACATGGAGGTGCTGTACTGCTCCATCCAAAAAAAAAAACTCCGACATGATATTAGAAGGTACCCCTTGACTTTTGTCGCCTCATTGCAGTTGTAATTAACTAGTGCATGAACTACAAATTATGACTTCAGTTGAATACAAAGGAAGGATACTGGAATTGAAGATAGTAACAATATACATTCCCCACTTTAGTGTTCCAGGGTTAATATGAAGCCATCAATCAGCCAATGAAGCTCTAAACTATCTCGTTTTGTGCAACTGACATACTGCACATATGTAATTGCTGTGTGGTGCAAATACATGGCCCAGAAAAGCGGTAAAACTGAAGACTGAACGTCTTAGACGAATACAAAGGGGATCGCCTGTGCTACAAAAATGGTTCAAATGGCTCTGAGCACTATGGGACTTAACATCTGTGGCCATCAGTCCCCTAGAACTTAGAACTACTTAAACCTAACTAACCTCAGGACATCACACACATCCATGCCCGTGGCAGGATTCGAACCTGCGACCTTAGCAGTCGCGCGATTCCTGAGTGAGCGCCCAGAACCGATAGACCACCGCGGCCGGCGCCTATGCTACAGACTGCGCGTCACCACACCTGCTAAGCTGTTGGTGGCGATACTGAATCTGTTTCCACTAGACATTAGAGTGGAGTAAAGAGGTGCATAGCATTTTCTAACATTGTGAAAGTAGATGGAATATTTTTTTTACTTTAATATTCCGTGGCCGGGCGCTGTGGTCAAGCGGTTCTAGGCGCTTCAGTCCGGAACCACGTGGCTGCTACGGTCGCAGGTCCTCGGGCATGGATGTGTGGGATATCCTTAGGTTAGTTAGGTTTAAGTAGTTCTAAGTCTAGGGGACTGATGTTCTCAGATGTTAAGTTCAAAAATGGTTCAAATGGCTCTGAGCACTATGGGACTTAACTGCTGTGGTCATCAGTCCCATAGAACTTAGAACTACTTAAACCTAACTAACCTAAGGACATCACACACATCCAAGCCCGAGGCAGGATTCGAACCTGCGACCGTAGCGGTCGCGCGGTTCCAGACTGTAGCCCCTAGAGCCGCTCGGCCACTCCGGCCAGCAGATGTTAAGTCCGATAGTGCTTAGAGCCATTTGGGATGTTCAGTGGATTATTTGTACTACTAATTGTAAAGACGTAGAATGAGTCATTTTTCATTCCCATTATATATTCATGAGTAAACATGACTACATGCTGACTTTTTAATATAGATGTGAATTAGTAATTCCACATTTTATACATTACAAAAGAAGAAATTGTTGCGTGGAATAGAAGGAGTCGTCAAGGAGAAATTTTTACAGTTTGTCTTCAAATTTGACTGCTGTCTCCCAGACATTTTATACGATTGGGCAGGCGATCAAGAATTTTGATGGCAGCATTGCACTTCCATTTTTGTGCTGAAGACACCCTCGATGTGGAATAATGAATGTCCTTTTCCTTTTGGTATTTTAATAATATAAATGATTGTTCCTTTTGAACTACCTTGGGCTATTTACAGCAAAATTCGTTAGGGAATGAGTGTACTGTGAATCAGTAGTTAAAATGCCTAACTCCTTGAAAAGATGTCTGCAAGATGATCGTAGGTAAGCACCTTTCAGCACATTTTTGAACAATAAACATTTTCTTTCTTAACGACGAATTACTCTAGAACATTATTCCTTATGTCTTATTTAATGAGAATACGTAAGATACGTTAACTTATTGATCTGTCAGTGATTCGGAATACAAACGTTGCTGATTTGCTTTAAAAGTTCCAAAATGTTTTTTTTCCAGTTTGTACTGCATTTTCATCAATATGGACAACTAGAAATTATGAATTGCTATAGCTGCAACTAAACTGCAAATAAAGAAGTAACCTAATTGAAAATAGCAGGAAATGTGTGACAGAATACGAATAGGGAGGGTAATCATTCGCCATCTGCCAAATATAAAAGGAAAATGAAAAGCGAGTCACTTAAAGGTAACTAAATGAGCCATCCATCACCCTATGGGATATGGCTAATATCGCTAGCACACAGAGTTGGGGTGCGGGCATATAATATATGGTTGTGCAGAAATTGGCACCCCACACCATGTTATTTCGGAGTGTGTCATTGAAGAAG
Organism: Schistocerca piceifrons; assembly: GCF_021461385.2. Classification (NCBI taxonomy): domain Eukaryota; kingdom Metazoa; phylum Arthropoda; class Insecta; order Orthoptera; family Acrididae; genus Schistocerca; species Schistocerca piceifrons. The sequence goes on along the minus strand of NC_060139.1, from coordinate 388,175,667 downwards.
ACATCCGACATTCAAAGGAGGCACCTAGGAAATAAACAATTTTTCATCGAATATTGCGATAAAAATCCTTCAAATAAAGTTTTCGCTGAACAATTTTGAGAAAATGAAGGCGACACGCAACTACTACGACGGCATGCTGAGAAGTAATAACTTCGAATTTTTATGTGAAAAGTCTTAAAGGATTTTAAATAAAAGAAACTTTATTAACGTTCTACATTTTTATTCTTCATGTCTACATATTTGCAGCCCTCTGCTGCTAGAGGGCTCCGTATTGTGGTGTGTAACATGCCAATGTGTGAGAAATAGCGTGCTGGAGCCGAATTTCGAATTCGAAGAGTTAGTCTACACATGGAGTATCCTCTCCTTCTCCATGACAGTGCCAAAACACACACTTGCGCTGCAAAATATGCAACAATCCGTCGCCTTTTTTTAATCATTTTTTTCTTTTTTTTCCTTGTAGAGATTAAAAAGAATAAACACCTACTATATGAGCTAAAAGTTGCAGGTAATGAGAAAAAAAATAAAAACCTCTAGTGCATGTAAATAAAAGACGACTTTCTTCATAAAATAACACAACATTTCTTGAAGTATATTTTCTCAGTATCCTTCTTTTTTTTATTTGTAAACATAAATAAGTATACAGTCTCACCATCACAGCAACACAACTTTTTTAATTTTATTTTTATGGGGGAACACAGGAGAAAGAAAACAAATAGGCTTCAGATAGAGAGCTATGTGTGAAAAGGATAAACATACGTAACGGAAAAAAACTTATAAGATGAGGAGAAAAGAGAAGTGAAAGAAATTAGGAATACCTTCTGCGCCATGCTTCATTTTGGCGCGCCAACAGAACAACGTCCATTCTATCATTGACCATTAGAAAGGGAACGTGGGACCGTCCAGTCTTGGCTGGCACGTTTCGTTGAGATTCCAGCTCCGAGGCGGGTTGGCGAAAATACTCTGTAAATAGTTCGCGAAAGTGGCCCGATAGTGTCGATGTCGGCGAAGGGTGTGGTGATGTACTTGGAGGCGTGTCGAAAAGTCCGCCGGATAGACGATAGTTGATAGCCATGCCACTGAGCCATGTGATGGCGTGCCACTTAGACGATAGAAAGCAGGTCTTATCAGGATATATCATCATAGCAGGAGAAACGTGATGTGGGGGTACTCGGAGGTAGAAAGCCACAATCTTCTGTACGAGGGTCTAGACAGCTGCTGCTGGCCCACACTCAAAACGATGTAAATCTGTATCTTCGACATTGCACTTGAGGCACAGGGGTGAGTCCACCAGCACGATGCGATGCAGTTTCTGTCTTGTAGTATATTTGCCGTTGACGAGAAGGTGTCAATGGTGTGGTATGGTTGGTGGATCGTCTTCCAAACTGTAGGCCACGAAACCTGGGCGTGACGTGCTTCGACGGGGTTTCGGGGTGGGTACTTTCGGAGAAGGCGGTAGATGTCACGGATGGTTGTCTTTCTGCTCCTGGGGAGCTCGGTGCATACGTAGCTGTATTCCAAAAAGAAACGGCCGACGTGCGACATCGGAGGCGAGATGTGTGCCAAAGACGTCGGTGGGCGTCTCGAAACAGGTGCGAGCTCGGTGGTCAACATTCCAGTACAACTAGCATTTTGGCTTTTCCATAACTGTAGCTTAGTATTGGTGTAAAGTGCCGTAGTCCTGGCTCTCACGTTAACCAGATCGAGGCCACCATCCCGCTTCGGTAAGGTGAGAGCTTCATGCTGGACTTTGAAGATGTGTCCAGAACAAATAAAATAGCTGAAAGCCGCCTGTAGTCTGGCTGCCATTGTCGCAGTGATGGGCAGAATCTACTCGATGTGGAGTACGCGGGATGCCAGATGAGTATTGACGAAGGTGATTGGTTCAAATGGCTCTGAGCACTATGGGACTTAACTTCTGAGTTCATCAGTACCCTAGAACTTAGAACTACTTAAACCTAACTAACTTAAGGACATCACACACATCCATGCCCGAGACAGGATTCTATCCTGCGACAGTAGCGGTCGCGCGGTTCCAGACTGCAGCGCCTAGAACCGCTCGGCCACCTCGGCCGGCGACGAGGGCACATATTCAGCGGGCGTAGTAGGTGATTTTGTATGTTGGCCCGGATGCGCTGCAGTAGCGCTCGAAAATTGATCGCCGAGGTGCGGCGAATGTCTCGCGTGTACACCAACCCGAGACAGCGATGGGTGTCCGCCAGTTGAAAGGGGACTACGCTGTCTACGGGAAGGCCGCGGCCGATCTTCATGGCGCATGATTTTGCGACGTTCATAGCGCTCCCTGCCCCTGCACTGTAACGGGTAATCCACTGAATCGCAGCTTGTACGTCGGCCGCTGAACGTGCGACGAAGGCCAATTCGTCCGCGTAGGCTCGGCAGCGGAACACATGATCCTGTAGTGGAATACCTGTGAAGCGTCGCCGTAATCCGCAAATGAGTGGTTCCTTTGCAATGGCATAAAGCACCGTCGACAAAGGGCAACCCTGCCGTACTGAGCGTTCAATCCGTATAGGTTCTGAAAGTCTGCCGTTGACGAGAAGCCTGAACGTTGCCCCACGAAGGAGGCGCATAATGACTTGAGTGAACGTCGGAGGAATCGCCATCCGGTCCATCACTGCGATGAGAAATGCATGATTGATGCGATCAAACGCTTGTTTGAAGTCGATGGAGATTAAAGCGCCTGGCAGTCGCGAGTGTGTCGCCACAGCGATCACATCTCGATATTCACTGAGGACTGTTTGAGTCGCACAGCTAGAAAGCGTGTGCAAATCTTGAAGTCGGAACTGAGTAACGTGATTGGCCGATAACTGTCGAGTCGTGTTCCTCCTGCAGGTTTCGGGATTGGTACGAGTAAGCGTTCCATGAACGTTGGTGGCGGGAGTGCCGCGCCGGACAGAAGTTTCCAGTACATGACTCTCCATCATGGCAACATCAAATCTTGGAAGGTTCTGTAAAATTCGAGAGGTAAACCAGCCGGCCCGGGAGACCGATTCAGTGATCCTTCGGCCACAGCGCCATGGACGTCGTCGGTGGTCACTTCCACAGTCAGGGGCGTTGCAGCCGCGGCGTTTACTGTACAAAGTATCTCCTGGGAAACCTCAGCAATGGCCTCTGCACTGGCAGGCACTTCTTGATAGAAAAGTCTGTAATGCGTTGTGAAGATGTCCGCAATGGGTAGCTTGCGAAGTCAGCCGTCGTCCATCAGGTAGGTCTAAAGTTGTCATTAAAGCCTGACGAAGGCGATGAACATTTTGAACAATATGATGAATAGAAGGTTCTTCACCGTTAATCCTGTCTTGGCTGCGTGCTCGTACAATGGCTCCCTCTAGACGGCACATGGCCAAGGTTAAAATCTTTGCCTTGATGCGTTGAGCTTCTTTAGACGATCCGGGGATGGAGGGTGACCCATGAGCTCGCGTAGAGCGCTATAGTAGACATCTGTTCACTGGTGATTGCAACTGGCTTTGGCTCTGCCATAGTGTGTCATGGTGCGTCGGATGGGCGGTTTAGCGCACAGTAACCAACATTGCAGTGTGGTCTCGTAACGCATGATGCACTGAACAAAAGTGTGCCACGTGTCGGTGACTTGTTGTCGACAGTCAGGGCCCCGCAGTAGCGTGACTTTGAGTTTCCAAGGTCCTGCACAGCACCATGTAAATTGTCTACATAGGTTCATGGTACAGATATAGATGTCGGAGCAAACTTTACAGTGGCACGTGACATGTACTTTTTTGCAGTGGCTAGTGGTTTGTGTTGGTGGCAATGATCGAATATCTCCTCCTGTAGCTACCAAGACTACGCCGATTGCCTGATGTTTCGCGGAGATGCAATGTACATCTCGCTTATTGTTTCCGTATGACGACATCCTTTTATGAAATAAAACAATTCCCAGCAGACATAAGGAAAACGCGAATGAAAAATTTTCTCCACTACTCCACTGTTTTGTTGTAATACTGATTAACTTGATCTACACCATCTTGTTCATGACAAAAGCTATGACAATGTTTGGCCTTACTGTTGTTGTAAATATTCCTTTTGAACGTACAGAAACATCTTTGCCGGTTGCCTGATATTTTGGGGAGATGCAATGTACATCATGTTCATTTTGTTTCAGCGCCAGAATAGAACCCTTAAAATAAAGTTTCATGTTGGTTCAGTTTCCTTGTTTAGAACCTTGTTGGCAGCTCCTTTCTGGTCTTCATGACGGTTGTGACAGCTGGTGTCTCTTCTTCCTACTACATGTTCAGTAAAGGCACACTTGTAAATCGACTTCTCCTGCATCTAGAGGACAAAATATGAACTACTGGGTTGTCCGGCAGTTGTTTGGCGTGCAGGAGAACACATTCCAGTGGATGGGAAAGCTGTGCTCTTATGGGATACGGGCGTCGTGCACACGGCCGATACATGTGCGGCAGTGTGGCATGCGGGCATAGTGCTGAAAGTGTTAATAACGCTTGTTTTAATTTAAAAACTTTAAGAGTTTTCGCATAATTCGTATCCATTATTTTTCAGCTCGCCCTCCTATATCATGTAGTGATGCTCCGGTAGTTTTCCAGAGACAAACTTTGTGCATGGCTAAGAAATCTTCAGCGATCGTTAGAATCCTTCACCCACCCGCATCGGCAGCCTGATGAGGCCAGCAATAAATACAGCGTTCAACTTGGACAAAGAAAATCACGAACGTGGACAAAGTATTTGTGGCTATTAAAGTACACGCGAAAAGATAAAAACAATCAGAAGAGGAATATTGGCTAGAACTGTAACTGAAGAGTGCTCTAGATCACTGAAACTAAAATTTTGAAAAATATTTAAGAATAATACATAATATCAGAAAACAAGAAAAAGAAGTGTAGAAAACTGTAGCGAGCATTAAACGTAGTGTTTAAGCTACTTTTTCAGTTAGAGTGAAGTAATTTTGTCACAAACGATAGAAACACATATTGTTACGAAAAATACATGTTAACGATTTGTAAGTATTGGTTATAGCAGTGTGTAATCAGTAAATATTATCGGCATCACCAGAACTGATGACCGAGAGACGTAGCGCAACAGTCAGCACAGTGGACTCGCATTCTGGAGGACCACGATTGAAACCCGGTTCCAACCATCCTGTTTAGGTTTTCTGTGATTTCTCTAAATCGCTTAAGACAAATGCTGGGATGGTTCATTCGAAAAGGACACGGCAGCTTTCCTTCTCCATATTTCCTGAATTCGAGCTTGTGCTCCGTCTCTAATGACCTCGTTGTCGACGGGACGTTTACCTCAACCCCCTTCTCCTTCTCCTCCTCCTGCTCTCGGAACTGATGGCCTTTCATCTAGGAGATCGTGCGAAGCAGTGATCGTTTGCAGTATATGTTTGAAGTGAGTCACTGTAGTGCCTTGGAAGACTATAGCTTCATCCTAACAAATATTAACGAATAACCTCCATAACTCGATCTGTTTACAGACAGTACCATGGTGTGTCGGCGTTTGGGCATATATATATATATATATATATATATATATATATATATATATATATATATATATATATATATATATACGGTGGTCCATTGATCGTGAGCCGGCCGCTGGTGGCCGAGCGGTTCTGGCGCTACAGTCTGGAACCGCGCGACCGCTACGGTCGCAGGTTCGAATCCTGCCTCGGGCATGGATGTGTGTGTTGTCCTTAGGTTAGTTAGGTTTAAGTAGTTCTAAGTGCTAGGGGACTTATGACCTCAGAAGTTGAGTCCCATAGTGCTCAGAGCCATTTGAACCATTGATCGTGACCGGGCCAAATATCTCACGAAATAAGCATCAAACGAAAAAACTACAAAGAACGAAACTTGTCTAGCTTGAAGGGGGAAACCAGATGTCGCTATGGTTGGCCCTCTAGATGGCGCTGCCATAGGTCAAACGGATATCAACTGCGTTTTTTTAAATAGGAACCCCCATTTTTTATTACATATTCGTGTAGTACGTAAAGAAATATGAATGTTTTAGTTGGACCACTTTTTTCGCTTTGTGATAGCTGGTGCTGTAATAGTCATCACTCTGGCTCTCGTTGTATGTAGGTGCGTAGTGGGGACTGCCTGCATCTTTCCTGGGAAGGAGCTAGTGCGTATTACCAGACAGTATATTCTTGCATCGACAGTTGCTTAGGGCTGATTCTTTTTTCAAGTCACTGAGGTGAGAGCGTAATGTTGCAATGTATTTCTGATATATTTTTGCCTTGTAAGCCATTTGTGTTTGGAATCCCTAATGTGACCACATGCCGCAGCTGACTGTATCGTTCCTAATTTAAACTGAACTTGATGTGCTAAACTACGATGGTGAACTGCCTGCCGTAATTGTATTAATTTGTTGAATTAATGGCCACTCCTGATCGGCTATCCTATGAATGAATTAAAGTTTCTGGCAGTTTTAAAAAGGGCCAGGGTAGGCAATACGAGTGAGGGTATGTTTCGTAATTACAAATGGTTCAAATGGCTCTGAGCACTATGCGACTTAACTTCTGAGATCATCAGTCGCCTAGAATTAGAACTAATTAAACCTAACTAATCTAAGGACATCACTCACATCCATGCCCGAGGCAGGGTTCGAACCTGCGACCGTAGCGGTCGCTCTGTTCCAGACTGTAGCGCCTAGAACAGCACGGCCACTCCGGCCGGCTCGTAATTACAGATTGTTTGATAAACTAAAGAGTGGTTACTGTTCAGGCAGATTTAAATCCGGGTTATGCACGATGAATTATTACCATAGCTCTGTTTTACCTTATGGTGGTGTTTTTAAATGTCAAGAGTGGCTCTAAGCACTATGGGACGTAACATCTGAGGTCATCAGACTTAGAACTACTCAAACCTAACTAAGCTAAGGACATCACACACATCCATGCGCGAGGCAGGTTTCGAACCTGCGACCGTTGCAGCAGCGCGGTTCCGGACTGAAGTGCCTAGAACCACTCGGCCACAGCGGCCGGCAAATGTCAAGAGTGAATTTGAATGTTTTAATCTAATGTTTGCCATAAATTTTCGAATTTGTGCGTTGGGTTGGATACATTATTTGGCTTGCAGGTGGCTCTGAGTTCTTTCCTGTGTCTGCTATACCGGCCTGCCCGGTTTATTTATTTGCGCTGTTAAGCCATTGCGCTGCATTTGTGTACACATGTCATTACTACCTGCTAGTTGTTTGTGTGACTGGTTGCCGCGTGGCTGTGCTCGCTAACGCTTGTATCCGCTCCCGTCTGGATTTTCTTAGGTACCCACGAAAGCTTGATAAATCTGTTGTCTTGTTATGTGTGTCTGTAATTGAATTTGATCCATTCCATTGCCGCTTGCTTATGCTCAGCCTTAGTCTGTGGCTTCTTGGATTTCTGCCGCCAATAGTCTGTTATATGTGGCGCCGTCACAGTACCTCGCCTGGAGACGAGAATGATTCGGCTGTTTACTAGTGGAGGCGTGGCCTAAGTTCATATATATCTTGTGGCATTTTGCTGTTAATTTTTTAAAATTCAATAGTAGTAATTGAAGCCTGAAAAGGGAAATTAATAAGTCTTAATCCCGTTGCGTTTGGCTAATTCACCCTCACGTTGAATGTCTGAATAATTTGGTTATTTATTGTCCTTGCCTGGAAAACCGTAAGAATTGAAGTCTTATGTTTTACATAAGCTAGTGTTCAGATTCATTTAGACACGATAGTAGAATGCCTTTGAGATTGGTTGCTCCTAGTGGTAACGCTTGTTAACCGTATTATTTCTGTATATCTGCTTTAGGTACATTTTGGAGAAGTTGCATTTAATCATCTTGCAGGAGCAAAACTATTTTTAAATTGATCCTATATAACTTGGTCGAAGGGGTGGGGAAATTGGCAACTATTTGGCACGCTATGTAGGTGTATTTAATTATTTTATTGTTCTGTCATATTTGTTTTTAAAATTTTAGGGGACTTCTATGAAATTTTAATCATTTGTAGAGGGAGCACATTTATTACTTGAACCCCCGTGGTTAAGTGCGCTCTCAGTATGACTACGGTTTGCTGTACATTTTATTTGCGGTTTGAATTTAATATTGTCTATGAGATGCATTGTAACAGTAACTTTGGCATAAGGAGGCTGGCTCAGTGCGATTTAAAAATATAGGGTGGAGCCCCTCCTCACCCACAACGGCATGTTGGCCAACAGAAAAGGTCTACTGCCATCTCTGCATACTGGTTAGTTTTCACTCAGTGAGGTCTCGCAGGATGTGGGTACTGCGATGTTTGCATACGGCTGGTTGTGATTAACCATTAATACGAGCTCATCTGGGGATACATTAGGTCGGAAGTTGAACGAAGGTTAGCGGTTTGGAGGGCAGTGGAAAAATAGTGCCAAGGCAATAGCCATAGGAAAAATACCTCTGCGATAGCTAGTTCAGGTTGTAAGAGCAGTAGCGCTTTTCTTGCTGCCTGTGACAGGTCATGAAAGGGTAGGTTTTGTTATTTTTTAGTTCTATTTTTATTTACACGTGAAGTTCCGTAGGACCAAGGTCATGGAACGTGTCAGTACATGAAATTACAACATAAAAGTAATAACAGATAAAAATAAAATGTTTATGAACACGAAAAAAATAAATCCATAAGTTTAAGTAAACGAAATCAACAATATAACAAGAATCAGCTTAATGTTTCAAGGAACTCCTCGACAGAATACAAGGAGTGAGCAATGAGGAAACTCTTCAGTTTGGATTTGAAAGGGCGTGGATTACTGCTGAGATGTTTGAATTCGAGTGGCAGCTTACTGAAAATGGACACAGTAGTATACTGCTCACCTTTCTGCACAAGAGTTAAGGAAGTCCGATTCAAATACAGGTTTGATTTCTGCCGAGTATTAACAGAGTGAAAGCTGCTTATTCTTGGGAATAACCGAATATTGTTAACAAGAAATGACAGTAAGGAATGTGTATCTTGAGAGGACAATGTCAAAATACCCGGACTCGTGAGCAGGGGACGACAAGAGGTTTGTGAAATTACACAACTTATTGCCCAAACCGCCCGTTTCTCAGCCAAAAATATGCTTTTAGAATAGGAAGAGTTACCCTAAAATATAATACCATACGACGTAAGCGAATGAAAATAAGCAAAGTAGACTAGTTTTCGTGTAGAACGAGCACTCACTTCAGATACCGTTCGAATAGTAAAAATGGCAGCATTAAGTCTTTGAACAAGATCCTAAATGTGAGCTTTCCACGACAGTTTACTATCTGAACACCCAGAAATTTGAACTGTTCAGTTTCACTAACCATATGCCCACTCTGTGAAATTAAAACGTCAGTTTTTGAAGAATTGTGTATTAGAAACTGAGCCTTACTGTGACATAGCGTTAGTTTGTTTTCTACAAGGCATGAAGATATGTCATGAACTGCACTATTTGAAACCGAGCCAATTTTGCACACAACATCCTTTACTACCAAGCTAGTGTTACCAGCAAACAGAAATATTTTAGAGTTACCCGTAATACTAGAAGGCATATCATTTATACAAATAAGGAACAGGAGTGACCCCAGCACTGATCCCTGGGACACCCTCCCCCACTAGACCGGACCCCACTCAAACTCCACATCACAGCCAAATGGTTCAAATGGCTCTGAGCACTATGGGACTTAACAGTATCAGTAACAGCGTCGTTTTTCTGTTTGAATGTGGCGATCGGTATTAACACCTCATATCTATGCAAAAATGTTTGAGCAATGCAGGATTCGAACCGTGGATAATGAGTTTCGTTGATTGCCTTGCTAAGGCCTAGCCACAGGCGCCACGCTATCTTGCTGGGAACATCTTTGTATTATGAATAGGTTGGAGTATGTACTGTCAATTCAGTGTTCGATAAATTATTTACTTCACTGTTACCTCGTTTTAAGAATTAATTTCGCTCTTTGGTGCAACAAGGCACGACATATTAATTTAGTTACGTGGCAGACGGACGTAGATAACTGGTTTAAAGGATAGACGTTTGACTAGACCAGCTGTCAGCTGTGTTCAGAATCGTTTGCAAGATGACATTACCGGACATTAGTACCATACAATAAGCCAGCAAGGGAATACCGCCCTTATGACGACTTCACACGTTTGTTGGGCTGCATCAGGCTATTTCGGTAGGCGCAACCGCATCACCCTGTATAGGTGTCCTCATCTAAATGCTGCGAATAATTCTTTTCTTAACGAAACTCACATAAATTTTGGGTAAAAATTAAGCCAATTAAAAAAAATTCTATGTGGAACCTGATAGGCCCACTGTAGGGCTGTGACACTTTTTAGCGATTTCGCTTACTTTTGAACACCATTATTACTGATATATGCCTCACTTATCTTTGTGGTTGTGCAGGAACTGATTGGCAGAAAATTTCTGTATTTGCTCTCCACGTAAATGAACATTTCAAGAAGGAAATCAATATCTCGGGTTTTGATTCCAGTGTTATCAATGAGTATGTAGACACAAGGTTTGTGTGACTGACATCTTACTTCGTATGTTTTGAGAAGAGGTCTTGTAACAGGATTTAGTGATAATTATTGAAAACAAGCAATTCTTTTTTCGTAGTCACATGCGTTCATTTAGTCCTGCCTTTCGGTGGTCTCATATTTTAGTATGTCAATATTATGCAGCAGACATTGTTTCATAAGGATCTTTCTGTTTATTATATACATATCACAGGTCATGTACGACACTTTAGCTCTGCTGTTACGCGCAGTGGCAGCGCGGTTTGAGGCGTCATGTCACGGACTGTACGTCCCCTCCCACCGGAGGTTCGAGTCCTACCTCGGGCATGGGTGTGTGTGTTGTTCTTAGCATAAGTTAGTTTAAGTTAGTTTGTCTGTAAGTCTTGGGACCGATGACCTAAGCAGTTTGGTCCCTTAGGAATTCACAGTCATTTGAACATTTGAACTATGCTGATCCGAAGATACTTCTGTAGACTTGATCTCCAGTATTGTTGGTTGGTTGATATGGAATAAAGGAACAAACAGCGAGGTCATCGGTCCCATCGGATTAGAGGAAGATGGAGAAGGAAATAGGCGGGCCCTTTCAAGAGAACGATCCCGGCATTTGCCTGAAGCGATTTAGGGAAATCACGGAAAACCTAATTGAGGAGGGCCGGACGCGGATTGGAAGCCTCGTCTTCCCGAATGCGGATCCAGTGTGCTAACTACTATGCCACGTCGCTCGGTGATCTTCAGCATGTATAACCTCAAAATCCCCTCTACCTGTACCTTGCCTGCGTGTGGGAGAGTACACGGATGAGTAGTCATGCGATAGCGATATGCTCATATGCAGATAACGGCAGTATCGTGGACGCAAAGTATAAAAGGGCAAAACATTGACGAACTGTCATTTTCAGACCCTGCTCAGGTGACTCATGTGAAAAGATTTCTGTCGTGATTATGGCTGCACGGCGGACTGAACGCGGAGTGGTAGTTGGAGCAAGACGCATGGGACATTGAGTTTCGGAAATCTTTAGGGAGTTCAATATTCCGAGGTCCACAGTGTCAAGAGTGTGCAGAGAATACTAGATTTCAGGCATCACCATAGGCAACATAGTGGCCGATGGCGTTCACTTAACGACCGAGAGCAGCGGCGTTTGCGCAGAGACGTCAGTGCTAACAGACTGTCAGAATGGCGTCAGATAACCGCAGAAATCAATGTGGGATGTATGAAGAACGTATTCTTTAGGGCAGGTGGCGAAATTTGGCGTTAATAAGCTATGGAATCGACGCGACGACTGACGCGAGTGCCTTTGCTAACAGCACTGCATCACCTGCAGCGCATCTCCTACGCTCGCGACCGTATCGGTTGGACGCTAGACGACTGGGAAACTGTGGCCTGGTGAGACGAGTCTCGATTTCAGCTGGTAAGAGTTGATGGTAGCATTAGTGTGGTACAGACCCCACGAGACCATTGACCTACGTTGTCAGCAAGGCAGTGTGGAAGCTAGTGGCGACTTCTTAATGGTGTGGGCTGTATTTATATGGAATGGACTCGGTCCTCTGGTCCAACTGAGAACATTTGCAGCCGTTTATTGACTTCATGTTCCAGAACAATGTAATTTTTATGAATGACAATTTGCCATGTTACAAGGCCACAATTGTTCGCGATTGGTTTGAAGGACATTCGAACAATTCGTGCGAATGACTTGGCCACTCAGATCGCACGACAAGAATAATAGCGAACACTAGACATAATCGAGTCGTCAGTTCGTGCGCAGAATCCTGTATCGACACTTTTGTAATTGTGGACGTCTACAGAGGCACCTTGGTTCAATATTTATGCAGGTGTCTTCCGACGACATGTTGAGTCCATGCCGCTTCGAGTTGCTGCACTACTCTGGGCAAAATGAGGTCCGACGCGACATTAGGAGGTATCCCATGACTTTTGCCGCCTCAGTGTAATTCACCAGTCCGGCTGATGGTAGTCCTCAACCAATCAAGATGACACAGAATGTTGCACGGAGTCTTTTACTTGTTCTCGGATGGTAGGCGCAGTTGTGAAAGGGTTACTACGTTTCGGTGCACAATGCAGCGATCCTCCTTTGTGGTGATCTGATATTGTCCACCGAAACACTGATGACCAATATGCCTACCCTCACTTCCTCATGCAGTCCAATATCTGGATAATGTCACATCAAAATGCCCCACAAATCTAGATGTTGCACAATTCGACCAACTGCCCATGTGGTCTCCCGTGATCAAGCCCCTTTTAAACTCTATCGGGTGCTCATAACGCTGCCTAACCCACGTACACGGTACTTCCGCATCCCTCACAGCGATCACTCAGCATCTGACGTTGCTCACGCCCCCTGCATGCTCTACCAGGTCTGCTAACAACACCAATACTAATGCACTCGGGTGAGCGTTTTACCTGTCACAGAGATTTGCAGCTCTAATCACGTACATACCCGCCCATAGTATACATGTGTACGAAGTTACATTGATATCCCACCATGTCTTAAGGGTGCTTCACTTCTTTTGCAGGGCAGTGTATTTATTGGCGTATAGATCTGGCCTTCCACCCCTGATGCGGGCGGGAGCGATTTGGGGCATAAACTCTACAACGTGCTGAAGGCGCTCAATTACCGCTCACATCTCGTGGAGATTGCTCGGCGCTGGGTACAAGGAGACCACATCTTGTATTGCAACTTCCTCGAAGTTCTCATTAGGATTAAATTAGATGATTTGGAGAGGGAGTTGGGTAGACAAGGATCGTCATGTCCCTGAATGCATATCTGACTTCTATGCAGAGGACCGCTGTTCAACCCCTGGTACTACCAGAGATGTTTTTTGTTGGTGGTAGGTCTTGAACGGGGTAGCTCAGCCCCCTGATGCCAGGTGATGAATCAGGTGAGTGAGAAGTAGTGACCCCAACGTCTGGGGAGCCGACAACTACCGGGAGAGCGGATTCCTGACCCCGTGCCGTTCGCAACAGCATCCATATGACACCACTGGCAAAGGGTGACACGGCGGCCGGTCGTCACTGAATGACGAGCCAGGAAGTGGACCTGGTTTCCACACTCTGGAACTAGAGGCTAAATGGATCGTGGGATGCTATAGGCTAAGAAAAGAATTCACTTGGTGGGGTAGTAGATCCCTAGGTCGTTCACAGGTGAAAGACAATGCAGACGTATTATTCCCGCCCACATAACCACCACCCGTCCCCTTCCCACTGAATTCCATACATCGAATGACATGAAGAAAGCCCGGTGGCTGCACGGCCTTGGAAACACAGAGCCCCATGCATCACGTACATGCGATCAAATGCAGGCGTCTCAGCCGTTGTGGCTGTTGTGACATCAGTTACACAGACCGCTAGTACAGCGTCTGACGACATCCCAACCTCCGTGACATGCACGCCGAACAACTCAGTGCGTCGCGGTGACAGTAGCGGCCTTGCAGAAACTGTAACTCTCTTTCTCACGAGTGTGTATTACAAAATAAAATTAGTCAAACCTGCGCATAAACTCGGGGATGTAAAAGAAACAGCAACGGATGAAAACGAGCGTTTGCATCACTATGCGTAGGAAAATAAACTGTATAAAGAGCAATTAATGAAAACCACTTATCGAACTTCGCTTGTGCGGAACATCGGGAGCATAAATCTATTGCATATGTAGCACATTTTAGGTGACAGTTAAGTACGTAATACTAATGACAGCAATATACACTGAGAGTCTAGGTAAATAACGAACTACATCCGATATCAAAAAATAATGCTGGGTGCAGTTGACCATTGAGAACTATCGCAAATCTTTGTGTATATCTAACTGGGTAATAGTGTAATTTTTTATCGACTGTAAATTCTTTATGAGTGACTAAATTGCAATAAGTCAATGCAGTACTTCCTGAAGAGTCGTTCATGACTCTTCGTCCTGGATGACGTCGTGGATAATGTTGTAGAGAAATTGTTAGTCTTAGCGCCATCGTTGCTGCCTATCTTGTACAAACCTCGGCCCCTAGACATGCTTGGTTATGATACTACACTGAAGACTTACTTATGTACAGCTCCTAGCAAATTTTGTGTGATGAACGTAAATTATGTTCATATCATTGCTGTTTTCAAAAGACCTGCTAGTTGTCATAGAAAAAGGTCAATATATCCCGGCAGATACTTTTATTTGAACTGAGTATGTTCTGGAATTTTGATACCGACAAAGGCGAGTGATTCAGGACCGTCGTCTGGAGATCAGTTCTACTGCGTTTTCTTCGATAACTTCGCAGGCTCCCAGTCTCTCGAAGCAGTTCCACGCCCAAAGAATCCGTCGAAAATTAGGTTAACAGCACAATTAATTCGCTAGACAGTTTTGTGCGGAACTGACTTCCAGTTCTCCGTTCCGTTTTGCGATACTCAAATCCTTCATTTCTGCAGCGCTACAGAAACTGGTTTCGTTTCGTTCATTATGCAGTAGTTATTGCTGGACAGTGTTGCTTAGCTGGTGTCATATGATTTTGCTTGGCCTTAGGTACCATTACAGCCTTTCGCCTTTTTTCACCTACTCCCAACACAGTTGTAGAATACCAAGCTTCGTTTCATATTTCACTTATTGTGATTGTTTCCATAAATATTTTCTCCGTTTAAACAGTCTGTTTACTTCCAGCCTACGGCTCAGTTTACTTTCTTTTGTAATCAGCCCTTTGCATACGACTGGAAAACTTTCTATAATTAACACAGACCACACTTTTCAGAGGTTGTTTTTTAGCTTTTCGTTTTTGAGTATCTACATTTGACTTCTTGCCTTAAAAGACTGAAAATGGAGATAACTGTTGGACTGAAAGGTGCTTTAACATACGGTTTCTGAGTATGTGTTTACTCAAGACACTTGAAAACTTCGTTCTTACGGTTACGTTGTTGGCAGATTTATAACTAGCCTAAGTTACATTAAATTGGCGTTTGATTTTGTATCAACTGTTGCTTTATGAACGTTATTAGTTTGTTTCACCAATTTTTCAGTACACGCCAGCATCCTGAATGGAGCGTATGTATCTTATTAAAGATCGCAAATATCTGGCTCAATCAAGTTGATGAAGGATATTGACAATTAGCTTACGACAAGTAACATATATTTCCAGACTTATCGTTTATCCTTCTTTTTTTCGTAAAATAGTTTTTCTGATTTGGCATTTTACTTGTCGCCCCATTTTCAGCTTAAGGACAACTATTGCATTATGAGTAGGTTACTACGCAGGGAAACTGGAAACTAGTGAAATACGAGTTATTAATCTTGGTTGCTTGTTACTGTTAGAAACTCGTGCACTATGGAAAAAAGTTATTTTCGACTATCGTTAATCTTCCAAAGTTGTCGGTCTTCATCTATTGAAATACTGGGATCGATCGGCCTGCAGTACAACTGTATCAGTTGTGGTAGAAAGTTTCGTTTGAATTCTATTTTTCTTCGTGTAACAGAGTTAAATATTTGAGAGGCGTTAAGTAGTGGCGTAAATATTTGACTGGCGTAAGCTTGCTAAGCTAGCAAACTGTGAATTGACTCCAGTCGACCTAATGCTGCGCAGCACTGTACCGCGTTTGCAGATGACAGCAGCGTTGCATACGTCTCTGACGTTGAAGTGGTGAAACGTCTCGAAATGCTCTAAAGAAAAATACTTCCAGAAGTAACGTGGTACATATAGAGAAGCAGAAACAAAATTTTGAACCATTAAAATAAGAGTGAATTCTGAAATTACTGAAACTTTAATGATACCCCAATACATGACACAAAAAAAGTTAATTACGAATTAAAATCAAGCGGTATAATGAAAAACACAAACAACTGAAATATAGAAAATTAGCCCTGCTGATCCTTTTGCAAAATTCACGTGATTTGTGATTTAATTAACGAGTTACGTGAAGTTTATGAAATTATGCTTTAATTAAAATTATGAACAAGAATTGCTTTTTTAATTAGTGCGATTGCAATATCGAGCGCAATCGCGCCATGTGAACATCACAACGTTACAGAGTACTTTCTTCACAACCTCAGTGTCCAGACTGCACAATCCACAGCGCGGGACACAAGTACGTACCGTAACTGGCTCAGTTTACGCCCGCAGTAACAGACATTTCGGTAAAGAATTAAAGTCTTAATTTTTTTCATCGGTGATAAACTATGTATGGAATTAGTTCGCACTAATAAGAAACATATCTGTTCACCACAGATAAAGAAAATTTAGAGAAAAGTGTATTTGCGCCATCGGCTATACAATTGTATATTTATTCTATTCAGGTTTCAGTTATAACAGCCATCTTCATAGGAGAAAAAAGTGTAACTCAATGGATAAAAACGCCATTTCGTCAAATGTGACACAAACGAATGTAGAACATTCTGTTACAAGAATCTGTCTGAATATAATCCATATAAACGTACCGTACATTAGCACAATTAGAGTGATGTATACTTGGTGAGAATTTCACTTATTAAGTGAAAGGTTTCACAGACTAATAATAGTGAAGAGTCTACTTCAAAAGGGCTGTTAGTTTTGAAAATGATTCGCTTTCATTCACTATCGTATTGTTTACTCGTTCCACAACCTTGATGTTGTACCGAGCAAAATGGCTCAGTGATAAAACATTTAAACCGTATTTGGCAGTACGGTGTTCCAAATCATATCCGTCTATCCATATTTAACTTTTCCGCGATTTCCCTAAATCACTTAAGGCGAATTTCGGGATGATTTCTTGGAATGGATGCGGCGCTTTCATTCTCCAATCCGAGCTCATGCTAAGTGTCTAATGATCTAGTCGTCGAGAGGTTTCAAATGCTAATCTTCCTTATTTGTTCGCGAAGTTGGGTCAATTCTATTGCATTTACTAAGCTAGGTGTTCCGCAAAACGTTTGCAGAAAATTTTGTAATGACGTGGAACGAATGTGCTTACAGACCACTGACACTCTCGTCTACAGGCGAGACCCTGCATCAGTGAAATATGCTTAAGTTTTGCAAAAGGAAGAATGTATACTATTCTTTTACATCTTGGAGCACATCCCACTTGTAACTTTTCACAAATAGTTGAAGATATTGGAAGAATGTCTTCGTAAGTGAGAACGCAGAAACTGGGGGAAACATTATTCTGTGTAGTTAATAGTCTTAACTTTTCTGAAGACAGAAATACTGAATCAATAATGGTGCTCTAAATGGCACGAACAATTTTTTTCGGTTAGAGTTCATGAAAAAATAGTACAGTGACATACGAGAGCAATGAACAGCCAAACAAACTGGTACACGTGCTTAATATCGTGTAGGGTCCCCGCGAGCATGCAAAAGTGCCACAACATGACGTGGGATCGACTCGACTAATGTCTCAAGTAGAGCTGGAGAGAATTGACATGATGACTCTTGCAAGCTGTCCATAAATCCGTGAGAGCACAAGGTGTGGAGATCTCTTCTGAACATCACGTTGCAAGACATCCCAGATATGCTCAATACTGTTCATGTCTGGAGAGTTCGGTGGCCAATGAAATTGTCAAGACATTGTTCCTGGAGCCACTGTATATCAATTCTGGAGGTGTGAGGTGTCTCATTGTCCTGCTGGAATTGCCCAAATCAGTCGGAATGCACAGTTGACATGAATGGATGCAGGTGATCAGATACGATGCTTACGTGCGTGTCACCTATCAGTCGTATCTAGACATACCAGGGGTCCTATATCACTTCAACTGCACCATTACAGAGCGTCCATCAGCTAGAACAGTCCCATGATGACATGGAGGGGCCATGGATTCAAGAAGTTATCTCCACACCCGTTCACGTCCATCCGCTCGATACAATTTGAAACGAGACACGTCCGACCAGGCAACATGTTTCCAGTCTTCAACAGTCCAACGTCGGTGTTGATGGGCCCAGGCGAGGCGTAAAGCTTTCTGTCGTGCGGTCATCAAGTGTACACGAGTGGGCTTTCGGCTCCGATAGCCTCATGTCGATGATGTTTCGATGAATGGTTCGTAGGCTGACGCTTGTTGGTGGCCCAGAATTGAAAGCTGTAGGAATTTGGGCAAGGGTTGCACTTCTGTCAAGTTGAACGATTCTCTTCAGTCGTCGTTGGTCCCGTTCTTGCAGGATCTTTTTCCGGCCGCAGCGATGTCGGAGATTTGATGTTTTACCGGATTCCTGATATTCACGGTGCACTCGTGAAATGGTCGTACGGGAAAATCCCCACTTCTTCGCTACCTCGGAGATACTGTACCCCATCGCTCGTGCACCAACAACAACAACAACACGTTCAAACTCACTTAAATCTTGATAACCTGCCATTGTAGCAGCAGTAATAGATCTAACGACTCTGGCAGACACCTGTCTTATACAGGCGTTGCCGACGGCAGCGCCATGTTCTGCCTGTTTACATATCTCTGGTGGCCTGTGGCAGCTACACGGCCCAATCTGTCACAGTCTTAGCCTTTGATAGTTCGCTCGTGTGTCAGTTGTGGGAGCCACACTGCACGATACTGTTTTTTCTTTTGTACAGTTTCTTCGCAACGATTGGAGATGGTACAAGTTAAGTAAAATTTCTGTTTACTGTATTTAAGTGTTCGCTAATCGTTTCCTACGACGACAGCTACTGCATCATTCCATAGCCTACCTCTCCTTACTATTGTGTACAAAGCAGAACGCAACAGTGACCAAGATGGCGGTGAGCATTAGGTAAGCTCTCTGCTTTGATGAACGTCACCAGGAGCGCAGGGGTACATTCATTAGACGTAGTAGGCTGTTAAAAAGAGTCAAGTAATGACAAATAAACAGATGTAGAGAGTTTCCTCAGCACTCGCTGGTAAGACAGGCATAACATTTTGCAGGAAAGGCCATTTAGGGTGGCAAAATAACTTATTGCCTAACATGACGAGAGGACTTCGTGGACAACTCCCAGCTGCCGTTGACTCAACTCTGAGAAATGCCACGGCATGTTCCACTGTTGCTCCTCACCGCTAATATTTCCATCTCTCGCTCATCTCAGTCTTGAGGGAGCTTCACTGATTACATTTTTGTGACTATGTTAGTTGATGCTTAATAACATGTGGACTTGATATCGAACGTAAGTGCACTCTTTCCTTCCTATTTCAGTGCTTAATATTCGTTTTCTGTTGCTTTGTGGTTCTTTAATGTATAATATTTCGCAATTAAAATGTTATATAGGGGCTCCTCTCATTGTTATGATTGTGGTACTACCGTTCCTATTCACCTAAATCCCCATGATTTGCTTCGCTTAATTAATTTTCATAGTGACTGGTTGATTCACACTTGCAGATAAGATCGAGTCAGATGCATTCAGAGCCACACGGGATGACATCAGGTTCATTGGGTTCCGTTTATTAGCGGAAGCTGTGGGCAGGCCAGGTTTAACATCACGAACACATTGAAAAATCTCTTTCGTGCGAGCTTCGGAGCTTCCCATGTGCAGCCGTAACCAGAAGTCACGCATTCATAGCTAAGAAGGGCGCGCGCCGAATTACGTGATGTAACGTCCCGAATGTTAAATCACAAACTTTAAGAGGCGGACCCGGATTAACCCTCTGCACTGCCACAGCTATAAAACAGTCTATATAAAGGGGGCGGACAAAAATATGAAAATAAAAAAATACAACACGTTACCGAGCCCAGTACGGTGTAGGAAAACCGTCAACATCCAAAACAGCTTACAGTCGTCTGGACTGCATATACAGGGTGGTCCATTGATCGTGACCGAGCCAAATATCTCACGAAATAAGCGTCAAACGAAAAAACTACAAAGAACGGAACTTGTCTAGCTTGAAGGGGGAAACCAGATGGCGCTATGGTTAACCCGCTATATGGCGCTGCCATAGGTCAAACGGATATCAACTGCGTTTTTTAAAACAGGAACCCCCATTTTTATTACATATTCGTGTAGTATGTAAAGAAATATAAATGTTTTAGTTGGACCACTTTTCTCGCTTTGTGATAGATGGCACTGTAACAGTCACAAACATATGGCACACAATTTTTGACGAACAGTTGGTAACAGGTAGGTTTTTAAATTAAAATACAGAACGTAGGTACGTTTGAACATTTTATTTCGGTTGTACCAATGTGATACATGTACCTTAGTGAACTTATCATTTCTGAGAACGCGTGCTGTTACAGTGTGATTACCTGTAAATACCACATTAATGCAATAAACGCTCAAAATGATGTCCGTCAACTTCAATGCATTTGGCAATACTTGCAACGACATTCCTCTCAGCAGCGAGTAGTTCGCCTTCCGTAATGTTCGCACATGCATTGACAATGCGCTGACGCCTGTTGTCAGGCGTTGTCGGTGGATCACGATAGCAAATATCCTTCAACTTCCCCACAGAAAGAAATCTGGGGACGTCAGATCCGGTGTACGTGCGGGCCATGGTATGGTGCTTCGACGACCAATCCACCTGTCATGAAATATGCTATTCAATACCGCTTCAACCGCACGCGAGCTATGTACCGGACGTCCATCATGTTGGAAGTACATCGCCATTCTGTCATGCAGTGAAACATCTTGTAGTAACATCGGTGGAACATTACGTAGGAAATCAGCGTACGTTGCACCATTTAGATTGCCATCGATAAAATGGGGAACAATTGTCCTTCCTCCCATAATGCCGCACCCTACATTAACCCGTCAAGGTCGCTGATGTTCCACTTGTCTCAGCCATCGTGGATTTTCCGTTGGCAAATAGTGCATATTATGCCGGCTTACGATACCGGTGTTGGTGAATGACGCTTCGTCTCTAAATAGAACGCGTGCAAAAAATCTGTCATCGTCCCGTAATTTCTCTTGTGCCCAGTGGCAGACGTTCAAAGTCGTCGCCGTGCAATTCCTGGTGCATAGAAATATGGTACGGGTGCAATCGATGTTGTTGCAGCATTCTCAACACCGACGTTTTTGAGATTCCCGATTCTCGCGCAGTTTGTTTGCAACTGATGTGCGGATTAGCCGCGACAGCAGCTAAAACACCTACTTGGGCATCATCATTTGTTGCAGGTGGTGGTTGTCGTTTCACATGTGGCTGAACACTTCCTGTTTCCTTAAATAACGTAACTATCCGGCGAACGGTCCGAACACTTGGATGATGTCGTCCAGTGTACCGAGCAGCACAAATAGCATACGCCCGTTGGGCATTTTGATCACAATAGCCATACATCAACACGATATCGACCTTTTCCGCAAATGGTAAACGGTCCATTTTAACACGGGTAATGTATCACGAAGCAAATACCGTCCGCACTGGAGGAATGTAACGTGATACCACGTACTTATACGTTTGTGGCTATTACAGCGCCATCTATCACAAAGCGAAAAAAGTGGTCCAACTAAAGCATTCATGTTTCCTTGCGTACTACACGAATATGTAATAGAAAATGGGGTTTCCTATATTAAAAAACGCAGTTGATATCCGTTTGACCTATGGCAGCACCATCTAGCGGGCCAACCAAGCGCCATCTGGTTTCCCCCGTCAAGCTAGACAAGTTTCGTTCTTTGTAGTTTTTCGTTTGATGCTTATTTCGTGAGATATTTGGCCCGGTCACGATCAATGGACCATCCTCTATACAGCTCGTACCTGGTTTTCAAGCGAATCTTATTGCATTCTTCCAGAAAAGTGGTGGCAAGTTCAGGAAACGATGATGGAGGTGAATAGTAGACACGCACCACTCTCTCCAAAGTAGAATACAGAGACTCAATAATACTGAGATCTGGCGACCGTGGTGGCCAGGGGAGATGCGATAATTCATCCCTGCGCTCGCAAAACCAATCCTGGACGATGCATGCTGTGTGGACAGGAGCTCTGTCCTCTTGTAACACAGCATCACCATTTAGAAACCAAGACTGTACTCAGGAATGAGCCTGATCAGCCAAAATTATCACATAATCCTTGAAGGTAATGCGATCTTGCAGAGTAACCAAGAGGCCCTTACAGTCACCGAACACTCGCCTCGTTTCACACTTAGGACATAAATTCATCCAGAAATTGGAAACATTGTGAAACAAGCCTCATCCGGCAGAATGACATTCCGACATTCATCCATTAGTTTTCATGGCTTCGGCACCACATTTGCCTGTTAGCATTTGTATCAGCTCGCCCTGCAATTCTCTGATTATAGAGCTCACTTCGTGTTGTTTTGGTGCTGACAGGATTCGCGAGTGCGGCATTCAATTTTGAAATGACTCATAAGGCTATCGTTCTTTTATTTTTCGTCATGATGCTCTATACTGACCGTCTGTCACGATCACTGAACACACACTTTCGTCCGTGTTGTGACTTAGCGGTTGATGTCTTTCTGCTTTCCCTGTAAGCGGTATAAATCTTCGGCGTGGTGCCTGTTGGATTACCAAACACTTCGGCTACCTTTGTTTAGGAAGCACCCATCACAAGAGCACCACCAGTTTGTCCACATCCGACTTCACTTCGCTCCTACAGCCACTGCACAGAACACTGGTCTGATCACGGCTGACACTTGCAGACTTTTGAGGAAGTTGCACAGGTACCGCTCGTGGTCAAGTGTAACAGCGCAAACTGCAGGCTTGGCCAGCATCTGAATTATGTTCAGGCATACATTTCTCACCGTGTTTTCATTTTTTATTTAACTCTTGTAAGTATTGTCAGCCTTTCTTTGGTCAGCGAGACAGGGTTAACACCTCACTATTCTAATCAATTATGATCCTGTAGCTATTTATTTGTTCTCCGACGAATGAACTACAATGTGTGTACCGCCACTATCAATTTCCACCAATAACTCTCACAACAACAAAACAAGAATGTGGTTAAAATCCAATAGCTCAAAGGACACGCGAAATTAGTACATTCAAATTTTTCAGGAAACAGAATTTTGTTTTGTTTCAGTTAAACTTCGTCAAATCCACTTCGTTCCCTGAACACTACCTTCAGTTAGCTAATGGCTCTACGCTCTAATGTAAATGCGTCTTCCTATCGAGTACTGGCACACTCATGGAAGGATCACAGTCGCCTAGAGAGCCCGGAAAAGGATTAAACCGATGTTGACACCGAAGCACTTTCCAAATCTCTCGGCTCTCCGTAAGATGGGCGAATAAATTTTCGAATCAGAAAAAGCCGTACAGGCATATCAGAACATTTGCTCCGAAAAGTTCATGAGTCTTGCACCCAGAAAGGCTGCCTATCGACTTCTCCATTTTACGAAATCCAAATTGTTCCGCGAAATTATTATATCATATAGGCTTTCCCGCCAGTCAGGCACAGGAGCAGAATGTAGACACTTTCATTTGCTCTTCGTCAACGAGTTGCTTCCTGTTGGGGTTCCTTGAATATTTCCTACAGGTGATGGGAAACTTGCCATCCAGGAAAAATCACTAGTGCTTGAGCCGGTCTCGTAGCCTTCCACCACAGCCTTTTTAGGAGGGTTAGGAAAAGACGCGCCCGTCAGCTTCAGGCAGCAGCAGAAGCCACAGTACTCTGGATACAAGTGTGCCCAAGCGTCCTCAATAGCGAGCAGG
This sequence comes from Schistocerca piceifrons, assembly GCF_021461385.2. Lineage (NCBI taxonomy): Eukaryota > Metazoa > Arthropoda > Insecta > Orthoptera > Acrididae > Schistocerca > Schistocerca piceifrons. The sequence continues at coordinate 388,151,705 of NC_060139.1, read as the reverse complement.
ATGAACGGACGTGGGAAGCATGTTTGCAGCGAAATATCCACAAAAGTAGCCATCTGATGTACTAAAAGAGACCCCAAAAGTCTGTCTTACAGTGGATTGCAACATTTCATGCCGTATCTATGTGGCTGTGGTTGTTAAAACAGCGTTCTTGATGTCTGTACTTCGGTCTCGCGTTTAGCATATAGACGGCTATTTACTCGGACGAATGAATACGCCTGCAGCAGTACTTTCTGTTTATAAACACGATTTAGTTTTTCTCACGTGATTCTGGGTATTTTACTGTGTTGACTAGCGTACATTAACTTACTCCAAGTTTCTGTACAAATTTCAGCTCATTTCCAGTGTCTGAGTTGACTTTGGAGAGCAGCACAAGAAAATCAGAAGTAGCGTAGTAGCAGAAATTGCACTGCACCCTGTGGCTCCTTGGGTTAGTGTTATACCACTTCTGTTATAGATGAAAACTGGTTAAAGACGGACAGCTACTGCGCCTGTCGTATTCGGATGCAGAGGGTACTGGCCACTTTCCGTAAATAGCTGGAAGTTGTGTTGGCCACATTCGACAGACTTCAGGCTGCTGCCCTTGGTTGTGGTCGCGTTCGGCCACCTGAGACGAATGCTTTGGTACCTCTATAGCCTACCATACAATGTCACCTGGGATCCATGAAGTCGCAACGCTTACCGATTCGTAAACCCTCCTGATCAACTCTTATCTGCTGGTGAATGGTGAACAGTGGCGGAATCACGAAGAATCTATGGACGGACGTTTGCCCCCGTACGCCTTAAAAACAGATTTGCGGTACTGCTCACTGCCGAATATACGTCTAAGCAAGCACAGAACGCCTCATCTATTGGAACTGGTTCCGTCTTCCTAAAGAGATCCAAACAAGCGCAGAAGGTAGGACTGCTTGTCTGCGTGAATGGATGATGGAGCCTCTTAGGGAAACAGTGGGCAGGTAAGGAAAGAAAGTCAGCGTTCACTCTGCTTACTGGGAGGTGTGCCCTGAGATGTAGAGGAGGCTCTGTTGTCAGCGACTGGGTACAGTGGGTGCATCCGGCTACAAATCGTGGCTCATGTCGGCACGAGTGACGCCAAGCGCCTGGTTTCAGCGGCCATTCTCGATTGCTACAGGCGGCTGGCCTCGTTCGCGTGGTGGAAACGGAGCTAGCGTTTTACAACGTCGTTCCCAGAAACGATTGCTATCCTCTGGTTTGGAGCACAGTGGAAGGCAGACAATTGTATGACGATTTTGTAGGTGGTTTCCAGCCTCCGCTAACGGATGAAGAATTTTAGGAGCAACATTGACAGGTAAGGCGTGCACCACAAACAAAAAACGGCTACCAGGGTAGCACAGTACTTGTCTCATGCACATGTGGCTATTTTAAGACAGTGAAAGTCCTCCACAGGCCAGATAAGGTACATTCTGATATCGTACAGCGAAAGATTCTGTCCCAATTAAAGAGAGTGGTATTCGTCAAGGATGATCGGAGAAAGAAACTGTCAATTTAGTGTTAGATATCTTTAGGAACGTCCATGGAAAGTTCCCGGAAATGCTCTCGCTTACAAACGCAGGTAGTACTAGGGACAAAAAGCTGCCAGAAACCGGACGTCAGTAGCAATGAAATTCTAAATTCAGATTGGAATGTATGTCGCAAAGATAGGTACAACACCGGTGATGGAGGAGTATTTATAGCCATAAAAATACTATAATCTGTACCGAGGCTAATATAGATTTCATACCGAAAGAACTAGAGTGAAGATAAGTGATAAAGGTGGATCAAGAATGGACATAGGATACTTTTATAGACTTTGTGCCTCACGAGCAGCTTGCCGGAATATTTGAGAGGAAACCTGGAGAATATTTCGCGTAAATTTTGGGAGGCCCTATCCACATGATATTTTATTTCATAGTATTAGGTGGAGTTTTCAGTTTACCGGATACAGATTGCCAGACTAAGGCTGGTAGTAAGGACATGGAATCATGTAAAATTGTTCTAAATGCCTTATCCGAAAATTGCTTTCAACAGCTTATTAGCTCGTGAAGGCACCTAGTTACCAAACTGCCTCAACTTTTCAACTCAAGTAAAACAGCGAGTGAGTTACCACAAAGCCGTCACAGCAATACTGATTACTAATGTAAAAAGCAATACAAAGAGTGAGGGACAATAACACCATGAATTTCGGCAATTATCGTCTTTTTAAAAGTAAAACTGATGAAAGAATACTTAATAATACACCACATCTGGGAGTTGCTCTTGCAGTTTCCAAAAATATTTTAAATTCAATAACCCAGGTAAAATTCATTTCTTTTAAATGCGCAAATAAAGCATAGCTTTAATTAATGCCCGTATTCCAGTCAATGAGGACAACCGTAAAAAACGTTAGAGAGCATCATGTCGGAAATTCCCTCAGACCATGGTAAAATTTTAAATCGTGATTTTAATGAACAATTAGGTAAAGGTAGAAAATATAAAAATAACGTAAGAAAATGGTGGGCGGATTTCCTGCGCATAAATGGACAAACCAAGTTGGCCAAAGACTTGTTGAAACGTGCAAAACTTTTAACCTTAAAATTATGTCAACACATTTAAAAAACGTGGCGGGCACCCAATACATTTACTGAGGAATTTCATACTCTAACTACAAAGAAATTTTAAATGTCCAAGTTTGGGCATTCTGACCATTATTTAACGCGAATGAAAGTAAAACCTCAACTTCAAAAACTCTTCAAAACAAAAAATGTTATCCCAAAATCTGACACTGCCAAAATAACCCCAACTCCAACAAGCGAACTTCACAAGAGACAACACAAAAATTGGCAAAGCCTAAAAGAAAAGTTCATCAAAACAGCACAAAATTTAGTTCCTCATCGAAATAAACAAAAACACTCTTGATGGAACGTGGATTGTGAAACAGCAATTAAGTCTAGGCACAAGGCATTAAAAAATCGGAATAGTAACAAAACCGAAAATACGTACATCATCTTTCTACTGTAAGAAAACAAACATCTAAATTAATCTGACAGAATAAAAGGAACTACGAAAATGTCCAACTTTTAGAAATCGAAAAAGACTTCCAAAAGAACAATAGAAGAAACTTTTATAAAACATTCGAAACAAAACTAACCGGTTACCAACCTCAAAGTCTTTGCTTCAAAAACAAAAATGGCAGTTTGGTTCTTAATAACAAGGAAAATTGTAAGGTACTTGCTAGTTACTTTGAAATACTATTAAACTGTCCAGAACCAGTGAATAGATTCCAACCACAGCAAACTAATACCATCAGCCCTAACTCTAAAGAACCTGACGAAATTGAAATAAGTAAACAAATTAAGAGACTTGAAATGAATAAAGCATCCGGAGAAGACAGTATAATTGTAGAACTACTAAAATCAGCTGATCTTAACACTATAAAAGAGATCACTCAACTATAGGACATATCTGGCAAAAAATACCCGAGGACTGGAAAGCTGCCCTAATTCATCCATTGCATAAAAAAAGGGGATAGATCAGATGTTAATAATTACCGAAGAATCTTTCTTCTCCCGGTCACATACCCAAAATTTTCTCGGAATGTTTACTTGCTCGAACCCAACAATAGTTAGAACCTAAAATTGGTGAATACTAAGCAGGCTTTAGACCAAACAGAACCTGTCCGGAACAAATTCTTAATTTAAAACTAATCCTTAGGCACCAAAGGATTTCTAGTAAGAATATTGTATGTACATTTGTGGATTTTGAAAAGGCATACGACTCAGTATTGAGATCGTAAGTTTCTTTTCCAAAATTTTAAAGAAACAAGGGTACATAATAAAACTCTAACACTGATTAAGGAAACTGTAATAGACACTAGCTCTAAAGTTAAATTCATAGGAGAAATTTCGGAACCATTTGAAATAAAGACTGTAGTTATACAGGGAGATGGAATCTCCCCATTACTCTTTAACCGTGTTATGGAAAAGGTAATCACAGCATAGCGAGAGCAAAACACAACTCAAAATATAGATCAATCAATCAAGTTAGGTAGAAGTAATATTAGAGTAGACTGCCTCGCCTTTGCAGATGATCTGTCAGTTTTAATGAGGGATATTACCACAACTCAAAAACAAATTGAAGTTAAAGAAATTGCGGAAAATGTAGAACTACAAATATCATTCGAAAAAACGGAATATATGACATGTAACAAACAAGAGCCACAATTTTTGAACACGAAATACGGAAAACTAAAAAGGGTGAAATTATGAAAGAAAACGCTCTGGAAAAAGCTGCAAACGAAGATCGCTGTAAAAAAATGGCAACTTCCTTCAGATTAACAAAATATTTATAATAAAAAGTAACTTTTCAAATTCAGTAAACTTAGGTATTATAGCACTGTAATCAAACCTGAATGTCTTTATGGAGCTGAAACTTCTATTTTAAATAGAAAGAGGGATAGTAAAGAAATTCAAAAGCAAGAAAGAAAGGTTGTTAGGAAAATATTAGGCCCCAAAATTACTTGTGGAGAAACTTATAGGATGAGAAGTTATAGGGAAATAGAGGAATACTCAGACATACATGGTGACATAACAAAACGACAACTTAAATTTTATAGACACATTAATGGAATGGTACCCATTAGGTTGACAAAACAAATAATAGAATTCTACGAAAACAGAAGTAAGTACAAAACTGAGCCAATTAAATGGATCGCTGCGATTGAGGAGGATTGTTAAGTAGCCGGTATATCTAAGGCAGACGTTACATACAGATCAGACAAAAGATATTTGATCGGAAAGTTGGTCAGAGGGAAATTAGAAAATGTACTGGAACATCGTGGTCTGTTGAAAGAAAGAGACTTGGTTCTGAAAGTACGTAACGTATTTGGACATAAAGGAAAGCCAACCATCAAAAGCGACATTGATTGGTTGTACCTCACGGAGTCCTACTGAACCCATATGCGAATAATAATAATAAATAAATAATAATAAATAATAATAATAAACCCTGTGGAGGAGGCCCGGGAAAAGAATAGGCCTCCGGTATGTTCTGCCAGTCGTAAAAGGCGACAAAAAGAACAAACCACTAATAGGGCTAACCTACTTTTAATGTGATTAGTTGGTTCAGGACAGAACTAATGAAGCCTCGGACGAGCGCTGTCATGGTCGGAGACGACGCTTGAACCCTATGCCCATCCACAATGGTAACGACACTGCTAGCCACACGGAAAATGATTTAAATCCAAATAGAGGTGTTTTGCAGGATATGCTTCCTGCAACCACTCTAGAAGGAAAACAAAGACAGAGGATGAGATGGTCAGATGAAGTTAACTGACACTTCATGTTTTGTTACTACCAAGCAACAAACTTAGGAACCAGCACAACTGGATACAGATCACAAGTATACACAACATTTATTAACAGATACCCAGAATTAAAATTTTTAACAGAACAACGACTAGCTGATCAGATCCGTGTAATAATAAAAAATAACAGGATACTCCAGTCAGAATTAGAAAACATCAAACAACAAGTACAACAAATACTGGAACAAAATAATGTGCAATCAGAAGAAGAAAATACAGTAATGGACTCAAACATCCCAGAGCAAACAAACAAAGAACAACATGCATCAATTAAACAATCAGAGGAAAACGAAATCTTAAGACAGCCACCAGAACAAGCACAAGTAGAACACGAAGTGACACACATGTTAGATATAGAAGAAAAATTTCAGCTGGCATATATAGAATACAAAGACACAAATACAGACATTAGACCATTCTTGCATAGACCACCAAATTACCCACAAGTCGAAATAACAATAACAACTATCAACACAACCACACACAACAAAATAAATGAAAATACAACTATGGAAGAGTTACAACTGCTGGTTTATATAGGAGCACTCACTACACTAAATATACATACTAGGCAGAGATCAGAACCAACCAACAGACAGAAGAAACCAGCATGGTAACACAGGCTACAGATCAGAATAAAAAAACTGAGAAAAGACATCAGACAGCTAACAGAATTTATAAGAAATAAAATATCAGACAAAAAACGAAAAAGGTTAGGTAAAATCTCACAACAAGAAGCGATAGAGCAATTAGATGAAAAGAAGCAGAAATTACAAGCATCGGCTAAACGACTTAGAAGATACAAAAAAAAGTGAAAATAGAAGGAAACAAAACCAGACATTCAACACAAACCAAAAGAAATTTTATCAGACAATAGACAACACATACATTAAAATAGACAATCCACCAAACATAACAGACATGGAACACTTTTGGAGCAACATATGGTCATACCTGGTACAACATAACAGACATGCACAGTGGATACAAGCAGCAGCAGACACATACAAGATGATACCACAAATGCCTGAAGTGATAATTTTGCAACATGAAGTCACCTGAGCAATTAATTCTATGCACAATTGGAAAGCCCCTGGAAAAGATAAAATAGCAAATTTCTGGCTAAAGAAGTTCACCTCAACACATTCACATCTAACTAAATTATTTAACAGTTACTTTGCAGACCCATACACAGTCCCTGATAGACTTACACAAGGAATAACTTATCTGAGACCTACAGATCAAGCAGACACAGTAAACCCAGCAAAATATTGCCCCATAACATGCCTACCAACAATATACAAAATATTTACTTCAGTCATTACACAGAAATTAATGACACATACAACACAGAACAAAATTATAAATAAAGAACAAAAAGGCTGTTGCAATGGAGCACGAGGATGTAAAGAGCAACTGATAATAGATGCAGAGGTGACATATCAAGCGAAAACTAAACAAAGGTCGCTACACTACGCATACATTGATTACCAAAAAGCTTTTGATAGTGTACCCCACTCATGGTTACTACAGATATTGGAAATATGCGAAGTAAATCCTAAATTGATACAGTTCCTAAACATAGTAATGAAAAATTGGAAAACCACACTTAATAACCAAACAAATTCAAATAATATCACATCACAGCCAATACAGATCAAGCGTGGAATATACCAAGGAGACGCATTAAGTCCTTTCTGGTTCTGCCTTGTTCTGAACCCACTATCCAACATGCTAAATAATACAAATTATGGATATAATATTACTGGAACATACCAACACAAAATCACACATTTGCTATACATGGATGATCTAAAACTACTGGTAGCAACAAATCAACAACTCAACCAATTACTAAAGATAACAGAAGTATTCAGCAATGATATAAATATGGCTTTTGGAACAGACAAATGTGAGAAAAATAGCATAGTCAAGGGAAAACACACTAAACAAGAAGATTACTTATTGGATAACCACAGCGACTGCATAGAAGCGATGGAAAAACAGATGCCTATGAATATCTAGGATACAGACAAAAAATAGGAATAGATAATACAAATATTAAAGAAGAACTAAAAGAAAAATATAGACAAAGACTAACAAAAATACTGAAAACAGAATTGACAGCAAGAAACAAGACAAAAGCTATAAATACTTATGCTATACCAATATTGACCTATTCATTTGGAGTAGTGAAATGGAGTAACACAGAACTAGAAGCACTCAATACACTTACACGATCACAATGCCACAAATATAGAATACATCACATACATTCAGCAACAGAAAGATTCTCATTAAGCAGAAAGGAAGGAGGAAGGGGATTTATCGACATAAAAAACCTACATTATGGACATGTAGACAATTTAAGAAAATTCTTTATAGAATGAGTAGAAACTAGCAAAATACACAAAGCAATCACCCATATAAATACATCGGCTACACCATTGCAATTTCATAACCACTTCTACAACCTTTTAGATCACATAACATCAACAGATACAAAGAAAGTAAATTGGAAAAAGAAAACACTACATGGCAATCACCCATATCATCTAACGCAGCCACACATCGATCAAGAAGCATCCAACACATGGCTTAGAAAAGGCAATATATACAGTGAGACGGAAGGATTCATGATTGCAATACAATATCAAACAATAAACAACAGATATTACAGCAAGCATATTATTAAAGATCCCAGTACCACAACAGATAAATGCAGACTTTGCAAACAACAAATAAAAACAGTAGATCACATCACAGGCGGATGTACAATACTAGCAAATACAGAATACACCAGAAGACATGACACTGTCGCAAAAATACTACATCAACAACTTGCCATACAACGTAAACTAATAAAACAACACGTTCCCACATACAAGTATGCACCACAAAATGTACTGGAGAATGATGAATACAAATTATACTGGAACAGAACCATTATAACAGATAAAACAACACCACATAACAAACCTGACATCATACTCTCCAAAAAAAAAAGAGAAGAAATTAACACAACTAATCGAAATATCCATACCCAATACAACAAATATACAAAAGAAAACAGGAGAAAAAATTGTAAAATACCTCCAACTGGCTGAGGAAGTCAAGGACATGTAGCATCAGGATAAGGTTGACATTATACCAATTATACTATCAACTACAGGAGTCATACCACACAATATCAACCAGTACATCAACGCAATACAGCTGCATCCAAACGTATATATACAACTACAGAAAATAAGCGTTCGTGGAGCTATGTATGAAGCGTTCAACAAATTGTCTTATGCTGAATCTGTAAACGGATAGAAACATTCTGTTTAGACACTCTGTGACTACAGTGGCGTCGAAACGAAAGATGTCACAAAGAAGGCCGAAACAATACACTTCTTTTTTTCAAAACTATTTTACTGCAGTTCCTGCTGCAAATCGTACCACGAACGTCAAAATGACAGATATAGAAAAAAGTTACTATGGGACAGAAAAGCAACTGAAATTGCTCAATGGAGGAAAGACCATAGGACCTGATGCGTTACCAGTACGATTCTACACAGAGTATGCAAAACAACTTGCTCTTCTTCTAGCGCTGGAGAAGCGAACCGTTCCTAATGATTACAAACAAGTGCAGATCATTCCTGTTTTCAAGAACGGTAGTCGAACAGGCGCTCAAAACTATTCTGTTGCAGAATTTTGACACATTCGTTACGCTTGCAAATTACGACATTTTTAGAGACCGAAAATCTCCTCTGTATTAATCAACATACGTTCCCAAAACAAAAATCATGTGAAACACAGATCGCTCTGTTAGTCCACGAGATCCAGAAAGCAATAGGTATCGGCGTCCTGGTTGATGCCGTGTTCCCTGACTTCCGGAAGGCGTTCAATACAGCGTACCAGCGTACGGAATACCAGACTACCTGTGTGAGTGGACTGAATAGTTTGTAATATCCAGATCTCAGCATTTCATTCTTAACGTTGAGAAATCTTAAGACGTAAAAGTAACTTCGGGAGTACCCGAAGGAAATGTGACAGGAACGTTACTTATTATGTTATACGTAAATGATCTCGTGGATAACGTCTGAAGTTCTATGAAGCATTTTGCGGGTGATGCTGTTGTAGACAGAGAGGGTGCAACGCTAGAAAATTGTAGCGAAATGCTGGAAGACCTGCAGAGGATCAGCGTTTGGTGCAGAGATTGACAACTGATTCCCAACATGAACAAATGAGACGTGGTGCACGTAAATAGACCGAAAGCCCTGTTACTGTTTGATTACAGGATTGCAGAACAATCCCTGGGAGCAGTCATACCCATAAAATATCTAGGAGTATGCGTACGTAGCGATTTAAAGTGTAACGGCCACATAAAACCAATTCCAGGTTAGACAGATGCCAGTCAGTCATTTGAAGACCCCTCAGTAAATGGAATCCGCCCAAAAACGAGGTAGCTTACAAAAACTTCGTTCTGCCAAAACTAGGAATATTACTAGTCAGTATGGGATCCATACCAGAAACGATTCATAGAGGGAATAGAGAAGATCCAAAAGAGGGCAGCACGTTTCTTTACAAGTTCATTTAGTAAGCGCGAAAGCGTCACGAAGACGCTCAGCCATCTCTAGTAGAAGACGCTACAGGAGACGCTGTCTGCATCACGGTGTACAGTGTAGAGTCACCAATATATTGTTTCGTCCTAAGTATAGCTCGCGAAAATACAATAAAGGATAAAAGAGAGAGAATCGAGTTCACACAGAGCCTACTAGTAATAGTTCTTCCTGCGAGCCATACGGGAGTGAAATAGGAAAAGGGGAAAGTGATAGTGGTATTCCAACTACCCTCCACCTCACCCTTTAGGGTGGCTTGCGGTGTATACATGTAGATGTAGAAATATTTCACTGTAAACAATGACTCATTTTACGTTTTTACTTCATCTTTTTCGCGGGCTATATTATTAAAACAAACTAATCTTTCCATTTAAGATAACTTAAGTTTTCTGTGTATTTAGGTCAGTAAAAGTTCAAAGTATAAACCGATGTGAAAAGTATTTATGCGTTTTGTGTTCTTCTACATGTTAAAATTACAGTTTTTACATAATGATTCATTTATAAAACGCGAAGAGCATGCATGTTACGTAGGACACGTGGTTCATGCTTCCAGTGTCAGTAAAAATTTGTCTAGTGTGGAAGTCGTCCGGAATAAACAACTTTCAATATTATTTTAAGCGTTATTTCGCTATCTGTCCGGCAATATACTTCATTTAGGAGCCGATAAAACATGTTTTATAGCGTATAATTCACCCAAATTTTTGTCAAAAGCTCTTGCATAGAATTGGTGGTGCTCTCTTTTTCTAGTTTTTGCAGTAGACATGACTATCTCTTCTGAACTGTGATGGACTTTTTACACTACATTGGGCGAGATAGTACATATAGTGACAATTGCGACTGAAATGTCTAACTGTACAAAAGGTGATGACAGGACGATTGTGGGTGAGAGTCCTCCGCCACGCTCGTTGAGGTGAACTGCAGAAGGCGTAAGATTTTTTGTCACTTTTTTTGTAGTAAAAATCTTTTTGTCTAAAATATAAGTTTGGAAACGACGTAACAAATGTACAACATCCTTTCTACTCATCAACTAGTGAAATGCTAAACAGAGTACACCTGACTCGGATTGCTGTCGCAGTAAGAAGCAAACCATTAAAATTTTACAAGTGCTTTAGTGCTTTTACCACTTCTGAAAAATTTTCTATCTTTTGTCGTGTCTAAGAAGTATGATAGGCATCCACCACATCCCTCATTACTTTTTAACGTTGGAACCCCTTCACGTTTTCTGATAACGGGAGAATAGTGGTTTTCTGGATACAGTAGTAACGTTACCGGGTGACAGCGCATACCACAGACAAATGCGCAACTCCCACGCGGAAAAAACGCAGGACTGCTTGCGATAAGAAACTGAAAGGCTTCTCGTAATTCACTCCTCTGTGCTGCGCAACTTCCATACCATCCTGCAGAATACTTGTTCTCAGCTTACGGGTCACATTCTAGCTAGGTGTGACAAGACAAATAGATAATTTTTAATCTGTTATTTATTCGAGGAGACTCTTTGAGCCGAATCAGCATGGTAGTGGAATGGGTTAGTGGGTGATTCGCAGAACTGATTAAAGAAGGACAATAATACGAAAACATGCGTTTTGTCAGACTCACAGTATAAGCCCATGCGAGTAGTAGATAACAACGTAACACTCCAGACTGCTGCACGGAACTTCTGTGCACAAAGTCGAAATACGCTAAGCACCCTCTTCCACGGACGTTCCGAACTCTAGTTCGCTACTGTAACAGTAATCGGAATTGGGTATTCTTGTAACATTAGCCAGTTGGTTGCAAATACACTACTGGCCATTAAAATTGCTACACCACGAAGATGACGTGCTACAGACGCGAAATTTAACCGACAGGAAGAAGATGCTGTGATATGAAAATCATTAGCTTTTCAGAGCATCCACACAAGGTTGGCGCCAGTTTCCAACCGATTTCTCATACATAAACAGCAGTTGACCTGCGTTGCCTGGTGAAAAGAAGTTGTGATGCCTCGTGTAAGGAGGAGAAATGCGTACCATCACGTTTCCGACTTTGAGAAAGGTAGGATTGTAGCCTATCGCGATTGCGGTTTATCGTATCGCGACATTGCTGCTCGCGTTGGTCGAGGACAGGCAATTTATCCGCATGGCTGTAACGGATCGTGCAGCCACGTCTCGATCCCTGAGTCAACAGATGGGGACGTTTGCAAGATAACAACCATCTGCACGAACAGTTCGACGACGTTTGCAGCAGCATGGACTATCAGCTCGGAGACCATGGCTGCGGTTACCCTTGACGCTGCATCACAGACAGGAGCGCCTGCGATGGTTTACTCAACGACGAACCTGGGTGTACGAATGGCAAAACGTCATTTTTTCGGATGAATCCAGGTTCTGTTTACAGCATCATGATCGTCGCATCCGTGTTTGGCGACATCGCGGAGAACGTACATTGGAAGCGTGTGTTCGTCATCGCCATACTGGCGTATCACCCAGCGTGGTGGAATGGGGTGCCATTGGTTACACGTCTGGGTCACCTCTTGTTCGCATTGACGGCACTTTGAACAGTGGACGTTGCATTTCAGATGTGTTTCGATCCGTGGCTCTACCCTTCATTCGATCCCTGCGAAACCCTACATTTCAGCAGGATAAAGCACGATCACATGTTGCAGGTCCTGTACGGGCCTTTCTGGATACAGAAAACGTGCGACTGCTGCCCTGGCCAGCACGTTCTTCAGATCTCTTACCAATTGAAAACGTCTGGTCAACGGTGGCCGAGCAACTGGCTCGTCACAATACGCCAGTCACTACTCTTGATGAACTGTGGTATGGTGTTGAAGCTGCATGGGCAGCTGTACCTGTACACGCCATCCAAGCTCTGTTTGACTCAATGCCCAGGTGTATCAAGGCCGTTAATACGGCCAGAGGTGGTTGTGCTGGGTACTGATTTCTCAGGATGTATGCACCCAAATTGCGTGAAAATGTAATAACATGTAGTATAATATATTTGTCCAATGCATATCCGTTTATCATCTGCATTTCTTCTCGGAGTAGCAATTTTAATGGCCAGTAGTGTATGTTATCTCGCCGATGACGGCGTATCACATTAACTCACAGGCAGCTGACGCCTGAAACAGCGTTTCTGGCGATTTTTCGGACGCCTTGTTTAGGTAAACATGATGCAACTTGAGCGCTGGGGAAACAAGTAGGGAAACGCTTGAATTTTTGAAGCTATTTTACAGAATTATACTCTTGGTACTGAGTCAGAATTGTAGAGGGAATTCGTTTAAACTATAAAGCATAATATTAAGTATACCTACGAAAATAAAGACTAATACCATTCATCTAACGAAAATTTAAATTAGAACTACTGTTTGGTTTGTTAAATCAAATTTATGTTATTTTATGAACTTCTGAGTTAATTTTGAAATTAAGTTTTGAAGCAAACCAATGTTATTTGAAATAATTGTTATTTCAGTTGCAAATAACCCATTTATAGAATGTTACTTTATAAACATGAAATAGAAACCTACCAGGGATTCCACGATTAAAGTGGACATTAAAAATGAAATCCACGTATTGAGAGGATTAAGAAATGCTGCCCTACATCACTCTCCAGGAGATTTTCCCAAAATCAGTATCAGATCTGAAATGACGCCTTTCTGATACAGATAATGGCATTATAGAGAACATCACACTACTTGCAGATATTCCAAATGAACATTTCCAGTACTGCATGATGAAGGGGAAAGATAGTTTGAACACGTGTAAATGAAGGAGGGAAGTACACGTTGAAGGAAGCCAAGAATAAACTGGTTAAATAAATTTTTTATTAAATACAAGTTCGGTTTCTTTTAACAGACCTCATGTAGAGCCACAGCAGAATGTTGGCTATGACTTGTGTGAAATGGTATTCAGTTAGAACAGCGGCCGTCGAACATTTTGTTCAAGAGCTGATGCTGACGTTGTGGGGTACCACCTCGGGCTGCATATACACTCCTGGAAATGGAAAAAAGAACACATTGATACCGGTGTGTCAGACCCACCATACTTGCTCCGGACACTGCGAGAGGGCTGTACAAGCAATGATCACACGCACGGCACAGCGGACACATCAGGAACCTAGGAACCGCGGTGTTGGCCGTCGAATGGCGCTAGCTGCGCAGTTTGCCGTGGCATACAGAGCTCCATCGCAGTCTATAACACTGGTAGCATGCCGCGACAGCGTGGACGTGAACCGTATGTGCAGTTGACGGACTTTGAGCGAGGGCGTATAGTGGGCATGCGGGAGGCCGGGTGGATGTACCGCCGAATTGCTCAACACGTGGGGCGTGATGTCTCCACAGTACATCGATGTTGTCGCCAGTGGTCGGCGGAAGGTGCACGTGCCCGTCGACCTGGGACCGGACCGCAGCGACGCATGGATGCACGCCAAGACCGTAGGATCCTACGCAGTGCCGTAGGGGACCGCACCGCCACTTCCCAGCAAATTAGGGACACTGTTGCTCCTGGGGTATCGGCGAGGACCATTCGCAACCGTCTCCATGAAGCTGGGCTACGGTCCCGCACACCATTAGGCCGTCTTCCGCTCACGCCCCAACATCGTGCAGCCCGCCTCCAGTGGTGTCGCGACAGGCGTGAATGGAGGGACGAATGGAGACGTGTCGTCTTCAGCGATGAGAGTCGCTTCTGACTTGGTGCCAATGATGGTCGTATGCGTGTTTGGCACCGTGCAGGTGAGCGCCGCAATGAGGACTGCATACGACCGAGGCACACAGGGCCAACACCCGGCATCATGGTGTGGGGAGCGATCTCCTACACTGGCCGTACACCACTGGTGATCGTCGAGGGGACACTGAATAGTGCACGGTACATCCAAACCGTCATCGAACTCATCGTTCTACCATTCCTAGACCAGCAAGGGAACATGCTGTTCCAACAGGACAATGCACGTCCGCATGTATCCCGTGCGACCCAACGTGCTCTAGAAGGTGTAAGTCAACTACCCTGGCCAGCAAGATCTCCGGGTCTGTCCCCCATTGAGCATGTTTGGGACTGGATGAAGCGTCGTCTCATGCGGTCTGCACGTCCACCACGAACGCTGGTCCAACTGAGGCGCCAGGTGGAAATGGCATGGCAAGCCATTCCACAGGACTACATCCAGCATCTCTACGATCGTCTCCATGGGAGAATAGCAGCCTGCATTGCTGCGAAAGGTGGATATACACTGTACTAGTGCCGACATTGTGCATGCTCTGTTGCCTGTGTCTATGTGCCTGTGGTTCTGTCAGTGTGATCATGTGATGTATCTGACCCCAGGAATGTGTCAATAAAGTTTCCCCTTCCTGGGACAATGAATTCACGGTGTTCTTATTTCAATTTCCAGGAGTGTATACTGATCTTTTTTTTGATCGCTAACCTACATAATATGTTATGAGCTCCAATGGACTAGCTAGAATAATAGCGCGATAAGTTGGCTTCTGGCCCCCGAGTACTGATCGTTAAAAGTCAGCACCATTCGGAACATTTCCTGCCGACTGTTTTCTGTTTCAGATTGCTGCCACCCTCAGCGACTTCAAACTTGTGACGCTGTAATTGACCGACGAAGTGTTGTTGTGTTGTTTGTGTGAGTGGATCGTTAACTGATTAATAACAGTAATTGTACTTGTATTTAAATCCATTATCCAAATTAAAAACGATCACAAATGTTTTCTAAATGTTTTGAACGCCATTATTCTTCTACTCATTGCATTGTATTACAACAGCCTTAATTAATATAATGTTCGATGCTACAAATATGTACCACTTTCGAAGATGACCGTCTCTGTAATAAACATTCACGAATCCATGTTACTTCCGTATCAATATTTGTACTGTAGTAGCTGATCGGTAAGAGTTGCGCACGCCCGCGAGTTGACATTACTGAAAGACAAAGAAAATATTCCCCCTGTCACTTCTAACTGCGCAATGGCAGCGCTACTTTCCCCTCTGCGCCTGAGGCAAGCGGCCAACCTTACGTAGCTCAGTGTCGAATTCACCAACACGAGTTACGATTAAGCTCATCTTAAAATATTACAATGTCCGTAAGTATTTTTGTTTGTTACTAAGCAGGAAAATTAGACTCTTCTAGAGCTCTTGGCGGTAGTTGACATTTTTGGATTCGGCTGTTAGTTGCTAGATTCAAATGGCTCTGAGCACTATGGGACTTAACTTCTGAGGTCAGCGGTCCCCTAGAACTTAGAACTACTTAAACCTAACTAACCTAAGGACATCACACACATCCATGCCCGAGGTAGTATTCGAGCTTGCGACCGGAGCGGTCGCGCGGTTCCAGACTGTAGCGTCTAGAACCGCTCGGCCACATCGGCAGGCTGCTAGATTCACATTGCTATAAAATACGGCTGAGAACCGCGGGTCGCACTATTGCTTGATTCGTAGGGCCGTAGGTTGACGGTCACTGCGTAAGAAAGGATATGTATTATTCAGCGTGAGTCAAAATGCTCGTTGCTGAGAGATTTGAGCAACGCACATTCCAATTTTTTAAAAATCTGAGGTCAGTTTTGTGTCGCTTTGTCACAGGTATGGGACGGGGCGTGTTCCACCGTAGTGAGTGAAGCAGCTGAGTTACGCCAGCGGTGGCGACTGTATAGGGCTCGCTCTTCCTCTTTCATGGGCACAAATAGTAGCCTCATATGGTAGGAAGTAATTGCCAGCATGTTTATAATCCAATCTGTGTGGCGGTAACTATATTACACCTGTTTTGGTGAGTATGTTAAGAGATCCCGTGTGTCGGTGTACGCTGGAATGATTGCTTCCGGGTTCGTAAATTGAGGCAGGATGCTTGCTCATGTTAGCTACAGTAACACGAATCGAAATCGAGTGTTCCCGTAATTTATTGAAACTGAATATTTTATGCTCGAAAGACAACACTTAACTGAAATCTTTAAACACACAGAACAGGAAGAGATTTGATAATGATCTAATGTATGCCTAGTTCATTAAAACAGGATACTAGTGCTACAACGATGGGGTGAATGCTTAGTTCTCCGATACATTGAGTTTTTTCTGGAATTGTGTAAATCAGACGCTTGGACCAAACAATGACAGCTCTGCAAATTATTATCGGCACTTGTCCGCATATCTGAAACATATTGTAAGCCCTACAGCTTTACCTACAGTGTTTGCTCCCTGCAGGAACACGCTGTGTCAACGAATCGGTACCAGCTGCTACGAACTATTTGGTATGTCACATATGCTATTTCACCGATTTACTGTACACAGTTTCCTTTCAAGTAACTACAAGTGAGACGTGTACAAATAGTACGAAGGAAACAACGTAGCGTCCTTATAAGGGTCTCTGGCACCTACCGGACAACGCCGGTAGAAGGGCTCACAGTATTACTTGGGATGTATCAGATCGGTCTGCACATCAAAGAGGAGGTGCTGAAAATTTATTTCAGAAAAGGAAACTCTGAAAAAGTAATGGCAATATTTGGCAAATTAACAACTATCAAGGAAAAGCTAATAAGATTCACGACTGATGAGTAAGGGACGTGGGACTCTACCAGCACAGGAAGGAGAGAGTATGATATTCTAAAATATCTAGTCAGTTAATATGACCACTGGTCAAAAGCCTGAATAACCAAATTTTGCAGCGCTGGTGTACAGGAACACTGTCAGTGAGGTTCTGGAAGATATCGACAGGAATGTGGAACCGTATCGATGCCAGTGCCGTGGCGAACTGCGCTCGGTTTCTCGGTTAAGGACACATGGCGCTAACAGCTCGATCGAGGTGGTCCCACAGATTCTCGATTGGGTAAATATGAGCAGTCTGATGGACAGAGGAGTGCGATAAACTCGTCTGGTGCCCTTCGAAAAGCTCATGTACACTGCAATACGTTGCAGTGTCCTGCTGGTAGGTGCTGTCGCGCCGAGGAATTAAACTTCATGTGGAGATGGAGTTGGTCTCCAAGGGTAGATTCGTACTCGTGTTGATCCATTGTGCTTACCAGAATGACGAGATAAGAGACGGGATGCCAGGAAAACATTCCCCAGGCCATAACGCACCCTCTTCCAGCCTAGTTGACGTGTGATGGGGTACGGAAAAGGAGGAAACAGAAACCCACAGATTTCATTCTTCTCGTTCCCGAGACACATTGTCCTTCGCAAATAACAATGAATGTGCATTACAGGTGTTTTCGAAATTGTGCATGTCTTGAAGAGAACAGATAAGCCATTGAACCAAAAGATATTATCCTGAGTCTTGCCACCTGACTCCCTTATCCTGCCGGAGCTGAGCGGCACATTACCATAGGACGTGCTTGTACTGCGGCGTCATGGTCGCGACGACTGGTGCCGGCAGGCGTGCGTTGTGCATATCAGGCCTGTGCTTGCAGAGTCGTCTGGCAGTGGTTGAATCGTGACTAAACCTGCCCTACGCTGAAATAATTAAAAAAAAAAGAAATCCTGTCCCAGTTTAAGTTAAAGATGACGACATTATGCATACAGAGCAAAAGCAAAACCTATTTTTAAGCTTGAGCGGAGTTCAACAAAAAAGTGAAAACCTCCAACGGGAGGGTAAAACATGTGATCCTGAGTGACGCTCCTGAGTAAACCTGCACTTAAGAGCCAGAGCTATCTTAACACGGATCAGCAAACGAAAATTTTTCTAAGTCCTTTACACTTTCCGTGAGAATAACCAGCAGTCTGTCCAGTCTTGCAGTTACGAACAGAGTTTGAAACTTCCCCTTTGAACATTTCTACATGACTGTGCTTAACCTGACACACAATATTTTGTTAGCGCAACGCAATCTGACTTTCAAAATTCCCTACAAAACAATGGCCCTGACTAACATTTAACTATACCTTTCACAAATCACTTACCTCACAAAAATCTTCGCTGCTCAAGCTACTGCAATACAGCGAGTGCCACTACTGCCAGCTAAATAAAAGATTCAAACTATGGAAGGCACTAACTACTGATAGGGATAGTTAGCAAATGAAAGATATTAATAGAGAACGAACAATGTATTTACCTTGATATCATCACAAGTCATAATATATATATCAGTTCATGACAAATTACAAACCTCCGCCATCTCTCTCCCCACATCCACCACTGCTGGCGGCTCACCTCCAACTGCGCAACGCTACGCGCTGTTCACAGCCAGCTGCCGCTGCCCAACACTACAATGGCAGACAACAATGCAAACTAGCCACAGACTGCACACAGCACAGCCAGTGTTTTCATATTGAGCGCTACGTAACGTTGCCAATAAGAAAACATAAACAGCCTACTTACATAGAGAAAACATAAACAGCCTACTTACATAGCCCCCATGCTCCCCACAAAAATTTTTACAAATGGTGTTGGGCACTGGCCAATACAGATTTGACAAAAATTTTTCACAATTACAGTAACAAAGATATAAAATGCACACACTTATTAATATTATGTTGGTCAAAAGATCAAAATTGCTCACAGTCCATAAAGACAGTCCTAATCGTACATAACAGTAGAATAGCAGTGTTTTTTCTCAAAGTCTGAGCAGTAAAAGAAAATGCACACGGAAGTAGTGGATTTCCATGCAGTCTTGAAGAAGTAGTGTTGTCCTTCCAATGGAAAGACAGTGCTGACTCTTGATATGCATACAGGTAATGGGCCACAACAGAGCAAACCCACAGCAGAGTCAATCGAAGTTTTGAAGAGTATTGGTAGGTAGGTCATCACAGAGCAGACCCACTGTAGTCCTGGTAGAGATTACGGTATTGGTGGGCCACCAGAGGTGCAGACCCACTGTAGTCCTTGTAGAGATTACGGTATTGGTGGGCCATCAAAGATGCAGACCCACTGTAGTCCTTGTAGAAATGTCCAGCAGCCATCTGTTGCGATTGTGCAGGTGCACATTCACCATTGAAGAGTCTTGCGGAGAATATAGCAAGTCCATAAACCACCACTTGTGCACTCATAAAGTTTTTGGAATTGTCCTTAGATCCAGCAATGCTGTTATCCAGTCCCTTGCTGAATCATTAACACACGTGCAAACACTAACAGTCCCTACTTCTCACATATTGTCCACATACAATGACCAACAGAAACGTGTGCAGTGAAATGTAACTTACAAGTTACTTAATTTGATGAAGTGGTCTCAATTACAATATTATAACATGAGAATACAATAACAAAGATACAGAAAACATCATTAAAAACATAACAATATAGATAACATTTGTAGTAATAGGGGCTTTACAAAAGAATAGAAATAGACATATACGTCAGTGTTACAGGAATTATGACATGAGTACATACATAGAAGATCAGAATAATTATTGAAACATCAGCTTCACACATGAGCATTTAAACAGAATGAATAATGTCTAATATCTTTACAAAGTAAATAACATATTATTAATGCCAATTATATTTGAGGATAACAGTATTCCTCATCATAGTGAATGTAGCTTAATATTAAAAGAAGAAAAAATTCTATGAAACTACACAGAGACAGGAAGAAAACAAATACTCAAGGGTACACAAACTCATAGTGGGATAACACCAATAGGAAAGGACAGGGTTCGTTTTCAGTGTAACATTTGGTACTGCAGTCCAACCCAAAACTTCATATATCTTTCTTCTTATTTCATCTTTTGTTTCCACCAAAAAAAATTCTAACTAAGCATGCTTTCTGTGTTTATATGTTCACACGTTTCTTACCTCATTTTTATTTTCCATTATCTTACCTCATCATTTATTTCCAAGAAAATCCTACCTAAACCTGTTTTCTCAATGCATTTCTTCCAATTCATCGCAACTCATTCTCTTAGAGGCTACCCCCTCTTAAGCTAACTTAAATCTACTGAGCTCAGATGCTAAACTAAGGGACGAGGCAATGCAGCAGCACAAAACAATTAACACAAGCAGCAATGACAAAAAATACAGATTGGCAAAGCTAGCAGCAGCAAATGTAATAACTTATATCAAAACATGACATAGCTCAAGCAGAAAAAATAGTACACTAAAGATAACAATGCAGATA
Source organism: Schistocerca piceifrons (assembly GCF_021461385.2). Taxonomy (NCBI): domain Eukaryota; kingdom Metazoa; phylum Arthropoda; class Insecta; order Orthoptera; family Acrididae; genus Schistocerca; species Schistocerca piceifrons. The sequence continues at coordinate 388,130,755 of NC_060139.1, read as the reverse complement.
AGGGAAATGTATAATCACATCTTAATGTCTATGTAATTAAAGTGGTGCACCACAAGAAGTTATTCTACCAAAAAGTTACCAATTACTTGAAAAGAAAATTATGAATGCAGTTACTAGTTCCTTCTTATTGTTCTTTCCTTTCCAAGTGCTCCTTTTTTAAAGAATGTGGATCATAAAATAATTATTTAATAGATCTGTTGACAGAAAGTGTTCACATTAGCAAATGCATTTAATTTTATTTTATGAAACCAATGCTGCAACACAGCTGGAAAACAGATGTCAAATGAAATAAGCAATTACGCAAACCAAAGCATAAAAACATCATTCAATAGCTATGTGGCATTTCGTAAGTCAGTAGCTCTCAATTCTCGTAGAAAGACACTTGTCATTATCAGGTTTGCAGATGTAAGAATATTTCCAAGGATAATGGCCTCCCTTTTTTTTTTTTGTGCTACCTGTGCCGCTGAAAAGGGCTCGCAATAATGGCTTTTTCTCCAGGCGTCTGACACAGCTGGGTGCCCGCGACGCATTACGTGCAGGTGGTCACTTAACTTTCGTACGGAAATATTTACGACAGGAGATTCTGCTACCGTGGTAGTCTCATATAAAAATATTTCACAGGTCAAGAATTTGCGTTACAAATCTGTAGAAACAAAATGCTATTGATATAACAGTGTCCAAAAAAAATTTTCGTCTGCATTGTAATACATTCACGAATATACACACACATTTCATAACTCTTAAAGTACGTTTCTTGGTTTCCAACATCCTTTTCATAAATCAGAGTCCCTAAACACTACTCATTATTCCTTACCTCATTATACATATACATATTCGTCGACACTTCTTCAATATTTCATCATGAGAAATACGTAGCATAATAAACATTCCTCAACAACATAATACACATCGTCGTCGTAATAATAACATCATAACACCTCAGTCAAATCTCAAAATCGTCGTAACTTCCTCCAATAATTTCTAAGCCTAAAAAAATTCTCTGCTCATGTCAAAAGTGTCAGCTGCCTCAAACGTACTTTAAAAATCATGATCTCATACCAAATACATCATTCAAAGCTCTCATAGTATCACAATGATTCCGAAAAAATATGAACAGTTTACAAAGTACAGACAAAATACAGTTTCATAAGTGTGAAGTTATCCAACGGTGTAATTGCGTAAACATCTGTCACTGATGTAGTAAAAAACATGTTTATCTCTCAGTTAAATGATCAGATAGCTGTGTAATTTGTGTGTTAGAGAAATATGGTACCGATGTGTAAAGTTGTATAAGCAAATACCATATTAGCTAGGGTTCCTTGTGGTTGCCACACACATGGTACACAAAGTAAGCGTGTACCCCCCTGAGGATTAATGTAATTATACCCTCAGGTGTTACAGATTACAGCAATGAAACGAAATGTATCACTGAAAACTTTCTTTGTAATTCAAAAATCTTTAAAAATAAATGTTTTAAGTACAAATTTAATCACTGAAATGCGTGTCCTGTAGCGCTAAATGTGCGTCTTGCTGTAAGATAATCTCTGTGGAAGTGTCGTAGTTATCGTCCTCCGAAAGCAAAGTTCTGCAGAAGTCAATGTACTTACCTCATGATAAACAAAGTGAAATGCTTTGCGTATAGATATCATACTTATTACGCTTATTGCCGTGATGAAGAAAGTACTGTCCTGTAACGTATTGTTGTGCTACAGAAAAGGCTGTTTCCTTGTAGCTATACCACAATAGTCACCACTAAAACATGTCTCACTTTATAGAAGAATTCAGAAAAAACTGTGCAGATATAAAACAGATACACCGCAAAAGCAACATTGTAAATTGTCACGCATTAGCAGCGTCCTGATAAAATCGTGTAGCTGTCACATAAACTAACCACTGTGTCATCTGGCATTTCACAGAAAGCACCTCAAATCCAGGATCCACTCTCAAGCAGACCAAAATGTTGCATGAAAATTTCATTAGCAGTACCAATATAGTATGTGTCCTAAGTATGTAAGCCTGATAGTCGTTACGTAATCGTGCAACTAACAAGCAAGAATGTACAAATACAGCACTGTGTCGTCTGTTCACTATAACAATGCATTCGTAATTTCTGTTTAAAAATGTTCCCTAGGTTCTAGACTGGATATTTAACTTCAAACATTGTTACATGTTAACAGATTCTAAATCTGACAAGCATACTAGTAATGTAAAGTGAAAAGTTTTATGGCAATGAAAAAGTTAAAAGGCAGATTATCTTTCAATAAACGGTTTTACAAGTGAAATGTGGTACAATCTTTTACTCTTCAAAGTACTCAGAATTTCAGGTTGAACGCAATTATCATGCAGTATACGTCAGTGAAGAATACTGGAATTTTTCTCAAGGTTAGCGTCTATGTTATTTTTCTCTGAGCCAGCCGGCGCAGGTGGCTGCCTGCGGTGCGGGTCATTGTCTGTTCCTTTGTTGGCGCACGTCGTTATTGGGATTTGGAGACCTAACTTCTACAAATTCACCGTGACGAGAGGGCCCTGCCCTGTTTGAATCCCGCCAGTTCTGATGCAATTCAGGTCTGTCGTTACGATCATATCGTCTGTCGTCATGTCGGTAGATTCCATAGTTTCTTTCTTGTCGGTCACATGGTGGAGAATTTCTCCCTGAATCGTAACTGCGCGCTGGTCCGTTGCGTCTAAAGTTATTCTGTCTCCCTTGATAGTATTTGTTTTGGTTCCCATATTGTCTGTTTCTCTGATTGTCTCTGTGATAGTCATTACCACGGAGAGGTGATCTTTCCCTGTAGTTATTACTACTCTGCCAACGGTTGTCATACGGGTGTTGTCTGGTTTGGTCACGATTTGTGTTGTGAGAATAGCCTTGTCGTGTCAAGTTATTACTTCTTTCATCGCGGAATTGCGACGGATGTGACCTGTAATTGTTGTGTTCCTGGTTTCGCGTTCCGCGATTGTCAGTGTCAATTTCTAATTCTTGTAACAGTCCCTGAAATGCTTCAATGTCGTCTTTGCAACGCCCTGCCAAAATAATGTGTCGTAAATGTTCAGGTAATTTGATTAAGCAAATGCGGATGAGTTCTGAGGGGCTGTATGGGTTTGACAGGTACTGATTCTTGTGCAACATGTCTTCAAAATATTTCACAAGACTGGAAAATTCAGATTGTTCGAAATGTTTCATCATTATGATGCCATGTTTTACGCGGTCTTGTGTGGCTTGAGACCAATATGCTGAGAGGAAGGCATGGTAAAATTCTCCTTCACTGTGGCAATCGTGAATGACCGATCGCATTCTTACAGCTGGTTCATTCTCTAAGTAGCCACACATAAATTCTAATCTGTGCTCCAATGACCAGTTGGGAGGAAAACAATGAGAGAATTGATGGAGCCATGCTTGTGGATGAATGTCGTTGCCAGAATTCTTAAATGTTTTGAATTTACGTGTAGTAATGAACAGCTTATAGTCAAAATCATCATGTCGGCGAGTCGCATATCGGTCATTGTTAGGTCGTGTCGGCCGTTCCATCTCAAAATTCGGTGCACATTCCCAATTTCTTTCATTACTTCCGAAATGCCCTGTGTTATTATTTTGCAGCTTTTCCGTGTTTCTAAGTCCCTCTTCCCGTGTTGGAGCGCGAGTGTCCTCTGAAATACGTAATTCTTGTATTACCTGTGTCAGCTGATCTTGTACTTCCCGGATTTCTCTTTGGTGTTGTGTATTAATTTGATTCTGATTTTGTTTGAATTTTCTTATTTGTTCATACTCTTCTGTGTCAGTGAAGGCTACGGGTCTTGTGTCATTCAGATCATCATCTACCTTTGTAGATAAGTTAGTGAATTGATCCGAAAGTTCGGCTACTTTCTCCGATAGTGTACTTATTTCCTCAGCGTGTTTTTCTGAACCAAGTTTCAGAGTATCTACTTTGTCCTTTAAGTTTTCCTGAGCTTTTGCAAGTTGCGTAACCGAATCGGTAGATGCAACTGAGTCAAATTTAGCCCACAAGGTCTCATGATTTTCATGAACAATGGTTTGCAGCTCTTTTATGGCTGCTTCGTGATTCTGTAATGCATTTTCATGCCGCGAAAAAATAGGTTGAAAATGCTCACAAATTTGTGTTTTTACGTCATTACAGACTTTTTGACATTTCGATTCAATGTTATGTAACTCAGTAGTTAAATCTTCACGCGTTTGTTCAAGAGTTTGTTCCAATGAGTCTAACTTTTGAAGCTGTTGCTGTGTTTGTCTCTGGTGTTGTTCCATTGTGTCTAACTTTTTAAGATTTTGTTCCACTGTGTCTAACTTTTTAAGATTTTGTCCCATTTGTTTCTGATTTTGTTCAAGTGTTGTGTCTAACTTTTGTAGCTTTTGTCCCATTTGTTGCATTAACTGTAATAACAATGCACTGGTGTCTGAAACATGTTCCTCAGTGCTTTTCGGCAGTGAATTTGCACCGGCAACATTGACATTTTGACATGCAGAAAATGTGTCTTGACTTATTTGAGAAAACGGCGAGAACCCAAAACCTGAGTCTACAGTATTCGCAAAATTGTGTCCTGACATTCCCGATTCCTGAGGCAAGCTGTTGCCGACCGATCGATCGATAATGCGTCCCTCTTCACTAATTGTTTCACTGTCCACGCCATTGTTTGCCGCCTGCTCCATTTCCCTATGAACAGTTACCAAATTACTACTTTGAACCTCAGCTAATTCATTACTCGGTGGCGCTAACACACTGCTTTCATTTTCACTGTCATTTCTCAGTTTACTTTGGAGCCTAGTATTACGTTTTTCACACGCCATTATTGTCACAGTATTTCACACGACAACACAGAAAACACAATTTGAAGATCAAAAATAAGAGAACACATTAACATAGCACTGAAAATAATATCTAGTTAATTGCAAGCGCAGCTGCGAAATACTTTGTGCAAATCTACATGCATGCCACAACTGTTTTACTGTACAACAATGAAAAACTACAACTACAAAGGAAATTCTCTCTATGATTACGCGCTACCAATAAACAATAGCTACACCAATTACACAAACTACAAGAAAAAATCAGAAGATTCCAGTGAGGTATCCTCGGCTAAGGGTCGACATATGAAACTTCCCCTTTGAACATTTCTACATGACTGTGCTTAACCTGACACACAATATTTTGTTAGCGCAACGCAATCTGACTTTCAAAATTCCCTACAAAACAATGGCCCTGACTAACATTTAACTATACCTTTCACAAATCACTTACCTCACAAAAATCTTCGCTGCTCAAGCTACTGCAATACAGCGAGCGCCACTACTGCCAGCTAAATAAAAGATTCAAACTATGGAAGGCACTAACTACTGATAGGGATAGTTAGCAAATGAAAGATATTAATAGAGAACGAACAATGTATTTACCTCGATATCATCACAAGTCATAATATATATATCAGTTCATGACAAATTACAAACCTCCGCCATCTCTCTCCCCACATCCACCACTGCTGGCGGCTCACCTCCAACTGCGCAACGCTACGCGCTGTTCACGGCCAGCTGCCGCTGCCCAACACTACAATGGCAGACAACAATGCAAACTAGCCACAGACTGCACACAGCACAGCCAGTGTTTTCATATTGAGCGCTACGTAACGTTGCCAATAAGAAAACATAAACAGCCTACTTACATAGAGAAAACATAAACAGCCTACTTACAAGTTTAGTGTGGCACAATTGTTGTTTAAACAGAAAACTGTCTGCTTTACTGTGTACTAAGACAGATGGCCAGTCTGCACTTCCTAATTACCGAGCAAAAGCACTCGTACCTCCTATCCGTTGTCGGGGCAGCCGGACATAGAGCTTCCAGGTAATCTTGTAAAGCAGTTCGCCTGACTTAGAAAATGGTTGAAGACTGAGTGTGAAGAATGATGCCAGACTCTCACACTGGAAGTTATGAAGCTTGCATGGGGGCTTAATTAAATAAATTTGATTGAAAATATTTTTAATTTTAGTATGTCCGATTACGCAAGTCTCGTAAACGGTTGGCCCTGACTAGTATTATTACGCTATCTGACTGCAAAGAACAATGTAAGAAAATTTCCGTAAACACAGTTAATTAATTAAGTCCCCAGCAACTATAAAACCTACAAAACCAATAAGCACAAAAGTAACTGTTCTGTATGTGGGAGTGTGACTCAACGTCCACATCTGGCACGGTTCTTTTCCATCAAGACAAGAATTTTGATACCAATTTTACTGACGTGACAAAAGAAATTTAGAAAAACTATAATTACGCAAGAAAACCAAAATTCACTCTAATACAAGAACACGAGCCAGATGCTTTGTTGACTGAACCTGTAGTGACACATTATTTCAGATACACAACTAATAAAGGAACATTATAAATTTTACCTTCATATATATTGACGAAATGCACTCATTACAATAACATCTGCTATCTCTCCCATCAAATAACTGCATAAGACATGGAACTACACTCTTTACTACAACATCTTGCTCCAACTTCACAACAACCACGAGCTCTGCCCACGCACACACTGCTACGAGCTCTCGACAAAACTGTCCTCTACGATCTCTTCACAAGCACTGACCTCTACAATCTCATAACAAGCACTGACTGCTATAAACTCTCAACAACCACTGTCCTCTCCGATCTCTTAACAAGCACTGACTGCCATGAGCTCTTAACACGCACTGTCCTCTCCGATCTCTTAACAACCACTGACTTCTACAATCTTATAACAAGCACTGACTGCCATGAGCTCTTAACACGCACTGTCCTCTCCGATCTCTTAACAACCACTGACTGCTACGAACTCTTAACACGCACTGTGGAGGCGGCTTAATAGTACTCTTTGGCGCACTCTCTGGCGCAGTGGCACAGTGTAGCCACCTTTCATATGCCCCTCCTCCACAGGCCAGAATTTGATGGTATTTTTGCCAGCATTGGTGGTGAAAATACCACCAGGATACGGTTCTATAAAATATTTAAGAACTTCAGGTAAATTCTGTGCGTGTCCGACGTTAAGACGACCTGCTATCGAGAAATTTTCAGGAAGAATTTAACTGTTCTGTATGTGGGAGTGTGACTCAACGTCCACATCTGGCACGGTTCTTCTCCATCAAGACAGGAATTTTTTTTTTTTTTTTTAAATACCAATTATACTGACGTGACAAAAGAAATTAGAAAACTATAATTACGCAAGAAAACCAGAATTCACTCTAATACAAGAACACAAGCCAGATGCTTTGTTGACTGAACCTGTAGTGACGCATTATTTCAAACACACCATTAATAAAAGAACATTGTAATTTTTTACCTTTATAGGTGCAGACACCAACAAGTGATATCATTTGAGTAGGAGTAGTCCATTTTAAAATACCAATTATACTGACGTGACAAAAGAAAATTAGAAAAACTATAATTACGCAAGAAAACCAAAATTCACTCTAATACAAGAACACAAGCCAGATGCTTTGTTGACTGAACCTGTAGTGACGCATTATTTCAGATACACAATTAATAAAAAAAAACATTGTAATTATTAAGCCGCCTCCACAGTGCTTGTTGAGATCGTAGCAGTGTGTGCTCGTTATGAGATCGTAGAGGACAGTGTTTGTTGAAAGTTCGTAGCAGGCACTGCTTGTCGCGAAATCGGAGGGATATGTTGAAACTTTTTCAGTTGGCCAAAGGGTATTAATTAAGTCCCACCGTTTGTCTCATAAAGGAAAATTGGTTTCGTAGATTTTTATAGTTGCTGGGGTCTTAATTAATTAACTGTGTTTACGAAAAATTTCTTACATTGTTTGTTGCAGTCAGATAGCCATAGAGGCAGTGTGTGCGTGGGCAGAGCTCGTGGTTGTCGTGATGTTGGAGCAAGATGTTGTAGTAAAGAGTGTTGTTCCATGTCTTATGCAGTTATTTGATGGGAGAGATAATGCTCCTCACTTACTTTACCTCTTATACACCAAAACTCCAATAATCATCAGCTTCACACAATCTCAATAATACCTCAAAAATACCTCTTCAATACGTCTTATCATCAATATCATTTACCTTACCTCTTGTCCACAAAAACTCCAATAATCATCTGCTTCACATACTCTCAATACCTCAATAATACGTCGCTACATATAAACCTCAGCACCAATATCATTACACTTCCCTAACAACTCTTTCCTCTAGTCAGTCTCCTCGAACAAGTACAGATAAAATCCTAATGCAACTTCAATTCAGCATCCCATACGATCCGAAGACACAGTGTCCACACACAACCTCTGTGTAATCCATGTGACCCAAATTTTCTACTCATTATAAATTATAAGATACATTTTGGTTCCTTGTCCATCATTAAATAAAAGAAATGCATACCTGACCTCTAACAGAGCACTCATTACAATAACATCTGCTATCTCTCCCATCAAATAACTGCATAAGACATGAAACAACGCTCTTGAAAGGTGGCTACACTGTGCCACTGCGCCAGAGAGTGCGCCAAAGAGTACTATTAAGCCGCCTACACAGTGCTTGTTGTGAGCTCGTCGTAGTCAGTGGTTGTTAAGAGATCGGAGAGGACGTGCATGGGGGCTTAATTAAATAAAATGAAAATGATTTTTCTTTTTTAGTTGCTGTAATGTCCGATTACGCAGTGTCTCGTAATCGGCTGGCCCTGACTAGAATTATTACGCTATCTGACTGCAACAAACAATGTAAGAAAATTTTCGTAAACACAGTTAATTAATTAAGTCCCCAGCAACTATAAAAATCTACGAAGCCAACAAAACCAATGAGCACAAGAGTAACTGTTCTGTATGTGGGAGTGTGACTCAACGTCCACATCTGGCACGGTTCTTTTGCAACAAGGCAAGAATTTTCAAATACCAACTATACTGACGTGACAAAAGAAAATTAGAAAACTATAATTACGCAAGAAAACCAGAATTCACTCTAATATAAGAACACAAGCCAGATGCTTTGTTGACTGAACCTGTAGTGACACATTATTTCAGATACACAAATAATAAAAAAGACATTGTATGTTTTACCTTCATATATATTGACGAAATGCACACAATAACATCTGCTATCTCTCCCATCAAATAACTGCATACAACATGGAACAACACTCTTTACTACAACATATCCCTCCGATTTCACGACAAGCAGTGCCCACTAGCACATCTCGGTACGAACTCTTAACACACACTGTCCTCTACGAGCTCTCTACTAGCACTGACTACTATGAACTCTCAACAACCACTGACTTCAACGAGTTCTCCCCAAGCACTGACTTCTACAATCTCCTAACAAGCACTGCCTGCTATGAACTCTCAACAACCACTGACTGCTACGAACTCTTAACACGCACTGTGGAGGCGGCTTAATAGTACTCTTTGGCGCACTCTCTGGCGCAGTGGCACAGTGTAGCCACCTTTCATATGCCCCTCCTCCACAGGCCAGAATTTGATGGTATTTTTGCCAGCATTGGTGGTGAAAATACCACCAAATTCGTCCAGAAAAATACAGACAAAAATAAAAGATAATATTAATACCTAACTATCACATAATTAGTTAAAAATTTTGGCTTTGCACTGACTTTTCACTAACCTAATATATAAAATACAGTAGGCAATACAAATTCTTTTCATACACGTGGCTTTACATAATAGTTTACACAATATGCAAAAAAAATCAGTTTATACAAATGTTCACATAAAATGTTTTCAATGATTAGTTTATACAAAAAAAAAAAAAACACCAACAGGTAACATCTTTTCAGTAAAAGCAGTCCATCAGTTGCACCCAGTAAAGTTTAGCAGGTGCAGACAGCAACAAGTGACTTCATTTCGGTAAAAACAGTTCATCAGTTGCACCCAGCAATGTTGAGCAGGTGCAGACACCAACAAGTGACACCATTTCAGTAGAAGCAGACCATCAGTGGCACCCAGCAATATTGACAGCAGGTGCAGACACCAACAAGTGACACCATTTCAGTAAAAACAGTTCATCAGTTGCACCCAGCAATGTTGAGAACAGGTGCAGACACCAACAAGTGACACCATTTCAGTAGAAGCAGTCCATTAGTGGCATCAGCAATGTTGATCAGGTGCACACAGCAACAGGGGACATCTTTTCAGTAGAAGCAGTCCATCAGTGGCACCCAGTAAAGTTTAGCAGGTACACCCAGCAACAAGTCACATTAATTCAGTAGAAGCAGTTCATCAGTGGCACCCAGCAATGTTAAGCAGGTGCAGACACCAACAAGTGACATCATTTCAGTAGAAGCAGTCCATCAGTTGCACCCAGCAATGTTGAGCAGGTGCAGACAGCAACAAGTGACTTCATTTCAGTAAAAACAGTTCATCAGTTGCACCCAGCAATGTTGAGTTGGTGCCAACAGCAACCAGTGACACCATTCCAGTAGAAACAGTTCATTAGTTGCACCCAGCAATGTTGAGCAGGTGCAGACAGCAACAAGTGACATCATTTCAGCAGAAACAGTCCATCAGTTGCACCCAGCAATGTTGAGCAGGTGCAGACAGCAACAAGTGACATTATTTCAGTAGAAACAGTTCATCAGTTGCACCCAGCAATGTTGAGTTGGTGCAGACAGCAACCAGTGACTTCATATCAGTAAAAACAGTTCATCAGTTGCACCCAGCAATGTTGAGTAGGTGCAGACAGCAAAAGGTCACATCTCTCAGCAGAAGCAGTTCCACAAAATTCACTAACACTGATCACACTGTTCATCAGCAGAAATTAAACACGACCAAATGTCACACATCATGTTGAAAAGTGCCGGTAACAGTTCAGAATATTTATCTTCACTAATCAGACAGTCCAGGCATGAACAATAGTTTGAATGCACATACAATGCTTTTACAGTAACATACAAATCATAACAAACACACAAATGATGTCAGATAATTGTCCTATTAACTATTACAATACACAAATACCAGTAAACCTATAATATTTATGGGTGTCAGTGCAAGCCACTACAAACAATAAAATAATATTTAGGAGATAGGTGGGTAGGATTAGGAAACGAAAACACACAGAACACACTCACTCATCTCTCATCCACATTAAGTACTACTGTGTAACTGAATAGTGTTAACTGTGTAAATGCAATTCTGTCAAAATCTGATGTTCATCATGTGTATCAAGTAGTACTGGCAGCAATGTATAACAGTCAATAATAGTTAGTCAACGTCATAGTCATCATGTCAAGACCAATGTTTGCCAAGCCAGATCAAAATGTACTGTTGCTGAACAACTGTCAGTGAGCCAAGATATGCAATTACTTCCTCTCTCCAAAAAAAGTATATACTGCTTAGTTATTTAACAAAGTGTGTGTATAGACTATCTTCTTTCTATTTTAGTGTTCTAGTCTGCTATCTTCATCCTCCTTGTTCCATAAGACCAACCAAAAAAATATGCTCCTCACTTACTTTACCTCTTATACACCAAAACTCCAATAATCATCAGCATCACATAATCTCAATAATACCTCAATAATACCTCTTCAATACGTCTTATCATCAATATCATTTACCTTACCTCTTGTCCACAAAAACTCCAATAATCATCAACTTCATATAATCTCTATACCTCAATAATACGTCGATAAATGTAAACCTCAGCACCAATATCATTACACTTCCATAACAACTCTTTCCTCTAGTCAGTCTCCTCGAACAAGTACAGATAAAATCCTAATGCAACTTCAATTCAGCATCCCATACAATCCGAAGACACATTGTCAATACACTACCTCTGTGTAATCCATCTGACCCAAATTTTCTACTCATTATAAATTATAAGATACATTTTGGTTCCTTGTCCATCATTAAATAAAAGAAATGCATACCTGACCTCTAACAGACTTAGTTCGAATAACTCTCAGTAATTAAGTACGATTACGGAGTGTGAATGATCATAATATTTCACAGTGTGTACACCACTTCAAGAATTATGGCAGACAGAAGCAAACATGTGAAGTATTTTTTGTGTCAAGTGTCACTTCCTATTTCAATTGCTCACGAAAATGCAGTGTAATACTGTCAATGGTCTAAACCTAGCTTCGGTCTGTCATGTCGTTAGCCTCCTTCCTATTAGCATAAATTTATACAGCTTCTATAAAACCTCAGCTCATGTGACTTCAACGAAGTTCTTTGTACCAATGTCGTTCGTCGAATTATAGCAGTTCATTTTCTTATCTTAAAATATAAGGCACTGAGCGTAAGCAAAACATGCAATAGCGAGTAAATATACCAGTAAAGAACAGAATGTCAACAAGTGGATGCAGCACAATTCCTACAACGAGGCTCTGCCAAGCAAACAATCTATAATTAATACAGTAGTGTGACCTAAACTCTATGTTTATACACTGTACATCAGCATTGCTATACACCAAATTAAAGAGTAGTTATGACAACAAAACAGAAATGTATAAATATGTAATCCATACAAAAAGCAGTAAACATATATCTTACGTAATAAACAGGTCATTAGCAACATATCAGCATAAGCAAATAAATGTTCATATGTCATCTTAGCAAGTAAACATGGAGGCGCAAGCAGATAAATCACAAAGTATAACTTACATACCTATACACATCAGCACAATAAATCAGGTTACAATTATAATTTAAATAAATAAGCACAGCAGGCACATAATTAAAAAAATGACATCAGTGAAAAAGCATAGCAGCCAAGCGATGCATAATATACACAAGTTACAACCCAGTTCATTAATCAATAATTGTCAAAATCAGTCAGTGAAAAAGCATAGCAGCCAAGCGATGCATAATATATACAAGTCACAACCCAGTTCATTAATAATCATTGTCAAATTCAGTTAACGTACGCAAGCGCGTCGCTTCACACGTAAATTCATAGAACATGAAATTAGCACAAAGTATGAATCACGTAATCGCGAGCAGCAAATTACGTCTAAAGTACGTACCTATGTGGAAATATGTTACCTGAAAAATAAACTCAATTAATAGTTACCCTTTTTTAGTTAATTAGTTTCTTCTTGGAAATTACATTCTTCCTGAAAATTTCTCGATAGCAGGTCGTCTTAACGTCGGAGACACACAGAGTTTACCTGAAGTTCTTAAATACTTTATACAACCGTATCCTGCAAAATATTGAATGTTAATAACAGAATTCAACAAGTCCTTATAGCTTTATACAGAATTTAGTCGGAGAAATTAGACTGTGTGTTTGTTTACGGCTGTCAGTGCATTCGCACTGAGCGCTCGATCAGCTGTGGGCGCGTGACGTAGGAAGCTATTGTTTGCGGTCAACGATTGCCTCGTGCGGCGCGCAGACTTCACTATTGCTTTGAGTATGTGCCGCCGCCAAAACACAGCGCGGTATCCTTGTACTCTCCGCATGTTTACATCTAGCTGTTAGTTTCTCACAAGTATGGCAATCTACAAAAATTTTTCAAAAGTATATCATTCCACAAAAATTTTAACGTTTGATATATGATGTATTCCTTTAGAGCGTCGAGATTTAAGAGTTTCTACTTCGACAGTGTTATCATGTATAATTTTGCGAATTCTATATGGACCGTTATAAAGCAGAAAAAATTTGCGACACAAGCCTTTTCCTTTGTGAGACAAACGGTGGGACTTAATTAACACCTTCTGACCAACTGAAAAAGTTTTTAAACGACCAGGACGTTTAGATTTCTCTCTTCTAGCTGCCGCAGATGCAATATTTCGTAGAGCCAGGTTGACAACTTCAGAATGCCGCAGTTTCCGTGAAGGCGGAAAAGGAACTATTTCAGAAATGCGATTTGTTGGTGCTTTATTTTTTAATATCAATAGAGGCGGTAACGAAGTTGAGTCATTAGGAAGTTCATTCAGAATGTTTTGAAAAATATGAAGATACTGATCCCAAGTTCTGTGATTCTGATGACAATAAAGACGGCACAATTTATTGATTTCCTTCATCCATCTCTCTGAAGCGTTAGATTGAGGGTGAAAAAGTGAAATGAAGATTGGTTTAATTTTACGACGCTGTAGAGTACGAAGCCAAACTTTAGAACGAAACTGTGATCCATTATCTGATATAACCTTATCAACATGACCAACTTCTTTAAGAAAATGTTTGATGAAAGCATTAGATACTGAACGAGCTGTTGCTTTGCGTAAAGGTGTAAAACACACATATTTTGACGTCAACTCCACTGCTACGAAAATGTAGGCAAAACCATTAGTAGATCTAACCACTGGACCAAACAAATCAACTGCAGCCATCTCCTTTAATTTCGCTGGAATGATGGGAAACAACGGTGCTCTGTGAGAAATCGTTGGAGGCTTAGCCATTTGACATAATTTGCATTTGGCAAGAACAGATCGAATACGTTTTTCCATATTACTGAAGTAACAATTTTCTCGTAATTTATGAAAGCATTTTCGGGGACCAAAGTGTGCATAACTGAAATGCGTATACCAAATCAATTTATTGACCCACTCATCAGGAATACAAACTAACCAAACGGAGTTGTCGACCGATTTTCGTTTAAAAAGAATGTTCCAGATAGATCGCAAAAACGAGGTGTGGCCAAATTGTCCAATTTAACAAAGCGTCTAAGAAAAGTACAGACAGCAAGGAAACTACGAACGTCACGTTTTGTAGTAGGAACAGCATAATTACGAATAGCATCTAATTTTTCTGGATCAGGAAGAATACCTTCTGTAGAAATAATGTGACCGAGAAATTTCACCTGAGAACGACCAAATTCAGATTTTTCCAAGTTTACTGTCATGCCAACTTTTGCAAAGATACGTAATAATGAGTCCAAAATTTTGTTGTGCTCACTCCAAGAACGTTTAGCAATAAGAATGTCGTCAACATAAGAAGTAATGTTGTCACGAAGATAAACAGGTAAAATTTCATTTAAGCTAAGAATGAGTGCTGCTGAAGGTACAGTAACTCCAAACGGTAAATTCCAAAGTCACTTTTAGGTACAATTAGTCATATTCGGTTATTGTTTATCTACTGTCTAGATAGATTGATAGTCGAAGAGTTGTTTTGACAGATGCAAAGAATAGTAAAAGAGTTGGCAGCGGTACAGAAAACTAAAAGAGAAATAGCACCACTACAGCTCGGGGCCCTATGCTCGCTACGGCACATATTCACTTAAGAGTAGTGAATCCCCTGAGGACTTTAATAGCCGCACATAATTTCTAGTTTGTGACTTAGTGGCCAATTTGGTGGAAGTGCGTACGTAAATTGATCTAACCATGCACATGGATGGATGTCATTCTTAGAATTGTGGAAGATCTTAAATTTCCGGACAGTCAAAAAGTGTTTATAATCAAAGTTTTCGCCTCGTGGCGACAAAGACCTACCGCGTCTGTCCCGGTCCGAATGTCGATTATTGTAAAGTTCGCGCGCCTGGCGCTCTCTTGTTGCATCCCGTAAATGAAACAAATTATTTTCTTCAAACCCTTCTGCTAAACTAACACTTGTCAATTTATCTGATACCTCAACTCTTTCCGATGAGTCACTTAATTGTTCTTTCTGTTTATTTACGTCTTCTGTAAATGTCGCGACTCGGGTTTCGGTGTTGTCACATTTAGTAGGTAACTGTTCACACATTTTCGTTAAGTTATTTATTCTGTCATTTGGTACGGATTCCTCGATTCTTTCAAATACACTCCTGGAAATTGAAATAAGAACACCGTGAATTCATTGTCCCAGGAAGGGGAAACTTTATTGACACATTCCTGGGGTCAGATACATCACATGATCACACTGACAGAACCACAGGCACATAGACACAGGCAACAGAGCATGCACAATGTCGGCACTAGTACAGTGTATATCCACCTTTCGCAGCAATGCAGGCTGCTATTCTCCCATGGAGACGATCATAGAGATGCTGGATGTAGTCCTGTGGAACGGCTTGCCATGCCATTTCCACCTGGCGCCTCAGTTGGACCAGCGTTCGTGCTGGACGTGCAGACCGCGTGAGACGACGCTTCATCCAGTCCCAAACATGCTCAAAGGGGGACAGATCCGGAGATCTTGCTGGCCAGGGTAGTTGACTTGCACCTTCTAGAGCACGTTGGGTGGCACGGGATACATGCGGACGTGCATTGTCCTGTTGGAACAGCAAGTTCCCTTGCCGGTCTAGGAATGGTAGAACGATGGGTTCGATGACGGTTTGGATGTACCGTGCACTATTCAGTGTCCCCTCGACGATCACCAGTGGTGTACGGCCAGTGTAGGAGATCGCTCCCCACACCATGATGCCGGGTGTTGGCCCTGTGTGCCTCGGTCGTATGCAGTCCTGATTGTGGCGCTCACCTGCACGGCGCCAAACACGCATACGACCATCATTGGCACCAAGGCAGAAGCGACTCTCATCGCTGAAGACGGCACGTCTCCATTCGTCCCTCCATTCACGCCTGTCGCGACACCACTGGAGGCGGGCTGCACGATGTTGGCGCGTGAGCGGAAGACGGCCTAACGGTGTGCGGGACCATAGCCCAGCTTCATGGAGACGGTTGCGAATGGTCCTCGCCGATACCCCAGTAGCAACAGCGTCCCTAATTTGCTGGGAAGTGGCGGTGCGGTCCCCTACGGCACTGCGTAGGATCCTACGGTCTTGGCGTGCATCCGTGCGTCGCTGCGGTCCGGTCCCAGGTCGACGGGCACGTGCACCTTCCGCCGACCACTGGCGACAACATCGATGTACTGTGGAGACCTCACGCCCCACGTGTTGAGCAATTCGGCGGTACGTCCACCCGGCCTCCCGCATGCCCACTATACGCCCTCGCTCAAAGTTCGTCAACTGCACATACGGTTCACGTCCACGCTGTCGCGGCATGCTACCAGTGTTAAAGACTGCGATGGAGCTCCGTATGCCACGGCAAACTGGCTGACACTGACGGCGGCGGTGCACAAATGCTGCGCAGCTAGCGCCATTCGACGGCCAACACCGCGGTTCCTGGTGTGTCCGCTGTGCCGTGCGTGTGATCATTGCTTGTACAGCCCTCTCGCAGTGTCCGGAGCAAGTATGGTGGGTCTGACACACCGGTGTCAATGTGTTCTTTTTTCCATTTCCAGGAGTGTATTTCTTCCTTATCTTTTGCACGTTGTAAATTTAACTCTGGAAATTTCTGTACTATCACGCGATCTTTTCCTTCCCGTTCTCTGTCCTGTTCCTCTTGTCTGATTTCTGTTGAAATTAAGCTATTATTGTGAGCCTTCAAAATCGGTTGTACTTCTTCTCTAATTTCTTTATTTGATTCGTCATTCGTGTATTTGAAAAATGTCCCTGTTCGTGAGCCTAACTGAGTTTCCATTGTTCCCCTATCAGTTTCTAATTCAGATCGTAACTGTGATCCCACTGCTTTCATCTCGGTTTCAATTGTTCCTATTTTTGAGCATAACCGTGTTGTCATTGCTTCCATCTCAGTTCTAATTTCAGATCGCAAAGTTCCCATCTCTGTTGCCATTGTTCCTATTCTTGATCCCACTGTTTTTAATTCAGATACAAACCGTGTTTCCATTTTTAATATAGCACTCATCAACTGACCCATGGTAACTGTTTCAAAATTATTTTCGCCCCTAACATTTCCCTCAAAACCAGTTTCCTCCGTCATAGCTGTAAAGCTATCTGTGTTCGATACTATTTCAGAATCTTCTATCGTTAATCTCGGATTCTGTGAATTTTCTGATTGAGAAAAATTTTGAAATGGTTCCGGACTGTCTTCCCGACTTATTAAATTATTTTCAACTCCATTATTCATCATACTGTTGTCCTGTGTTGGCGAGTTCGCCATGTCAACAATTTCGTTATTCTGACAATTCATCATTTTTGTCTTTTTCATCGATCGCGTAATCATTTACAAAATATACGAAAGATTCGTCACTGTACGAAAATTACACACCGTGACTCTTTATCTCCAACAATACTATTCACACTAGATGTTTCCCTCAAACACGATCAATCGAACAATTGAAATAATTGCACTAAATTGTCAAACCGTTGACAAGACAACAAATTTAATTCTGAGAAAAAAAATACCATTAGAAGAATGACAATTACCAAATCTACACATGCAAAATAGACTACAATTACTAACTACAAATTACTACAACAATACTACAGTCTACAATTTTCACAATCAGAAGAATCCAAGGGACGATCCGAAGCAGCGGTCGCCACGTGCATGGGGGCTTAATTAAATAAATTTGAAAATATTTTTTAGTTTTAGTAACTGTATGTCCGATTACGCAGTGTCTCGTAATCGGCTGGCCCTGACTAGTATTATTACGCTATCTGACTGCAACAAACAATGTAAGAAAATTTTCGTAAACACAGTTAATTAATTAAGTCCCCAGCAACTAAAAAAACCTACAAAATCCAAGCACAAGAGTAACTGTTCTGTATGTGGGAGTGTGACTCAACGCCCACATCTGGCACGGTTCTTTTCCAACAAGGCAAGAATTTTCAAATACCAACTATACTGACGTGACAAAAGAAAATTAGAAAACTATAATTACGCAAGAAAACCAGAATTCACTCTAATATAAGAACACAAGCCAGATGCTTTGTTGACTGAACCTGTAGTGACACATTATTTCAGATACACAAATAATAAAAAAGACATTGTATGTTTTACCTTCATATATATTGACGAAATGCACACAATAACATCTGCTATCTCTCCCATCAAATAACTGCATACAACATGGAACAACACTTTACTACAACATATCCCTCCGATTTCACGACAAGCAGTGCCCACTAGCACATCTCGGTACGAACTCTTAACACACACTGTCCTCTACGAGCTCTCTACTAGCACTGACTACTATGAACTCTCAACAACCACTGACTTCAACGAGTTCTCCCCAAGCACTGACTTCTACAATCTCCTAACAAGCACTGCCTGCTATGAACTCTCAACAACCACTGACTGCTACGAACTCTTAACACGCACTGTGGAGGCGGCTTAATAGTACTCTTTGGCGCACTCTCTGGCGCAGTGGCACAGTGTAGCCACCTTTCATATTCAGTTGCACCCAGCAATGTTAAGCAGGTGCAGACAGCAAGATTTTGTGTGTTTTACACCTTTACGCAAAGCAACAGCTCGTTCAGTATCTAACGCTTTCATCAAACATTTTCTTAAAGAAGTCGGTCACGTTGATAAGGTTATATCAGATAATGGATCACAGTTTCGTTCTAAAATTTGGCTTCGTACTCTACAGCGTCGATATGAAAGGTGGCTACACTGTGCCACTGCGCCAGAGAGTGCGCCAAAGAGTACTATTAAGCCGCCTCCACAGTGCGTGTTAAGAGTTCGTAGCAGTCAGTGGTTGTTGAGAGCCCGTAGAGGAGAGTGTGTGTTGAGAGTTCGTAGCAGTTAGTGCCTGTCGTGAAGTCGGAGTAAGATGTTGTAGTAAAGAGTGTTGTTTCATGTCTTATGCAGTTATTTGATGGGAGAGATAGCAGATGATATTGTAATGAGTGCATTTCGTCAATATATATGAAGGTAAAAATTACAATTTTTTTTTTTTATTAATTGTGTGTATGAAATAATGCGTCACTACAGGTTCAGTCAACAAAGCATCTGGCTCGTGTTCTTGCATTAGAGTGAATTCTGGTTTTCTTGCGTAATTATAGTTTTTCTAAATTTCTTTTGTCACGTCAGTATAATTGGTATTTAAGAATTCTTGTCTTGTTGGAAAAGAACCGTGCCAGATGCGTACGTTGAGTCACACTCCACATACAGAACAGTTGCATTTGTGCTTGGATTTTGTAGGTTTTATAGTTGCTGGGGACTTAATTAATTAACTGTGTTTACGAAAATCTTCTTACATTGTTTGTTGCAGTCAGATAGCGTAATAATACTAGTCAGGGCCAACCGATTACGAGACACTGCGTAATCGGACATACAGTTACTAAAACTAAAATCATTATCAAAATTATTTAATTAAGCCCCCATGCACGTGGCGACCCTGCCAGGATCGTCCCTTGGAATTGTTCTGATTGTGAAAATAGTAGACCGTAGTATTGTTGTAGTGATTTGTAGTTTATTAATTGTAGTCTATTTTGCATGTGTAGATTTGGTAATTGGCATTCTTCTAATGGTATTTTTCAAAATTTAATTTTTATTGCCTTGTATACGCGTTTGACAAATTAGTGCAATTCTTTCAATTGTTCGATTGATCGTGTCTGAGGGAGACATTTCATGTGAATAGTATTGTTGGAGATGAAGAGTCATTGTGTGTGATTTTCGTACAGTGACGAATTTTTTGTATGTTTTGCAAATGATTACGCGATCGATGAAAAAGGGAAAAATGATGAATAGTGAGAATGACGAAATTGTTGACATGGCGAACTCGCCAACAGAGGAAAACAGTATGATGAATAATGGAGTTGAAAACAATGTAATAAGTCGGAAAAATAGTCCGGAACCATTTCTAAATTTTTCTCAATCAGAAAATTCACAGAATACGAGATTAACGATAGAAGATTCTGAAATTGTATCGAACACAGATAGCTTTACAGCTATGACGGAGGAAACTGGTTTTGCGGGAAATGTTAGGGGCGAAAGGAGTATTGAAACAGTTACTATGGGGCAGTTGATGAGTGCTATATTAAAAATGGAAACACGGTTTGTATCTGAATTAAAAACAGTGGGATCAAGAATAGGAACAATGGCAACAGAGATGGGAACTTTGCGATCTGAAATTAGAACTGAGATGGAAGCAATGACAACACGGTTATGCTCACGAATAGGGACATGTTTCAAAAATACGAATGACGAATCAAATAATGAAATCAGAGAAGAAGTGCAACCGATTTTGAATTCTCACAATAATAGTTTAATTTCATCAGAAATTAGACAAGAGGAACAGGACAGAGAACAGGAAGAAAGAGATCGCGTGATAGTACAGAAATTTTCAGAGTTAAATTTACAACGTGCAAAAGATAAGGAAGAAATATTTGAAAGAATCGAGGAATCCGTACCAAATGACAGAATAAATAACTTAACGAAAATGTGTGAACAGTTACCTACTAAATGTGACAACACCGAAACCCGAGTCGCGACATTTACAGAAGACGTAAATAAACAGAAAGGACAATTAAGTGACTCATCAGAGAGAGTTGAAGAGATCTCAGATAAATTGACAAGTGTTAGTTTAGCAGAAGGGTGTGAAGAAAGTATTTTGTTTCATTTACGGGATGCGACAAGAGAGCGCCAGGCGCGTGAACTTGACAACAATCGTTATTGGGACTGGGACAGACGCGGTAGGTCTTTGTCGCCACGAGGCGAAAACTTTGATTATAAACACTTTTTGACTGTCCGGAAATTTAAGATCTTCCGCAATTCTAAGGATGACATACATCCATGTTCATGGCTAGATCAATTTACGTACGCACTTCCGCCAAATTTGCCACAAAGTCACAAACTTGAAATTATGTGCAGCTATTAAAGTCCTCAGGGGATTCACTACTCTAAGTGAATATGTGCCGTAGCGAGCATAGGGCCCCGAGCTGTAGTGGTGCTATTTCTCTTTTAGTTTTCTGTGCCGCTGCCTACTCTTTTACTATTCTTTGCATCTGTCAAAACAACTCTTCGACTATCAATCTATCTAGAGAGTAAGTAAATAATAACCTGATATGACGATTTTACCCAAATGAGATTTCGAAAATTACTGTTTGAACTTATTAAGTCCTCAGGGGATTCACTACTCTAAGTGAATATGTGCCGTAGCGAGCATAGGGCCCCGAGCTGTAGTGGTGCTGTTTCTCTTTTAGTTTTCTGTACCGCTGCCTACTCTTTTACTATTCTTTGCATCTGTCAAAACAACTCTTCGACTATCAATCTATCTAGTGAGTAAGAAAACAATAACCGGATTTGACTAATTTACCCAAAAGTGATTTCGGAAATTACCATGTGGAATTACTGTACCTTCAGCAGCATTCATTCGTAGCTTAAATGAAATTTTACCTGTTTATCTTCGTGACAATATTACTTCATATGTTGACGACATTCT
The DNA here is from genome assembly GCF_021461385.2 of Schistocerca piceifrons. Lineage (NCBI taxonomy): Eukaryota > Metazoa > Arthropoda > Insecta > Orthoptera > Acrididae > Schistocerca > Schistocerca piceifrons. Next base: position 388,108,703 of record NC_060139.1, on the reverse strand, counting down.
TATTGCTAAACATTCTTGGAGTGAGCACAACAAAATTCTGGATTCATTATTACGTATTTTTGCAAAAGTTGGCATTACAGTAAACTTGGAAAAATCTGAATTTGGTCGTTCTCAGGTGAAATTTCTCGGTCACATTATTTCTACAGAAGGTATTCTTCCTGATCCAGAGAAATTAGACGCTATTCGTAATTATGCTGTTCCTACTACAAAACGTGATGTTCGTAGTTTCCTTGGTGTCTGTAATTTTCTTAGACGCTTTGTTAAATTGGACGATTTGGCCACACCTCGTTTATGTGAACTATCTGGAAAGAAATCTAATTGGTGTTGGGATGAGGAAGCTCAGTCAGAATTTGAACAGCTTCGTGATGCTTTAGTTGCTGCTCCACGTCTTTCACATCCGGATTTATCTAAAGAATTTTGTTTGGCGACGGACTCATCATACAAGGGCCTAGGTGCACACTTATTTCAAGAGATAGAAGAAAACGGCGTTGTAGTACAGAAAACTGTTGCCTTTGGAAGCCGTGTTCTCTCTAAATCAGAAAAGAATTATTCGATTACGGAACTTGAAGCTTTGGCTGTTGTTTGGGCTTTCACAAAATTTCGCACATTTTTGTTTGGCAGACATACGAAGGTTTATACCGATCATCGAGCTCTGGAATTTCTTATGTCAACAAAATTAACTCATGGCAGATTGTCACGATGGGCGTTGTACCTACAGGAATTTGACTTTAGTATTGTTTACATACAGGGTTCTTCTAATATTGTTGCCGATGCTTTATCACGTGCACCTATGGGTTTGAAACAAAGTGCTGAAGAGGACTACAAGGAAAACAATTATTGTTTGATGTATATTCAAGGTGTTGCTTTTGAGAACTTTATTTCGTCTTCGCTCCAGGACATCGCTAAGGAGCAAAATAAGGATCCTATCTGGAAGGACATTAAGGAGAAGTGGAGGAGAAAGGAAAGCGTGGCGATTAGACAGCATTATTTAGTTCGCAATGACATTCTTTTTAAACGAAAATCGGTCGACAACTCCGTTTGGTTAGTTTGTATTCCTGATGAGTGGGTCAATAAATTGATTTGGTATACGCATCTCAGTTATGCACACTTTGGTCCCAGAAAATGCTTTCATAAATTACGAGAAAATTGCTACTTCAGTAATATGGAAAAACGTATTCGATCTGTTCTTGCCAAATGTAAATTATGTCAAATGGCTAAGCCTCCAACGATTTCTCACAGAGCACCGTTGTTTCCCGTCATTCCAGCGAAATTAAAGGAGATGGCTGCAGTCGATTTGTTTGGTCCAGTGGTTCGTTCTACTAATGGTTTTGCGTACATTTTCGTAGCAGTGGAGTTGACATCAAAATATGTGTGTTTTACACCTTTACGCAAAGCAACAGCTCGTTCAGTATCTAATGCTTTCATCAAACATTTTCTTAAAGAAGTTGGTCATGTTGATAAGGTTATATCAGATAATGGATCACAGTTTCGTTCTAAAATTTGGCTTCATACTCTACGGCGTCGTAAAATTAAACCAATTTTCATTTCACTTTTTCACCCTCAATCTAACGCTTCAGAGAGATGGATGAAGGAAATCAATAAATTGTGCCGTCTTTATTGTCATCAGAATCACAGAACTTGGGATCAGTATCTTCATATTTTTCAAAACATTCTGAATGAACTTCCTAATGACTCAACTTCTTTACCGCCTCTATTGATATTAAAAAATAAAGTACCAACAAATCGCATTTCTGAAATAGTTCCTTTTCCGCCTTCACGGAAACTGCGGCATTCTGAAGTTGTCAACCTGGCTCTACAAAATATTGCATCTGCGGCTGCTAGAAGGGAGAAATCAGCTAGACGTCCTGGTCGTTCAAAATTCTTGTCAGTTGGTCAGAAGGTATTAATTAAGTCCCATCGTTTGTCTCACAAAGGAAAAGGCTTATGTCGCAAATTTTTTCTGCTTTATAACGGTCCATATAGAATTCGTAAAATTATTCATGATAACACTGTTGAAGTAGAAACTCTTAAATCTCGACGCTCTAAAGGAATACATCATATATCTAACGTAAAAATTTTTGTGGAATGACATACTTTTGAGAAACTGACAGCTAGATGTAAACATGCAGAGAGTACAAGGATACCGCGCTGTGTTTTGGCGGCGGCACATACTCAAAGCAACAGTCAAGTCTGCGCGCCGCACAAGGCAGTCGTTGACCGCGAACAATAGCTTCCTACGTCACGCGCCTACAGCTGATCGAGCGCTCAGTGCGAATGCACTGACAGCCGTAAACAAATACACAGTCTAATTTCTCCGACTAAATTCTGTATAAAGCTATAAGGACTTGTTGAATTGTGTTATTAACATTCAGTATTTTGCAGGATACGGTTGTATAAAGTATTTAAGAACTTCAGGTAAATTCTGTGCGTGTCCGACGTTAAGACGACCTGCTATCGAGAAATTTTCAGGAAGAATGTAATTTCGAAGAAGAAACTAATTAACTAAAAAAGGTAACTATTAATTGAGTTCATTTTTCAGGTAACATATTTCCACTTAGGTACGTACTTTAGACGTAATTTGCTGCTCGCGATTACGTGATTCATACTTTGTGCTAAATTTCATGTTCTATGAATTTACGTGTGAAGCGACGTGCTTGTATACATTTACTGAATTTGACAATGATTATTAATGAACTGGGTTGTAACTTGTATATATTATGCATCGCTTGGCTGCTATGCTTTTTCACTGACTGATTTTGACAATTATTGATTAATGAACTGGGTTGTAACTTGTGTATATTATGCATCGCTTGGCTGCTATGCTTTTTCACTGATGTCATTTTTTTAATTATGTGCCTGCTGTGCTTATTTATTTAAATTATAATTGTAACCTGATTTATTGTGCTGATGTGTATAGGTATGTAAGTTATACTTTGTGATTTATCTGCTTGCGCCTCCATGTTTACTTGCTAAGATGACATATGAACATTTATTTGCTTATGCTGATATGTTGCTAATGACCTGTTTATTACGTAAGATATATGTTTACTGCTTTTTGTATGGATTACATATTTACACATTTCTGTTTTGTTGCCATAACTGCTCTTTAATTTGGTATATAGAAATGCTGTTATACTGTGTATAAACATAGAGTTTAGGTCACACTATGGTATTAATTATAGATTGTTCGCTTGGCAGAGCCTCGTTGTAGGAATTGTGCTGCATCCACTTGTTGACATTCTGTTCTTTACTGGTATATTTACTCGCTATTGCAAGTTTTGCTTACGCTCAGTGTCTTACATTTTTGAGATAAGAAAATGAACTGCTATAATTCGACGAACGACATTAGTACAAGAAACTTCATAGAAGTCACATGAGCTGAGGTTTTATGGAAGCTGTATAAATTTATGCTAATAGGAAGGAAGCTAACGACATGACATACCATTACTAGGTTTAGACCATTAACAGTTATTACATGCATTTTTCGTGAGCAATTGAAATAGGAAGTGACACTTGACACAAGAAATACTCCACATGTTTGCTTCTGCTATGATTCTTGAAGTGGTGTACACACTGTGAAATATTATGATCATTCACACTCCGTAATCGTACTTAATTACTGAGAGTTATTCGAACTAAGTCTGTTAGAGGTCAGGTATGCATTTCTTTTATTTAATGATGGACAAGGAACCAAAATGTATCTTATAATTTATAATGAGTAGAAAATTTGGGTCAGATGGATTACACAGAGGTTGTGTATTGACAATGTGTCTTCGGATTGTATGGGATGCTGAATTGAAGTTGCATTAGGATTTTATCTGTACTTGTTCGAGGAGACTGACTAGAGGAAAGAGTTGTTATGGAAGTGTAATGATATTGGTGCTGAGGTTTACATTTATCGACGTATTATTGAGGTATAGAGATTATATGAAGTTGATGATTATTGGAGTTTTTGTGGACAAGAGGTAAGGTAAATGATATTGATGATAAGACGTATTGAAGAGGTATTATTGAGGTATTATTGAGATTATGTGATGCTGATGATTATTGGAGTTTTGGTGTATAAGAGGTAAAGTAAGTGAGGAGCATATTTTTTTGGTTGGTCTTATGGAACAAGGAGGATGAAGATAGCAGACTAGAACACTAAAATAGAAGGAAGATAGTCTATACACACACTTTGTTAAATCACTAGCAGTATATACTTTTTTTTGGAGAGAGGAAGTAATTGCATATCTTGGCTCACTGACATTTTGATCTGGCTTGGCAAACATTGGTCTTGACATGATGACTATGACGTTGACTTAACTATTATTGACTGTTATACATTGCTGCCAGTACTACTTGATACACATGATGAACATCAGATTTAGACAGAATTTCATTTACACAATTAACACTATTCAATTACACAGTAGTATTTAATGTGAATGAAAGATGAGTGAGTGTGTTCTGTGTGTTTTCCTTTACTAATCCTACCCACCTATCTCCTAAATATTATTTTATTGTTTGTAGTGGCTTGCACTAACACCCATAAATATTATAGGTTTACTGGTATTTGTGTATTGTAATAGTTAATAGGATAATTATCTGATATCATTTATGTGTTTGTTATGATTTGTATGTTTAGTGTAAAAGCACTGTATGTGCATTCAAACTATTGTTCATGCCTGAACTGTCTGATTAGTGAAGATAAATATTCTGAACTGTTACCTGCACTTTTCAATATGATGTGTGACATTTGGTCGTGTTTAATTTCTGCTGATGAACAGTGTGATCAGTGCTAGTGAATTTTATCGAACTGCTTCTGCTGAGAGATGTGACTTTTTGGTGTCTGCACCAACTTAACATTGCTGGGTGCAACTGATGAACTGTTTCTACTGAAATAATGTCACTGGTTGCTGTCTGCACCAACTCAACATTGCTGGGTGCCTCTGATGGATTGCTTCTACTGAAGAGATGTCCCCTGTTGCTGTGTGCACCTGATCAACATTGCTGATGCCACTAATGGACTGCTTCTACTGAAATGGTGTCACTTGTTGGTGTCTGCACCTACTCAACGTTGCTGGGCGCAACTGATGGACTGTTTTTACTGAAATGATGTCACTTGTTGCTGTCTGCACCTGCTGAACATTGCTGATGCCACTAATGGACTGCTTCTACTGAAATGATGTCACTTGTTGGTGTCTGCACCAACTCAACATTGCTGGGTGCAACTGATGGACTGCTTCTACTGAAATGATATCACTTGTTGGTGTCTGCACCTGCTCTCAACATTGCTGGGTGCAACTGATGGACTGTTTCTACTGAAATGATGTCACTTGTTGCTGTCTGCACCAACTCAACATTGCTGGGTGCCACTGATGAACTGCTTCTACTGAACTAATGTGACTTGTTGCTGTGTGCACCTGCTCAACATTGCTGGGTGCAACTGATGGACTGCTTCTACTGAAATGGTGTCACTTATTGGTGTCTGCACCTGCTTAACATTGCTGGGTACCTCTGATGGATTGCTTCTACTGAACTAATGTGACTTGTTGCTGGGTGTACCTGCTAAACTTTAATGGGTGCAACTGATGAACTGCTTCTACTGGAAAGATGTCACCTGTTAGTATTTTTTTTTTTTGTATAACTAATCATTGAAAGCATTTTATGTGAACATTTGTATAAACTGATTTTTTTGTATATTGTGTAAACTATTATGTAAAGTCACATGTATGAAAAGAAGTTGTATTGCCTACTGTATTTTATATATTAGGTTAGTGAAAGGTCAGTGCAAAGCCAAAATTTTAACTAATTATGTGATATTTAGGCATTAATATTATCTTTTATTTTTGTCTGTATTTTTCTGGACGAATTTGGTGGTATTTTCACCACCAATGCTGGCAAAAATACCATCAAATTCTGGCCTGTGGAGGAGGGGCATATGAAAGGTGGCTACACTGTGCCACTAGATTGCGCCAAAGAGTACTATTAAGCCGCCTCCACAGTGCGTGTTAAGAGTTCGTAGCAGTCAGTGCTAAAGTCGGAGTAAGATGTTGTAGTAAAGAGTGTTGTTCCATGTTTTATGCAGTTATTTGATGGGAGAGATAGCAGATTACGCAAGTCTCGTAAACGGTTGGCCCTGACTAGTATTATTACGCTATCTGACTGCAAAGAACAATGTAAGAAAATTTCCGTAAACACAGTTAATTAATTAAGTTGTAACCTCCCCCCTCACTTACCGACCTTAATGACAGTGAAAAATGAAACCGCGTGTACCTAATGGGAGTTTTGGAAAAGCAATCGTCACCGAAGTTAACCTGTCGGTAAAGAGGGAGGAAAGGGTTACATCTATATGAAAGGAAAAATGCAAATGAAACTGGTGGAAATTAATTTTGAAAAGGGGTAAAGTTAATAAAGAAAGTAAATGTGCGGCCGTTACGTTAACAATTAACTAGCGGTAATTAGGTATTTGAGATTTGGGGAAATCACGGTCGCCAGTCCTAAGGACAATTACTATAGTAACTGAAAAAGAAAGATTATTACACATATAATTAGCACTAGAAGCGTGGCAACTGAAGGTTGACACGTGTAGTGTGAAAACTGAAAGTTTGTCAGAAGTAATAAATTTCGCTACACTTAATTTAGCAAAAGAATTAATGAAACCGGAAAATCGAAAGTTAATTTAGTGACTGAAGTTAATAGTGAGCTTTCTTTCTGAAGCACATCGACATTCAGTAAAATAAGGTTAGTCTTGGACTACCTCAACAATCATTTCAAAAGCTACTTGAATCTACGCAATTTAGAAATAAGAGAATTAACTTTGAACTTGAATTAAATGATTCTGAACAATTAACAATAGTAAAATTTAGTACGTACCAAGCTGAGCTGCAGTCACAGGTAACTAAAATACGGTAACAAAACTTGCACTCTTAATTTGTGCTCGTGTAACCTAAATATTGTAGCCAGCTACTGAACTTTGAAATTAAAGCAGTGAAATCTAATTATATTATTTTAATGCTAGCGTTTGAATTTCAACGACACTCGGGTTCATTTCGGAAAAGGAAGGGACCCTGCTTGGCAATGCAATTGGGACAATGAGCAACAAAGGTTCATGCTAAGTTGCTGTAATATTGCGAGGCAAATGGAACAATTTGAAAAGCTGAGGTCTGCCATACAGTTCTGAAACTTTACGTGCTTTTAGTCTTCCTTGTTGGTTGATTGAAGGTTTGAAGCCGTCGATCGAGGAGGTGGCGACAGTCACTCATTGTCGGCCGTCGCTGTTGCAGAAGCTGGATGTTGGCGCGCCTTCTTCTCGACACGGTCACCAGGCGAAACGGGCTCTTGATGTGCGCCAGCTAATGTTTCCCGTCCGCGACACCATGTCAGAAACTATCATCGCGAGTCAAGCGCAATTACATGCTGCCAAACCCCGAAAGCGCGGCAACTCGCGGGAGCGTCACACAACACACCTGCTCCACTCGCTACTCCCGCCAGACTCTCACTGTTCTGCCCGCGCTCCACGCGGCAGAGTTAACACTACCAAAGATCCTACACACTTTGATTCTTCACACGACCCATCGATGTAATCGTTCGATAGCAGTTTTCCCTAGGCAAGACCCAGCGTACAAATACAAATAATATTTACGAAACAAACCAATTATACATCGACATGAGTGCATAAATATATATATACAAACAGTAAAACAATTACAATATATAAAGAGACAGAAATGTCATATCTTGAGGTAACAAAACAAGGAAAAAAAATAATAGTACAATAGATGAAAATAGGAGGATATGCATTTCGGGCGTTACACGTGCCCCACATTGTCTGAGGATGTTCGTGTAACGTAAACAGACTCAGAAAATGTCCCAAAAAAGAAACAGCGGAAATGCATATGCTCAAAACATCAACAAAATTTAGCATTTGTCTAATTAACCATAAATCAATTTTTAGACCATAATAACTGAGTGGAGACACTCCTAATCTTATTCCACTCTGTCATCTTGCACAAAATAAAACAGGTTGACAACATATTAAAATTCATAGAAGATATAGAAAATGGTTTAGCTATTCCAAAATCGTCAAAATTCCTAACAGTATCAAGAAATGGAATACTATTTACAAAATTAATCAGAGTACATGGTCATAAAAACAGGTAGATCAAAATACGCAAATTAATAATTAATTACATAGAATACACATTTTTACATAACCCTTTCATAATTAATATTCTCGTCATGGGAGTCCATTAAACGCTAAACAAGAAAATAACACACATCAGATCGAAAAAAACATAAATATTGACAGTAGAATTCTTTCAGCTGTCCAGGAAGAAAAACAATTCCGCCTTCCGTACTCGCAAGTACAAAGAATGCCGACAGCGGCCCAAGAGCCAACAGCGGCACAAGAGCCGACAGCGGCTCGCCTCGCCAGTATTGTTGCGCCCGCGTGTGCGGCACGCTTGATCTCACTCGCCCTTGTGACGGCGTTTCCAGAACGTCCGTTTCACTGAATTCTTTGGGAAAAACTCACTCCCGAGTAATCTCAAGGAGTCCATAAACACTATCACAGTGGATAACTCAACACCGTCCATCATCACACGCATGTACTAGCCTGAAACTTAAAACAGCGTCTAAGTACATCGGCAATGACTAGTAAATCACATATTTATGGAATCTTACAGCTAGTTACAAAATCATATTTACGTTGCTTAATCTACTGTGACTCAGCTGAAAACTTAAATTAGCAGCTTGGATTTTTCAATTGATAAATAATCACTCTCTCTTAAATCATTTAGTCAAAATTAATTACTTATTAATTACAACTTCTTTAATGTCCTCTTGGTCAGTCAAAAGCATGGCAATCTAGCAAACCTTAAATCTTACACTCTATATTTACATATTGTACAAATTACCAATTGTGTGGTATTAATCGATCCTAGGTTGGTACAATTTCAAATCTATTATATTCCGTAAGCATTTGTGTGAGGTATACCAATGACTTTATATGGTCCATTATAAACAAACTTAAATTTAGAGATTTCATGGTCTATCTCGCTCGATTTCTCATGAGCTTTTACAAGTACTAAGTCTCCGATTGCAAACTTAGCAAAACGCGCTTTAGCGTCATGACGACGTATGCGAGCATCGGCTTTTAGCTTCCTTACTTCTCCCAAACGATCCTTTTTCACACCAATACTAATGTTAATCCGTGGAGGGAATTTGATTATCTCTTCCAATTCACTTTCTACACTTTTGTCAATGCCGAAATTCCTCATGTTACGGCAGTTCAAACTCATTCCTACGCCAATGTCATCCGGCCAGTTAACAATGTGTATAGGCTGGTATTGCCTATGCACACCGTCTCCTGCCTCGTCAAAACCAACTACCATTGTTTTATCTAGTGACACACATGTCAAAGTTTTGCTTTCGCAGTTAATCACTGCACGGTACTTTAATAGCCAATCTAACCCGATAATTACTTCCGTAGTTAAGTCTGGCACGACGACAAACTCTTGTTCAAATCGTGCCCCACATACCTCGAAGTTGACAAAAATCTGTTTTGTGACCGGTTTACTGGCCTTCCCAGTAGCACCGATAATTTTCACTCCTGTTACTGGCATAACTACGATGCCAGGTCTGTCTTTCAGTAACTCAAATATTTTCCCAGATACAGCACTCAATTCTGCACCGGTGTCAATCAACACGTTTAGTTGTAGGTCGTGCATATTAACAGACACTACTATCTGTCTACACTTGTCCTCGACTGTTTCATTATTTTCCCACAGTAAATCCTCGTCTATATCCAGGTCATTCCAGAAAAAACCATCCGGCTTTGATCCTAAATTCGGCTTATCTGGCGGCTTTTTCAGCCTCTGTTCACATACAGTTTTAATTTCAACACGTTTGTCCTGAGGCTTAGTCTGTAGCTTCGCCTCCAATACCGAAACCTTTTCCTGTAACTCGTCAACTAGTGAGTGCTGCTTTGCTATCACTTCACTAATTGTCACCTTCGTTGATTCCACTTTGGTCAGATTGATCTCATCTGCCAATCTACCTGGAAGAATGTGCCCAGTAGCATCTGAAATTACTTCCTCTGGATCTGCGCAACCCACACTGCTACCGTCTGACCGTATAACGTCAGCTCTAACCTCATACACGCTGTAATCTACGTGCTTTTCTACCAATCGTGTCCGGCTACCACTAAAATTTTCATAATCTTTCTCCTTAATACTCTCGCAATGTTTAAACTGGAGGTTTGCGTCGGATGGGTCGGCTACTTCTACCACTATAACTTTCGGTAAAGTCTGCCGGTTAGGGCCAGAACTTTCCGTTACTCATTCAACATCTAACTCCTGCGGGACGAAACACGACGAATCTTGCTCGTGCTCCCCATTAACATCAACTATTTCTGGTAAAGTCTGCCGGTTAGGGCCAGAACTTTCAATCACTTCACAAATACTATCTTCCTGTGGGACGAGACGCGGCAAATACTGCACGCGCTCCCCATAAACACTTCTCCCATACAGACCCCTATAATCTCTTAGTTCGTCGTATAAGCGACCGAACTGCCTTAACCAGACCTCATCCCTCTCTGCATCCCCTCGATCGATGACGGACGTTTTATCCGACATCTGATCTTCTCTCAACAATTGCGAATCATTCTTAAACTCAATCTCCAGTTCCGCTGTGGGTATTACAGCTGGCACCTTATAATCGATTTCCGGAACACTACTTAAATTGTTCTCACTGACAGTGAATGTACCTTCTACTGCCGTGTATACAGCTGATCTACTACTTGTGGGCGCACTCCTTTCTCTTAACACTGGCACACTCTCCCGCCGTTGATTATTCCACACGGAATTTTCATACCGACGACACCTGGGTTTTCTTCTGCTATTGGGCCGCCAAAATTTCTCCACGCCCGGTCGGCCCCTCACCGGCGCGGCTAATGGTTTCCCTGTCTCGTCCCAGCAGATACGCTCCCCGGATGCTGCTGAGGCGGCTGATCACACCCTCTGGCGTCATTACTATTCTGTGAAGCCCGTATCACGTTAGTATGATACTGGTTTCCGTCATTCCTGCTATTATTTGCATTGTACCGATTGTTATTACGGTCCGAACCATTATTGTTATTGCTGCCATGGTTGCGGTATGCATTATTCCCGTGGTTATCGTTGTTGTGGTTGCTGTGGTACCCGTTGTTGTTACCACGGCCTCTGCCACTGTCGCGATTATTGCGCCAATTGTCCTCGTCCTCCACTCTTTCCAGGAAATCATTGATTGTCCTGTAATTGCTTCCTACGTATCGTTTTGTATCATCTGGAAGCTTCTTGTAGAGTTCCCAGACTATTTCGGATTCCGAGCGGCGGTCACGCAAATATTCCAACTTGCGGATCCAGCCCTCACAAAACTCCTTCATCGAGCCGCGCGAATTCGCATCGAAAGGCCTCGATACGACAAATTCGCGCCAGACACTTTGCTGTTTTTGCTCTGACCAGTATTCAGCCAGAAACAAATTTTTAAACTCGTCAAAAGTCAGGTTCGTAATGTTGAGGTTTAAGCCCCAACGCTTGGCATCACCAGCCAACACATCAATAATCGCATTAATTTTTCTCTCATCAGTCCATGATCTGGGTAAAACTCTTTCACAATTTTTAATGAAATCCGTCGGGTGTATACCGCCTTTTTTCAAGGGGTCGAACCGCTCCTCTTTCGTCAACAACTCCGAACTATGTGCACAGATTGGCACATAGCTCTGTTTTTCGTCAAGTTTCCTTTCTAATTCCGACACCCTCGTAATCACTTGGCAAGTGGTTGTCGCAAGCGTTTCCACTTCCCTCTTTTTCTCTTCGCAGGTGTTAGCCTGCTTCGTCACTTTGGTATCTACTTCGGATACTAAAGCCTTTAAAGTTTCCACCTTCTGTTGATCCTCTTTTCTCACTAATTGAATTTGTTCCGTCACCTTATTCTCGATGATCGGAGCAACTGCGTCTCCTACACTTTTCTCGATTCTGCTAATTTCGGAATCAAAACGAGTATTTATGCTCGCAATTTCCGCCTGAACGCCTATCATTTCCTGTTTAAGATTTCCGATTTCGGTATTAATCACGACAATATCGTCTTTGATTTTATCAACTTTTGTGTTAACAACTTCAACATTGTTGTTAACAACATTAATAGCTTTGTTCTGATTGTCTAGCATTCGTTCAATTTTTTCAGACTGAGCTTCTTGCTTGGCAGCCTGAGCTTCTTGCTTGGCAGCCTGATCGTCTTGCTTGGCAGACAGAGCTTTAATTTCTGCCGATTGACTCTTGATTTCGTTAATCAAAACATTCAATAAATCAGTTAAATTCCCGGAGACTACCGGTTTTACGTCCGTAGCTGGTTCCTCTATACATGTTCCCCCGTATTCATCATCAAGGGGTACAGATTTGATTTTCGCTTCCGATTCCGAAACATTTTCTAAAGTTTGGAATTCCATTTCTGCTCTTTGTTGCGTTTCGGCGGTCGCGTCTTTCATGCTAGCCGCCTGCCCCTGAACAATGGGAACCGCCGTGCGCGTTTCCCACTGTTCGACCGATTGTTCCGTATCCAAGTCTACCAAATTTTGGTAATTGTTGCCTTCACTCATTTTAATAATTTTATATATAAATGCTAAATCTCAAATCTAATTAGGATTCCTCACACTATTTATTCTCGCTGACGTAACGGCCTGTACGTAACCAGTACTTTGTTACGAGATTTGCACAATGCAAAATTCGTGTCCAGAACAACCTCAAATTCGAAGATTGTCCTGTCACGGTCGCCACGTGTAACCTCCCCCCTCACTTACCGACCTTAATGACAGTGAAAAATGAAACCGCGTGTACCTAATGGGAGTTTTGGAAAAGCAATCGTCACCGAAGTTAACCTGTCGGTAAAGAGGGAGGAAAGGGTTACATCTATATGAAAGGAAAAATGCAAATGAAACTGGTGGAAATTAATTTTGAAAAGGGGTAAAGTTAATAAAGAAAGTAAATGTGCGGCCGTTACGTTAACAATTAACTAGCGGTAATTAGGTATTTGAGATTTGGGGAAATCACGGTCGCCAGTCCTAAGGACAATTACTATAGTAACTGAAAAAGAAAGATTATTACACATATAATTAGCACTAGAAGCGTGGCAACTGAAGGTTGACACGTGTAGTGTGAAAACTGAAAGTTTGTCAGAAGTAATAAATTTCGCTACACTTAATTTAGCAAAAGAATTAATGAAACCGGAAAATCGAAAGTTAATTTAGTGACTGAAGTTAATAGTGAGCTTTCTTTCTGAAGCACATCGACATTCAGTAAAATAAGGTTAGTCTTGGACTACCTCAACAATCATTTCAAAAGCTACTTGAATCTACGCAATTTAGAAATAAGAGAATTAACTTTGAACTTGAATTAAATGATTCTGAACAATTAACAATAGTAAAATTTAGTACGTACCAAGCTGAGCTGCAGTCACAGGTAACTAAAATACGGTAACAAAACTTGCACTCTTAATTTGTGCTCGTGTAACCTAAATATTGTAGCCAGCTACTGAACATTGAAATTAAAGCAGTGAAATCTAATTATATTATTTTAATGCTGGCGTTTGAATTTCAACGACACTCGGGTTCATTTCGGAAAAGGAAGGGACCCTGCTTGGCAATGCAATTGGGACAATGAGCAACAAAGGTTCATGCTAAGTTGCTGTAATATTGCGAGGCAAATGGAACAATTTGAAAAGCTGAGGTCTGCCATACAGTTCTGAAACTTTACGTGCTTTTAGTCTTCCTTGTTGGTTGATTGAAGGTTTGAAGCCGTCGATCGAGGAGGTGGCGACAGTCACTCATTGTCGGCCGTCGCTGTTGCAGAAGCTGGATGTTGGCGCGCCTTCTTCTCGACACGGTCACCAGGCGAAACGGGCTCTTGATGTGCGCCAGCTAATGTTTCCCGTCCGCGACACCATGTCAGAAACTATCATCGCGAGTCAAGCGCAATTACATGCTGCCAAACCCCGAAAGCGCGGCAACTCGCGGGAGCGTCACACAACACACCTGCTCCACTCGCTACTCCCGCCAGACTCTCACTGTTCTGCCCGCGCTCCACGCGGCAGAGTTAACACTACCAAAGATCCTACACACTTTGATTCTTCACACGATCCATCGATGTAATCGTTCGATAGCAGTTTTCCCTAGGCAAGACCCAGCGTACAAATACAAATAATATTTACGAAACAAACCAATTATACATCGACATGAGTGCATAAATATATATATACAAACAGTAAAACAATTACAATATATAAAGAGACAGAAATGTCATATCTTGAGGTAACAAAACAAGGAAAAAAAATAATAGTACAATAGATGAAAATAGGAGGATATGCATTTCCGGCGTTACAAAGTCCCCAGCAACTATAAAACCTACAAAACCAATAAGCACAAAAGTAACTGTTCTGTATGTGGGAGTGTGACTCAACGTCCACATCTGGCACGGTTCTTTTCCAACAAGACAAGAATTTTGATACCAATTTTACTGACGTGACAAAAGAAATTTAGAAAAACTATAATTACGCAAGAAAACCAGAATTCACTCTAATCCAAGAACACAAGCCAGATGCTTTGTTGACTGAACCTGTAGTGACACATTATTTCAGATACACAATCAATAAAAAAAAACATTGTAAGTTTTACCTTCATATATATTGACGAAATGCACTCATTACATCTGCTATCTCTCTTATCAAATAACTGCATAAGACATGGAACAACACTCTTTACTACAACATCTTGCTCCAACTTCACGACAACCACGAGCTCTGCCCACGCACACACTGCCTCTATGAGTTCTTAACACACACTGTCCTCTACGATCTCCTAACAACCACTGACTGCTACGAACTCTTAACACGCACTGTGGAGGCGGCTTAATAGTACTCTTTGGCGCACTCTCTGGCGCAGTGGCACAGTGTAGCCACCTTTCATATGCCCCTCCTCCACAGGCCAGAATTTGATGGTATTTTTGCCAGCATTGGTGGTGAAAATACCACCAAATTCGTCCAGAAAAATACAGACAAAAATAAAAGATAATATTAATACCTAAATATCACCTAATTAGTTAAAATTTTGGCTTTGCACTGACCTTTTACTAACCTAATATATAAAGTACAGTAGGCAATACAAATTCTTTTCATACACGTGGCTTTACATAATAGTTTACACAATATACAAAAAATCAGTTTATACAAATGTTCACATAAAATGTTTTCAATGATTAGTTTGTACAAAAAAAGACACTAACAGCTGACATCTTTTCAGTAGAAGCAGTCCATCAGTTGCACCCAGTAAAGTTTAGCAGGTACACCCAGCAACAAGTCACATTAATTCAGTAGAAGCAGTTCATCAGTGGCACCCAGCAATGTTGAGTAGGTGCAGACACCAACAAGTGACATCATTTCAGTAAAAACAATTCATCAGTTGCACCCAGCCATGTTGAGTAGGTGCAGACACCAACAAGTGACATCATTTCAGTAGAAGCAGTCCATCAGTTGCACCCAGCAATGTTGAGCAGGTGCAGACACCAACAAGTGACCATCATTTCAGTAAAAACAGTTCATCAGTTGCACCCAGCAATGTTGAGCAGGTGCAAACAGCAACAAGTGACTTCATTTCAGTAGAAGCAGTCCATCAGTTGCACCCAGCAATGTTGAGCAGGTGCAAACACCAACAAGTGACCATCATTTCAGTAAAAACAGTTCATCAGTTGCACCCAGCAATGTTGAGCAGGTGCAAACAGCAACAAGTGACACCATTTCAGTAGAAGCAGTCCATCAGTGGCATCAGCAATGTTGATCAGGTGCACACAGCAACAGGGGACATCTTTTCAGTAGAAGCAGTCCATCAGAGGCACCCAGCAATGTTGAGCAGGTGCAGACAGCAACAAGTGACTTCATTTCAATAGAAACAGTTCATCAGTTGCACCCAGCAATGTTGAGTTGGTGCAGACAGCAACAAGTGACATTATTTCAGTAGAAGCAGTCCATCAGAGGCACCCAGCAATGTTGAGCAGGTGCAGACAGCAACAAGTGACATCATTTCAGTAGAAGCAGTCCATCAGAGGCACCCAGCAATGTTGAGTAGGTGCAGCCAGCAACAAGTGACTTCATTTCAGTAAAAACAGTTCATCAGTTGCACCCAGCAATGTTGAGAGCAGGTGCAGACACCAACAAGTGACATCATTTCAGTAGAAGCAGTCCATCAGAGGCACCCAGCAATGTTGAGTAGGTGCAGACAGCAACAAGTGACTTCATTTCAGTAAAAACAGTTCATCAGTTGCATCAGCAATGTTGATCAGGTGCACACAGCAACAGGGGACATCTCTTCAGTAGACGCAGTCTATCAGTGGCACCCAGCAATATTGAGTAGGTGCAGACAGCAAAAAGTCACATCTCTCAGCAGAAGCAGTTCCATCAAACTCAGTAGCACTGATCACACAGTTCATCAGCAGAAATTAAACACGACCAAATGTCACACATCATGTTGAAAAGTGCAGGTAACAGTTCAGAATATTTATCTTCACTAATCAGACAGTTCAGGCATGAACAATAGTTTGAATGCACATACAAATGCTTTTACAATAACATACAAATCATAACAAACACACAAATGATATCAGATAATTGTCCTATTAACTATTACAATACACAAATACCAGTAAACCTATGATATTCATGGGTGTCAGTGCAAGCCACTACAAACAATAAAATAATATTTAGGAGATAGGTGGGTAGGATTAGTAAAGGAAAACACACAGAACACACTCACTCATCTCTCATCCACATTAAATACTACTGTGTAATTGAATAGTGTTAATTGTGTAAATGAAATTCTGTCTAAATCTGATGTTCATCATGTGTATCAAGTAGTACTGGCAGCAATGTATAACAGTCAATAATAGTCAGTCAACGTCATAGTCATCATGTCAAGACCAATGTTTGCCAAGCCAGATCAAAATGTACTGTTGTTGAACAACTGTCAGTGAGCCAAGATATGCAATTACTTCCTCTCTCCAAAAAAAAAAGTATATACTGCTTAGTTATTTAACAAAGTGTGTGTATAGACTATCTTCCTTCTATTTTAGTGTTCTAGTCTGCTATCTTCATCCTCCTTGTTCCATAAGACCAACAAAAAAAAAAAAATATGCTCCTCACTTACTTTACCTCTTATACACCAAAACTCCAATAATCATCAGCATCACATAATCTCAATACGTCACTAATACTTCTTCAATACGTCGATACATATAACTCTTATCATCAACATCATTTACCTTACCTCTCGGCCACAAAAACTCCAATAATCATCAACTTCATATACTCTCAATACCTCAATAATACGTCGCTACATATAAACCTCAGCACCAATATCATTTCACTTCCATAACAACTCTTTCCTCTAGTCAGTCTCCTTGAGCAAGTACAGATAAAATCCTAATGCAACTTCAATTCAGCATCCCATACAATCCGAAGACACAGTGTCCACACACAACCTCTGTGTAATCCATCTGACCCAAATTTTCTACTCATTATAAATTATAAGATACATCTTGGTTCCTTGTCCATCATTAAATAAAAGAAATGCATACCTGACCTCTAACAGACTTAGTTCGAATAACTCTCAGTAATTAAGTACGATTACGGAGTGTGAATGATCATAATATGTACTTCAAGAATTATGGCAAACGGAAGCAAACATGTGGAGTATTTCTTGTGTCAAGTGTCACTTCCTATTTCAATTGCTTACGAAAAATGCAGTGTAATAACTGTCAATGGTCTAAACCTAGTAATGGTATGTCATGTCGTTAGCTTCCTTCCTATTAGCATAAATTTATACAGCTTCCATAAAACCTCAGCTCATGTGACTTCAATGACTTTCTTGTACTAATGTCGTTCGTCGAATTATAGCAGTTAATTTTCTTATCTTAAAATATAAGGCACTGAGCGTAAGCAAAACAAGCAATAACGAGTAAATATAGCAGTAGAGAACAGAATGTCAACAAGTGGATGCAGCACAATTCCTACAACGAGGCTCTGCCAAGCGAACAATCTATAATTAATTCAATAGTGTGACCTAAACTCTATGTTTATACACAGTATATCAGCATTTCTATACACCAAATTAAAGAGCAGTTATGGCAACAAAACAGAAATGTGTAAATATGTAATCCATACGCATAGCAGTAAACATATATCTTACGTAATAAACAGGTCATTAGCATCATATCAGCCTAAGCAAATAAATGTTCATATGTCATCTTAATAAGTAAACATGAATGCGCAAGCAGATAAATGACAAAGTGTAACCTGCATACATAATCACAGTCAGCACAATTAATCAGATAACAATTATAATTTAAATAAATAAGCACAGCAGGCACATAATAGAAAAATATGACATCAGTGAAAAAGCATAGCAGCCAAGCGATGCATAATATATACAAGTCACAACCCAGTTCATTAATAATCATTGTCAAAATCAGTTAACGTACGCAAGCACGTCGCTTCACACGTAAATTCATAGAACATGAAATTAGCACAAAGTATGAATCACGTAATCGCGAGCAGCAAATTACGTCTAAAGTACGTACCTAAGTGGAAATATGTTACCTGAAAAATGAACTCAATTAACAGTTACCTTTTTTAGTTTATTAGTTTCTTCTTCGAAATTACATTCTTCCTGAAATTTTCTCGATAGCAGGTCGTCTTAACGTCGGACACGCACAGAATTTACCTGAAGTTCTTAAATACTTTATACAACCGTATCCTGCAAAATACTAAATGTTAATAACAGAATTCATCAAGTCACTATAGCTTTATACTGAATTTAGTCGGAGAAATTAGACTGTGTGTTTGTTTACGGCTGTCAGTGCATTCGCACTGAGCGCTCGATCAGCTGTAGGCGCGTGACGTAGGAAGCAATTGTTTGCGGTCAACGACTGCCTCGTGCGGCGCGCAGACTTGACTGTTGCTTTGAGTATGTGCCGCCGCCAAAACACAGCGCGGTATCCTTGTACTCTCTGCGTGTTTACATCTAGCTGTTAGTTTTTCACAAGTATGTCATTCCACGAAAATTTTTACGTTTGATATATGATGTATTCCTTTAGAGCGTCGAGATTTAAGAGTTTCTACTTCAACAGTGTTATCATGAATAATTTTACGAATTCTATATGGACCGTTATAAAGCAGAAAAAATTTGCGACACAAGCCTTTTCCTTTATGAGACAAACGGTGGGACTTCATTAATACCTTTTGACCAACTGAAAAAGTTTTTAAACGACCAGGACGTTTCGCTGATTTCTCTCTTCTAGCAGCCGCAGATGCAATATTTTGCAGAGCCAGGTTGACAACTTCAGAATGCCGCAGTTTCCGTGAAGGCGGAAAAGGAATGATTTCAGATATGCGATTTGTCGGTGCTTTATTTTTTAATATCAATAGAGGCGATAAAGAAGTTGAGTCATTAGGGAGTTCATTCAGAATGTTTTGAGAAATATGAAGATACTGATCCCAAGTTCTGTGATTCTGATGACAATAAAGACGGCACAATTTATTGATTTCCTTCATCCATCTCTCTGAAGCATTAGATTGAGGGTGAAAAAGTGAGATGAAGATTGGTTTAATTTTACGACGCTGTAGAGTACGAAGCCAAATTTTAGAACGAAACTGTGATCCATTATCTGATATAACCTTATCAACATGACCAACTTCTTTAAGAAAATGTTTGATGAAAGCATTAGATACTGAACGAGCTATTCCTTGCGTAAAGGTGTAAAACACACATATTTTGATGTCAATTCCACTGCTACGAAAATGTACGCAAAACCATTAGTAGAACGAACCACTGGACCAAACAGATCGACTGCAGCCATCTCCTTTAATTTCGCTGGAATGACGGGAAACAACGGTGCTCTGTGAGAAATCGTTGGAGGCTTAGCCATTTGACATAATTTGCATTTGGCAAGAACAGATCGAATACGTTTTTCCATATTACTGAAGTAACAATTTTCTCGTAATTTATGAAAGCATTTTCTGGGACCAAAGTGTGCATAACTGAAATGCGTATACCAAATCAATTTATTGACCCACTCATCAGGAATACAAACTAACCAAACGGAGTTGTCGACCGATTTTCGTGTAAAAAGAATGTCATTGCGAACTGAGTAGCATCTAGTTTCTCTGGATCAGGAAGAATACCTTCTGTAGCAATAATGTGACCGACAAATTTCACCTGAGAACGACCAAATTCAGATTTTTCTAAGTTCTCTGTAATACCAACTCTTGCAAAGATACGTAATGATGAATCCAAAATTTTGTTGTGCTCACTCCAAGAACGTTTAGCAATAAGAATGTCGTCAACATACGAAGTAATATTGTCACGAAGATAAACAGGTAAAATTTCATTTAAGCTACGATGAATGCTGCAATAGGTACAGTAAGTCCAATCGGTAATTTCCAAAGTCACTTTTGGGTAAAACAGTCATATCCGGTTATTGTTTATCTACTGTCTAGATAGATTGATAGTCGAAGAGTTGGTTTGACAGATGCAAAGAATAGTAAAAGAGTAGGCAGCGGTACAGAAAACTAAAAGAGAAATAGCACCACTACAGCTCGGGGCCCTATGCTCGCTACCGCACATATTCACTTAAGAGTAGTGAATCCCCTGAGGACTTTAATAGCCGCACATAATTTCCAGTTTGTGACTTTGTGGCACATCTGGCGGAAGTGCGTACGCAAATTGACCTGACCATGCACATGGATGTATCTCATTCTTAGAATTGCGGAATATCTGAATCTTCCGAACAGTTAAGAAGTGTTTATAATCAAAGTTTTCGCCTCGTGGCGACAAAGACCTACCGCGTCTGTCCCAGTCCGAATGTCGATTATTGTAAAGTTCACGCGCCTGGCGCTCTCTTGTTGCTTCTCGTAAATGAAACAAATTACTTTCTTCACACCCTTCTGCTAAACTAACACTTGTCAATTTATCTGAGATCATCTCAACTCTTTCCGATGAGTCACTTAATTGTCCTTTCTGTTTATTTATGTCTTCTGTAAATGTCGCGACTCGGGTTTCGGTGTTGTCACATTTAGTAGTTAACTGTTCACACTGTTGCATTAAGTTATTTATTCTGTCATTTGGTACGGATTCCTCGGTTCCTTCAATTATTTCTTCCTTATCCTTTGCACGTTGTAAATTTAACTCTGAAAAATTCTGTACTATCACGCGATCTTTTTCTTCCTGTTCTCTGTCCTGTTCCTCTTGTCTAATTTCTGTTGAAATTAAGCTATTATTGTGAGCCTTCAAAATCGGTTGTACTTCTTCTCTAATTTCATCATTTGATTCGTCATTCGTATTTTTGAAACATGTCCCTATTCGTGAGCATAACCGTGTTGTCATTGCTTCCATCTCAGTTCTAAATGTTTTTATCTCTGTTTTAATTGTTCCCATCTCAGTTTTAATTGTTCCCATCTCAGTTTTAATTGTTCCCATCTCTGTCTTCATTGTTCCCATCTGTGTTACCATTGTTCCCATTTGTGATCCCAGATTTAATATTGCACCCATCAACTGCTCCAAGGTAGCCGGTTCGCAATTCTTTTCGCGCCTAACATTTCCCGCAAAACCAGTTTCCTCTGTCATAGCTGTAAAGCTATCTGTGTTCGATACAATTTCAGAATCTTCTATCGTTAATCTCGGATTCTGTGAATTTTCTGATTGAGAAAAATTTTGAAATGGTTCCGGACTATTTTCCCGACTTATTACATTGTTTTCCACTTCATTATCCATCATACTGTTTTCCTCTGTTGGCGAGTTCGCCATGTTAACAATTTCGTTATTCTCACTATTCATCATTTTTGCCTTTTTCATTGATCGCGTAATCATTTACAAAATATACGAAAGATTCGTCACTGTACGAAAATCACACACAATGACCCCTTATCTCCAACAATACTATTCACACGCAATGTCTCCCTCAAACACGATCAATCGAACAATTGAAATAATTGCACAAGATTGTCAAACGCGTATACAAGGCAATAAAAATTAAATTTTGAAAAATACCATTAGAAGAATGCCAATTACCAAATCTACACACTCAATACAGACTACAATCACTAAACTCAAAATTACTACAACAATACTACAGTCTACAATTTTCACAATCAGAAAAATTCCAAGGGACGATCCGAAGCAGCGGTCGCCACGTGCATGGGGGCTTAATTAAATAAATTTGATTGAAAATATTTTTAATTTTAGTATGTCCGATTACGCAAGTCTCGTAAACGGTTGGCCCTGACTAGTATTATTACGCTATCTGACTGCAAAGAACAATGTAAGAAAATTTCCGTAAACACAGTTAATTAATTAAGTCCCCAGCAACTATAAAACCTACAAAACCAATAAGCACAAAAGTAACTGTTCTGTATGTGGGAGTGTGACTCAACGTCCACATCTGGCACGGTTCTTTTCCAACAAGACAAGAATTTTGATACCAATTTTACTGACGTGACAAAAGAAATTTAGAAAAACTATAATTACGCAAGAAAACCAAAATTCACTCTAATACAAGAACACGAGCCAGATGCTTTGTTGACTGAACCTGTAGTGACACATTATTTCAGATACACAACTAATAAAGGAACATTATAAATTTTACCTTCATATATATTGACGAAATGCACTCATTACAATAACATCTGCTATCTCTCCCATCAAATAACTGCATAAGACATGGAACTACACTCTTTACTACAACATCTTGCTCCAACTTCACAACAACCACGAGCTCTGCCCACGCACACACTGCTACGAGCTCTCGACAAAACTGTCCTCTACGATCTCTTCACAAGCACTGACCTCTACAATCTCATAACAAGCACTGACTGCTATAAACTCTCAACAACCACTGTCCTCTCCGATCTCTTAACAAGCACTGACTGCCATGAGCTCTTAACACGCACTGTCCTCTCCGATCTCTTAACAACCACTGACTTCTACAATCTCATAACAAGCACTGACTGCCATGAGCTCTTAACACGCACTGTCCTCTCCGATCTCTTAACAACCACTGACTGCTACGAACTCTTAACACGCACTGTGGAGGCGGCTTAATAGTACTCTTTGGCGCACTCTCTGGCGCAGTGGCACAGTGTAGCCACCTTTCAAGCTTCGCACTTGTATTGAGTCATATTGTTTTTTTCTTTCTTTTCTTTTGTTATATATAAACTATATGTAAATTGAATGAGCTATAGACGCTGCCAGAGGTAAATTAACGAGTTGTTATGTGGCAAGGATAATGTTTTGATACATTTTTAAATAAATATCTGTATGAAACAAAGTAGAAATACGCTCTTAAATTTATTAAATCATGCCTCTTCATACTTCTGTTTCGGGAAGTGGTAGAGTACGGACGTGTGCTTGGATCCGTCGTACCAGTATTGCTGACAATTAGTATTTTAACCGTTCTTTAAAAGTATTATAAAAAGTTACTAAAAAGGAATATTTATTCGCACATTTAAAGAGGTCAGCTCCTATCTGTTTATTTCACTCGCCGCCGAGATCCTGCATCAAGTTGTTTGGTCCAGACATGAAGAATTTACGCGGTATCCGGAGGAGCGTTCCTACATCGACATTGTCACATTCAAGACTAAACACAGTGGAATTAATATGAAGCAGTACGTAATGCAAATTATGTTTATTGACCTTGAATGTATTTATGTTAAAGATCTGTTGATATTTGTATCAGTTAAAGTTCACCCACGATTGTGCAGAGATACATAAATTACCTTCAAATTACTTTCAACTATTCTTTCCAATCAATTTTCCCAATTATTCAAGCAATTATTAATCCGTTTCCACAAACCTATTGACACTCTCCCATTTTCTGTCACTTCTTGTATGCCTCTCCCGACCACTGGAAACAGCACACTGCAGAGTGTCTGTATTAAAACGCCCATTTGCAGCAGGGTTTTGGAACATATACTGTATTCGAAGAAAACGTTTTATTGACACATAGTCAGCACGAATTCAGAAAATATCGTTCTTGCGAAACACAACTAGCTCTTTACGCTCATGAAGCAATGAGTGCTATCGAAAGGGGATGTAAAATTGATTCCATATTTTTAGATTTCCAGAAGGCTTTCGACACCGTTCCTCACAAGTATCTTCTAACCAAACTGCGTGCCTATGGAATATCGCCTCAGCTATGCGACCGGATTCGTGGTTTCCTGTCAGAAGGTCACACTTCGTAGTAATAGACTGAACGTCATCGAGTAAAACAGAAGTAATATCCGATGTTCCTGAAGGAGGTGTTACAGGCTCTCTATCGTTCCTGATCTATATTAATGATGTAGGAGACAATCTTAGTAGCCGTCTTAGATTGTTTGCAGATGATGCTATCATTTGCAGTCTTGCGAAGTCATCAAATGACCAAAACGAATTGCAAAATTCCGCATCAGGTGGGACTGACGGATGACATCAATAAAGTACAAAGAAGGGCGGCTCGTTTTGTATTATCGCGAAATAGGGGAGATAGTGCCACAGACATGATACGTGAATTGTAGTGGCAATCATTAAAACAAAGGTGTTTTTGGCATCTCGTTGAATCGAGTGTACTGCCGGTGGTCTGCGTTTGTCTAACACAATATTTGGACGTCGTATCTCGGCGTCTTTATCAGGTGCTTCCTATGACTGTCACAGGAAGCACTTGATGAAGACGCCGAGGTACGACATCGAAATATTGTGTTAGAAAAACGCATACCACCGGCAGTACACCCGATTCAACGAGATGTCACAAAATCGCCAGGAAGGTCTGAGAAATTACAAAGGCGTTTTTCGTTGCGACAGGATCTTCTCATGAAATTTGGATCACCAGTTTCCTCCTCCGATTGCGAAAACATTCTGTTGGCACCATCGTACACAGAGAGAAATGATCATCACGATAAAATAAGAGAAATCAGGGCTCGCACAAAAAAATTTAAGTGCTCGTTTTTCCCGCACGCCGTTCGAGAGTGGAACGGTAGAGAGAGAGCTTGTAGGTGGTTCATTGAACCCTCTGCCAGGCACTTAATTGTGAGTAGCAGAGTAATCATGTAGATGTAGATGTAGATGAAAAAACAAAAAAAAGTTTCTGTAAATCCCGCGTGTTATATTTTATGCTTACCAGGGAAGTGTTTCCTACCACCCTTCCGACGTAATGTCATTCAAGCCAATGAGCATTTCTCTTTCTACACGTTGCTAATGTCAGTATTCTCACGCTCGGTTCGGAATATCTCTAAAACGAACAAAACCAAACAGCAGTGGTCGGGGAGGAATTCCACCATCCCTCTGCCAAAAGTCAGATTTTGACTTCCAAGAGAGCCACCTCCTCAGTGTGGGGTGCGGAACGCTCTTCCTCCCTGCAGTGCAGTGCAATGGTGACAAAGAAGCTTGCTCAGAGTTCTCGCCGAACCTGAAGCCTGTCGTATACTTCAGGGGCAAAAACTACTTTCTGCCTCCAACCGCCCACGGGTTGTGGCCCATAGCGAAACTGTAGCGTCTGCTTCAGATGGTGGTGCCACCTCGCGGTGTTCTCGACTCGCCGGCGTTGTAAAAGCATATCGCTGGAAGCCGAGAAACTAAACAGTGCGATCAACAGCGGCAAGCGCTCTACGGGAATATCGAAATTAACACGTGTCATCAAATTATATGTGGATGTCTTCTTTGTTTTTTGGCATATTTTTTTCCGCAGTTGTACATGCACAAGTCGTATATGTTTTTGTCGTCTTTAGCAACTGTAATAAGTATTAAGACCAGACGAGTTTCACTTTATTTATAGCTTCTTCAGGGGTCACTGTAAAAATATGGTTTTTTCTCTTAGAATTTAGTTTTGATTATTAACAGTTCGCATGCTTTTACTTATTACTATAAGTAGTTTTTATTTTCGTTACTTACGGTTTTTTTTGTTTGTTCCATTCTTCTTCGTCTGCCACGTGTATGTGTTGAAGTTCTCTGTACTCATGACTGAGCAATTATTTGTGCACGTGTTTGAACTTTAAAAGACATGGCGAACTTTTTGGTTTTGGATTTACATTGAAACAAAAATCTATAGCCATTGTAACGAAGAAAAGCTTTCGTTCCTGACCTGGACACTTTCATAGCACTTTCGTCATTGATGACTAGTCATGAAGAGTAGACAATTATCTAAGTTTTCACTGGTTTCAGTCAGGAAATAGGAAGTTGAAAATTTCTGTGCTCTGCATGGAATCATGTCAAGACACTTATCTCACTGTTAACTAACCACGAGAAACAGTTAATATAATTTCTAGTGACACAGTTTGCACGTGCGTAGAACGAAGTGCCATGATGTAAAGTTTTGTGACGGGGACTCAAAGCCAACGTGTAATCAGATTGGTAGCCACGTAAAATGAGCTCGGTGTGCAAATGGAAACGCTTGAAATTAAACCGTGTTTTTTTTTGTGCTTAACAAGAATTACAACCCACGTACATGCCTTTCGTGGAGAGCTAGAGTAGTTTGCCACCTTGGGGAAAACAACGAATTGATCGAACTATACCGTTCCGTGAGGGTCAGTTACCACGAAAGAGAGGATGTGAATTCGGATCTTTGCATACAACATTTAGTTCTGATCTTTTTTGAAGTGTATTTCGAACCAGCTTGCTACTAGTTTTGTGCGCCTGAAATAGCTACCAAGTCTGCCTTATATCCCCTACTGACAATCACGTGACTGGAAACTCATTATTTATGGACTTCATCAGTATTTCTGGATCGAGTCCCAGTCAGGCATTTCTCTTAGGAGGAATGTGTCTCCTGTGTGCTAGTATCTCTGACAGGCTGGTTCATGCATGCAGAAACAGGACACTACCACTTGAGATGGCGGAGGATGCTGACTGGGTGTGTGCTTTTGTTCTGGGTATAAGCGTGGTACTTCATGGAGCTGCGTGGCAGCCAATAGCCGACAATGGTCTCGAGGCCCCGAGCGGCTGTCGTGCGGTCTCTTGGATGACGGCATGTGGCGCGGTCTGGCGACTGCTGTGGTGGTGTGTGCCGGCACTGTGAGCAGCATGTGCTCTAGAATCGAAAGATTTTTACAGTGTATTTACGTGTTTATTTCGGCAAATGGAATGAAAAAATGCAACACACTTGTTTAAATATTCCATACACTGCAATCGATTTCCTGACAAATTCATTAAATAAACTATATTCCATACACCACCTTGTATCCCATAAATTGTTCAAATAAACAATATTCCATGTCAAAATTGTCTAAACAATATTACATATTCTGCAATCAATTTCCATCAAGCAATCAATATTTCCAGAAGGGAGGGGCAAGGAAAATTGAAAGACATTGATTAAATTAATGAGTCAGGCTAACTGATACTGTGGTAGGGGGGAGGCTATTCGAATTACCTGAAGCAGCTCGTGAATACCGGAAGTTCAACAATTGAGCTATCTCCCTCTAATTTTTCCAATTAATTTAATTTAAATGATATCAGTTGTGATTCTGGGTTGGGTGGAGGTAGAGGTGTGATTGGAAACCACTTAGCCGAACAATAGGACGGATTATCCCCAGGGAGTCATACTATGCTTAGCAGAACAATAGTTGAAGGACCTGTCAATCAAAAGAGAACGATAGGTTTGCCCCCGATGTAGATAGCCTGCACTAACAAAATGCCCTGATACTCTGATTACTCTACTACCTTGGCTCTACCTATTGAGAGCAATCTCAATATCAGTTGTCCTTCATGTTACGTTAGCTGCAACATTTCAAGAGAAAAGACCTGAGAGATATTTTGGAAACATATCCAAGCCTCTCTCTATACCAGGGCACGACATTTACAGGCTTTGATTCTGAGATTTCAGCATGCCTTAAGCCTCTACCAGTTACAATCAAAGTTCGTGTATAGCTCTGTGAACTTATTTATTCGTGGGGCGCCATGTAACTTACCTGTGGATTAATTTAGGTTCACTTGCGTGATTCTTTCTTCGGGCGTTTATTTTTATAAACATGGTATATATTTACGCAACATAGTGACTGAATTACACTGAAGCGCCAAAAGAACTGGTATAGGCATGCGCATTCAAATACAGAGATACGTAAACAGGCACAATGCGGCGCTGCGGTGGGCAACGCCTATATAAGACAAGTGTCTGGCGCAGTAGTTAGATCGGTTACTGAAGGTACAATGGCACGTTATCAAGATTTAAGTCAGCGCGCCAGTGATGAGACGCAGCACTTCCGAGGTAGCGATGAAGTGGGGATTTTCCCGTACGACCATTTCACGAGTGTACCACTAATATCAGGAATCCGATAAAACATCAGATCTCCGACATCGCTGCGGCCGGAAATAGATCCTGCAACCATAATCGACATGGGCTTTCGGAGCCGAAGGACCATTCGTGTACCCTTGATGACTGCACGACACAAAGCCTGGGCCCGTCATCACAGACATTGGACTGTTGATGACTGGAACCATGTTGCCTGATCGGACGAGTCTCGTTTAAAACTGTATGCGGATAGACATGTACTGGTATGGAGTCAGCAGGGCACTTTTCAAGCTGGTAGAGGCTCTGTAATGGTGTGGGCCGTGTGCAGTTGGAGTGATACTTGACCTCTGACAGCTAACACGTACGTCCTGTCTGTTCATGTCCATTGTGCTTTCCGACTGACTTGGGCAATTCCAGCAGGAAAATGCCACGCCCCACACGTCCAGAGTTGCTACAGAGTAGCTCCACACTCTTTTGAGTTTAAACACTTCCGCTGGTCACCAAACTCCCCAGACGTGAACATTATTGAGCAAACCTGGGATGCCTTGCATCGTGGTGTTCAGAGATCTCCACCCCCTCGTACTCTTACGGATTTATGAACAGCCCTGTAGGATTCATGGTGTCAGTTTCCTCCAGCACTACTTGAGATATTAGTCGAGTCCATGCCACGTCTTGTTGTGGCACTTACGGGTGGTAGCGGGGGCCGTACACGATATTAAGCAGGTGTACCAGTTTCTTTGGCTCTTCATTGTTTATCGACTTTAAAATCCTGTGAATTTCTCTGCCGTGTCTACCTGAAGTTCACGAAGAATTATCGTCCTACGGTGTAGCGAGTAACAGCAAATTGTTATCGCGTTAATACGATCAAAACCACATGCCTGATGCGCGGTGAAAGGCAACTGTAACCATCCATTCGGTACTTGAATAAACACTCGCTTTTTTTTTAAACAGAAAGCACATGTTTATTTTAAAAGAATGGTATATGATAATTTACTGAAAGTAGTGTCCATCGGCAGCGACAACCTTCCCGACAAATGGGTTCCATGATAAAAAAATCTGTTTGTTTTGAGTAATCCACTAATGGAGCCACTATTTGAGATCATTAAGAGATCTGAAGTGTTTCTCAGGAAGCCCCTGCTGTATGGGCCGAAACAAATTGTAATTCGAAGGGGCGATATCTGTTGAATAAGGTTTTTTCTTCAGTACGTGGTCTCGTATTGTCACGAAACAGAAAGACTTTGTCATGTTTTTGAGTATACTGCAGGCGTTTTTCTTTAAGTGCGCGATTCAGATTGAGTGGCTGTGCTTCGTAGTGTTCAGCATTCATCATTCAACGTCTGATCCGGCTGGAGCAACTCATGGCGCACTGCACCGACCAGGATGTATTACGTCACCCGCCTCAAAGGCGTTGTTTTTGAATCGCCGAAACGAATCTCTGCACATTGTTTTGAACAGAGCATGTTCTACAGACGCTTTCCCTAGCAAAGGATGAATTTTCGCAGCAGATGTCTAGGAGTGGAAGCAAAAGAGTAGCACTTCCCGCAATTGCTGTTCGTTAGATACAAAACCTAACTAACCTAAGGACATCACACACATCCATACCCGAGGCAGGATTCGAACCTGCGACCGTAGCAGTCGCGCGGTTCCGGACTGCGCGCCTAGAACCGCTAGACCACCACGGCCGGCCAGAATAAGTCTATTTAAGATTGCCACCCACACACATACACTGCGCAACAGATTAAAAGATCACTTCTTGAATCCCTGTAATTGGGAACCATTAGGACGCATAAGATTTAAATTTCGCTCAAAGGTGCCTACAACCTTCCCCTATAACAGTGCAAAAGCGTGGTACCCTGCGACATCACCCTCGGGCTCAGAGATGCTTTAACCAGCGAGGTGTTGACACTTGCAAAAAAAAGTCTACAGCTCAAAAGTTCATGTGAGCTGCACGGTGGGTTAATGATGCCACATTCCACAAAGTTCCGCCACAATTCTGCCTTACGTTACCGTGGACGTGTCACACTATTATTGGGAGGCAATTACGGGATTTCGGAAAAGTGGTCCTTTAATTTTCTTCCACAGTATAAATTAAGATCTCAACTGTAATCAGTGGTATGGGAGAAACTGGTTGTTTTGAGAATTTGCACAGTAAAGTTTCAATAAATTTTCATAAATAAGACGTTAGGAAGTATTCTACTTTTTGAAAAATGAGACCTACGAGATAGGCAGCAACTGAGATGAGATACAGGATAATCTTGGTGTTTAACCAGTTTTGATCTGTGGAAAGAGGCTGCTCCAAATACACCGCTGCCCATTAAGATTTCAACACCATGAATGTAGCGTGCAACATACACTAAATTGCCACTGAACATACTCCGTGCTTGGATACGCAAATTATTAGCGTATCATCGTAAGCACATGAAGTAGGTAGAAGTACCGCCATTGTTTATAAAAGGAAAGATTAAACGTGGGCTTCTCATCCAGAACAAGTTTCTGGGTGTTCTTTCTTTGTGAGAAGATCGTGCCACGCCTCATGTAAAAAGAAAAAACTCTTATCAGGACGTAAAGGAATTCGGTAGTGGTAGAGTCCTGGAATATTGAGGCTGCGGTTTACCTTTCCGCTTTATTGCTACTCACATTGTTAGCAATCACAAAAACTATCATTAGAATATGGGCCAGAGGCTTCAGGACGACCAAACTCAACGTAATGCAGGATCTCGGCGGTCCCACACGGTAGCGCCTGAGGGGACAGACGTAATATTCACTCGGCCATGCACAATCGTACAGACACGTTACGTCATGTACCTTGAGTCAGGCAGTTCCTTCTCTGGAGCAAGACTAGTATCCAAATGGACGGCGCGGCATCTGGAGCGCGGACTGTCACAGCACGGCGACTGTTGTTGGGAATTCCCTCATCGCGGAAGCAGGGAGAAACGCGACGACAGTGGTGCGTCCAACGACAATGTGTATGAGTCCATGTTATACATAGAGTATCACAATGGACGTGGCCATATATGGAGCTCAGAGTACAGCAAACATTGTCATATTGCATCCGCCATCGTCATATGGGACCAGCATTTGATGTGGAGTTGCGGGATGACGTTGAGTACACGATACGACCAATTATGGCTCTCACAGCCGATAATTGGGACAGCAGCTACTACGTTTCTGACATGGTAAGGCAGGTGGATGTACTCTATCTTACAGATATCTTAACTTTTTTTCGAGAAGATAACGTAAGATCACGCCTTTCATATGGTGTCCGACAGTACCTCCAAACAGCGGGTGTTAGACTCGCGCTGTCGAGCACGTTCTCCACATCCTCCTTCCTTCGCAAGTCACTATTGTTAATTAACACTGTCAGCGTTGAAGCAGAGTGGAAAGACATACGTGTATGTGTCATACAAACTACGAGGATGAGTCAAATGAAAACCTTAAATATTCTTTTAAATATTATTTATTGTACAAAAGTGGTACAAAGCTGTATCACTTTTCAACATAATCTCCCCCACGCTCAATGCAACTCCTCCAGCGCTTACAAAGTGCATAAATTCCTTTAGAAAAAAATTGTTTTGGTAGTCCGCCCAACCCCTCATGCACCGCGTGGCGTACCTCTTCATCAGAACGGAACTTCTTTCCTCTCATTGCGTCTTTGAGGGTCCAAACAACTGCTGCAATGTTCTGTGGAACCGCAACTCGTTGTGCCTGACGTGGATGAGGAGCATCTTCCACTGAAGTCACACCATTTGCGAACGTCCTACTCCATTGGTAGACTTGCTGCTGTGACAAACATGCATCTCCGTACTGAACCTTCATTCGTCGATGAATTTCAATAGGTTTCACACCTTCACTACGCAGAAACCGAAGAACAGAACGCTGAACTTCCCTGGTGCAAGTCGCAAGTGGGGCGGCCATCTTTATACTGATACTGCGACGGTATGTGTGCATCTGCACTGTGCTGCCACCTACAGGCCATTCTGCACGCTGTTTGTAGCATGCTTACCAACTTACAGGATAACGGCGCGAAATTTCGATTTGTTATTACAAATTTAAGGTTTTCATTTGACTCGCCCTCGTAGCTTCGACTCGATGGCCAGCCTGGTAACAGCTGTTGTTGCTGTCAGAGGTGCCAACTCTGGGTGCTGAATTTCGAAAATCAGTATATATTCAATAATTCATGTATTTGCAGTACTGTGTACAGACAATAACTAAATTTTCGTTATTTGATATCCTTCCGAGCGTTGCAGTTCTAATGGTAAGCAGAGTAGGCAAGCTATCAACAACACATTTTTCATTGTTGACGCATTGTTCGCAACTAAGAGTATGAAATTCATTCAAAGAATCCTCAAGAAATATAGACCAACAAAAAAGAAAGTAGCTTACAGAATACTCGTTCGACCAATACATGGATATTGCTCGTCAGTATAGGATCACTGTTGGGAAGGGCTGACAGAGGAAATAGAGAAGATCGAAAGAAGAGCAGCAAGTTACGTTGCAGGTCCACTTAGTAAGCACGAAAGGTCCATGGAAATGCTCAACCAGCTCTAGTAGCAGACGCTGCAGGAAAGGTGTTCTGCATCACGGTGTGGTCTACTGTTAAAGTTGTGGGAATGTACGTTCCTTGAAGAGTCAACCAACATACTGCGTGCTACTGCGTACGTCTCGCGAAAAGACTAGAAGATTACACAAGTGCATAAAGTACCCTTCATCACACACCTTAAGGTGGCTTGCGAAGTTTAGGTGTAGATGTAGATGTGTGGGTGGCAAACATGAATTGAGTTTTTTTTGTGGTTTAATTCTGAATCAGGGTAGAAATAGCGGATTCAAACACGACTTGCTTCTATCATTACGATGGCATTACGAAGGAACGGCAGTGTGTAATCACGGGCGGTGGCAGGTAAGCTTAAGTGGCAGGAGTTCCCAAGAGTCGACAAGGTGTGGCTGGACTGTCCCACAGAGACCGTTTGCCGTGCCCTACGACACCGACACGCAGCACGCGGAAGAGAAAGTGTGCGGTCCGAAGTGCAACAGGGTGCGAGAAAGAGACCAACGGAGCGGCCGCTGCCGCGTCCTGCTCCCGGAAAGCTGCAAATAATTTACTGACCCGTCTCGGAAGGGCAAATCGTCGGCCGGGCGCCTGCGGTTACTCCGCCAGTGCCGGCGCTCTCCGGTCGTTCTGCGCAGAACACGAACGGCTGGTTCCACACTCCTGTTACGTCAGCCGTGGAAGCCTGTCTCTGACCTTACTGTCCATACAAATAAAAGTTTCGATTTATTTTCTTTTCCTTTTTTACCTCTATATTTCTTTCCTCTACCCACAAACGACTGGGTGGTCAGGACATCCTCACCTGTGGTAGTACATTTTGTAGTAAGAACTAAGGCACTGCTGGTTTCGTGGCCTGTAGCCACATCATCAGGTGGATATAAACATTAAAAGATGGTCATGTTCCAATCCGTGCGAATCTGCCCCATGACCGTGATTAGTCTAGGACAGAAAGGAGGTCAGCATCGGTCGTAGTCTCATCTGTCTTTTTTTATTGCATTGTAGATCTAGATTTCAGCTGACAGCGCAGGTATCATCAATGCGTTATTAGGTAGTCATGCAGACTACACGTAATAGTAACAACATATATTCCAACATAAAGTAGGCATGTACAAGCATTATGTTGGACTAATGCCTGAGTTAGACTGGAATATGTGGTATTATACACTAAAGAGCCAAAGAAACTGGTACACCTGCCTAACATTGTGTACGGCCCCAGAGAGCACGAAGAAGTGCCGCAACACGACGTGGCATGGACTCCACTAATGTCTGAAGTAGTCTGGAGGGACCTGACACCATGAATCCAGCAGGGCTGTCCATAAATCCGTAAGAGTACGAGGTGGTGGAGACCTCTTCTGAAGACCACTTTGCAAGGCATCTCAGATACGCTCAATGATGTTCATGTCTGGGGAGTCTGGTGGCGAGTGGAAGCGTTTAAACTCAGAAGAATGTTCCTGGAGCCAGTCTGTAGCAATTCTGAACGTGTGGGGTGTCGCATTATCCTGCTGGAATTGCCAAATGGACATGAATGGATGCAAGTGATCAGATAGGATGCTTATGTACGTATCACGTGCCAGAGTCGTATCTAGACGTATCAGGGGTCCCATATCACTCCAATTGCACACGCCCCACACCATTACAGAGCCTCTACCAGCTTGAACGGTCCCCTGCTGACATGCAGGCTCCATGGATTCATGGGGTTGTCTCCATACACGTACACGTCCATCTGCTCGATACAATTTGAAACGAGACTCGCCCGACCAAACAACACATTTGCAGTCATCGACAGTCCAATGTCGGTGTTGATGGGCCCAGGCGAGGCGTAAAGATTTCTGTCGTGCAGTCATCAAGAGTACACGAGTGGGCCTTCTGTTCCGAAAGCCCATATCGATGGTTTCGATGAATGGTTCGCACGCTGACACTTGTTAATGCCCCAGCATTGAAATCTGCAGCAATTTGCGGAAAGGTTGTACGTCTGGCACGTTGAACGATTCTCTTCAGTCGGTGTTGGTTCCGTTCTTTTTCCGGCCACAGCGACGTCAAAAATTTGAAGTTTTACCGGATTCATGGTACACTCGTGAAATGGTTGTATGGGAAAATCCCCACTTCACCGCTACCCCGGAGAAGCTGTGCCCCATCGTTCATGTGGTGACTATAAAACCGCGTTCAAATTCACTTAAATCTTGATAACCTGCCATTACTGCAGCAGTAACCAATCTAAGAACTGCTTCAGGCACTTGTTGTCTGATACAGGCGTTTCCGACCGCAGCGTCGTATTCTGCCTGTTTACATATCTCTGTATTTGAATACGCATGCCTATACCCGTTTCTTTGGCCCTTCAGTTTAATTATGTTCACTGTCCATGGCTACTTACAATGCGCTGATGATAGCTGCACTGTCAATTGAAATCTAGATCTGCAATGCAATAAAACACAGATGACATTAGCCGGAGGCGGTGGTCAAGTGGTTCTAGGCGCTTCAGTCGGGAACCACGTGGCTGCTACGGTCGCAGGTTCGAATCCTGCCTCGGGCATGGATGTGTGTGATGTCGTTAGGTTAGTTAGCTTTGAGTAGCTCTAAGTTTAGGGGACTGATGACCTCAGCTGTTAAGTCCCATAGTGCTCAGAGTCATTTGAATCATTTAGATGACATTACGACCGATGCTGAATTCTTTCTGCCCTGGATTAAAGCACTGTACACAACGTGGATGTAGAAGAGCGAACCTTCTTAGTCAAAAGCAAAATTTCCGTAGGTCGGATAGTCAATGAATAAATATTTGGGCGAGGGAAAACTTTATATATAGATCTTTTCCCTCGCCCAACTTTTTATTTATTGACAATCTGGCCTACGGACATTATCGTTTTAACTAAGTAGGTTAGTCCTTTTGCATTATTTACCATACTGTGTACCACGTTTTAATTTTCATAGACACCTGATGACGTGGTTTTACAAGCCACGAAAGCGGGAGTGCCGTAATAAAATTGGTTTAAATATAGCTGTTTGCGGAGTTTTTGTTACGTTTGTTCTTTTCATTTTTGTTTTTTACGGTTTTTCTTTTTTTACTTTTTTATTGATCGACCAGGGGTATACGTTTCATGGCTCATACAACCATCTTCAGGAGGAAAAATGTGTAATAACATTGATGGTGTTAGTGAAGAGTACAGACGTCTTTAAACATCGGCAGACCAAGTGGAAGGTAGATTATGTAGAGCCGAAAAAAAAGTTGCATACTGTCACTTGTTGCATTAGTTCTTTACTGCACATTTGTTTACACAGTGTAAACATATGTACAATACAGAACACATGCAACAACTGTCAATATGCAGCATGTTTTCGACCTTACTTACCTTTAAAAGTCGCAAAATAACCTACATTGGACTTGCTGTGCTGCTCTGGAAAGGCGTTTGTGCTCTTTAGTAACGCCAGAAATGTAACTATACAACTCTTCACCTGCACACTCCGCTGCAGAGTGAAAATTTCATTCTGGAAACATCCCCCAGGCTGTGGCTAAGCCATGTCTCCTTAACATCCTTTCTTCCAGGAGTGCTAGTTCTGCAAGGTATGCAGGTGAGCTTCTGCGATGTTTGGAAGGTGGGAGTTTGGAGCGGTGAGGACGGGTCGTGAGTCGTGCTTGGGTAGCGCGGATGGTAGAGCACTTTCCCGCGAAAGGCAAAGGTCCCGAGTTCGAGTCTCTGTCCGGCACACAGTTTTAATCCGACAGGAAGTTTCATATCAGCCCACACTCCGCTGCAGAGTGAATATTTCATTCTGCAAGTGTGAAGGAGTCGAAATAGAAATGGTACTCCGAAAGGCTGAATCAGCATACACAAAAGTTAAAATAACTTTCGATGAAATTCAAAGCAAGAGCGTCGACATGGGGATTGTCCTGGTAAGCGCAGAGAAGCTAGTCAATGGGTGAAAGAGTACGCTAAAGGCCACTGATTTGTCTGATGATGTGATTTAGAATGGAATAGGAGTCGATATGGAAGAGATATGGGATCCAGAATCAGCCAGAGATTAATGGAGCTTTGGAAAGCTTGCAATCAAATAAGGGAGAAAGGATATATAACATGCCGTCGGAATTTTTGAAATCATTAGTATTAGGGGAACTGGCAATAACGTGACTATTAAAGTTGGTGCGTAGAATCTGTGTCTGGAGAAACGCTGTCAGACTTTCGGAAAAAATATCATCCATACTATCCCGAAGATAGCAAGGGCAGAGAAGCGCGAGAGCTGTTGCACAGCCAGCTTAACGGCCCCTACACCCTAGTTACTTACATGAATAATATACAGAAGGATGAAAAGAAAATTGAAGATCTGTTACACCAAATTTCGGGAAGATAAGGGCACCAGAGAAACATTTCTGACATTGCCACTAATAATGGAAACAAGACAAGAAAAATCAAGGCGTGTTCATAGGATCTGACGATCTGAAAAATGCGTTCCATTGTAAAATGGTGCAAAGTGTTCGAAATTCTGAGAAAAATAGAGGTAAGCTACAGCGAAGACGGATAATATACAGTATGTACAAGAACCAAGAGAGAAAAGTAAGAATGGAGGACGAAGAATGAAGCGCTCAGATTAAGTATTTCGTCTCTACTATTCAGTCTGTACACCGAAGAAGCAATGACGGAAAAAAAAGAAATGTCCAAGAGGGGATTAAAATTTAGGGTGGAAGGATGTCAATTACTAGATTCGCTGATGACATTGCCGTCCTTAATGACAGCGCAAAAGAATTATGGGATCTTTTGAATGGAATGGTCTACTGCCGGCCGGAGTGGCCGTGCGGTTCTAGGCGCTACAGTCTGGAGCCGAGCGACCGCTACGGTCGCAGGTTCGAATCCTGCCTCGGGCATGGATGTGTGTGATGTCCTTAGGTTAGTTTTGTTTAATTAGTTCTCAGTTCTAGGCGACTGATGACCTCAGAAGTTAAGTCGCATAGTGCTCAGAGCCATTTGAACCATTTTTTTTTTTGAACCGTCTACTCAGTACAGAATATGGCTTGAGAGTAAACCGAAGAAATCCTAAAGTAATCACGAGTAGTAGCAATGAGAATAGCGAGAAACTCGACATCAAACCAATGACCACGAACTTGTCAAAGTTGATGAATTATCTAACCTTGTGAAAAAAAAAGGACCGGAGGAAGCTAGGACGGAAGAGAGCATTCCTGGCCAAGAGAAGTCTGCTAGTATAAAAAAAATCGGCCTTAATCCGAGGAACAAATTTCTGAGAATATAGGAGCACAGAATTGTGTGATAGTGAATCATGAACTGTGGGAAATCCAGAAAAGAAGAGAATCGAAGCGTTTGAGATGTGGTGCTGTAGAAGGATGTTGAAAATTAGGCGGACTGATAAAGTATGAGGAGGTTCTCTGCAGATTCGGCGAAGAGAGGAACATGGAAAACACTGACAAGACGAAGGGACAGGATGGTATCGGGCTACGCTATACCCTCCATGATATTAGAGGGAGGCACAGAGAGCTAAACGCACAGGACAGACGGAGTTTGAAGACAAGGGCGGGAGAAACAGTAGAAAAATCAGTACTGCTCCCGTGTTTGTAGCCATTAATATATATAACTAAAAACTGACAAAAAAATTGTTCTCAAAAATATAATCTGGAGCGAACAGTTCGTCGCATTTTATCAAGTCTAACATTACCGCAGGCTCCATTAACTACCAGGATAATGCTTTACTCCGTAAGTTTATCGGAGACACATTTGTATCCATTAAATGCTGCTTTGCACGTACGCCGAACGGTTTCGTCCCTCGTGGGTGATTCCTATAAAATCATTTCAGTTCCCTATGGATGTTAATTGCTACAGAGAAAGTCAGTCAAGTCGGAAACGACCGAAGCTTGAATGCTTGTTTAGCCTCAAGCTTCTTTTGCCGAGCAGATATTGGCGAGTCACATCCTCTGAGTGTAAACTCGGCATATGGTTTGTCCTGTAGTCGCCTGCTGTCCATCAGATGTCCTCGTGGCTTATGGAGTCCAACAACTTCGAGTACGTTGGGTGTGTTGAGCCACAGACCGTACAAACAATCTACAGAAGGGCACACGAAAGCCTCATAGAACTGCAGCAAGCAGGATCTACGAGCGGCGTTCAATAAATAATGCAGCACTCTTTTCAAAAAAAAATGGTTCAAATGGCTCTGAGCACTATGGGACTTAACTTCTATGGTCATCAGTCCCCTAGAACTTAGAACTACTTAAACCTAACTAACCTAAGGACAGCACACAACACCCAGTCATCACGAGCACTCTTTTCCCTGAAAGGATTTCAATACAGCATATTATTCTCTACTCGTTTGGTTGCATCAGGATTGCACCGTCAATGGAAACGTGTCGGGTCTTCCGGTGGATCATATTTTTTTTTTCTGTACTAGGTCCATGGTCGTCTCCACAAACACCGTCATCGAGGCGAACGGTGGCTTAAAACGTGCAGCGCGCCACGGACGCAGGCTGGTGGGAGCAGCAGTATGCTACGGGAGACATTCTCCTGCTCTTGCATGGGACCTGTGGTAGTAACGTAAGACGCGCTGATCACCTGCTTCCCTTCATGCCTGATGTCTTCCCCGACGGCGATGTCATCTTCCGGCAGTATAAATGTCCATGTGTCGGAGCCAGAACCGTGTTACAGTGGTTTGAGGAGCATTATAGCGAACTCTTGCTGATGTGTCTCGACGACCAAATTTGCCTGATGTAAATCTTATAGAACTCATCTGGGTCGCGTACGCAGATTAGCGGCCCGTTATTTACGCGAATTAAGTGACCTGTGCATAGATATCTAATGTTACATACTTCCACAAACTTACCAACAAATTGTCAGATCCCTGACACCCAGAACAGTGATGTATTTCATTCTAAAGACGGACAAACAAGCTATAAAGCTGGTGGTCATAGTGTTTTGGCTCATCAGTGCACAAGGAAAGTGCACATTGTTCATTCAATCAACCATCTCCAGATGAAGATACGTGTGAGTGCAGTGAACACAAACGAAGAGAAATTAAAAATGCTGCTCATCTATGGAGAATCATAACAGCAACTGTAATAATGTTCTCTTATTTACAATACAGTCCTGTAGTACTGTTAAACGAAATACAGTACTCCTAGCTTCTCTTCTTTGGTGTACATTGTACTCACAAAACCTTCAGTTGAACGTGGTTGACTGAATGACCGGCTTGCCTTTGCTTGTGTTTCAATTTTTCTTCTGTGAACTCCAGCGAGTAGACGAGTTACGTTACCTGGGTACCTGTCCTGTGTGCTTCAGTAGAGTCGAAGTCAATTCTGAGTCACGTGTTTATGAGGGCGTGCTGAAAAGTAGTACCTCTGAATTTTTTATGTGAAGACTCTTATGATTTTTAAATAAAGCAAACGTTATTAACATTATACAGCTTTATTCTTGATGTTTACACATTTGCAGCCCTCTGCCACTGGAAGGCTCTAAATTGTAGCGTGTAAGATGCCGATGTGTAACTGTCGGTGCGTCAGAAACAGAGTGCTGTAATCGAGTTTCGGATATCAATAGTTCGTCCGCACATGGAACAGCCTCAGTTTAAGGATAACATCGCCTTACCACATACGAGCGCTGTGACATTTGCAGCAATCCGACGTCTTGGGTTGACTGTTAGCGACAGTCTACAGTCCCGACTTGGTCTCATCCGACTTTCATCTGTTCCCAGAAGTTAAAGAACACTTTGACAGTGCTGGAGACGTGCATGGAAAGATGAGATCCTGGGTCCATCATCGAACTTTCCACTGTAATCTTATCAAAAAACTGGTTTCTTCTTGGGAGAAATGTATTCGTCGCGGGGCTGACTATACTTAGAAATAAATATGTGGATACGAAGAATGAAGACGTAGAATGTTAATAATGTTTGTTTCATTTAGAATGCTTTAATTTTTTCACATAAAATATTCAGAGGCAATAATTGTAGCACTCCTTCGTAATAACGTGATGTTTACGTGAATGGTACAGTGTGATATGATTTTAACAGATCTTGAGGGGAGGAATTGTATTACCAAATGAAAAATATAGGGTGCTATTTAAAAAGGACGTTCTACTGCTCATGCCTTCGCAATGATCAAAGCTACAAAACAGATCAATGCTGATCAATAAGCCGCTAATAACTAACAACACTTGCTTGATACATTTTTTACCTTATTTCTGGTGGTCAAGGTAAATGGGACACCCTAAATGTATCACACACAGAAAATCTCCCTCCGTATTCTTCGTTCCTATTCGGATTTGTGTTCGAATTCTGACGATATCGTTGTGGGACACTTATTTTCCTTTCTGCGTGAAATGCACTAACTCTTCCTATTTACTCATTCCTCGATTAGTAATGCTGAGAGGTGTCATTTTGTAAGCACATCTCGTTTTACTCTGTAAATTCCATTTATCGCAATCACAGTCATGTTTCTACCATTCGATTTATACCGGTTGCTAATTATGGTAATGATGTCAGTGGCTGTAATGGTCAACCTGCTAACCTTCTCTAGTCTGGTTGGGAACTTTTTAATGAGGAATAGTAAATGTCGCTTTTGAGCCTTGGTCTGGGAAGCTACCTGTATGCCCTGGCAGGGGCTACGGGCCGATATCCCTGCAGAGATACCGTCTACAAAGAACAGAGGTTGACTTCTAAGAACCCTGCCGTCAGGAGGAGGGGTGGCGTCTGAGGTTAATTGGGGCCCAGGTTCTCAGCTGACAAACATTATTTTGCTGGGTGCCTTCCCAGCACCTCCAGAAATAGTTTTTCCCTTGTGTCGAAGGCGAGCAGTATGCGCAGTATGGGTCCGAGTAAAAAGCAAGAATAATGAAGCATGGAGACAGTCGCTTATAGCAAGTAGACGGCCATTTACAACCAGTCCCAAGGCAATCAAAACACATTTTGCAGATGGTGTAGTCTTCAGCCCAGTGACTTCTCGGAAGGCAGGTGAGGTGGGACACAATTTGAACAAGCTCCCGGTCTTCTGCTCTTCCGAAGAAAGCAACGTCATTCAACTGTGTTTATGTCTTTTCGGTCTCCCCGCGAAAGCGAGTAGTGTCAACCAGGCGCCAGCAACAGTGGCGTGACGATTTCTTCCACCAAAAGGTGGAAGACGTTCTTATTGCGCATTCTAAAAAAATACTCGAGAGTGGGGGACTAGAAGCTGATATTAAGGAAATTTTATATTTCGGAAAACCGCGATTGGTGGACTTCGCAAGACGTCGGTGATGCAGGAAATCGACAGAAAGTGTTCTAGAAATAGCAGCAGTGGGGAGTTGACTGATTGGAAACCTTTTACACAGTTTCTTTGGTGGGAGAATAGACAGTACCTTAACAATTAAGTCATTGGTCAGAGTTTGGCGCTCGCTTCACTTATTGCAGGATTGTGTTTTGGGGTGCAGACTCTATGTAGAACACAGCCCAGAGAGGAAGTTTTTAGTAGACGCTGTGGGAAGACACGAGGCAGTAGGAGTAGACTGAAGACGTCAGGCTTCAGTGCCTTGGTGCGACAGTGGGCAAGGCTTGGGTTTTGAGAGGCAGCCTGTGCGCTGTCTGACGACTGGCAGTGGCAACCAGCCACCACCATCATACGCAGGTTACATTCCTACACATCGATTATGGTGACATTACCTGATGACATTGGCTAGTCGGGAAGGAGTGAAGTTTGGCGTTTTTCAACATTTAATTAAATTCATGTGGGCCCATCCATGACATGGGGAGTAGAGTAATTAAATTTTTGTTTCCTTTTATAATTTGGTACGAGGGTATTACACTGAGGCGCCGAAGAAATTGGTATAGGCATACGTATTCAAATACAGAGATACGTAAATAGGCAGAATACGGCGCTGCGGTCGACAACGCCTGTACAAGAAAAAATGTTCAAATGTGTGTGAAATCTTACGGGACTTAACTGCTAAGATCATCAGTCCCTAAGCTTACACACTACTAAACCTAAATTATCCTAAGGACAAACACAAACACCCATGCCCGAGGGAGGACTCGAACAGTCCATGACTGCAGCGCCTTAGACTGCTCGGCTAATCCGGCGCGGCTGCCTATACAAGACAAGTGTCCGGCGCAGTTGTTAGATCGGTTACTGTTAGATCGGTTACTGCTGCAAAATGGCAAGTTATCATGATTTAAGTGAGTCTGAACGTGGTGTTATGGTCGGTGCACGAGCTACAGGACACAGCATCTCCGAGGTAGCGATGAAGTGGGGATTTCCCCGTACGACCATTTCACGAGTGTACTGTGAATATCAGGAATCCGGTAGAACATCAAATCTCCGACATCGCTGCGGACGGAAAAAGATCCTGCAAGAACGGGACCAACGACGAGTGGAGAGAATCGTTCAACGTGACCGAAGTGGAAGCTTTCCGTAAATTTCTGCAGATTTCAATGCTGGGTCACCAACAAGTGTGCGAATCATTCAACGAAACATCATCGATATGGGCTTTCGGAGCCAAAGGCCCACTTGTGTATCCTTGATGACTGCGTGACACAAAGCTTTATGCCTTCCCTGGGCCCGTCAACACCGACATTGGGCTGATGATGACTGGAAACATGTTGCCAGGTCGGACGAGTCTCGGTTCAAATTGTATCGAGCGGACTGATGTGTACACGTATGGAGACAACCTCATGAATCCATGGAGCCTGCATGTCAGCAGGGGACTGATCAAGCTGGTGGAAGCTCTGTAATGGTGTGGGGCGTGTGCAGCTGGAGTGATATGGGATCCCTGATATGTCTAGATACGTCTCTGACGGGTGACACGTACGTAAGCATCCTGTCTGATCACCAGCATCCATTCATTTCCAACGTGCATTCCGACGGATTTGGGCAAATCCAGCAGAACAATGCGACACCCCACATGTCCAGAATTGCTACAGAGTGGCTCCAGGAACTCTCTTCTGAGTTTAAACATTTCCGCTGGCCACCAAACTCCGCAGACATGAACATCCCCAGCAACGTACTGTTCAGCACAGTGTACACCTCCT
This sequence comes from Schistocerca piceifrons, assembly GCF_021461385.2. Lineage (NCBI taxonomy): Eukaryota > Metazoa > Arthropoda > Insecta > Orthoptera > Acrididae > Schistocerca > Schistocerca piceifrons. The sequence continues at coordinate 388,064,864 of NC_060139.1, read as the reverse complement.
CGTACTCTTGCGGATTTATGGAGGGCCCTGCAGGATTCATGATGTCAGTTCCCTCTAGCACTACGTGAGACATTCTTTTCATTGATTTATTAAGAAGTTCTCTCCATATACATCGAATTAAAAGCAATACACATTTTAATGTAAGACTTTTATGCTTAGCCCTGCTCCAGTGGGAAGGTTATTAATGGATTTTATTTGCTTTTACTGACTGTCACACACAGCATGTTACTTGACCCGCGCTACTTTGCTCTGGGCTTTGTCGTCGCCAGTATCTGATTTTAGATGCCTATATACTTCCGAAGAAGACAATTTTACAATTGTTAATACCGTGGTAAAGGGTTGTTAAACCTTTACACCAGCAATTGGTTGGCCGATTTTTCTCAAATAATTTACTTAGTTCACTACTTTATATGCTTTTCCATGGGATAATTCTAATCCAATAATTCACTCATTGGTTTCGTTCTGGAGTAAACCAGCGTAGTTTTTGGGATAAGAAAGATATAACATATTCCGAAGGCAACTATATTCCTTACATGAAGAGTGTCCCTCAGAGTCGTCAGGTTCATTTTCTCTGGTCGGATATCAACAATTCTACATTTGCAATGGGTACACGGAGTGAAACGCCTACTGAACAACACCCTAACCCCTACTGCTACTGGCCAAGCAGCAACGCTGCTCAGTCGCTGTTGGAGTACTGATTATTCTTCGTATTTTAATATACCTCAGCAGACTAATTTGGGACCGCTCTATCGGATGGGCACGTGAAATTCTTTCTTAAAAGTCCTATTGTTTGTAACAAGAAACAAACTGTCACAAATAAAAGTGGAAGTATCTGTCGAAATACCAGAGAAAATTCGCCTGACGACTCTCAGTAATTTCTTCACAGTTTTGCTTTAAAATGACATCACGCTGTTGTTTTCATTGATTGGTAACTGCGAAAATACGCGTTTACTCGTGAAAAAAACGACCTACAAGTTGGTCTCGTGATTACTGCGAAAATACGCGTTTACTCGTGAAAATAACGACCTACAAGTTGGTCTCGTGATTAGCGTGTGGACTGCAAAGTAGTCGGAAAATAACAATTTCATTGAATAATTTGAAAAAGAAATAAAATACTGAAACGTGTCGTGGTATGCACGAAAAAATTAACTTCTACAGTGTTTCATTACTTGAATCATCATAATCGTAAAATAATTAAAGGTAATATTCACTTAGAATAAATTAATTAACCAGAGTGCTTCTAGCTCTGAAACTAGCCTCGTGACAATTGCGGCTTTACATGTATTGGAAATTAATTTTAACTTTCTTCGTACATTCTTATTGTTACTGTTAGAAGTGTGCAAACGTAGGCTTCTTTCCATTTATTTTTGACTTTTCTGCCTATTCTTAGTCACGTCGCTTCTTTGATTACTTTGGTTTTGAGTTTTAAAAAGAATGCGTGCACCGATATCAATGTGCCTCTATCTTCTTCTATCAACAGAAAATATATAGGTACTCGTATATGAAATTTCGAGTAACTGTGCTTGCCTCTAGCGATCGTGTATTTTTCCGTGGGTAACTTCAATGTTTCCTTAATGTTCTCACGAATACTGTAAAAGCACCAACAAAAATCAATGCGATAGCGTGGTCTCAGAGTGAAAACAATAAGAGCAAGGTTGACTGTAGGAACTACGATGTTGAGAGAGATGTGCAGAAGCCCGGAAAAGCAAGAAATTGGGGGTGGATGATGGACTGAGATGGCAGCTGCGCTTGTCGGCAATCTCTGCAGCCAGTAGTGGGGCGGATGAGGAGGGGGAGGGGGAGCGGGATAGGAGTGGATTGTTGGCCGGTTCCTGAAAGCTCTTAGGAAGGGCTCCGTAGAAAATTTTCCGACAAAGGAGCCTGTACAGCAGAGCGTTTCGAGGCTGACGAGCAAAAACAGCAGGGTTGCAGGAGGAGGGCGCCATGCCGACGTATTGAGCCTCGCTGGGCAATATCAGACTATGTCTTTCTTGCCTCGTACAGAATGTGGAACACCCGTAGTGCATCAAAACACAGATAAATCTTATTAATCAAATTATACGGTTCCATAGACCTTTCCAAGTCTCAAACATCTACGATGAAAATTCCGCGTACTGCCAGTTCAGGAGGTTGTTAAATACGTGATGAAATCAGTTGCCGTTTTAAAAAATATGCGATATAAAATTGTCGGACAGTTCTGCATAATAGCTGTAGAGGATATCGCAGTGAGGGCGTTTTGCAACCACGCGTTAAAAAAAAATCCGTGGTTTAATACAAAGACCAATACTCAAACCTAAGAAATTAAGGACCCTTTTATAGCCAACGAAGGAAGTTCTATGCCAAATATTCTCCTTCCCGCTGATTTATTTTGTTTAATATTATCACTGAATTTCCTCAGTCGCCCTTGACTAATATCAAGAGGGTGACGGTATCGATGTCTTTATTTGACTTCATTTGGGTTCAGTAGAATAATTATAATCTATTAGACAGTAATTCCACAAATTTACGAAGACCAGTACCATTAACAAGGCTGACGATTAATATCTGACGGAATGTGAAATATTTTCATTGTGTAATATGGAATTAGTAATCTCCAATATCACGATACAGAAATCACAAAAGCATATTGTATAATCGTTTTTTCCGTTTAGTACGCTGTTAATATAGTATGAAGTGAATATAAAAATCTGTTCGTTTTCAGGCGTCGCATTTTTAAAATTATTTTACATGTCTGTCGTTGACATATACTTCAGACCTGATGCGTGCCCCTGGCACCTCTGGTTTCTGGTCAAATCAATGGTAGTAAATCGTAGACATAAACGTTAACTGTTCTGTCTTGCACCTTTGTGTAAGTGAACTGCGCATCCCCATCTCACTGTTGTGTTGTCTCACCTAACATGAAAATTGGGCTAGCTTTGCTTATGATTAAAACCATGTTTCTGAATATCTTTCTCCAAGTGCGTGTTAAGGGACCGTTTACGAGAATGTTATTATTTGTCACAGAACCCGTTCCAGTCTTAATATAATATAAACGACCTAAGATACACAAAAATGCGTTGGTAAATGTATATCGGTGACAATTTCGGTTCTTATAATATAATTTCTCATTCGTGATTAATGAACCTTGCTTCTACTTGGGCATTTCCAACATTACACGGTTCCGTCTCCTATGCACTCTCACATCAATACCCCACTGCAGTAGTACGAACGAGATTTGTGTGTGTACCTCGAAAAGAGATAAGGTCAAGCTTAGTGAATGGTTCAACAAACTTCAGATAAACGCATCATCTGTGACGCCACCTTCTCTTCCCAAGCCAGTCCACTAAAAGGTAACACTCGTCTAGATATCTTTTGCGCAAAAAAATAACCACTTTATTTATTAGGCCTGTTCAATAGTACGAACTTTGATGGGACTGGCATGAACGATAATGAACGTGGCGAAGGGCAAAGGACTTGAACCGCATCACAGTTAACTTATAGAACCACCTTGAGCGTTAATTCTCTAAAATAACCCCCCCCCCCTCCCCACCCTTAATGAGAAAATACTGGACAAACAATCCTAGCGGAGTAAGTACAATTAAAACACCCCCTCCCTTTCACACTGTAAGGAACTGCCAATGGACGGCGTCACGATCACGGAAACTGTTAAGAGGACAAAGACCGACGGAGTAATGGGACCTCCAGGGGATAGCGAGTTATGGTGTCTTAAGTATTAGGCTATCGAGTATGCTAAAAACATCAAAATATCAGACCACAGAGGGAAATATTTTATCAGAACTAAATATTACTTCGGAACGGGATTTCTATTCACTCGCAGTTTCAAAGAGGCGTATATATTCTATTATTAAACACTTTTCGAACTATAGTCGCAATCAATGGATCGCAGATCCACTGCATCTCTGTTCGTCACGATATAAGGCAACCTATTCTCACATGAACTAAACTACACTGTGTACACAAAACATACTAGCTATATCTATAACTGGAACACACAAACCAGAATATTGTAATCGCTTTCTACGTAATATATTACGTTATACATCAAAGAATATTCCGAAGGCTCGCACTATTCATCAGACATCAAATAATTTTAATACTGTTCACTACCATATTAAATGTACAAATTGAGAGAATTTTTTACTAGACTAAATGGTTTAAAATTGCGAGAAGTTAATTATAGAAGAAGTAGATAATAAGAGAACAAGGGAACATTCATTGTCTATTTATGCAGCGTGTAAAATTGTTGCGCAATTTTATAGCTAAAAATTTCTAGATTTTCTAGAAGATGCTCAGCTTTCTACTTTTATGGTACATGTACAGAATTTTTAAAATTCTGTTCTATATTGTTAACAGAGTCTACAATTAGAAGCTAATAGCCTAATGCTATCGATTGAGTTTGTTGTCCAGGTAACGGACTGCTACTACAAATAATGCACTGAAGCGCCAAAGAAATTGCTATAGGAATGCGTATTCAAATACAGACACACGTAAAAAGGCAGAATACGGCCGCGTGGTCGGCAACGCCTATATAAGACAACAAGTGTCTGGCGCAGTCATTAGATCAGTTACTGCTGCTATAACGGTAGGTTATGAAGCTTTAAGTGAGTTTAAACCTGGTGTTATAGTCAGCGCACAAGCGGTGGGACACAGCATCTCCGAGGTAGCGACGAACAGAGGATTTCCCCGTACAACCATTTCACGAGTGTACTACACTCCTGGAAATGGAAAAAAGAACACATTGACACCGGTGTGTCAGACCCACCATACTTGCTCCGGACACTGCGAGAGGGCTGTACAAGCAATGATCACACGCACGGCACAGCGGACACACCAGGAACCGCGGTGTTGGCCGTCGAATGGCGCTAGCTGCGCAGCATTTGTGCACCGCCGCCGTCAGTGTCAGCCAGTTTGTCGTGGCATACGGAGCTCCATCGCAGTCTTTAACACTGGTAGCATGCCGCGACAGCGTGGACGTGAACCGTATGTGCAGTTGACGGACTTTGAGCGAGGGCGTATAGTGGGCATGCGGGAGGCCGGGTGGACGTACCGCCGAATTGCTCAACACGTGGGGCGTGAGGTCTCCACAGTACATCGATGTTGTCGCGAGTGGTTGGCGGAAGGTGCACGTGCCCGTCGACCCGGGACCGGACCGCAGCGACGCACGGATGCACGCCAAGACCGTAGGATCCTACGCAGTGCCGTAGGGGACCGCACCGCCACTTCCCAGCAAATTAGGGACACTGTTGCTCCTGGGGTATCGGCGAGGACCATTCGCAACCGTCTCCATGAAGCTGGGCTACGGTCCCGCACACCGTTAGGCCGTCTTCCGCTCACGCCCCAACATCGTGCAGCCCGCCTCCAGTGGTGTCGCGACAGGCGTGAATGGAGGGACGAATGGAGACGTGTCGTCTTCAGCGATGAGAGTCGCTTCTGCCTTGGTGCCAATGATGGTCGTATGCGTGTTTGGCGTCGTGCAGGTGAGCGCCACAATCAGGACTGCATACGACCGAGGCACACAGGGCCAACACCCGGCATCATGGTGTGGGGAGCGATCTCCTACACTGGCCGTACACCACTGGTGATCGTCGAGGGGACACTGAATAGTGCACGGTACATCCAAACCGTCATCGAACCCATCGTTCTACCATTCCTAGACCGGCAAGGGAACTTGCTGTTCCAACAGGACAATGCACGTCCGCATGTATCCCGTGCCACCCAACGTGCTCTAGAAGGTGTAAGTCAACTACCCTGGCCAGCAAGATCTCCGGATCTGTCCCCCATTGAGCATGTTTGGGACTGGATGAAGCGTCGTCTCACGCGGTCTGCACGTCCAGCACGAACGCTGGTCCAACTGAGGCGCCAGATGGAAATGGCATGGCAAGCCGTTCCACAGGACTACATCCAGCATCTCTACGATCGTCTCCATGGGAGAATAGCAGCCTGCATTGCTGCGAAAGGTGGATGTACACTGTACTAGTGCCGACATTGTGCATGCTCTGTTGCCTGTGTCTATGTGCCTGTGGTTCTGTCAGTGTGATCATGTGATGTATCTGACCCCAGGAATGTGTCAATAAAGTTTCCCCTTCCTGGGACAATGAATTCACGGTGTTCTTATTTCAATTTCCAGGAGTGTATGAATGTCAGGAATTTGGTAAAACGTCAAATCTCCGACATCGTTGCAGCCGGAAAAAGATCCAGTAAAAACTGAATCAACGACGAGTGAAGAGAATCATTCAAAGTGACAGAAGTGGAACCCTTCCGTAAATTGTTGCATATTTCAATGCTGGGCCATCAACAAGTGTCAGCGTGAGAACCATTCAACGAAACATCATCCGTATGGGCTTTCTGAGCCGAAGGTCCACTCGTGTACCCTTGATGACTGCACGAAACAAATCTTCATGCCTCGCCTGGGTCTCTCAACAGCGACATTGGGCTGATGATGACTGGAAACATGTTGCCTGGTCGGACGAGTCTCGTTTCAGATTGTATCGTGTGGATGGACGTGTTCGGAGACAACCTCATGAATCCATGGAGCCTACTTGTCAGCAGTCAAGCTGGTGGAGTCTCTGTAATGGTGTGGGAAGTGTGCAGTTGGAGTGGTCCTGACACGTCTAGATACGACTCCGACAGTTAACACGTATTTAAGTATCCTGACTGATCACCTGCATCAATCCATGTCTGCATTCCGACGGACTTGGGCAATTCCAGCAGGACAATGCGACACCCCACATGTCCAGAATTGCTACAGAGTGGCTCCAGGAATACTCTTTTGAGTTTAAACACTTCTGCTGGCCACCACACTCCCCAGACATGAACATTAATGGGCATATCTGGGATGCCTTGCAACGTACTGTTCAGAAGAGATCTCCACCCCGTCGTACTCTTACGGATTTGTGGATAGCCCTGCAGGATTCATGGTGTCAGTTCCCTCCAACATTACTTCAGACATTAGTCGAGTACATGCCACGTCGTGTTCCGTCACTTCTGCGTGCTCATGGGGCCCTACACGATATTAGGCAGGTGCACCAGTTTCTTTTTCCCTTCGGTGTATATCTTCCACTGTTTGTTTGCCAAGAGAAGGTTAGAGCACGAAAAACAAATTTTTAAAAATAGTAATAAGAAATACTTCCAATATATGACTTATTAATGATATTCGAGAATATAAACTTATGGCTGCCTTGGAATGAATTCTTTTTTAATCATCAGTCTGTTGACTTGTTTGATACGGCTCGCCACAAATTCCTCTCCCGAACCAAACTTTTCATCTCAGAGTATCACTTTGAACCTACGTCCTCGATTATTTGCTGGATGTATTCCAATCTTTGCCATCCTCTACTGTTTTTACTCTCTAATACCATGGAAATAATTCCCTAATGTCTTAATAGATATCCTCTCTACTGCCATTTCTTCTGCTCAGTGATTTCCTTATATTTCGTTTCTCGCCGTTTCCGTGGAGAGCCTCCTCATTCCTTATATTGTCAGTTCATCTATTCAACATCGTTCTGTATCACCACATCTCCAATGTTTCGATTCTCTTTTATTTCGGTTTCCTTGTAGTCCATGTTTCATTGCCATACAATGCTGTGCTCCAAATGCACTTTCTAAGAAATATCTTCCTCAAATTAAGACCTATGTTTGATACTAGCAGCCTTTCATTGGCCACGAATGCCATTTTCGCCAGTGCTAATCTTTTTTTTTATGTCCTCCTTGCTCCGTGCGTCATGTGTTATTTTGCTGCCTAGATTGCAGAATTCTTTAACTTCGTCTACGTCGTGATCGCTATTCCTGATGTTACGTTTCACGCTGTACTCATTTCTGCTACTTCTCACTAATTTCGCCCTTCTTCGATATACTCTCAGTTCATATTCTGTACTCATTAGACTGTTCATTCCACTTTCATTGAGGATAGCGATGTCATCAATGATTCTTATCTTTGATATCTTTTCACCTTGAATTTCAGTCCCGCTCTTGAATCTTGCTTTTATTTCCGTCACTGCGTCTTCGATGTACAGATTGAATAGTACGAGCGAAAGACTACATCTCCGTCTTACATCTTCTTTAATCCGCGAACTTCGTTCTTGGTCTTCTATTCCTATTGTTCTCTCGTGGTTCCTGTACATATTATATATTATCAGCGGTTCCCTATAGCTTATCCCTATTTTTTCAGAATTTCGAACACATTGCACCATTTTACGTTGCCGGATGCTTTTTCCAGATTGACAAATCCCATGAAGGTATTTTTATTTTTCTTCAGGTTACCTTCCATTATCAACCGTATGTACAGAACAGGGAATCAGTGATCATAAGGCCGTTGCAGCATCCCTGAATATGGAAGTTAATAGGAATATAAAAAAAGGGAGGAAGGTTTATCTGTTTAGCAAGAGTAATAGAAGGCAGATTTCAGACTACCTAACAGATCAAAACGAAAATTTCTGTTCCGACACTGACAATGTTGAGTGTTTATGGAAAAAGTTCAAGGCAATCGTAAAATGCGTTTTAGACAGGTACGTGCCGAGTAAAACTTTGAGGGACGGGAAAAACCCACCGTGGTACAACAACAAAGTTAGGAAACTACTGCGAAAGCAAAGAGAGTTCCACTCCAAGTTTAAACGCAGCCAAAACCTCTCAGACAAACAGAAGCTAAACGATTTCAAAGTTAGCGTAAGGAGGGCTATGCGTGAAGCGTTCATTGAATTCGAAAGTAAAATTCTATGTACCGACTTGACAGAAAATCCTAGGAAGTTCTGGTCTTACGTTAAATCAGTAAGTGGCTCGAAACAGCATATCCAGACACTACGGGATGATGATGGCATTGAAACAGAGGATGACTCGCGTAAAGCTGAAATACTAAACGCCTTTTTCCAAAGCTGTTTCACAGAGGAAGACCGCACTGCAGTTCCTTCTCTAAATCCTCGCACAAACGAAAAAATGGCTGACATCGAAATAAGTGTCCAAGGAACAGAAAAGCAACTGGAATCACTCAATAGAGGAAAGTCCACTGGACCTGACGGGATACCAATTCGATTCTACACAGAGTACGCGAAAGAACTTGCCCCCCTTCTAACAGCCGTGTACCGCAAGTCTCTAGAGGAACGGAGGGTTCCAAACGATTGGAAAAGAGCGCAAATAGTCCCAGTCTTCAAGAAGGGTCGTCGAGCAGATGCGCAAAACTATAGACCTATATCTCTTACGTCGATCTCTTGTAGAATTTTAGAACATGTTTTTTGCTCGCGTATCATGTCATTTCTGGAAACCCAGAATCTACTATGTAGGAATCAACATGGATTCCGGAAACAGCGATCGTGTGAGACCCAACTCGCCTTATTTGTTCATGAGACCCAGAAAATATTAGATACAGGCTTCCAGGTAGATGCTATTTTTCTTGACTTCCGGAAGGCGTTCGATACAGTTCCGCACTGTCGCCTGATAAACAAAGTAAGAGCCTACGGAATATCAGACCGGCTGTGTGGCTGGATTGAAGAGTTTTTAGCAAACAGAACACAGCATGTTGTTATCAATGGAGAGACGTCTACAGACGTTAAAGTAACCTCTGGCGTGCCACAGGGGAGTGTTATGGGACCATTGCTTTTCACAATATATGTAAATGACTTAGTAGATAGTGTCGGAAGTTCCATGCGGCTTTTAGCGGATGATGCTGTAGTATACAGAGAAGTTGCAGCATTAGAAAATTGTAGCGAAATGCAGGAAGATCTGCAGCGGATAGGCACTTGGTGCAGGGAGTGGCAACTGACCCTTAACATAGACAAATGTAATGTATTGCGAATACATAGAAAGAAGGATCCTTTATTGTATGATTATATGATAGCGGAACAAACACTGGTAGCAGTTACTTCTGTAAAATATCTGGGAGTATGCGTGCGGAACGATTTGAAGTGGAATGATCATATAAAATTAATTGTTGGTAAGGCGGGTACCAGGTTGAGATTCATTGGGAGAGTGCTTAGAAAATGTAGTCCATCAACAAAGGAGGTGGCTTACAAAACACTCGTTCGACCTATACTTGAGTATTGCTCATCAGTGTGGGATCCGTACCAGATCGGTCTGACGGAGGAGATAGAGAAGATCCAAAGAAGAGCGGCGCGTTTCGTCACAGGGTTATTTGGTAACCGTGATAGCGTTACGGAGATGTTTAATAAACTCAAGTGGCAGACTCTGCAAGAGAGGCGCTCTGCATCGCGGTGTAGCTTGCTCGCCAGGTTTCGAAAGGGTGCGTTTCTGGATGAGGTATCGAATATATTGCTTCCCCCTACTTATACCTCCCGAGGAGATCACGAATGTAAAATTAGAGAGATTAGAGCACGCACGGAGGCTTTCAGACAGTCGTTTTTCCCGCGAACCATACGCGACTGGAACAGGAAAGGGAGGTAATGACAGTGGCACGTAAAGTGCCCTCCGCCACACACCGTTGGGTGGCTTGCGGAGTATCAATGTAGATGTAGATGTAGAACGTCAGAACTGGTTCTCTGATGCTTTTATCCTTCCTAAAGGGAAACTGATCATCATCTAGCAGATTCTCAGATTTCTTCTCCATTTTGATGTATAGTGTTCCTGTCAGCAACTTGGATGCATGAGGCGTTAAGCGGATTGAGCGATAATTATCACACTTGTCAGCTCTGGTAATCGTGTGTATAATGTTTTCCTGAAAGTCAGATAGTATATCGCCAGTCTCAAACATTCTACACACCAACATCAGTATTCGTTTTATTGCCACTTTCTACTGTAGCTTAGAAATTACGATAGAATGTTACATATGCCGTCTGCCTTATTTGATCTTAAGCCTTCCAAAACTGTTTTAGATTCTGGTTCTAATACTGAATCCTCTGCCTCTTCCCCATTGACTACTGTCTCTTCTATCACGCTATCAAATAAGGCGGCCCCTCATAGTGGACTTAAATGTATTCTTTCCACCTACCCGTTCTCTCCTCTGCTTTTAACGGTGGAGTTCCCATTGCGCTCTTAATGTTATCAACCTTGATTTGAATCTGTCTTCTCTACATGCTGAGATAGTCCTATGACAGTCATTTCATTTTCGATTTCTGCACATGTTTCATGCAGCCATTTTGCCTTAGCTTCCCTGCGCTTCCTATTTATTTCACTCCTAAGTGACTTGCATTTATTTATTCTTGAATTTCTCTGAACATTTTTGTACTTTCTTCCTTCATCGATGAACTGAAGTATTTTTTCTGTTACCCATGGTTTCTCCGCAGTTACCTTCATTTTATCTACGTTTTTCTTTCCAACTGCTGTGACTGCTCTTTTTAGAGATTTCCAGTCCTCATTAACTGAACTGCCGACTGTTCTATTCCTTATCGCAGTTTCTATAGCCTTAGGGAATTTCAAGCGTATCTCTTCATTCTTTAGTATTTATGCATCTCACTTCTTTGGGCATTGATTCTTCCTAGCTAGTTTCTTAAGCTTTCTCTTCATCATTACGAAAATGTGTGAATCTATATCCTGTGGATACACATGTGTCTTTAAGGCAGAGGTTTCTATTGTCTTCTGCATCCTCGTAGCCGGCCGATGTGGCCGAGCGGTTCTAGGCGCTTCAGTCTGGAGCCGCGCGACTGCTACGGTCACAGGTTCGAATCCTGCCTCGGGCATGGATGTGTGTGATGTCCTTAGGTTAGTTAGGTTTAAGTAGTTCTAAGTTCAGGGGGACTGATGACCTCAGATGTTAAGTCCCATAGTGCTCAGAGCCATTTGAGCCATTTTTTTGCATCCTCGTGCCGTTGATCATTGCTGATTCTTCCGCCTCATACTATCATATATCTTGTTTCGAAATCTCTGTTTAACCATGATGTAACCTCACTGTCTTCCCGTATATCCAGGCCTTTTCCAAGTATTCCTCTTCCTCTTGCGATTATTGATCACAGAATTCGCTATTAGTAGCTGCAGAACTCAATTAGTCTTTCTCCTCTCTCTTTGCTACTACCAAGCTCATGGTATAACAATTTCTTCAACTCCTTCCCGTACAACCACATTGCAATCCCCCATGACTATGAGATTTTCATCTTCATTTGCGTACTAAATTACCCGTTCAAAATCTCCATGTATCTTCTCTATCTCTTCATTCTCTGTTTGCGGCGTCAGCTTATATACCCGAACTATTGTTGTCGGTGTTGGTTTACTGTCGATTTTGATGGGAGTAACCCTATCACCGAACTGTTCACAGTAACTCCGTCTCTGCCCTCCCTTCCCATTCATAACGAATCCTACTCCTGTTATAGCATCATCTGTTGTTGTTGACATTACCCTATACTCATCAGACCAGAAGGCATTGTCTTCTTTTCATTTCACTTCGCTTACCCCCATTATATCTAGACTGAGACTCACCATTTCCATTTTCAGATTTTATAGGTTCCCTACCAAGTTCAAACTGCTGAAATTCCAAGCCCCGACTCGTAGAACGTTTTCCTTTCGTTGGTTATTCAATCCTTTTCTCGTGGTAGTCTCCTTTCGGCAGTCCCCTCCCGGAGACCCGAATGGGGGACTAGGCCGGAATCTTTTGCCAGTGGAGAGATCGTCATAACACTTTTTCGATTAGAGGCCACATATCCCGTGGATACACATTATGTGCCTTTAATGCAGTGGTTTCCATTGCCTTCTGCATCCTCATGCCGTTGATCATTGCTGGCTCTTCCACCTTTCAGGGGCAGTTCTCCACCCCAAGGGCAAGAGAGTGTCCTGAACCTCTGTCCGCTCCTCCGCCCTCTTTGAAAAGGCCTTTGGCAGAATGAGGGCGACTTCTTATGCCAGAAGTCTTCGGTCACCATTTAGTGCAGGCTTATAAATAAAACGCCATTTAAGGTTCAAAAATGTCTCTTAGCACTATGGGACTCAACTGCTATGGTCATCAGTCCCCTAGAACTTAGAACTACTTAACCCTAACTAACCTAAGGACATCACACACACCCATGCCATGTAAGGAACTAGCGGTTTGCTGTCCTTGCAGAACGGAGAAGCAGAGAAAGACGAGTACCGCTCGATACCAGGATCTCAGTCTCGAGCGGTGCCCTGCACTCTGTAGCTTAATTAAGTTACCGCGGATGTTACGGCTGGAGTTGGGTAGCGATACAATGCACCGCACGTCGCGCATTTCACTTAACGCCGGTGCAGGTAACGTGCACGTGACTCTGCACTCGGGGCTTTGTGATAACTACTGTTTGAACCCCTCTTTAGGCTTCAGGTATTTTATTCCGCTCGCGACTACAAAGCGTCCTGATTTTCCTGCAAAAGGCAGAGTAATGAGAAGCAATCATTTTCCAGAAGAAAAGAATATTATTGCTTAACGTCCCGTCAAAACGTAGTTTTCAGACCGACAAGTGCTACATACACTTGTCGCTAAAAGTAGGAGGGCATGCGAGAAAACTGATGTCTCCGAATTTTTTATGTGAAAGCTCTTAAAGCTTTTTAAAGATAACGAGCGTTATTAACATCCCATATCTTTGTTCTTCATGCCTACGTATTTATTTCTCAGCATACAGGTAGTCACCCTGGCGACGAACTCATTTCTCCAAATAGAGTGCGCAATTTGTTGATGTCGTCTCTGTAGAACGTTGGACTTTTAGGGAGCCACAACCTCACCTCTGCATGCACCGCTCTATCACTGTGAAAGTGAAGTTCTAGAAGTTTTTCTTTAAGTCTTCGAAACGGATGAAAATCGGATGGGGCCAAGTCGGGGCTGAATGGATTATGGTCGATGATACTGAACCCAAGGCGTCGTATTGTTGCCGATGTCGCAGCGCTCGTGTGTGGTCTGGCATTGTCATGCTGAAGGAGAGGGAGCAACATGTGTGGACGAATTCTTCGAAATCCGAAATCGATTACAGCCTGCTGCTTTTCACGCGACTAAATACACTCATGCTCATAAATTGTGGATAATGCTGATACATGGTGAAACAACGCTCTTGTGGGCGGTTTAAATCACCTCGCGGTATGACCATGCGGTCCATTTGACCTGCGATCATCGCACGGTGGCGCTGGCAGCACTCCACACACACAGAGGTGTGTTGATGCATGCCAGAGTACGGTGCAGCGAGTAAGTGTGCAGACATTTTCAGACGTGCAAGTGGTGACTGTGTGTTGAAACTGGCTCAAAGGACACACAGTAATGACGTTATGAGGGATAGAATACTAGGGCGACTGGAGGCTGGTCAAACACAGCAGGTCGTAGCACGGGCCCTCCGTGTGCCACAAAGTTGATCTTAAGATTATGACAACGATTCCAACAGACAGGAAAGGTGTCCAGGCGCTACAGTACGGGACGTCCACAGTGTAAAACACCACAAGAAGACCGATATCTCACCGTCAGTGCCCGCAGACGGCAACGGAGTACTGCAGGTAGCCTTGCTCGGGACCTTACCGCAGCCACTGGAACAGTTGTCTCCAGACACACGGTCTATAGACGACTGAACAGACACGGTTTATTCGCCCGGAGACCTGCAAGGTGTATTCCACTGGCCCCTGGTCACAGGAGAGCCTGTAAAGCCTGTTGTCGAGAACCTAGTACATGGTCATTGGAAAAGTGGTCCCAGGTTATGTTGACGGACGAGTCCAGGTATAGTCTGAACAGTGATTCTCGCCGGGTTTTCATCGGGGAACCAGGAACCACATATCAACCCCTTAATGTCCTTGAAAGGGACCTGTATGGAGGTCGTGGTTTGATGGTGTGGGGTGGGATTGTGATTGGTGCAAGTACAAAAAATGGTTCAAATGGCTCTGAGCACTATGGGACTTAACATCTGAGGTCATCAGTCCCCTAGAACTTAGAACTACTTAAACCTAACTAACCTAAGGACATCACACACATCCATGCCCGAGGCAGGATTCGAACCTGCGACCGTAGCGGTCGCGCGGTTCCAGACTGAAGCGCCTAGAACCGCTCGGCCACATCGGCCGGCGGTGCACGTACACCCCTGCATATCTTTGACAGAGGAACTGTAACAGCTCAGGTGTATCAGGACGTCATTTTGCACCAGTATGTCCGCCTTTTCAGGGGTGCAGTGGGTCCCACGTTCTTCCTGATGGATGATAATGCACGGTCCCACCGAGCTACCATAGTGGAGGAGTACCTTGAAACAGAAGATATCAGGGGAATGGAGTGGCCTGCATGTTCTCCAGACCTAAACCCCATCGAGCAGGTCTGGAATGCTCTCGGTCGACGTATCGCTGCACGTCTTCAAACCCCTAGGACACTTCAGGAGCTCCGACAGGCACTGGTGCAAGAATGAGAGGCTATACCCCAGCAGCTGCTCGACCACCTGATCCAGAGTATGCCAACCCATTGTGCGGTCTGTGTACTTGTGCATGGAGATCATATCCCATACTGATGTCGAGGTACACGCGCAGAAAACAGTGGCGTTCTGTAGCACATTTGTTTCGGGACGGTTTTCTGAACTTATCACCAATACCGTGGATCTTACAGATTTGTGTAGTGTGTGTTCTCTATGTGCCAATGCTATTAGCACCAGTTTTGTGTAGTGGCACGTTGCGTGGCACCACATTCTGCAATTATCCTTAATTTATGAGCATGAGTGTAGTTACGTTACACGTTACAAGACTGGGCCCTCTTGCGGCGGAAGGCTGCAAATATGCAGATATGGTGAATAAAGGTGTAGAATAGTAACGTTTGTTTCATTTAAAAAGCTTTAAGCGTTTTCACATAAGAACTCGACGTCATTATTTTTGAGCACGCTCTCGTATTTCTCTCAAACTACAATACCTGGAAAGCCACAAGACATGGTCGGATGACGCTGTAGCCTCGTACATGTACACATCGTTGGTGGGTGTGTAATCGATGAGAGTTGCAGTTGTCACGGGTAGAATTGCCATCACAGTGTGTCATTGTTGGTCATCTTCAGTTTTGTTGAGGCCTGCTGCATATCCAAGGTGAGTCAGGAGGAAAGGTACATGCTTTGAGCGGTGTTAGTATTAGTGATTCTGAACAAAAAACTTGATGTGGACGTGTGCCCTATTCCAAATGGTTTCCGAGATAGAACACATTTAAAATCAGTTTTGTATGATTTTCTTGAATAACTCGAAAACCGCACCCTCCAGCAAAAACGTGTCGAAGTACAAAATTAAACTATCTTAAATTTCCAACAAAAAATTTGCTATTAATATTTTTCTCTAGAACTAATGGTGAGCGCGAGAAAGTTGAAAAACTCACTCGAGACGCATGCGCTGTACCTTACGTAATTTAAGTAGGCCAATTTGAGCTGGTTTCCCGATTTGATAGACCACAGATGTTCCATATTTTGTATGAAATTTAATATAGTTTAATTTTTTACTACGACACGTTTTCGCTGGAGGGTGCGGTTTTCGTTATTCAAGAAAAACGTACACAAGTAATGTTAAATGTGTTCTATATTGGAAACCATTCCGTATAGGACATACGTCCATATGAAGTTTTTTGTTCAGAATCGCTAATACTATCACCCCTCAAAGCATTACCTTTCCTCCTGACTCACCCTGTATAGGCGGCGCGAACGGCGTTAAATATCGAATGATTACTGGGAAAGACACTATGATGCTGCGTACTGGTCTCAAACAGCGTTATCGGTGCCTGACAATTCGAAAAGGGCTTCAGTGTGGGTCTCCGTTCGGCCGTGTGGTCGAGTCGTGCAGTATCCAGATTTTCCCTGCATTTGGATTGACAGGGGCCCACGATGGACTGCGTTACAACATAAGGGCAGGCAAATCGTCGTCAAGGTCCCAGTCGACTGCGTCTGACCAACACTAGCGAGGATCGCCTTACTACGCACCATGCACATCGTAAGCCCTTCGTATTCGCCTGCCGTTAGACAACGATTAATGGACTCTCTGCAGTATGCTGTATCATGACACACCGTTGGTTGGAGATAAGCTGCAGCCGGACTGGATAATTATCCTCCTATGACTTGGCTGCCATTAACAAAACGACAGAAACAGCAGCATTTTGAGTGGTATGGTAGCATCGGCAACTGCTGAGTGACGCTGCATTGCGTTCAACAATGAATCGCGGTCCTGCCTTGGATGTCCATCGTCGGGGAGTACAGTGGGGAAATGGGGAGATGTTTCGTTCTTCTAATGTTCTGGAAAGGCACAGCAGTGCTGCTCCTGGTCGTGTGGTGTGGGAAGCCAACGGGTGTGATTTTAGATCATGGTTGGTGTTGACTGAGGAAACTGCCAGCGTAGCGGGACGCCGCGCACATCCTGTACCTTCAAGTGTTACCTCTAAAGCGACAGTATCTTTGTGCCACTTTTCAGCAGAACACTGCTCTTCTACACATGACACATGTCTCTGTGAACTGACTCCGTGATGTTGAGGTACGGCCAGAAAGAGCCCCGGGCCAGCTTGGACGACGAATCTGTCCAAGCACTTTTATCCAGGATATTGAGGACCATTTACAACAGTTACGGGCCACATTGCCTCCGGAGAGGATGCAACGACACTATGACTCTTCCCAACTGAATCAGAGCATACGTCAGGCGAGAGGGGGTGCGATGTGATACTGACAAGTGAGCCCGTGCTGCCAACTTCTTTCTAAATTTGACCCGATACTGTAGTCACTGAAATAGCATCACATCATCTCAGCCCGTGAAGTCTCTTTCCGTTTCTTCCTCCCATTTTGTGCGTTTCACTTTTGTTTGTCAGACAGAGTATACTAATCGGCAACCAGCAGTATAGCGAGCTGCTGCATCTTTCAAGGCTATACATTCCTCTATGAGGCCAGTTCTATCCTATGCATAAACAACTATTGTATTCTCTGTGTCCTTGTGCAATTCCCATTTTTTAGGAATTTGAAGGGGAACATTCGGTCATATTGACTTTTCGAGTATCACCGTCTTGACAGTTTAAATGTCGACCCAACTACTGACAATGCAAAACAACAAATTTTTATACGTTTTATTCGTCATCACAGTTATCTTGATAGAAGGCTATGTGTTGCGTGGTAAGAACGACGGGGGAAGATTAGTTAACAAGGTGATACCGCACCGACAAAATGAAGACGTCATTAACGTGATGGAGATATGAGTGGGGAAATGACCAAAAATTCACGTCGCTAACAATCTTACAAAGTTACCAAAATTAAATCCTTTATATAATAATTTACTGTATCAAGATCACTTAATTGCTACATATATTCACAAGAGACACAGCACGAGGTATTGAATCAAAATCAATATGTATAGTTATCCTTCTATGGCCAGATCATACACAGACTCAGAAATCTTCTTAAAAACGTAATGTACACTTCGCTTATAAATCCCAACCTTCACTGGTACGTCTCTTAATATGCTCGTACGACATTAAACAACACAAGGCTTTTACTAAAATGGTGCCAGATAAAAAAATTGCAGTTTTGATTGTAAGGCTGGCTACACTGGACGAATGAGAAGGAATTTAAAACGTGATACAAGGAACACACAGAATAAAAAACAGAAAAAATAATAATAAAAATATAAAAAGCAAATTTCCCTTCGCAGCTCACTTCGTCCACGACTGTCAGACAGTACCCAGTACCCAAAGCAACTCGTAGGCCTTCAGACAATGAAGAAATGATACTTTACACTGAGGTGACAAGTCATGGCATAGCGATATGCAGATACACAGATTGCCGTAGAATCGCGTACACGAGGTATAAAAGAGCAGTGCATAAGCGGAACTATCATTTGTACTCAGGTGATTCATGTCAAAAGATTTCCCACGTGATTATGGCCGCACGAAGGCGATTTTCAGACTTTGAACAGGGGATAGTAGTTGGACATGGGATATTCCATTTCCGAAACCGTTAGGGAATTCAGTATTCCGAGATCTACTGTATCAACAGTGCGCCGAGAATACCATATTTCGGGCATGAGATAAGAACCGTTTTCAGAGAGTTGTCAGTGCCAACAGACAAGCAACACTGCGTGAAATAACCGTAAAAATCAATGTGGGACGTACGACAAAGGTATCCGGTAGGACAGTGCGGCGAAGTTTGCCGTTAATGGTCAATGGGCAGCAGAAGACCCACGTGAGTGCCTTTGCTAACAGCACGACATCGCCTGCAGCGCCTCTCTTGGGCTCGTGACGACATCGGTTGGACCCTAGACGATTGGAAAACCGTGACCTAGTCAGAGTCCCAATTTCAGTTGGTAAGAGCTGACGGAATGGTTCGAGTGTGGTGCAGATCCCACGAAGCCATGGGCCCAAGTTGTCAATAACGCACTGTGCAAGTTGGTGGTACCTCCATAATAGTGTGAGTTGTGGTTGCATGGAAGGGACTGTGTCCTCTGGTCCAACTGAACCGGTAGTTGACTGAAAAATTGATAATTTCTGCTGCTTGGAGACAATTTGCAGCCATTCAGGAATTTCGTGGTGACCATGGCGTGTTCGCTACTGGTTTAGAGAACATTCTGGACAATTCAAGTGAATGATTTGACCACCCAGATCGCCCGACATTCATCCCATCGAACTTTTATGGGACATAATCGAGAGGTCAGTTTGTGCATATCCCACGACTTTTGTCACCTTAATGTATGGACATACCTGAAGAAATAGAAATTTAGGTCCACTTAAAAAAATATCCAAGGAAGAGACGCTCAACCAGCACTGCGCACTACGAAACCTGTTTTTTGGACATCTGTCGTCCCACTATTGACAACTTTCTTTAAAGATACACCGCAAGTTCGTAGCTGTATCTAGATGTTTACAAACTTGCTTCTGTAAGCAGTCCACGATGTATCCAAGCTATGCTAGCATCCTTTACAGTCTCCTGTGTATGAACTTTTGCGCGCTTGAGGAATAAATTTACACTCGACTTTTTACGCCCCGTCCACTGCAAAAATTTTACACTTTTATTGAATCTAAAAAAATCAATCGGTGTTTTATTCGTAAAGCATGCAACCTTAAAGATCGATAACTCATAATACAAATCTTTTTAAAGCTATAGCGTGTCAGTACCTTTAATATATGGAACTGTACAGTTTTATAGTCATGACGCACCCATTTTTCTCTTAATGCCATTGGGCACATAACATTTCAAAACCATATAACTGTTACATTTTTTGCCGGCCGGTGGGGCCGTGCGGTTCTAGGCGCTTCAGTCTGGAACCGCGCCACCACTACGGTCGCAGGTTCGAATCCTGCCTCGGGCATGGATGTCTGTGATGTCCTTAGGTTAGTTAAGTTTAAGTAGTTCTAAGTTCTAGGGGACTGATGACCACAGAAGTTAAGTCCCATAGTGCTCAGGGCCATTTTTTGTTACATTTTTTAATCATTGCTTTAATAGAGCACAATGTAACTTATAATAGCCGCGCGGTCTGAGGCGCCTTGTCACGGTCCGTGCGGCTCCCCCCGTCGTAGGTTCAAGTCCTCCTTCGGGCATGGGTGTGTGTTTTGTCCTTAGCCTAAGTTAAAGTTAGATTAAGTAGGGTGTTGGCTTATGGACCGATGACCTCAGCAGTTTGGTACCATAGGACCTTACCACAAATTTCCAAATTTTTAAGTTACAATTCTTTCTATACTTATACCGTAGATTTCTAAGCTTCGTCTTTCATCTGTTATGTAAAATATTTATGTATATAGATCTTATTATGAAATAACAGTGGCACTTTCATATCTGCCTGAAAATGGCCTGATACAAAGACTGAAGCCTGTTGCACTCATTAGCAAATAAGCGGCTTTTCATTGATATCATGAATATATAGGGGTTGAACAAAAGTATGGAAAAATCACTAGAAATACGTGATTGAACGTAAATGCAGGTGGTACCCGAGCTTAGAGTTTTAGGCTGTTGCATTCGACTATAAAACGCATCTATGTAATGTCCTCAACACGTTGAAAGAGTTAGCCATGATCAGCAAAGCGTACTGTGTAGTTGTGAGTGCATTATGTCGCAGTTAAGTGAATTCGAGCGTGGGCAGATTGTTGGCGCTCGTATGATGGCTGCTTCTATAACCAAGGTGTCCTAGGAGCTGGTGTCGAAGGGTTACACCGTAGAGAGGGAAACCGGAAAAACATGATCCGCAAAGTCACAAGCATCTGTCGCGTTATTGTGACGGACGGTCATTGATCAGGGTTGTGATGAAAAATAAGGCGATAGTTGCAAAAGTCACTGCAGAGCTGAATGCCGCACTCGAGAACCCTATAAGCACCGAAACAACACGAAAGGAACTCCATAATCAGGGATTTGGAAGACTAGCTGTAATTCTACATTCGCATATCAGTGATCTAAATGCTCATAACAGAGATACGTTGTGCCGATGCCATAACACCTGGACTAAAGAGCAACGCAAGAATGTTATTTGGTCGCATTAGTCTTGTTTGTTTCCAACTTCTGGCCGAGTTTCCTTCCGAAGAGCGAAACATGACGGAGGTTCAGCGACGTTTTGGGCAGCCATATCGTGTTACTGCATGGCTCCCATAAATAGTCTGCCAAGCATCGTGTGCCCATTTTCGCCAGTAAAGCCCTTCCCGTGGATCAACCGTTGTTTCCCAACAGTGATGCTGTGTTCCGATATGAGAGAGCCCCTGTTTATTTCAAGACGACAGGGCCACGTTTTAGACGGTTCGCATCGTCCATGACTGGTATCGTGAGCACGTGGATGAATCTTGAAATGGTTCAAATGGGTCTGAGCACTATGGGACTATCTGTCATCAGTCCCCTAGACTTAGAACTACATGTTGTTGTTGTTGTTGCTGTTGTCTTCAGTCCTGAGACTGGTTTGATGCAGCTATCCATGCTACTCTATCCTGTGCAAGCTTCTTCATCTCCCAGTACTTACTGCAACCTACATCCTTTAGAATCTGCTTAGTGTATTCATCTCTTGGTCTCCCTCTACGATTTTTACCCTCCACGCTGCCCTCCAATGCTAAATTTGTGATCCCTTGATGCCTCAGAACATGTCCTACCAACCGGTCCCTTCTTCTTGTCAAGTTGTGCCACAAACTCCTCTTCTCCCCAATTCTATTCAAGACCTCCTCATTATTTATGTGATCTACCCATCTAATCTTCAGCATTCTTCTGTAGCACCACATTTCGAAAGCTTCTATTCTCTTCTTGTCCAAACTATTTATCGTCCATGTTTCACTTCCATACATGGCTACACTCCGTACAAATACTTTCAGAAACGACTTCCTGACACTTAAGTCTATACTCGACGTTAGAAAATTTCTCTTCTTCAGAAATGCTTTCCTTGCCATTGCCAGTCTACATCTCTACTTCGATCATCATCAGTTATTTTGCTCCCCAAATAGCAAAACTCATTTACTACTTTAAGTGTCTCATTTCCTAATCTAATTTCTTCAGCATCACCCGACTTAATTCGACTACATTCCATTATCCTCGTTTTGCTTTTGTTGATGTTCATCTTATATCCTCCTTTCAAGATACTGTCCATTCCGTTCAACTGCTCTTCCAAGTCCTTTGCTCTTTCTGACAGAATTACAATGTCATCGGCGAACCTCAATGTTTTTATTTCTTCTCCATGGACTTTAATACCTACTCCGAATTTTTTTTGTTTCCTTTACTGCTTGCTCAATATACAGATTGAATAACATCGGGGAGAGGCTACAACCCTGTCTCACTCCCTTCCCAACCGCTGCTTCCCTTTCATGCCCCTCGACTGTTGTAACTGCCATCTGGTTCCTGTACAAATTGTAAATAGCTTTTCGCTCCCTGTATTTTACCCCTGCCACCTTTAGAATGTGAAAGAGAGTATTCCAGTCAACATTGTCAAAAGCTTTCTCTAAGTCCACAAATGCTAGAAATGTAGGTTTGCCTTTCCTTAATCTATTTTCTAAGATTAGTCGTAGGGTCAGTATTGCCTCACGTGTTCCAACATTTCTGCGGAATCCAAACTGATCTTCGCCGAGGTCGGCTTCTACCAGTTTTTCCATTTGTCTGTAAAGAATTCGCGTTAGTATCTTGCAGCTGTGATTTATTAAACTGAGAGTTCGGTAATTTTCACATCTGTGAACACCTGCTTTCTTTGGGATTGGAATTATTACATTCTTCTTGAAGTCTGAGGGTATTTCACCTGTCTCATACATCTTGCTCACCAGATGGTAGAGTTTTGTCAAGGCTGACTCTCCCAAGGCCGTCAGTAGTTCCAATGGAATGTTGTCTACTCCCGGGGCCTTGTTTCGACTCAGGTATTTCAGTGCTCTGTCAAACTCTTCACGCAGTATCGTATCTCCCATTTCATCTTCATCTACATCCTCTTCCATTGCCATATATTGTCCTCAAGTACATCGCCCTTGTATAGACCCTCTATATACTCCTTCCACCTTTCTGCTTTCCCTTCTTTGCTTAGAACTGGGTTTCCATCTGAGCTCTTGATATTCATATTAGTGGCACTCTTTTCTCCAAAGGTCTCTTTAATTTTCCTGTAGGTAGTATCTATCTTACCCCTAGTGAGATAAGCCTCTACATCTTTGCATTTGTCCTCTAGCCACCCCTGCTTAGCCATTTTGCACTTCCTGTTGATCTCATT
The DNA here is from genome assembly GCF_021461385.2 of Schistocerca piceifrons. Taxonomy (NCBI): domain Eukaryota; kingdom Metazoa; phylum Arthropoda; class Insecta; order Orthoptera; family Acrididae; genus Schistocerca; species Schistocerca piceifrons. Next base: position 388,041,383 of record NC_060139.1, on the reverse strand, counting down.
TTTGAGACGTTTGTATTCCATTTTGCCTGCTTCATTTACTGCGTTTTTATATTTTCCCCATTCATCAATTAAATTCATTATTTCTTCTGTTACCCAAGGATTTCTACTAGCCCTCGTCTTTTTACCTATTTGATCCTCTGCTGCCTTCACTACTTCAACCCTCAGAGCTAACCATTCTTCTTCTACTGTATCTGTTTCCCCCATTCCTGTCAATTGTCCCCTTATGGTCTCCCTGAAACTCTGTACAACCTCTGGTTTAGTCAGTTTCTCCAGGTCCCATCTCCCACCTTTTTGCAGTTTTTTCAGTTTTAATCTACAGTTCATAACCAATAGATTGTGGTCAGAGTCCCCATCTGCCCCTGGAAATGTCTTACAATTTAAAACCTGGTTCTTAAATCTCTGTCTTACCATTCAAAAATGGTTCAAATGGCTCTGAGCACTATGGGACTAAACATCTGAGGTCGTCAGTTCCCTACAACTTAGAACTCCTTAAACCTAACTAACCTAAGAACATCATACACATCCATGCCCGAGGCAGGATTCGATCCTGCGACCGTAGCAGTCGCGCGGTTCCGGGCTGAGCGCCTAGAACCGCTTGACCACCGCGGCCGGCTGTCTTAGCATTATATCTATCTGATACCTTCTAGTATCTCCAGGATTCTTCCATGTATACAACCTTCTTTTATGATTCTTGAACCAAGTGTTAGCTATGATTAAGTTATGCTCTGTGCAAAATTCTACCAGACGGCTTCCTCTTTCATTTCTCTCCCCCAATCCATATTAACCCACTATGTTTCCTTCTCTCCCTTTTCCTACTCTCGAATTCCAGTCACCAACGACTATTAAATTTTCGGCTCCCTTCACTACCTGAATAATTTCTTTTATCTTATCATTCATTTTTTCAATTTCTTCGTCATCTGCAGAGCTAGTTGGAATATAAACTTGTACTACTGTAGTAGGCATGGGCTTCGTGTCTATCTTGGCCACAATAATGCGTTCACTATGCTGTTGGTAGTAACTTACCCGCACTCCCATTTTTTTATTCATTATTAAACCTACTCCTGCATTACCCCTATTTGATTTTGTATTTATAACCCTGTATTCACCTGACCAAAAGTCTTGTTCCTCCTGCCACCGAACTTCACTAATTCCCACTATATCTAACTTTAACCTATCCATTTCCCCTTTTAAATTTTCTAACCTACCTGCCCGATTAAGGGATCTGACATTCCACGCTCCGATCCGTAGAACGCCAGTGTTCTTTCTCCTGATAACGGCGTCCTCTTGAGTAGTCCCCGCCCGGAGATCCGAATGGGGAGCTATTTTACCTCCGGAATATTTTACCAAAGAGGACGCCATCATCATTTAATCATACCGTAAAGCTTCATGCCCTCGGGAAAAATTACGGCTGTAGTTTCCCCTTGATTTCAGCCGTTCGCAGTACCAGCACAGCAAGGCCGTTTTGGTTGGTGTTGCAAGGCCAGATCAGTCAATCATCCAGACTGTTGCCCCTGCAACTACTGAAGAGGCTGCTGCCCCTCTTCAGGAACCATACGTTTGTCTGACCTCTCAACAGATACCCCTCCGTTGCGGTTGCACCTACGGTACGGCCATCTGTATCGCTGAGGCACGCAGGCCTCCCCACCAACGGCAAGGTCCATGGTTCATGGGGGTTGTAGAACTACTCAAACCTAACTAATCTAAGGACATCACACAAATCCATGCCCGAGGCAGCATTCGAACCTGCGACCGAAGCAGTCGCGTGGTGCCGGACTGAAGCGCCTAGAACCGCTCGGCCACAGCGGCCGGCGATGAATATTCCCTGGCTACTATCGAGCCTTTGTAGTCTACTTTGGAGAGAAATCTGCGTGAAAGCTACCCACCTCCAACATTGTTACCTCGACTTTACACTATTTTGCAGGAAGAATAGTGCAATATTCCATCGAAAACCATACAGGACCTGTATTTATCCATTCCGAAACAACAGGAAGCTGTTTTGCATGCCAGCGGGTTTCCTACACCGTATTAGGCATGGTAACGTGTTATGTTTTTGATGGTTCCATATTTTGGTCCATCTGTCCTATGTTTAACGCGAAATTGTTTGAACACAGTGTAACCAGGAACGAACAGCCAGGCTTGCTTCTTCCGGGTTTCGTTTGAATACGCCTCGTAACTTAGCAGAGAGTGAGACTGGGAAGATTTATTGTGATTTGTGTATCGCACAGTGTCTGAGGGAGGGGCAGACAGCGCTCCCACCCCCAAGCCGGTGACGAGGCTGCACGCAGGCGCAGGCCACCGCTCCGCCGCCGGCGCCCCCTCGCGGGCGACAGGTGTGGCTGTTCCACCACGCCCGGCTGTCGTTCCGTCCGGCCGCAATTGTGAGCGCGCCGGGGGCGGGCCGCGGTTTAATTTATTACAGCTGCTGACGCGATTATCGGCCCGCTGATGGAGTTATTGGCTCGCCGAGTAACAGCAGCGCATTTGCATCAATTGCTTTCCGCGATCGCTTTTCATCCGGCGCGGCCATCTCGGCGTGTGTTTGTCACGCACACTCGTCATAACGCGGACCGTACGCGCACGTTCGCTGGAAACGCACAGCACGAACGAACCCACCGTTGCTCGGTTACGTAAAACTCTCACTGATGCGGTGGAAGAGAGTTATGGCACTTCCTGCATTGCCTTGTGTCTAATTTCCGCCCTTGCAATCAACATTAAGTCATTTAATTCCCATGGCCATTGTCTGGCTCGTAAAACTTCGCTCGGTAATGAGACTCTTTTGTTGTGTACAATGAAAGTCCCGTGTCTATAGCTCGATGCTAGCAGTGAGCTAGTCAGCAGAGAACTTCACACAATTTCTGTTTTTCGGATCGATAGTCGGTGCTACAGATCGTCACCGTTTCCGACTTCGAAATGGTACTGTTGATTATAGAAAAAAATCTCCAGCTGCGACACGAAGTTAAACATTAGTTCCACTGTGTGGTTAATTTTCATGTAGTGAAAATACTTTTAATTTGCATGTCGGTTATAGCTGAAATGTAATACTACGGTTGCCCAGAAAGTAATGCAGAGCATTATTTTTCTTAAACAGTTCTTTAATAAACATCATGAGAATTACGCTGACGAAAGAATGGCGTTTTATCTGCACATCCTACTTTTCCACGTGATATCCATCCCGTTCCATGGCCTTCCTCCAGCGCGGAACAAGGACGTGTGTGTCGGTATCAATCCTTGTCCTGGTGGCGGAGCGAGTGCATCACTGTATGAATCACCTCCTCATCGTCCTCAAAGATATCTTCCACGAGTGGCATCCTTTAATGGCCCAAACAAGTGGAAGTCCGTGGGGGATAGGTCAGGTACGTCAGGTGTGGTAGCCGTGGATGTTCTACCCGACCGTTGCAAATCGTGGAGCTCCGCCGAACCGCCTTCTGATGACCTCACCCTCCGTGCCCAGCGGCTAACTGTACTTCTGTCGACAGCAGATGTTCCATAGACTTTGCACGAGCGTTTGTGAATATTCGCCACAATTTTTTATCTCTGCAGTGAGAAAGTGATTGACGGCTCCTCGCTTGTAACATACACCGCCTACAGATGCCATTTTGAAATTGTCCTGCAGCTACGCTATCGGCCGGAAGTGACGGAAACTTAGCGAGCTCACTCAGGAGACTTCAAATAATACATACGTAACGTTTCAAAATCGTAGCATTGTATTCGGCTGGAAAAAAAACACGCGGTGCTTTAGTTTCTGGGCAATCCTCGTATTATCTCACTAAGATTGATATGTAATTACATTCTAAGGTGTATAAGGGGCAGTCCAATAAAAATTGAACACGTGCCACAACAACGAGACCATGGAATGGTTCCATTCAAAATTAATAAAAATGATTCAGATGGCTCTGACTTAACATCTGAGGTCATCAGTCCGCTAGAACTTAGAACTACTTAAACCTAACTAACCTAAGGACATCACACACATCCATGCCCTAGACAGGATTCGAACCTGCGGCCGCAGCCGTCACGCGGTTCCAGACAGGCGCCTAGAACCTCTCGGCCACACCGGCCGGCGAAAGTAATCACCACACGGGTTAAGTCATTTATCCTACTGGGAGACGAGATGATCAATTCCCTTTTCGTAGAATGCGATCGGTCACTGACGGATCACGAAAGATCCGGGCTGCACGGAGGCTGTCGCAATGTTTTCCAGCCTAATCTCTGAAGTGTAGCCTTCGCATGATTAGTAGTGCGAGGGCGGATATTATAGTGCAATAGGATGATTACGTTCGACAGAATTCTTGGGCTTTTGACTTGATGGCTCGTCGCATTTTCAACAAGATGTCTTCATAGTGCTGCGCGTTGATTGTGTTTCCACTCTCGAGGAACTCGACGAACAGAGGACTCCTGTAGTAGACGAAGAATGCCATCACGACCTTACTTGTGTGAACAGCTTTGTATTTCTTTGGCGGGGGAGATGTGGGATGCTTCCACTGCTGGCTTTGTCGTTTACCTAAGAGCTGTCGGAATGCTGTCGGACTGTAGCAGCGATTTGGTTGGGCAACGCTGCAACATTCCCTGTACAGGCTGGACATTTCACCGTGATATTTTCACATCTTTGATGACCTGAGGAAAGACATGCGTGGCCGTAGGTTTCAGCCGGACGAGGAAATGCAACAGTGGATGCTGTTTCGTATCCGTCAGCGGCCGGCTACGTTCTACGATACAAGAATCGTTCGTCTCGGTTCCTAGTTGGGTAAATGCCTTAGCGGATGTGGTGATTGCTTTGGTATGGAACCATTCCATGGTCCCGTTGTTACTGACATTCGGTTTTAAATTGACTGTCTCTCATAAAATCACTTGCTACCCTTATTTACCATTTCCCTTCGTAGCGTGCATGAAGAACCGGTTAGGTTACGTAACCATCGGTCTGTATCAATTACGAAGTATCAGACTTGAACGACTACCTCCTGTTACGTGTGGTGTCACCGCCAGACACCACACTTGCTAGGTGGTAACTTTTAAATCGGCCGCGGTCCGCTAGTATACGACGGACCTGCGTGTCGCCACTGTTAGTAATTGCAGACCGAGCGTCACCACACGGCAGGTCTAGAGAGACGTACTAGCACTCGCCCCAGTTGTACGGACGACTTAGCTAGCGATGCAACACTGGCGATGCCTCGTTTATTTGCAGAGAGTTAGAATAGCCTTCAGCTAAGTCAATGGCTACGACCTAGCAAGGCGCCATAGCAATTGATAGTTATCGTATGAAGCATGTCTCATCAAGAACGATGTACACAAATGATGGATTAAAGTTAAGTATTCCAGAAGCTACGTACTTTTCTTTATAGCATTCATTACGTATCCTGTTTCAGACCTCATGCCATCCTGAACACAAATCATCGTTGTGAAATTATATAGACACAAAACTGTCTGAAAAAATTAGTATATGGTTCAAATGGCTCTAAGCACAATGGGACTTAACATCTGAGGTCATCAATCCTCTAGACTTAGGAATACTTAAACCTAACTAACCTAAGGACATCACACACATCCATACCCGAGGCAGAATTCGAACCTGCGACCGTAGCAGTAGCGCGGTTCTGGACTGAACCGCCTAGAACCGCTCGGCCACACCGGCTGGCAAAAATTAGTATATAATCAGCTTGGGTACAGATATCAATTTTTATTTTTAAGCATATACTTTAAAAAATGTAGAACCCAGTAAGACCATATGTTTCTTTGCACACATTGTTGGGCAGCAGAAGCTTCAGTTATGAGAACAGACAGGTTTCATTTTAAAGAAAATGTACATAAAAGTGATCTAGTACAACTTATAGTTCAGTAGTAGGGTGCCTTCAGTACACGTACACTGCCTAAACAAAAGTATAGGACACCTGTTAGTGGACATTAATGAGGGCTGTGCTCACACTCCACCTTTATTACATCTTGAGCTCTGCTGGGGTACTTTCATTGAGTTGTCCGAAAGGCTGTGGAAGAACGACAGTCCATTATTTCTCAAACCAGACAAGACAGGGATTTGGACGTCGGGGTGTGGAGAGAAGTCGACGTTACAACTCACCATACAGGCGCTCCATTCGGTTCAGATCGGGACTGTGGGCAAGCCGGTCCGTTCCAGTAGCCTCATTGTCCACGAAGCAGTGCTTCATAGCTGCTGCTTTGTGACAGAGTTCATTGCCAAGCTGACACAAACAATAACCTTCTCCGAAGCGTTCCGTTATTCTACGCCGTAAAATGTGTTCATATCCTTCCGAATACAGCATTTTCTCAAGCGCACTAAGGGGACCACACTTCCATGCCGTAAAAGCACCTGCTACGAACCTCACTGTTGACACTGCCTATGGTGGTAGGTAAGATTCCCAAAATATTCGTCAAAAACAACCCTCTATCGGTCTGCCACAGCGTATAGCGTGAATCAACACCCCAAGTTACTCGTTTCCAGTAGTCCACTCTCCATGGAGTCACTCTTTACATCACCTGAAGCATCGCTTAGCTTCCACTGCAGAAAGCTGTTGCTTGTGAGGAGCTGCTGTATCACAGTACTCCATTGTTTTTAATTTCGTACACACAGTCATTGTGTCAGATGGTCTACCGGTAGCATTTTGGAACTCATATGAGACTCCTTCCGTTGATAACATGTGATGTTTTACAACTATCCTTCGCTACGGTTGACGGTCCCCACCTATCAGTACGTGAGGTCCGTCTGGTCTTGGTGTAACTGTGGTTGACCCTTCGCGTTTCCACTTTACAAACTCATCACCAGTAGTCTGCTGAGCGCCTTTAGAAGGGATGAAATGTCCCTGAAGAATTTGTTAGCCCAGTGACGTCCACATTCGAGGCCACTGAGCTGTCCTGGCTCTGAGCACTATGGGACTTAACATCTGAGGTCATCAGTCCCCTAGACTTAAACCTAACTAACCTAAAGACATCACACACATCCATGCCCGAGGCAGTATTCGAACCTGCGACCGTAGCAGCAGCGCGGTTCCAAACTGAAGTGCCTAGAACTGTTCGGTCACAGCGGCCGGTGAGCTCTCCTGACCTACCCATTATACTGTTACAGTTCTTCATAATACTCCCAGCGTGCTTTTATACTGGCATTTCGTAACATCTAGTTGTCGATTCCGCACTGTATAGATGTGTCTGGATACTTTTGATCACATAGTGCATATGATTTGTGTCCGTGTCCTGGACGAACTACTGGAAGACGAACAGAGAAAAAAAAAGAATGTGACAGATTGGGGACCATATGAGAAGTTATACGTGAAACTATTCTCGTCTCCCGGTGTCAAAATCTAAGGGGAAAAGTTGAGGTTTCCAGTGGATAATATCCAATGACGGTTAGTGATGAACAGTTTGGCTGCTTCATTAATCCAGCTATGGCCATCTTGCATCTGTTCCAGTAATTTTGAAGCTTAAGGTATGTCCCTAACACGATATACAGCTAACTGCAAATAAATGGATGAGTCAATCATTTACTTCCTAGGCCGACATCATTAACACACAGGAATAAAATTTCTTGCTAAGACCCCCTAAACTAAATTATCTTTTATTTAAAAAAGAAATCCAACGAATCGGTTAATTTGTCGAGGGTCTAGAGCGCTTCTCGCGCTGAAAAATGCAGTTTTGAGAAAAACGCGTTTAAATTTGGTGATAACGAAAAAAACGTTGGTTCAAAGCTTACGATTAATAAGCGATCCCAAGAACATATCATCTTTCATCTTCCTGAAACGGGCTCTGGTTCGGAATTTACTGCTGTATTTTTTCAGTCCGGGCTATTTTAATAAACCGAGACATCCCTTGCACCGGCGGCCGCACGTTCCCTGTCGGATTACTCCGCGAACCTTTTGCTGTTCGTCCCTATGAAGATTCCCTAACACGTTCACGGTCTTCATATAGGTGAATAACGTTCGCTGACTATACCTGCAGTAATATAGGTCGCTATTTCAACAGTGTTTGCTGCACAATGGAAGTGTTTCAGTACCGGTTTCCAAATGTACGCGTTGATGCTCTCGTTGTCATTTTACATATTGGCACCGGTGAATCTTTTAATCAAATCTTCACTCGACAGAAATTCCTATAGTGATCGAATATTTTCTCGAACTAATACACCGAGCGCCTGCAGCTGCCTATATTTCAGTCGGCCCACGGTTCCATTCAAAACGCTGTAAATTCTAAAATATTTTCACAATCAAAAAATCTTTTTGCAGGCATAATCTATATCTATCATGGATACAAATTAATGTAAAAAAATAAAAATTCATTACTTATCGGTCTCGACCAGATCCTTCCCTTATCTAATGGGACATATATTCACTTGAACCTGTCCTAGTATCCCTCAACAAATTAAACTTCCCCTCCCTTCCGTCAGTCACAAACTCCCCTCCACTGAGAAATTAACTAATGACTCCTCAGGATATGTCCTGTCAACCGAAACCTTCTTTTGGCCAACTTGTGATATAAGTGTCTCACCTACTCAGTTCGATGCAATATCTCTTCGTGAGTTACTCAATACATACGTTGAATCTTCAGTATTTTTCTGGAACATTACTTTTAAAATCTTTTATTCTCTTTCTTTCTCTACTATTTGCTACCCACGTTTCTCTCCCATAAGAGACTACACTCCAGAAAAATAATTCCAGAATAGACCTTCTAATACTTAAAATTATAGTTGATGTTCACAAATTTTCTCTTTTTCAGAAACGAAATCATCGCAACACCCAGTGTGCATTTTATATCTGCTTTTCTTCAGCTATCCAAAGTTATTTGCGACTATATAGTAAAAGTCAACTACTACTTTTAATATCTTATTTCCTAACCTAATTCTTTTAGCGTTGCCTGATTCAGTTCGAGTACTTTCCATTATCCTTGCTCTTGATGTCCTCCTTTCAAGTCAGTATCTATTCTGTTCAACTGATAATTTTCCATCACTGACAGAATTAGTGCATCTTCGGAAAACATCATTGTTTTTATTTTTTCTCTCTGAAGTTTAATTACCTTTCCAAAGTTGTCCTTGGTTTCGCATATTCCTATCTCTATATACTGATTGATGAGATGGGGGATCTGTCACAGTATTGTCGCACTCTCTTCTCACCTTCTACATGACTTTCATGTCCTTTGACTCCTTTTAATGAGGCTTAGGTCTGGTTTCGGTATAAGTGGTAGATAACCTTCTACTCGCTGTGCTTTGTCCGTGCCACCTTTATAATTTCAAAGTGTGTATTTCAGTCAACATTGTCAAAAGCTTTTGCTAAATATACAAGTGTCATAAATGTCTAAGGTAAATGATAAGGTTAGTATCACTCTTGTGCTCCTACATTTCTCCGGTACGCAAACTGATCTTCCCTTAGGCCGACCCGTACCAGTCGTCTCATTGGTCTATAGATAAGACTTTTTAGTATTTTCAACAAATAAATTTAAACCACCGTTATTTTTCAAGAAAGAATAAACAAAATCTTGCCACCAGTAGCATGGGATAAATTTCAGAAATTTCCAATGAACTTCATTAAAAGCTAAATGGTTCAAATGGCTCTGAGCACTATGGGACTCAACTGCTGAGGTCATTAGTCCCCTAGAACTTAGAACTAGTTAAACCTAACTAACCTAAGGACATCACAAACATCCAAGCCCGAGGCAGGATTCGAACCTGCGACCGTAGCGGTCTTGCGGTTCCAGACTGCAGCGCCCTTAACCGCACGGCCACTTCGGCCGGCCTAAAAGCTAAAATCTAGAATCTAAATCTCTCTACGGCGTCTCTTTAAACGAGGGCATGTGACACTGTTAAGTGTTCCGTTTCTAGAAGACATATAGGTTGGTGGACTCTTCTCGAGTACTCGATAAAAGTAGACTGACCACCAACGCCGAGTTTTTCCTGTCTGGATGTTACGAGAAGGTTGCAGAGCTACTGTTGGTGGAGGATCAGAGTGAGGAAAGCACACGTAGAGCAGTGAAACGAGTTGCTAGCGGAATAAGAGAGATTACTGGAAACGTCATCTCACTGTCCTCTGATATAGAAGATGCAGCGGCTCGTTCAAGTTGCATTCCGCTGACTTCATCACGGGTTAGTTATACACTGCTGCAGCTGAGCATCCGCAGTTCATCGGATATTTCTTATTCATCAACATTATGAAACAGTCATGATTTTACACACTAAGGAATTAAAGATATTAGCTGCCATTGGACAATAATTTATATCAACGAGGCAAATTGAAAATTTGTGCGAAAATTATTACGTCCTTAGTTATGATGACTATTATTTTTTAGAACCAAAATTTTAAAACCACTTTCGCAGAATTACGTTTTTTGTCAAGTGTGCCATTTCTGTAGAAAGCTTCGGCAACAGGCGACCTTCTAGATACCAGGTGTTCACCTCAGCGAACAGGGCTAACCGGTCCGGCCAATATAGGAACGCGAAGGTTAAATTTTAAATTCTGGTTTCTTTTACAGGGTACAACAACGTTACAATGCTCCTCCCGATATCAGGCTGACGTGTATCTGCGCATTCCTTGAACCAACATTGGTCACTGACTCACAGGTAACACCTCACTCAAAACATGTTGGCCAATCCATCACAAGGCCGGTCAGCCACTCCTTAAGTCAATATAATCTTGCTGAAATTTAGGTAAATGCTTGAATCGTGCTTGACGCCGAAGACCTAGCAGGACCGTTTGTTTACTGAATTAGTATGAAGTTCGGAACAACAATTCACTTTCCCCGAATGTCAAATACAGTACAGTTGCTAAAGAATCAGTGTTCCAGGAAGTCCGTGTGTTTACTAACGGTTTAAGATGTTCGGAACAACAATTCAGCTTACCAAAAAATCCAGTGCAGTACATTCATTAGCGGATCAGCTTTTTATTATCAGGACAGGGTTCCTGCTTCGTCCACTGCGACTGCTTTGATTAATAACCTTTACTGTTCCCTATCAGGGCCCCACTAAAATACAAAGCTCCTAAGTCATGGATTTAGAAATGTTCGTTTTTCTTTTTCCACAAGTGAAGCTCAAATTGGGATAAGCAAATCGTCATGATACCATCTTAACATCTATACCGGCTTTCGATTCAGCATCATTGGGAACTGGGATGCTAGTTACATTATTCAATTTCTTTGGTGCTTTTTTGCCTGTTTCTTCTCTATTTGCTGATTACACTGCTCCGCCATAATTACAAAGGAAGGAAGCGAGATTACAGTTTAGTGTCCAGTCCAAAATGGAGTGTTAGAGACGGAACACACGTTAGGACTGGAGAACAGTAAGCAAGGAGATCGGCCCTCCCGGCATTGACATTAAGCTATTTAAGAAAATTGTTTGTAGTGTATGTGTTTTATGGTATGCTATTCAGTGTCCTTCCGACGTACGTGCATGTCTGAAGGAACAGATATTGCGACGATCTACAGCTGTATGAAATAGAAAAAATGTTTTGGCATTAGCGACATGCATGCATGTCTGAAGGACACTACATAGTACACCATCAAGTAAACACACTGCAAAATATTATTGAATAACATGCCTTGGCAGCCGCGATAATAATAAATAATTTTGTCCCTGTGTGGGAATCACAGGAACTGAGCGACTGTAGGACGTGGACGCACGCTGGCATATGGGAGTTTGGGTCAATCCGGGAGGAGTGCTCGCATAGCCACAGTGGTTAAGGCTGAAACATCCCCTTTAAAAATTTATGTGTTACTGTGCTGGAAAACCTCTTACGTTATTTGATTTTCAAACAGCTGAGCAGAATTGAACGTACTCAGACATTTCTCTCTTTACTTATTCTGATCATCACTAAACTGACACACAATATTTTTAGCGCAACGCAATCCCTACAAAAGAATGGCCCTGACTATCAATAACCTATACCTTTCATGAATCACTTACCTCTCAAAAATCTTCGTTACTCGAACTACTGCAATACAGCGAGCGCCAATACTGCCAGCTAAATAAAGGATTCTAACTACTGCAAGCACTAACTACTGATAGGCATAGTTGGCAAATGAAAGATTTTGATAGAGAACAAACAATGTATTTACCTTAATAATGTTCAAAAGTGAATCAGTTCATGATATCCAGTATTATAAATTTACTCTTTCTGATGGACACACGTCCAGATCGTCCGCTCTCAAAATTCTGCAATCTCTCTTCCCACATCCACCACTGCTGGCGGCTCACCTCCAACTGCGCGACGCTAAGCGTTCTTCCCATCCAACTGCCCAACACTACAATAGCGAATATTGCAATAATGCCAATCAGCCACAGACTGCACACAGCACAGCCAATGATTTTCATACAGAGCGCTACGTGACGTTACTAACATCAAAACCTAAACCTAAACAGCCTACTTACAAGGCGACCGTTCGCTTAAAGCGGGTTAGAGTCGCGGTCCGGCACAGATTTTCATATGTCACCAATAAATGGCCGGCCGGTGTGGCCGAGTGGTTCTAGGCGCTACAGTCTGGAACCGTGCGACCGCTACGGTCGCAGGTTCGAATCCTGCCTCGGGCATGGATGTGTGTGATGTCCTTAGGTTAGTTAGGTTTAAGTAGTTCTAAGTTCTAGGCGCCATTTTTTTGAACCAATAAATTGTGCAGTAGAAGGCTAATTGTATTCGCAATTACGAATATCTATCTTCTGTTTAGCAAAATTCGATAAACCCAAACTGGATCGCCTGGCAACGATCTGAACTACCGTTTGCTCAAATGTGAGTGCAGTGTCTTACCACAGTTCCACAATGAGGATTAACATTCGTAAGATCCTTTACTGCGAAACCAGATAACGGGATGAAAACGGCAGATGTAAAGGTAATTTCTGCAGTACCCCAAGCGAGTCTTACAAGACCATTACCGTTTACAATATATGTAAATGATCTAATGGATAATCTCGGAAGACGATGCTGTTGTCTGTAGAAAGGTTCAGATGCCAGATGACTGCAGTGAAACAAAGAATGACCTGCAGAAGACCGATCGTTGGGGTAGGAACAGGCAGTTCCGCTGAGCGAAAATATATCTAGCATATTTTAAATAGGCGGAGAGATAAACTGCTGTTCGATTACCTGGAAACAATAACAGCCATAAAGTACACAGGAGTAATCGTCCGGAGCGACCTAAAGCGGAATAACCACATAAAACAAAATGTTTGAAAAGCTGATATCAGGTTGGGATTCATTGGAAGAATCTTAACCTTCGCTATACCAAAGGGAGGGGGGATGCTTTACGCCCACTTTTTCAAAATATTGAAATCTAGTCATGTACAGTACACTTTAATATTTTGAAAGGAATATGTGTTGTTCTTAATGAATGCTTCTACCAGAAAGCATAAACGTTTTACATTTTTCAGTTAGACTTAACACAAAATTGAAATCTTATTAGTGGAAGTGACTTTTTACGACGAATGTAATATTTTTTTTTTTTTTCAAGTTCAGGATTTCTCCTAATCCATCAGTACCTTTTTAGAAAGTATGTTGTGAGTAGAAGTCAACAAAAACTAGCGAAATTTGTATTTAAAAATGTGTTGGTCATAAAGTACCCCACGCCCAACCCCCGCTACCCCGCTCCAACCTCTTGGCAATACACTTTATTCAAAGTGCGTTGGTATTTCTAAGATTGTGCTAAAAATGTTTTCAGATTCTGGATCCTACCAACAAATCAGTACCCCTTTAAAAAGTATGTTGTTAATATAAGTCAACAACAGTTAATATTTTTTAGAGTTGGCATAAAGTACCCTCCTCCCTCCTCTTTGGTAGAACACGTTACTGAAAATGCGCTTGAAGTGTAATACATCCTCAAAAGCAATGATTTCTACTGATTCTTGATTGTTATTCATCAATCTGGAACGTTTACAAAGTAAGATTAACAGAAGAAATAGAGAATGTCCAACGAAGAGTGGCATGTTTCGTCGAGATCGGTAGTAAATGTGAGAGGCATCACGGAGAAATACAACAAACTCCAGTGGTAATGGCTACAAGAGAGGTGTAGTGTGTCGTGTTCAAGAGTACTGTAGAAATTCTGAAATTCTGAGAGCGTACGTTCGAAGAATAGTTGGGCGGCATATTACTTCCTGCCACTTACGCTTCGCGAAATGACAGCGACGAAAGAATCACAAAGATAAGAACTCATACTAAAGTTTATAAGCAGCAGTTATTGCTAAGCACGATTCAGCCGTGGAACACAGATAACATCTGCCACACACTATAAGATGGCTTTCAAAGTACAGACGCAGATATGCGGATCTAAATAAAGAATCTTCAATCTATCACACTCACATGTTACTGACACACAAATTTTGTCTTACGGTGCAGTATTATGTGTAAAATTGAATCGGTACTAGTGGACGAAGCTTCTAAGACTAAAAGCGCAATGGTATGTCCTCTCTCCCTCTCCCCCTCCCAGGCATCATACAGCAATGACAAATACTCCGCAGTTTGGTTCAAGTGGTTCAAATGGCTCTGAGTACTATGGGACTTAAGTTCTGAGGTCATCAGTCCCCTAGAACTTAGAAATACTTAAACCTAACAACCTAAGGACATCACACACATCCATGCCCGAGGCAGGATTCGAACCTGCGACCGTAGCGGTCGTGCGGTTCCAGACTGTAGCGCCTAGAACCGCTCGGCCACCCCCATGGATGGGGCTGACACCCCTTGTCGCTTTGCGTGGCACTATCACAGCACAGGCCTACATTGATATTTTAAATACCTTCTTGCTTCCCATTGTTGAAGAGCAATTCGGTGATGGCGATTGTATCTTTCAGAACGACTGAGCACCTGTTCATAATGCACAGCCTATGGCGGAGTTGTTACACGACAATAACATCCCTGTCATGGACTAGCCTGCACAGAGTCCTGACCTGAATCGTATAGAACACCTTTGGGATGTTTCGTAACGCCGACTTCGTGTCAGGCTTCACCAACAGACATCGATACCTCTCCCTAGTGCAGAACTCCCTGAAGAATGGGCTGCCATTCCCCAAGAAACCTTCCAGCACCTGATTGAACGTGTGCCTGCGAGACTGGAAGCTGTCATCAAGGCTAAGGGTGGGCCAACATCATACTGAATTCCAGAATTACAGATGGAGGGTGCCACGAACTTGTAAGTCATTTTGAGCCAGGTGTCCGGGTGCTTTTGATAACATAGTGTATAAGAAACAACTAGAAGCTTTGGGATGTAACCATGGATGTTTGTCCATTTGAAAACCAAGTATTGAATCTACGCACAAATAAAATGCGAGTACAAACATGCGACATATGTTGTCGCAGGTTAGCTTTGCTTTATTTTGTTTCCTTACCATTCATCTAGTGGACGAATATTTTAATTTGCATTCATATCACCACGATCAATCTAACGAGGATGCTGAGAGTAAGTGCCATAGTATTTTTCTTGTGCTATCACATACCTGCTGTGACAGTATGTATGCTGGAAATTTAGGCTGTCCCTACGCGAAGTTTTACGCGAGTCTGGAAAGGGGACACGGGTCTGCATGAAAAATATCATGAAAAGCTGTGAAGTGCCTCTTGTTTTGGACAGCACTTTGTTTTCCAAATTTTACATATTTTTGGGATGCTGCAGCTAGCAGTAGTAATTTGCTCCGTTAAGTAGCACTGCATAATACAGCAGCACCGAGTAAGTAGCTGGTTCTCGTACAGGTATTGGTAACGAATGGACATACATCACGATAGTTAAAAATTGGAATGGAAAAAAGTACGCTGCGCTTCAGAACGAATCTTGCTTGGCGATCGATACGCAGGATAACCCCAGGCATTCTGGCGCGAAACTCGTAGTTTTCTTTATTAAATATCAGTTATCAAAGTCCACTTCTGTGAAATACAATATTAGCAGGAGCCTACAGGTCATCAGATCTTTAATACAATTCTATTATGCAGTAAATCATTTAAAACAGTAGGCAAATGAATATTGTTAAGCGACCGATGATGTACGATTAGCTACGAAGTTTTACGAAGAATGCAAGAGGTTTCGGCTGCGCTCCAATCTCGCTTGGCGACGGGACATACTAAGAGATTTTCCTTCTATAATACTTAGTTTTACTATGCTGTCGAATTTTATTAGCTTCTTGAAATGAATCGTTACAGACTATTTAATTGTTACTGTTTTACAGTATTTGCTAATAAATTCATTATAACCTGTCCCGGGACTTATTTCAATAAAATTATCTATCTGCACGTCCACTTATAATCACAAGTAGCCTGCTCGCATCTTCTGAAGAATCCAGTGCGCTACAAGAACTGCTTCGAGGAACAACATCAACGAGAGATGCGTAGGTCACAGATAGGAGGAATCCTGATTATTGATTCACTAAGATAATCCAGGAAATGGTTTGCTTAGCTACCACAGTCTCGGGTGGGAAGGTGTGACCAATTATAGTGTATGTCACCTACACCACTTTCTACGCACTCGTGGTTAAACTAAGAAACTTTTATGGTGGTTTGGTACCCGAGGGGATCTTGCACAGGGCATCCCTATGCAGCGGATAACCTCGTGTCAAAACGTGTTGAAAAACTTTGTTGAGGATAGAAAGTTGTAACGGGACTTCCCCTCTAGCATTACTTCGCCTCAATAGTAGTTGTGGATACCAGTATTATTTTTCGAATTTTGGACAGGTCAGTATTATCTGAGTTGCTTTTCTGAAAACATTCATTTATTTTTATACACAGTGTGTTATATTTCAAGCTAAAATTTATGAAGAGTAATTACTTTATTTTCGACGTTATAACCGATAAGTACTAGTTCTGAAGGTACAGTTAAAATTATTTTCTTAGAAACATTTGAAATTATGAACTATTTGTACACTTAATAGTTTCTATTACTAATTACTCATTGTTGTACTGGTTACTATGTTTATTTCTGGATTCTTTTATGAAATAATAATCGAAAGTATTAGTGTAACAGAAACTAGTAGAAATTAATTTGTTAAAAAAATTGTAAACCCTTAGGAATATGGTTATTTCCGCAGAGGAAGAGAGTCAGTCGTGAGCATGCCTCTGACGTGGTCGGACGTATTTTTGTATTTTATGCGAACAATGTAATTTGTGAATGTGAAAAATCAAAAGACTGTAGGATATATATACTAAAATGTGAAAAAATATATTTGCGTAAAAACAAAAATTCTGCAACAACAATCTTCAAATTTATTTAAATCAATTCAACCGTGAGGACCTAAAATGTGATCTTTTCAGCTTCAAGAATCAGACTCCTAGACAAGAACAACTGGAGCCAACTCCATGACGAGCTAAGTAAACTAGAAAGTTTATTGCAATCTCCGCTCCTCTCAGATCTTCATAAAAGACTAATGTGGATAATAGATGGAATCAGGAAGGAGGGGTGGATTACAAGGTGCAGTTTGAAGTCATGTGCGTCGGAAGGAGAAGCAGGAAGTGAACACTAAACTAAAAGACACTGACATCTGTGACTTGCGATTACTAACGTTCAATTAAAGTTGTGCACATCCATGCAAAAATCATTGCAAGCATCAGATCAAATTGTTTGTTCTTCAGCCGGTTCAAACCACCATCGGTACGAATATTTCCGCCGTCTACCTGGCCGCCACCATCAGGTGAGGAAAAGCAAGCCGTTCTCGCCGGTAACTGATTCAAACTGATGGCAGATGGTAGCGTGTAAATACCTGTTAGTATGCGTCATCCACCGTTTCGACGTACAGGAGTTCTACGGACATTGGTTCAAATGGTTCAAATGGCTCTGAGCACTATGCGACTTAACTTCTGAGGTCATCCGTCGCCTAGAACTTAGAACTAATTAAACCTAACTAACCTAAGGACATCACACACATCCATGCCCGAGGCAGGATTCGAACCTGCGACCGTAGCGGTCGCTCGGCTCCAGACTGCAGCGCCTAGAACCGCTCGGCCACTCCGGCCGGCGGACATTGGTCTCATATATATATATATATATATATATATATATATATATATATATATATATATATATATATATATATCGGATGCTGAGAATGTACCACAACAGCTGCTACATCTGAACGACGTGTTTAATCGTAACCACTATACGTACAGAGGGATTAGACGTGCATTTCAGTTTGGACCATTACTTAAACCAATTGAAGACACTTTTAGTTCTGTGGCTTTCCTTTCATACACTGGGAACTTGTCTGCCAAGATAGATAGGGATTTGAAGAAACATGAAATCAGATATGTACTCCTTCCACCCGCTAATGTTAGAGAACTTCTTGGCTCTGTTAAGGATGACTTAGGTTTTGAGAAAGCGTGCGCTTACAAAATACTGACCAGACTATCTGTACCGTCAATGACAGATGTGTAGCACTTCATCGCCATACACGATTATTACAATCTGACAAGTCTCCGATAGCTCAGCACTGTCTTACAGAGGGACATCGGATGCTATACAATGAGACATAAGTGGCTGCAAACGCCTCGCGTTACTGGGATTGTGTTTTGAAAGAGTCTGTCGAAATCAGAATAACGGATAATATCATTAATCGTGATAATGGATACCCGCTAAGTAAAACTTGGAATCCTGTTCTGTCAGACATAAAGAAACAACAGTATCTGAATCGCCGGCTATGGGTATTAATTTTTTACCGATATATCGTTTTAGACAGTATTCACCACTGTAGGCGCTGCAACTCTTCTTGCGTCAGGGGGCAGCAGCAACGTTTGAGTGCTTGCGCATTACTTCAGCGTATGCGCTTTCGTATTTTCGCTGCGTATAAAGGTACCGTCATTCACGGTTTGATCAGTTATCGGCGAGAGGGACGTAGCTTTTCTTACCTGATGATGGCGGCCAGGTGGACCGCAGAAATATTGTGTGCAGATGTCGGTTTGATTCAGCTGAAGAACCGACAACAATTGGATCCGTTAACACGCCGGGAAAGTCTTCGTAGTCTCATTACTAGGGAGTGAGTCCACAACGTTGTACACGTACGTCACAACGAAGTTAATCCGCTCTCTGGCGACTTGATTGTGCAATTCAACCAAATTGCGGGGATGCTGATGGCGTTTTACCTGACGCCACAGTAGGCCCCACAAAGTTCCGAACGGGTTATCGTCAGGTGAAACCGCAGGCCAGTCGAGATGTAACAGGGACGAGGAGCGTTCAGAAAACCAGTCACATTAGATGAACATTGATGTTGGCGTTTTTATGTGCGCCTTGTGAACAATGGACTCTTGCAAGGTGACAGACTCCAAATGTTCACTGCATGCAGCCCTCGTAGCAATGTTGTGTCGGTAACAGGTTGGGATGGACCTTTTTACTCACTGCCTGCAGCAATTCCTGTCGAGTGTGGAACCGATTTTGATTCACAAGCTGTGAAACGCGTCTCCTGTCCCTCTGTCAGAATATTTTTCTCATCACAATTCTCACGTCGTGTCTCGCTGATCGCTACTGAGTTATGCTCACCCAGAGGCAGTGCACGCACGGTTGAACACATGACTCGATCGCTGCGCCAACTTGTAAAGGCTTAACGATTAATCAGCGCGTGCGCGCTGAGGTGACTAATTTTGTGTCCTGTGAGATTATGTCGCGAAAGGTAATAAGTTCGCATTAAGGAAAGTTTAAATCGCCTGGAAGGTTTTCGAATATTTCGCCAGTGAATCAAGAATGTGTAGAGTAAGCAGAAAATATTAGTAATTTAAAATCAAAAGTGGAATCCGAGGAAGGTCATGAATGTAGAATGAATGATTTAACGAGAAAATGAGGAGCAAGAAGTGGCTCAGAGGGCTGTAGGTTCGACAGACACTATAGCTGAAGCAATTACTGAGGTAGCTATTAGTGAGAATGTAACTACAGGAAATGGAGCTAAGAAAAGCAAAATTCCAACTTTAATAATCAGGAAATGTTACTAACTATGATGAATAAATTAGAAGAAAATAACAAGAAAATAGATAAACTGCCATGGAAATCATCCAGAAAACTAACATCAAAATAGATGAAACTAATAATGAAATGGAGGAATTTTCTAGGAAAACTGAAAAACTAGCTAAAACTTTGACAGCATAAGGATAATCGTTCAGGAAACTAATAAAGACTCTATGAAAGTTCTTGGTAATTCTAAGAGGAGGAGGTCAACAAGTGGGATGAATATCAGTGAAACCCTTCAGGGCCGCGCGGGATTAGCCGAGCGATCTTGGACGCTGCAGTCATAGACTGTGCGGCTGGTCCCGGCGGAGGTTCGAGTCCTCCCTCGGGTATGGGTGTGTGTGTTTGACCTTAGGATAATTTAGGTTAAGTAGTGTGTAAGTTTAGGGACTGATGACCCTAGCAGTTAAGTCCCATAAGATTTCACACACATTTGAAAATTTTGAAACCCTTCAGGTGGAACCTAGTGAAAATGACAGTGCTACTAATATTTGGCAAACTACTATCAACGAGGAAGCTGAAGAACATAACTGGACAGTGTCTGCTGTAAACAATAAGTTAGTCCCAGATGAACAGGTAAAACTGAATGTAGATAAGAACTTAGTCGCAGGTGAGAAGATTCAATCTCCACCTGTCTATTAATGTAGATTCTATTAAAAATTTTGTTGTAAATAGTGGAAAGGAGCTAATTGCGAAAGTAACTGACATTCAGCATTCAGTGATTTTACTAACTTAGACACTAGACGTTCTGCTGGAAATGTAAAGAAAAAGTTAAATTCTCAATTAAAAATTTGACCAAAGTATATAACAATTTGACCAAAGTATATAACAACAGTCTATACAAGGTCGATGTACTCGAGGACAACATTATGGAAATGGAAGAGGATGTAGATGAATATGAAATGGGAGATATGATACTGCGTGAAGAGTTTGACAGAGCACTGAAAGACCTGAGTCGAAACAAAGTCCCGGGAGTAGACAACATTCCATTAGAACTACTGACGGCCTTGGGAGAGCCAGTCATGACAAAACTCTACCATCTGGTGAGCAAGATATATGAGACACGTGAAATACCCTTAGACTTCAAGGAGAATATAATAATTCCAATCCCAAAGAAAGCAGGCGTTGACAGATGTGAAAATGACCGAACTATCAGTTTAATAAGTCACAGCTGCAAAATACTAACGCGAATTCTTTACAGACGAATGGAAAAACTGGTAGAAGCCGACCTCGAGAAAGATCAGCTTGGATTCCGTAGAAATGACCTTACGACTTATCTTAGAAGAAAGATTAAGGAAAGGCAAACCTACGTGTCTAACATTTGTAGACTTAGAGAAATCTTTTCACAATGTTGACTGGAATACTCTCTTTCAAATTCTGAAGGTGGTAGGGGTCAAATACAAGGAGCGAAAGGCTATTTACAATTTGTACAGAAACCAGATGGCAGTTATAAAAGTCGGGGCACAAAGGGAAGCAGTGGTTGGGAAGGGATGAGACAGGGTTGTAGCCTCTCCCCGATGTTATTTAATCAGCATATTGAGCAAGCAGTAAAGGAAACAAAAGAAAAGTTCGGGGTAGGTATTAAAATCCATGGAGAAGAAATAAAAACTTTGAGGTTCGCCGATGACATTGTAATTCTGTCAGAGACAGCAAAGGACTTGGAAGAGCAGTTGAACGTAATGGACAGTGTCTTGAAAGCAGGATATAAGATGAACATCAACAAAAGCAAAACGAGGATAATGGAATGTAGTCGAATTAAGTCGGGTGATGCTGAGGGAATTAGATTAGGAAATGAGACACTTAACGTAGCAAAGGAGTTTTGCTATTTGGGGAGCAAAATAACTGATGATGATCGAAGTAGAGGGTATATAAAATGTAGACTGGCAATGGCAAGGAAAGCGTTTCTGAAGAAGAGAAATTTGATAACATCGAGTATAGATTTAAATGTCAGGAAGTCGTTTCTGAAAGTATTTGTATGGAGTGTAGCCATGTATGGTAGCGAAACATGGACGATAAATAGCTTAGACAAGAAGAGAATAGAAGTTTTCGAAATGTTTTGCTACAGAAGAATGCTGAAGAGTAGATGGGTAGATCACATGACTTGTGAGGAGGTATTGGACAGAATTGGGGAGAAGAGGAGTTTGTGGCACAACTTGACTAGAAGAAGGGACCGGTTGGTAGGACATGTTCTGAGGCATCAAGGGATCACAAATTTAGCACTGGAGGGCAGCGTGGAGGGTAAAAATCGTAGAGGGAGACCAAGAGATGAATACACTAAGCAGATTCAGTAAGTACTGGGAGATGAAGAAGCTTGCACAGGATAGAGTAGCATGGAGAGCTGCATCAAACCAGTCTCAGGACTGAAGACCACAACAATAACAACAAATAACAATAGCGGAAATATTGACAATGAAGGCCACAAGTTTACTATTAAGAGAAAATTGCACTCAATATGTAACAATAGAAATAAAAAGGGAATTGCTGTTGATGAATACTATTCTTTGAAAGTCGGTACTGTCTACAAATTTGTCAGTAGAGGAAAAGTTCACCATACTGGGGACCTTAGAAAGAAAAATTGGAATGTTCTGAAGGCACTGTGTCAGGTGATTACTTTACCAGAAAAAGTATAGGAAGGTAACTGTACAAAGGACGTAAGACGGAAATGAAAGAAAGACAGGAACAGTAACCATAGCAATGTAAGAAACGTTCCCACAGACAAGAGTGCAGATATGATAATGGTTTTCTCAGAAAAGGAACACATGGGAAACGGAAGCGTTCAGGTAAGGATGGTGACAAATGTATCGCTGATGAGAATTTACAATTTCATAATAAGAGAAAATGTAACATCTCGAACAGAGGGAACTCTGTTGAGAGGTCAATATTTTACTCTAAGAGGCAAAAATGATAACGATAATAATAATAATAAATTTGGAAAGGAGGAAAGAATCAAGATAAGTGAGTAAAGATTTTCAGATTATTGTGAGTGCTTTCTAAGCAACATTACGTGTTTTAGAAAAGTACAAGATTAATGACAAACGACGAGAAATCATACAGTCTTAAGGACCAGGCAAAGATGTATTACGAAATTTTTTTAAAGTCCGTATGAAATGTACAAAGTGTATCACTAAAAAGTGAGAGAGGTGGAACCTTCCCGGTACTATTCAATAAAGTATTTGTATGAAGTAATAGATGTTAACAGACATCGCAGTAATGGGTAGAAAGCCTTTTGGCTATGACTAGCATGAATACCAGGTATCAGAAGCGTCACTCCCTTCGTAGTTGAGTGGAGGATGGCTGAAGAAGAAAATGTGAAATAGAGTTACAGGTACATGATAAACTGAACTTTAATAAAACGGCAAACCTGTTAATTGATGTACCGGTCGTTGTGGCCGAGCGGTTCTAGGCACTTCAGTCTGGAACCGCGCGACCGCTACGGTCGCAGTTTCGAATCCTGCTTCGGGCATGGATGTATGTGATGTCCTTAGGTTAGTTAGGTTTAAGTAGTTCTAAGTTCTAGGGGACTGATGACCTAAGATGTTAAGTCCTATAGTGCTCAGAGCAATTTGAGCCATTTTGAAGGCGCAGCGGAAAGAGTAAAGAACAGAAGTCTGAAGATCGTGGAGTAGAGTCCCTAGGCAACAAATCTTTTTTAATTTTCAGTTTTTGCGTTACTTACACTGCAAATAAACCGAAATAATGTGCAAATGGAGGCCTAGTGTATGTATTAATATTTTTATAAAAAGTATGAGAAGGAAAGGGAAAAGGCAAGTTATAATTTGGGATTGAAAATAAATTTCCAGGAAGAGCTTTTAAGCCACACACGAAAACTTAGTAGATCGGTATGCATGCGTCAGCACGCATACTTAATACGTTACAAAACACCGCGCGTAAAAAGTGGGTTTTCCGGTTCTCATGCCTCGGGTCCTATTGCTGATAAAAGGCAGGGTTAAGTATTCCGAATAACCTTGCGCTAGTGATCATTTTTATACCCAACAGCAGTATTGTCTCAATGTCATTATCTTACAGAACAGGCTTAGAGTACGAATATTACACACTTCCTCCTGCTGAGGCAAATGGAGCAAAACTGTTCGTCCTTTTTGCGTTTGATGTGGTCTACGGTGGCTTGATGGGTCTTACGGAGGCACCATTAGTTCATGGGCGATTCCCCGGAATACCCTACAAAAAGAGCTTTTTACTATATTTTCGCCGTCACCAGCGGACCAAAACCCAGCCGACTATTCCAAGGCAGCTATGCAGAGAAAATGGCTGGAATTTTTACGATATATTCCAATTATATTCCTATGAACCCGATCTCTAACAAGCTTAAAAATTATCTTTATCTCTTCATCCGTGGATCGATGAACCCTCTGCCAGGCACTTAAATGTGATTTGCAGAGTATCCATGTAGATGTAGAAAATAACGAGGTTCAAATTTACCCTACTTCTACACGTAAAATGCGATATGAGGCGAAAACTCTACGTTAAATAACCACAACAAACTGCTCATATTTTAACGGCATGTTCCCTGGGCATTTAACTAGAAGGACCATCTCTCTGCTGTCAAAAATCCTTCCCCGATATTGAGAAATTCCCCAAGACCTTGTTTTCTTTTTTTATTGTGTGTGTGTGTGTGTGTGTGTGTGTGTGTGTGTGTGTGTGTGTGTGGGAGGGGGGGGGGTGTACTGAAACCCAGTCGCGGAGTCAGAGACGCCTGTGTAGAGCAAATGGCCGTAATTTTTACGATGTATTCCTAAGATCTCGATCTCGAACAAATTTAAAATTTTTTTCATATTTTTCTCCTTTTCCGAGATACAGAGTATCGCATAAAAAACGCACGTAAAATCCATTGTGAGTTTATAAAGTGACGTAGCAAGGGGAAATATGGTGTGAAGTGTCTCCGTTATCATCTGGGAACCCCATGTGGTAATACTGAAGCACAATCAAAACTTTTTAGGAACATAAAATGCCGGCCGCTGTGGCCGAGCCGTTCTAGGCGCTTCAGTCCGGAACCGCGCTTCTGCTACGGTCACAGGTTCGAATCTTGCTTCGGGCATGGATGTGTGTGATGTCCTTAGGTTAGTTAGGTTTAAGTAGTTCTAAGTATAGGGGACTGATTACCTCAGATGTTAAGTCCCATAGTGCTTAGAGCCATTTGAACATAAAATCTAGTACGAAGTGTAAAATTAGTTTTGCATTATTTTATTTTCTTGTAAGTGAATTATATAAATACCAATACATTTCTTTTCATATGTGTTACGTGCCCTTTTGCAGCAGGGAAAAGAAGGGAACCAGCGGAACACTGCTCCTACTGGAGCACAGAAAATGTTCCTGTGTATTTAAACGAGTATGACTGAAATATGGGGTACAAGCTGACTCATTCTACCTTCCGCGGCATCTTTGAAAATTTTCCCAAAAATTCAGGCATGCGAACATATTCTGCGCTTTTTTATGCTGAGAGAGAAGACATTGGCAGTGACAAGGAGACAGAAAAGCAATAAGTAATGGAAGTTAGTAGACTCTGTTTGTGGTAAAAGAGAGTGCTGGAGACAATGGCAGTGGAACATAGTTGACAGGAACAGAACAGTATTAAAAAAAAAAGTGAAGGAGACAGTGACAGGTGGCGAGGGAGGTACAGAAGAGAAAGAGGTAGTAGGTGAGAGCCAGTGATAAAGAGAGACAGAGCATATGACAATGACAACGGGAAGAGAGAGAGACAGCGACAGTGAGAGAGAGAGAGTGACAGTAGGAGGGAAAAAATGAGGTACTGACAGTAAAAGGAAGACAGTGACATTGAGACGAGACTGTAGAAGTAGGACAGAGCGAAGTGGGCTGTGTATGTGGCACAGGACACAAAGATAGAGACACGCAAAGAGATAATGACAATGAGTTGGGATGAATGAGTGAGTAAGTAAGGGCAGTTGGAAATGGATGGGTATGAGCGACTTCCAGCGAAGGACTAGTGGGTGTGAGTGAGTTATAGTCAAGGGAGCTTGTGGGAGTTTGAGGCGAATTGAACGTTCAAAAATGCGCGAATATGTTTGCATACCAAAATTTTCGGGAAAATTGTTAATGGTGGTGAGGAAGATATAATGAAACAGATACCCCTCTTTTCAGTCGGAGTCTTTTAAATAATCAGGAACATATTCGCATTTTTTCTGCTTCAATAGGAGCATTTTTCCGCCGGTAGAATGAGGTACTTTTAATGTTTTAAAGTTGATAATATTCATCGTAAAAATAGGGGAGTAAAGTTTGCCCGACATTATACACGCGTTATAAGCGCCACATTTTTACAATTTCATGGTTGATTTAAAGATCCTATAGAAAAAACTGACTTTGTTAACATTCATAAGAGTTTCTCTCTCATCGCGCTGTTTGGCATCAAGCTACGGTAACACATTGTTTTGGCAAATATTGACGAGGATAGCTGGTGATTTGCAATGGAATGTATTTTTTGCAATATTCTCTGGATGTTTCTCTCTCGATGAGGTAGGAGCATTTTTGAAGCTTTACCTGACTATAAAAACAGACATCGCAAGGTCGCAATTGCCGAGTGCATTGAGGGTGGGGGGAGGGGAAATAACTTTAATACTGCACGATAGCAATCCTTGAAAAATCTCGTCCCATAATTTTGGATGCTGATGCTAGTAAGTGTTTAAGTAGGTGAAACAGCGAAGATCGTCAGTCTGTTTTTCACCTCACAGGATGTGAGAAATCATATCTAGGCTGGTCAGCACAGTGACCGTCGCAGTCAATCGGTCGGGCTCATTCGATCCAGGGCTGGCATGTCTCCCCGTCTCGGAAGTGGTCGCACTAACACGCGCAGCTACCCGGGCGAGTATACAGTTGTAGTAGCTTTGTTTGTCCTCCGCACAAGTCAGTTAACATAAGACATTGGTCTTCTGCACGTAGGCCTCAGCGCTTCAGCCATACTGTTTTTGTATAAGGCCGTTGTAAGTTTCGCAGATTTTGATGAAATGACGACATTCCTATGTATTGCCGCCTACTCATCCACCATTTGTTGCATCCTCGGGCTAAGCGAGCCAGTATTCACTTGTACGCATACGTAGACGTGGAAGTAATTTTCCCGAAACGGTCATGCCGTACTGCGCTGTACACGAGCGGGTTACTTTGCTCATATCCTGTTGTTTCGCGACGACTACTTTCACCCCTCGAATGTTCAAGGTTTGGTTAGAAGTCGAATGGTACGGGAAACGTGGAAAGAGAAGGTACGAATGTATATGTTTTATTACACGTGACGTTCAAGAGAGTATTTCGATTGCAGTCGACGAATGAAGATTCTCGACGTTTGATCGGACACTTTGATAACAATCCCTTATTGGAAAGTCATTTGTAGAGACTTCGTGGACACCGTAAGTACAATCCTTTCTTGGAAATTTATTTACGAACCCAGAGTTACCTTTGCTTTTCCTCTTCATAGTTTACATTAATAAAACAATATTTTGAGCATCATTTCGTGTCATTTGCTTTTTAAGAAACATAAAAACTGAAGATAAAGAAGTCCGAATAGGAAACTGACCCGCTCATTGTTATTCTCTTCTCTTTCCGCTCTGCCTACCGCTACCTAGAAACTACGATAACAGAAATGGCTTTTGCCTCGTCCGACCTGCGCGAAAAATTCTGTTATTTCTGAATGAGTGGCAGACTGGAGATCTCACTTCTGTGGCTTTCATTTCTTTTTTTTCCTTTTATTGTCATTTCCATTCCCCATCAGTGGTGGGCTGGCAGCAGCTTAAGCGCTGCTCTTCAGCCAAGAGACATAAATAGACAGGGAGACATTTATAAACAATATAAAGGAGATAACATGGCGGAATATAGAAGCAAAAAAGGGCGGAACAGAAGCAAATAAGACATACAAAGCGGTGACTGTAAATCGGAGATAAAAATCTAAAAAAGTATGTTACACAAAAAAAACCACACACTACATTAAAAGGCACCAGGCAAAGTACGGCCCGAGCATAAAAGCCTGTAGAACGAGTAAAACAGCCACATGACGGGCGGCGTAGCAATGAACTGTCATGGACAATAAACAGTATAAGATAGCAAGAACTATACCCCTTACATGAAGTCATTAAAGGTCACCTAACTCACGTTGAGCGAACAGTAGGGCTGAACAAAAATGACTAGCAAGGCACAATGCATCTTGTAGAGGGTATAGTATGGACGTATTGGAATAATTAATGTCAGGTGATGTAAAGAAATTCACTCGACATGAAAACTTTGTGGAAACGCATCGATTTACTGGAGGCTAGTTTATCCCAGGGAAGTATTCAGAGTTGAATGCGGCCGGCTGGGGAGCAGCGAAGGGAAGCGACAATAGGCAGCTTAGGGCGGCTCAAGCTCTGAGAAAGCGGTAACGGGGCGCGGCCTCAAGCTGCCTTAAGATGAGTGACAGTGAGTGACAGTGAGTGGGTGGTTGACCCCATGCTGGTGTACCAGGAAGCAGACGGAGAACTTGTACACCTGTTGATAAATGTCCGTCGTCCCCTTTACAGTGAAACATACGAGAAAGCCGAGCAAAGCTACGGTGGAGCGGTCAACAGAGGCCAAAATATGCGTGTTCGTGACTATGGCAACTTCATGCTGAATTCACGGTCCGCAGAGTCTGAAATAAATCAGGTGAAGAGCGACAGAATGAAATACGCCGGCCTCCGATGGGAATGTAGGACCAAGGAATCTGAAGTACTTTCCTGGGGATCAGAATGCCGGAAAAACTGGTGTTTTGTGCAGACGTTAACTTTGATAGATGGCCTGGGAGGAGCTAAATAGCAGAAGTTGAGAGGAAGGGAAATTTTGTGGGAATTTGTTCACTTCCCAGAGCAGGCATTGGTCGGCGCTCGGAAGCGACACATAATTAACGCGACTTGTGCTGCAATTGGCGTAAGTGATTTTGCTGGAGGGGAAACCAAGGCGAAGAGCAGACTTGGAGAAGTCTCCGTAGAGGTCTTCCATTCCCAGCTTGCCTAGAGTGCGGACGTGGCGTTCTTTACTCAGCTTTCCTGAGAAAGAGCGAGCATGTCTGAAGTTTAGGACTTAGCAAATGGAACGATTGAACTTGGAGATAGAAAGTTTTGGTTCAGCTATATACTAAGCAAGATAGCTAGGAGTGAATTGACGAGTGCAGTCTTGCAGCACCACGAGGCCGGCCGACGTACTCACAACGACGAGGCCCCGCCACACTGAATTCGGTGACATTGCACCCGCTCCGGCTGATTAATTTTTTGGATCACGTCGGCAAAGTTTCCACGAGGGTTTCATGGGCCGTGTATTGGGGAATTCTTCTCGCACTTCGCATTACGCCTGGGTCAGTCGATAGGAATAAATTATGATTTTTATATTTTGACTAAAGTTCAGTCTTGGTCACACCATTTATGTTTCAATGACATACACTCCTGGAAATGGAAAAAAGAACACATTGACACCGGTGTGTCAGACCCACCATACTTGCTCCGGACACTGCGAGAGGGCTGTACAAGTAATGATCACACGCACGGCACAGCGGACACACCAGGAACCGCGGTGTTGGCCGTCGAATGGCGCTAGCTGCGCAGCATTTGTGCACCGCCGCCGTCAGTGTCAGCCAGTTTGCCGTGGCATACGGAGCTCCATCGCAGTCTTTAACACTGGTAGCATGCCGCGACAGCGTGGACGTGAACCGTATGTGCAGTTGACGGACTTTGAGCGAGGGCGTATAGTGGGCATGCGGGAGGCCGGGTGGACGTACCGCCGAATTGCTCAACACGTGGGGCGTGAGGTCTCCACAGTACATCGATGTTGTCGCCAGTGGTCGGCGGAAGGTGCACGTGCCCGTCGACCTGGGACCGGACCGCAGCGACGCACGGATGCACGCCAAGACCATAGGATCCTACGCAGTGCCGTAGGGGACCG
This sequence comes from Schistocerca piceifrons, assembly GCF_021461385.2. Taxonomy (NCBI): domain Eukaryota; kingdom Metazoa; phylum Arthropoda; class Insecta; order Orthoptera; family Acrididae; genus Schistocerca; species Schistocerca piceifrons. The sequence continues at coordinate 388,011,614 of NC_060139.1, read as the reverse complement.
CACCGCCACTTCCCAGCAAATTAGGGACACTGTTGCTCCTGGGGTATGGGCGAGGACCATTCGCAACCGTCTCCATGAAGCTGGGTTACGGCCCCGCACACCGTTAGGCCGTCTTCCGCTCACGCCCCAACATCGTGCAGCCCGCCTCCAGTGGTGTCGCGACAGGCGTGAATGGAGGGACGAATGGAGACGTGTCGTCTTCAGCGATGAGAGTCGCTTCTGCCTTGGTGCCAATGATGGTCGTATGCGTGTTTGGCGCCGTGCAGGTGAGCGCCACAATGAGGACTGCATACGACCGAGGCATACAGGGCCAACACCCGGCATCATGGTGTGGGGAGCGATCTCCTACACTGGCCGTACACCACTGGTGATCGTCGAGGGGACACTGAATAGTGCACGGTACATCCAAACCGTCATCGAACCCATCGTTCTACCATTCCTAGACCGGCAAGGGAACTTGCTGTTCCAACAGGACAATGCACATCCGCATGTATCCCGTGCCACCCAACGTGCTCTAGAAGGTGTAGGTCAACTACCCTGGCCAGCAAGATCTCCGGATCTGTCCCCCATTGAGCATGTTTGGGACTGGATGAAGCGTCGTCTCACGCGGTCTGCACGTCCAGCACGAACGCTGGTCCAACTGAGGCGCCAGGTGGAAATGGCATGGCAAGCCGTTCCACAGGACTACATCCAGCATCTCTACGATCGTCTCCATGGGAGAATAGCAGCCTGCATTGCTGCGAAAGGTGGATATACACTGTACTAGTGGCGACATTGTGCATGCTCTGTTGCCTGTGTCTATGTGCCTGTGGTTCTGTCAGTGTGATCATGTGATGTATCTGACCCCAGGAATGTGTCAATAAAGTTTCCCCTTCCTGGGACAATGAATTCACGGTGTTCTTATTTCAATTTCCAGGAGTGTAGGTAACCGGTTTCGGTTATTTTTACATAACCATCATCAGACCCATGGCTCCCTTAGGATGGTAGGCGGAGCTCTCCTCAGCTGCTACGAAGTCAACTGATCAGTTGACTTCGTAGCAGCTGAGGAGAGCTCCGCCTACCATCCTAAGGGAGCCATGGGTCTGATGATGGTTATGTAAAAATCACTGAAACCGGTTACCTGTGTCATTGAAACATAAATGGTGTGATCAAGACTGAACTTTAGTCAAAATATAATAATCTATTGATCACTGTATTCCAAAAAAATGTTTACCAAAATTGTATAAATTTTGATTTATCGCGCTTTACTCCGCGTAAACGCAATTTATTACCACTGCCTGATAGGAGAGTCTTGTAATGTGATGATTGAAGGTCGGGAGTTAAAATAAATTTGTGCTAATCGACTGCATCTGTTTTCAATCAAGTAGTTGAAATCCCAAGTCACTTTCTTAATTAATTTTATGTTCAAAATTTGCATCTGGTGTTCAATAGCTGAATATAACATCAATGTGCACCCCTTTTTAATTAAAAGTGATCAATTCTGAATCAATTAATGTCAACACTGCCACCGCAGTTCAATCAGGAGTCACAGGGCCTTATTACTTTTTTGCGTTATCCGATATTGCAGCAGTTTTGCACTCTCTGTTGATCTGTTAGTCAATTAGCTGCGGTGGACACACGCCAAAACCAGGTAAGTGACAGGTGGGGTGTTACAATAGGTCGAGCACAGAATTAAAACCCACATCACTATATGACACTGTAGAATGGCACCGAAACACTAACGTAGCACACTGATACCGAATAAAAAACTGGGAGGATCTGCATGGGAGGGGGGGAGGGGGGGGGGAGACAAGGAAAATAGGAAGAAGGGGAAGGAGGCGAGGAGGAGGGGAGAAAAAGGGGGATGAGGTGGGGGTTTCATTTCTGGCAAAACCTTGCATATAACACAAATTTGAACGATATCGGTGATGACGAGTAGGTGGGGCCTCCTTGTAAGTGAGGTATTTAGAGACGAATACAAATGGTACCTGATGAACGATGTAACACGGCAGCCTATTGTAAATGGTAGAGACACTTAATAATCACAAACATGCGACCGCAGACGCACAGGCGACCGCTGAGATCGGATCATATTCGTGTTGACAGCTGAAATCAGCTTGATGATGGCTCTAAGTACTATGGGACTTGACATCTGAGGTCATCAGTCCCCTAGACTTAGAACTACTTAAACCTAACTAACCTAAAGACAACACACACGTCCATGCCCGAGGCAGGATTCGAACCTGCGACCACAGCAGCAGCGCGGTTCCGGACTGAAGCGCCTAGAACCGCTCGGCCACAACGACCCGCGAAATCAGCTTGAGAGAAGCACGTGGAGGTACAGTTTCACATTATGCTCCACAGATGGGGTTGTCCTTGGACTTCCACTGCCCACTAAGCTGACCGCGTGACCGGGGAAAACGCTTCCGTTGGGCAGAACAATGGCTGCTCGTTTCTCCTGGCCGCTGTTAGCGTCCAGTGCAGAATTAAAGCTTATTCGAAAGGTAATAAATATTGAATCATATGAGTCACTGAAGAGCTAATAATCTCGTTTGAGGCACAAAAGATGAACTATTATGGGTGTGAAGACGGCCTTTGGTATTTGGATTACTTTATGTTATTCTAAGTTGAATGTTATAAATAGTTTTCCTGAACTTTAAAAGTGAATATCTCGGCAACGCTTTATCCGACTGTGACAAACGAGGTGTCAACGGATACATCTCGTCGAACGATATCGGACTATGGTAGTAGATATACGAAAATTATTCACATATTTAAATGAGAGACTGAAAAGTGAATTTCGCACAATTAAAAACAGCTTTTCTCACTAAATAAAAAGAGAAACATTGAAAGTAGCGGCAGTACTGTAACTTTAGATATATAGGAAATTATTTAATGTGTAATTTGTTTGGTGGTACACTGAAGAGCCAAAGAAACTCGTATAGGCACGCGTATTCAAATACAGAGATGCGTTAACAGGCAGAATACGGCACTGCGGTCGGCAACGCCATTATAAGAAAACAAACTGGCACAGTTGTTAGATCGGTTATTGCTGCTACAACGGCAGGTTATCAAGATTCAAGTGAGTTTGAATGTGGTTTTATAGTCAACGCACAAGCAAGGGGCACAACATCTCCGAGGTAGCGATGAACCGGAGATTTTCCCGTACGACCATTCCACGAGTGTACCGTGAATACCAGGAATCCGGTAAAACATAAATTCTCCCATATTGCTGCGGCCGGGAAAAGATCCTGCAAGAACGGGACCAAAGACGACTGAAGCGAATCGTCCAACGTGACAGACGTGCAACCCTTCCGCAAATCGCTGCAGATTACAATGCTGGGTCATCATCAAGTGTCAGCATGTGAACCATTCAACAAAACGTCATCGATATGGGCTGTCGGGGCCGAAGGCCCACTCCTGTACCATTGATGACTGCACGCCACAAAGATTTACGCCATCCTGGGCCCGTCAACACCGACATTAGACTGTTGATGACTGCAAACATGTTGCCTGAGCGGACGAGTCTCGTTTCACATTGTATCGAACGGATGGGCGTGTACGGGTATGGAGACAACCTCATGAGTCCGTGGACCCTGCATGTCAGCAGGGTACTGTTCATGCTGGTGGAGGCTCTTTAATGGTGTGGGGCGTGTGCAGTTGGAGTGATACGGTACCCCTGATACGTCTAGATACGACTCTGACAGGTGAATCGTACATAAGCATCCTCTGTGATCACCTGCATCCATTCATGTCCATTGTGCATTCCGACGGACCTGGGCAATTCCAACAGGACAATGCGATACCCCAGATGTCCAAAATTGTTACAGAGTGGCTGCAGAAACACTGTTCTGAGTTTAAGCACTGCCGCTGCCCGCCAAACTCCCCAGAAATTAACAGTATTGAGCACATCGGGGATGCCTTGCAACGTGCTGTTCAGAAGAGATCTGCACCCCCTCGTACTGTTACGGATTTATGGACAGCTCTGCAGGATTCACGGTGCCAATTTCCCCCAGCAATACTTCATTCGTTAGTCGTGCGCATGCCACGTCGTGTTGCGGCACTTCTGCGTGCTTCGGGGACCCTACACAATATTAGGCAGACGTACCAGTTTCTTTGGCCCTTCAGCGTATTTACATTTATAAATCAGATAATGGAGGAAAACATAGGAATTGTTTATAAATGAACTATGGCATGTGAAAGAAAACTGATAACAGCACAAAACTTCTCGGAAAATCTCCGTGTGAACTGATATGTGTATAAAGGGCTAAAAATAAGAATTTCAGCAATGTTCCCGTTTAGTAATTTAACTGACCTCAGTGGTGCTTGACCGACCTTTGCTGGGTGAACAGCGACAATTTGAGGGGAGTCTAGTTTCGGACGTCGTTGGAAGCGATCATGCTGCGTTAGTGTGCGTTAGGAGAAAGTTTTATCTGGTGAGAGGTGAAATAGTCTCTAGTTCGCGTGTGCGAAGTATTAAGAGTTCCTACTTTCGGACATAGAAATTTTTCGGTGTCTGATGGACTTATTGTTTTTCGGGACTCGTATGATACAAGCTGCACTTATAAGATGTCATTGTAAACCCATCGTGGAATTTATAATTGGAGATACTGTGGAACTTAAATGTTTTTTAAAGATAACTAATGTAATAAATCTTGGTTTACTCAACCGCTACCAAGATCTTAAGAAACTCCGTCAGGCTCTGAAATTAATTCATTGTGGACTGTGACTTTCGATTTTTATTTATGTTCTTACTGAAAATACACACGAATTTGTGAAACTTTAAGAAATTCGTGAGTGTGTACATGATTTTTCCATAGCAAATCCTGCCTACTTTTATATTAAACATATCGGGTATATTGCGACGAATGTGAGTTGGCGCCACATAGACGAAACTTTGCCAGACTTGTAAGTACAGTCATATTGACGACGGCCCATTGACGTGTTTGTGATGTGTAATATATGGGTAAATCTTTTCATGCAGTAGCACGCCGTGGGCTCCGAGCTGATATAGAAATTGCGAACATTTTAGAACTTTGATTTTCGGCGAGCTGATGAGAGAGATCGTATTTTATTTTATCATCCACACCTGATGCACATTGCCAAGCAGCCAGACAGGCCGCAACGAAATGGGAGATAAAATATCCTAGATTGTATTATGAAAAGATTTAGAGAATAAAGGCACTGTACGGGAATATCCAATTCTACATGACAGTGTTGAACTAAGTACTGTAAGTGCAGTAATTGTCACCGACGATTAGAGATGCCAGAATTACATAGAGGTGACAAACGTTACGGAATAGCGACATGCTCATATACAGATGGCGGTAGTATTATGTGCGCAAGGCATATAAGGACAGTACGTTGTTGGAGCTGTCACTCCTACTTCGGTGATTCATGTGAAAATGTTTCCGACGTAATTATGGCCGCACGGTTGGAGTTATGAGACCTTGAAGACGGAGTTGAAGTTAGACGCATGGGAGAGTCCATTTCGGAAATCGCTGGGAAATTCAGTAGCCGCCCGAAGTGACCGAGCGGTTCTAGGCGCTACAGTCTGGAACCGCGTGATCGCTACGGTCGCAGGTTCGAATCCTGCCTAGCGCATGGATGTGTGTGATGTCCTTAGGTTAGTTAGGTTTAAGTAGTTTTTAGTTCTAGGGGACTGATGACCTCAGAAGTTAAGTCCCATAGTGCTCAGAGCCATTTGAACCATTTTGAAATTCAGTATTCCGAGATTCACAGTGCCAAGAATGTGGCAAGAGAATGCCGAGAATATCAGATTTCAGCCATTAGCTCTCACCAAGGATAATACAGTGGCCAACCGCCCTTGATTTACGACCGAGAGTATCAGCGATTACTTAGAGCTCTCAATGCTAATAGACAAGCAGAACTCCATGAAATAACTACAGAAATCAAAGTGGGACATGCGATTACCGTATCCGTTAAGACAATGTGCCGAAATGTGGATTTAATGGGCTATGGCAGCAACCGATCGACGCGAGTGCCTTTGGTAACAACGCGACATCTCTTGCAGCGGCTCTCCAGGGCTCTTGAACATATCGGTTTGACCCTAGACGACTGGAAAACCGTGGCCTGGTCGGTTGAGTCCCCATTTCAGCAGGGTAAGAGTGTGGCGCAGATCCCAGGAAGCCATAGACCCAGTTTGTCAAAAGGGACTGTGCAGGTTTGCGATGATTACATAATGGTGTGGCCTGTGTATACACGGAATGGACTGAGTCCTCTGTTCGAACTGAACCGATCATTGACTGGAAAGCGCTATGTTCGGCTACTTGGAAATCATTCACAGCCATTCGTGGACTTCTGTTCCCAAAGAACAATGGAATTGCTATGGATGACAATGCGCCATGTTACCGGCCACAGTTGTTCGTAATTGGTTTGAAGAACATTCTGGACAATTCGAGTGAATGATCAACCCATCCACATGACCTGACATATATACCATCGATCGATTATGGGTCATAATAGACAGTTCAATTGTGCTCAAAATTCCACGATTGTGGACAGCTATAGAGGCAGCATGACTCGATATTTCTGCAGGGGACTTTCAACGCCTTGTTGAGTCCGTGACACGTTCAGGAGCTGCACTACTCCTGACAAAAGCACGTCCGACACGGTTTTATGAGGTATCATATGACTTTTGTCTCCTCAGTATAGCTCCTACACAGTGGATGACCAGAAGCAGTAGATACACTACAAAGGGCGCGGTAGCTATGACAGAACTTGGAGAGTAAATAGCTTGAGGTGTCTTACGTGGGTCCCCCAGCAAGCCTGGGCAGTGGGGAGGGGCGAGGGTTCAAATGGTTCAAATGGCTCTGAGCACTATGGGACTTAACTTCTGAGGCCATCAGTCCCCTAGAACTTAGAACTACTTAAACCTAACTAACCCTAAGGACATCACACACATCCATGCCCGAGGCAGGATTCGAACCTGCGACCGTAGCGGTCTCGCGGTTCCAGCCTGTAGCGCTTAGAACAGCTCGGCCACTCCGGCCGGCTGGGGTGAGGATCTGTTGAAGTGACGAATTAATTAAGTACCGTATTGGTTTATCGCGCTGGGACTGCGGACGACGGCATTAGCTCACTTGTGACGCCAGCTCATGGCCGATGCCCGGTGTATTTGGCTTTATTTGTGATATGGGTTTCTTGGAACTCTGGCTGTAGATATTTAGCACGTTGCATCCAGCAATTGCGAGTCACTTGTACAGATGTAAGGATTGTTGGCATAGATCATAGATGTAGAATTAATATCAGGGGCTTCCCGATGAGTATAACTTCCTTAACACTGCGGTGTGTCAGTCGTTAAAACCAGGAACTGCCAGGTATCCATCTCTTGCTACGGCAATGTAGATAATCAATGCCTTTAGCACCATAGTTTAAGGAATCAGAGTGATTTTTCCTTTCTTATTTTACATGTAATTGCATCTATTATTGAAAATGCTTTAACTACTTTAAAAATCAGGTAGCAAATGGTTAATCACAGTTGTCTACAACTTTCTGCAGCTGTGTGGAGATACGACCGGCATTGGAATCTAGGTGGCGGATGTCGAGATCGTATGCAATAATAATAATATGGTATTGCAATTTTAATTGCCAATCGCGTGTTTCTGAGTGTAATGCCATTACAGGAACAGAAAGATATATGTATGAAGAGAACGTTCGATGTAACATGATTTGATCCATTAGAAATGCTGTATGAAACCTGCGAATGTGAAAACAAAGGGTTTATTTACAGATAACTTTTCTGATACCAGTCACGATTTTAATTATGTTTTATATTACGCGTTCCGGGAAATGATTCCCATTTTCAGGTGCACTTATCTCCGTGTACCTTGACATTTTGTCGTAACGTTTTGATGTGTAATGTTATGCATTGTTCTTTTGCCTTAACTGCAGTACGAGTATATGAAAACGCGAAATTTTTTGTTGATTATCGATCTTTGTATATAGTTAGTGGCCAAATTTGGAAGACATCGTACTTACAGTTTTCTTGTGGTCCATTTATCCAGATTCTCACACATGTTAAAAATAACACACAATTTTCTGCGCATAGTATACATAAAGGATAACAAACTTAAATAAAACAAACAGTTATAAAGGTGTTTTTAGATGTAATTGATAGAGATAATGCTATACGTCTTCCACAGAGTATGAAATACTTTTGTACAGAGGGTATTTACCTTAACAATGTGTTTACAATGGTGCTTATTTCTATGTGTTACTATTTTTATTTCAGCGTACTGTCGAAGCGTCTAAAGAAATTAACTTTCAACGCTTACAACAAAAACTAATACGTAACAATAACTGTAATCATGAACCATATTCAGACTCTTTATGTACAAGTAATATGCCAGGAATGCTCCATGTTCTACCTAGGACAAAAAGGCTGAGATATCAGTACCAAGTACACAGCACAGATGAAAGCTTACAGACACAACGGACACTCTTTATCAGCAATAGCCACACCTAAACGCAATACGGCACACCCAAATAGAAATGTAGAGAAAAATGTCAAAGTACTCTACCGACTAAATAAAGTGCACAAAAAAGATCCTTTAGAAGAACGGGAGATATATTCACATTACAAAAAATACGAAGATAAATTATTAAACGATAAACTCGAAAGTGAGTCAGTCATTTTCTTCAGATGCTTCGACAGTTTACTTGAAAACAAAACACGGAAATAAGCACGTATGTATGTGATGTTTAATATGGGAGAGACTCTGCACAAATGGACCACAAGCGAACTGTAAGTAAAAGTTTTTCCGAATTTCGTCGCTAACTATACATAAAGACCGACTAGCAACTAAAAATTACGCGTTCTTCTATATTGCAATAAAGGCCACAGAATAATGCACAACTTCCCACATCACAAACATTCCGGCAAATTGACGTAGTACACAGAGAAAAACGCACTTGAAAATGCGAGCCGTTTCCTGAAAAGTGTCGTCTAAAGTATAAACAAAAGTCATTTAACACTTGACAATGGCCGAGGAGAGTTCGGTTGAAAGCTCGTGGATTTTCATCACCTGACGAGAAGACTTTAAGTAAAGGAAAATCTTGACAGGTAGCCGAAAAGTTAAAGCAATTTTACAACTGTGTAATCCTGGCTACAGGTTCCGAGCTGACTTCTGGCAGAAGACGTGGAACTTAGAGTGTAGGATACGACGTTCCCCCCCCCCCTCCCCCCTCCATCCGCCTCCAACCTCCTCCCAACCCCCCCCCCCCCCACCCACCCACCCCGCTTCACCCTTCGAGCTTACATCATACCCTGGTGGTCTGGCGTTCCTGCGTAGCCCGTATCGCCCATCGCCCGCCGCCGTCCGTCATCGGTGCCGATGCGTCTGCCATGCACGTCCGCGACACACGCAACGGCGACACACTGACGCACTTTCCTTTTCTGTCGGTGTCGTCGCCGTGTTTGTTTCGCGCTTTCTCTATGTCGAAGTCTGACGTGCGTAAACACATGTCGCTATCGACACTTTACGTAAACCGACAGCGGCCTCATAATGCACTTATTCTCTCCTGAAGTTCATTGTGAAGAACCAGTACCAGTCACATTTTGATGATAATAATAATAATAAAAATGGCACTATGGACAAATATAGTGCTCATTGTAAGTTAAAGTTATTCTTGTTCAAAAAGGAGCAAAGTATGCAGCTCAACAAAGTGTCTGACAAATTACGTTGTATTCATGTTTCACAGTTTTTGTGAAATGCGAAAAAGAATTTTCGAATAGTTGTATTTTCTTCTTGTTGTCCAGTGTAGAAGAGCGCACAGCTTCATTGCGACTTTCCTTTGCACACGGCTGACGAAGTCTTTATCTTCGGTTCGAATAGTTCCGTATATGAATGAAACAAGAAAATTTACGTTCTTTTAGGCCGAAGATGGTGTCTGGTAAATATATTACTTTTTCAGAGTGCAGTTGTCCCAATAAATTCCTTTTGGGCCCACATGCAACTTACGAAAGCGTTCGTTGACCGTATACATGTCAACTGCACAATGGAAAAACCGCACTGAAAATGGAAGTATAACAGTCGATGCAGGAAAGTTCCTCCCTTGTTTCCCACATATTAGCCAAGTGTTATTACGCTTTGCCAAGACAAATCTAACACATATCTTCCGCCCGTCGACAAGTATGAAGTATTTTGCATGGAGTTGACTGTGAACGTACGCATTAGACAACTCTTGCTTTGCGTTATCACGGAACCCAAGAACCAAGAGATGTGAATATCTGTTGTACTAGTGTCTGCATGTTTTCGATTACTTAATAACACAAACAGTCGCCAGACCTCGACGGCACATTATTTTAAAGCAGCATGCTTTAACCGTATAATTTGTTCACCTTCAGCTGTAGATTGTGGCCCAAACTACTATTTGCTATGATGAAACGTGTTTAATTTCACAATTATCGTAATTTCTGCAATATCCTTGAAGATCTGACATTTACAATCAATCTTGAACTGTAAAAACTTATATCTTATACGTAAAGATACATTAATTGTAAAAAAAAATAGTTATTGTGACTTGAAAAAGTGACCTCACACTATAGGATATAATCATATGAATGCGTTACGCCTAGATAAGTCTTTATTAACAACATAGTTGACGTCATACAGTAAGCCTTTATTTGCAGTGCGGCAGGTTTGGAAAACAACAACTACTTCACGCTCTCGTGATGTGATGGTTTCTGATGTACAACTTTGGGATGAATAAGATATATTTGCTTAACATCAAAGTGTCGTTTAAAATGTTTTGAAAACGTTGCTTAGATATCCGAAAATCTTCTGAAACGCACAAATATTGCGAGCATTTATTTATTTTTATTTTCTTCAGAACGCATGAACTGAATTAATCTTATTCAGAAGAGTAAGAGGAGGATTTCTGCGTATGTTGGAGGAGATCTTTCTATATTGAAGTTTACGCCCTATTTCAGCACCGCGAGTAAGGCTAAATTGCAAGTGCATAATTTTTTACTGTGGTAGAATGGCTGGCCACTAATATCCTCTGTTGCAGAGTTGTGAGAACATATTTTTTTATCAGAAAAACGCAGTTATAAATAATAGCGTTTCTGGAGATACAGTTTCCTGACATTTATGTAAACATAAATGACGCAAATGCACATTCATAGGAATAATATTTGTCTCTCCGCAAAAAATGTCGAAATATCAGTTTGCACAAAGGATGTATATGTACATCTACATCGATACTCGGTAACGGTCGATGGCGGACCGTACCACGTACCACTACTTGTCATTTCCTTTTCCGTTCTACTAGCAAATGGAGCGAGGGAAATACGACTGCATATAAGCAGCGCTATGAGCACTAACTTTTCTCACATTATATTCATGGTCCTTACGCAGAATGTACACTGGCGGCGATAGAATCGTTCTACAATCGGCCTCAAATTCCGGTTCTCTAAATTTCCGCAGTAATGTCTCGCGAAATGAGCGTCGTATTTCGTCCAATGATTCCCGTTTGAGTTCACGAAACCTTTCCGTAAAACCTGCGTGCTGAACCTATCGGTAATAGAATTAGTTCTACGCCTCTGAACTGCTTCGAATTCTTCTTTTAATCTGAGCTGGTGGGAATCTCAAACAATCGTGCAGTACTCAAGAACGATTCTGTGAGAGGTGTTCTTCATAGATGAGCTGCATTTTCGAAAAATTCTCCCAATAAAAAGTAGTCTAGCATTCGCCTTCCCGACTATCAACCTGACGGCTCATTTCATTTCATATCACACTGCAACGGTACACCTCGATATTTAATCTATGTGATTGTCAAGCAACACATTACTAATGTTAATGTTGTATTCGAACGTTGCGTGATTGTTTTTCTTACTCATCCGCATTAAGATATATTTTTGTACATTTACAGCCAGCTGCCATTCATCACGCTTCCTGGAAATTCTGTGTAAGTCATCTTGTATCCCCCTACTATTACTCAAGGACGACGATTTCCGATACACCGCAGCTCATCAGCAAACATCCGTAAATTGCTGTTCGCCCCTGTCTATAGAGGATAAGAACGGTCGTAACATACTTCTCCAGGGCACTCCTGACAGTACCCTTGTCTTTGATGAAGACTCGCCGTCGAGGACGACGTACTGGGTTCTATGACTTAGGAAGTCTTCGAGTCACAAACATACGTGGGAACCTACCAAGCATACGCTCGGATCTTCGTTAACAGCGTGAAGTTGATCAAAACTAGACATGATTGTCTTATTGGGATTGTCGCGATCGTTCTTTAAATAAAAATATGGCATTTCTGAAGATTGGCAGCTAGTCTGAAACCGGTTTTTGAAAATAAAAAATAGCGATCAAAGACTGAAATGCCATATTTTTAGCCTGAAGCTGGGCGCCGTGTCAAATTCGTTCTGAAAGTCTATGAATATGGAATCTGCCTGTTTGCCCTCCATCCATGGTTTCTGGGATATAAAATGTGAAAAGTGCAAGTTGATTTTCACACTAGCGGTGCTTTATAAATCAGTGCTAATTTGCGGAGATAAGCTTTTCTATCTCAAGGAAATTTATGATATTCAAAGTCAGTAGTATTAAAGAAGTATTCAGCAAATCGATGTTGAGGATATTGGTCTGTAATTGTGCGGGTTCATTTTTTTAATCTTTCTTATATACAAGAGTCACCTGCAGCTTTTTCCAGTCTATTGGGACTTTGCATGGGTGAGAGACTCCCGATAAATGCAAGCTAAGTAAGGGGTCAGTGCCACAGAATAAAACTGAATTGGGATTCCCTCTGGACCTGAAGACTTATTTGTTTTCAAATCTTTTAATTGCTTCTCTACGCCACGGCTGTCTGTGCGACAGTCAAATGGCGGTATGTTTGTACTGTCCTCCTGCTTGATTTTCTTTAATGCGAAATTTAAAACTTTTAATTTTCTTTTGCTGTTTTCTGTTGTCACACCAGACTGGTCAACAAGTGACTCTATGGAAGCCACCTTACTGATTTTACGTATGACCAGCATTCGGGTTCTTGGCAAGATCTTTCGCTGAGGTATGACGGTGGAAGTTACTAAGTGCTTCGCGCATTGACCTTCTCGAGGACACACGAATTCCGATTAACCTTTGCCTATGATGCTTGCGCGTTCTTTTCTGAGGAGAAAGTGCAACAATCTCCGTTTCTTCAGCATGTTCCTAACCTGGTTATGATAATACGCTACTGGCCATTAAAACTGCTACGCCACGAAGATGACGTGCTACAGACGCGAAATTTAACCGACAGGAAGAAGATGCTGTGATAGGCAAATGATTAACTTTTCAGAGCATTCATACAAGGTTGGCGCCGGTGGCGACACCTACAATGTGCTGACATGAGGTAAGCTCCACCGATTTCTCATACACAAACAGCAGTTGACCGGGGTTGCCTGGTGAAACGTTGCTGTGATGCCTCGTGTAAGGAGTAGAAATACGTACCGTCACGTTTCCGACTTTGATAAAGGTCGCCTTGTAGCCTATCGCGTTTGCGGTTTACCGCGTCGCGACATTGCTGCTCGCTTTGTTCGAGATTCAATGACTGTTAGCAGAATATGGAATCGGTGGGTTCAGGAGGGTAATACGGAACGCCGTGCAGGATCCCAACGGCCTCGTATCACTAGCAGTCGAGATGACAGGCATCTTATCCGCATGGCTGTAACGGATCGTGCAGCCACGTCTCCATACCTGAGTCAACAGATAGGGACGTTTGCAAAACAACAACCATCTGCACGAACAGTTCGACGACATTTGCAGCAGCATGGACTATCAGCTCGGAGACCATGGCTGCGGTTACCCTTGACAATGCATCACAGACAGGAGCGCCTGCGATGGTGTACTCAACGACGACCCTGGGTGTACGAAAGGCAAAACGTCATTTTTTCGGATGAATCCAGGTTCTGTTTACAGCATCATGATAGTCGCATCCGTGTTTGGCGACATCGCGATGAACGCACATTGGAAGCGTGTATTCGTCACCGCCATACTCGCGTATCACCAGGCGTGGTGGTACGGAGTGCCATTGGTTACACGTCTCGGTCACCTCTTGTTCGCATTGACGGCACTTTGAACAGTGGACGTTACATTTCAGATGTGTTACGACCCGTGGCTCTACCCTTCATTCGATCCCTGCGAAACCCTACATTTCAGCAGGATAATGCACGACCGCATGTTGCAGGTCCTGTACGGGCCTTTCTGGATGCACAAAATGTTCGACTGCTGCCAACACATTCTCCAGATCTCTCACCAATTGAAAACGTCTGGTCAATGGTGGCCGAGCAAATGGCTCGTCACAATACTCCAGTGACTACTCTTGATGAACTGTGGTATCGTGTTGAAGCTGCATGGGCAACTGTACCTGTACACGCCATCCACGCTCTGTTTGACTCAATGCCCAGGCGTATCAAGGCCGTTATAACGGCCAGAGGTGGTTGTTCTCGGTACTGATTTCTCAGGATCTACGCACCCAAATTGCGTGAAAATGTAATCACATGTCAATTCTAGTATAACATATTTGTCCAATGAATACCCGTGTATCATCTGCATTTCTTCTTGGTGTAGCAATTTTAATGGCCAGTAGTGTAATAAATAATGTCTATGTACGATCCGTTCAGTTCATATGACTGTAACAGGGCCAGTCGCTTAAGCCGGATAATGTTCTTGACTTTCGTGTACATAACAGCATTTTTCCCTTTTCTTACAAAGAACGGCGAGGGTGATATCCGGTGCTGACTCTCGTAAGCACTCATCTCGAATAGTATTGCTAGAAGGGCCGCTGAACTTAACACCGTAACCCAACGGACGGTTGACCACCAGCAGTATTACACGTTGAGGTTTGGCATTCAGTCAAAGATCTTAGCATCAAGAACTGTCCACCACATCCTCCTTCTCCTTGCTGGTCAAATACTGACACGGAAAATTTTTTATCACCTTGAGGATGCGAAATAGCCCCCATGAACCGAGCGCATTGGCGCAAGTGACATGGGATGCGGAGTCGTTTTGCTTGTTACGAAAAAAACTGGCGTGTCCACTTACCTCGTCATCAAGAAGCTTGGTAATGTTAGAGATTTCAGGAATAAAGAAGTTTCGCTTGACTATACTCCCCCTATCAAGAGAGAAATTCCTTTCCGCACTTCTGTCCAGAGACATACTATCTTGAAAATTCAGTTATCGTGTACCCTTTTGGTTACAATGTAAATCATCATCCAAGTAAATTAATTTGTACGTAAAATTTAACTCATTATCGAGAGGATCCTTATGTGTTGTGTAAGAATTACTTGTGGTCTTCAGTCGGAAGTCTGGTTCCGTGCAATTTTTCGCATTAGTCTGTTCTATGCAAGACTCTTCATTTTCGCATTAGAATGCCTGTTCAGAAGGTAGAATGAAATGACTTTGAATGAACATCTAGTATCATAGAATCTGCAAAGGAACAAAATTTAATTTACATGAAACTTTTGTATTTATGTACAGTGACGAATAATGATTACTTCTTTACATTTTTAGAAAACGCTTTAAACAAATCGCAGTGTAACAAACATAGGTTTCTTTCTAGTCAGATTACTTCAAGTTTATTAATAAGCTCTTGCTTTTCTTTGGATGTTGTCTTTTTATTCGTCCATCACTATGTAAAAACGCATCTGTAACATATTGTAAAAATACTGAGAACGGTCGGAATACATGTTCAATTCTTTCAGTTCTCTCCGGAAGTTAGTTGAGGAATATGGAAATTAATATGTTTGTCGTTGTTGTTGTGGTCTTCAGTCCGAAGACTGATTCGACACAGCCGTCCACAATGCTCTATGTTGTACCACTACTGCGACCCACATCCATTCGAACCTGGTTCCTGTACTCAAGCTTTGCTCTCCGCCTACACTTTTCACTCCGCACATTCCCTGCGTTACCAAATTGAAGATACTTTTATGCCTCAGAATGTGTGCACCTATAAAGCGATCCATTTTTTTTGTCTAGTTTTGCCATAAATATCAATTCAGGACCTCTTCTTTAGTTATTAGATCTATCTGTATAAACGTCTGCATTTATCTGTAGCGTCACGTTTCAAAAACTTACATTATCTTCATGTCTGAATTACTGACTTCCGTACAAGACTTCACTCTAGATAACTACAAAACACGTTTCCATACATGTAAGTTAATATTCGATGTTAACAAATTTATGTATATAAAAAAAGTTTTTATTGCTGTAACCAACCTGCATTTTGTGTACCCTCTAATTCTACCGCTGTCAGTTACTTTTCTGAGTAAATAAAGGTCACCGACTATTTGTAGTGTCCCACTTCCTAATCTAATTCCCTCAGCCTCCCCTGACTTAATTCGACTACATTCCATTACTGTTGTTTTGCTTTGGTTGGTGTTCATCTTATGACTTCTTTTCAAGACACTATTCGACTATCCTTGTTTTACTTCCTTAATGTTCATCTTATAAGCTGTTTTCAAGACACTGTCCATTCCCTTTACCTTCTCTTCAAAGTCGTTCCCCGTCTCTGACAGAATTTCATTGTCATCGACGAACTTCAGAACTTTTATTTCTTCACCCTGTAATTGAATTCGATTTCCAGATTTCGCCTTGGTTTCCTTCATTGCAGGCTCAACGTATGGACTGAATAACTATTGCTTCCCTTTCATGTCCTTCGACTCTTAACTACAGCCTGGTTTCTGTACATGTTGTGGATAACCTTACTATCCCTGTATTTTATCCGTGATAATATCAGAATTTTGAAGAGTATCTCCTTCGTCCGAACATACCTCGGAAGGTCCAACGGTACCGAACGATCACCGTGTCATCACCAGCCGGTGGGCACCACTGGATATGGATATGGAGGAGCATGTGGTCAGTACATCGCTCTCCCGGCCGTTGTTAGTTTTCGTGAACGGTGCCGCTACTGCTAAAACAAGTAGCTCCTTAACAAGGGCTGAGTGCAACCCACTTGCCAATAGCGCTCGTCAGACCCGGATGCTCACCTATCCAATTGCTAGCCAACCCTAACAGCGCTGAACTTCGGTAATCTGACGGAAACCGGTGTTACTACTGCGTCAAGACTGCTGGCTTGAAGAGTATAAGGCAGTTAATATGGTCGAAAACGTTGTATGAATGTACAAATGCTATAAACTATACTATACCGTTCTTCAACATGTCTTTTCCCATTATATATTTACCATCGTCTTATTCGATTTCTTTAATACAGTTCATTTCACTTTCAAGCCTTCTTTAATATTTGTTCCTTCTCTTCACTGCTTAATAATTGCCTCCCAATCTCTTGATATTAAATAACTGCTTCTCTTTCCTCCAAAGGTCTCATTAATTATGCTATAGGTGAATTTTGCCATGCGCATGTTTCTAGAGCCTAGCTTTTCTCCTCTAGCCATCTAGCTTTACCAGTTTTAACTTTCTATCTATCTCTTATTTTATACGTCAGTCTTCCCTTAGTCTGCTTCATTTGCTGCAGCTTTGTATTTTATCTTTCCTTCAATTAAATTCTATGTCTCTTATGTTAACCAAGTATTTCCACTGGGATTTGTTTTCTTGCCTATTTGGTCCTTTAAGGCCTCCACTAATTCACCTCTCATTCTCTTCCCCAGTTTCTGTCAAACGTTGCGTAATGCTCCCGTTGAATGCTTCAACAACCTCTGGTAATTTCAATTTATCCAGGTCCCATTTCCTTAATTTCTGCCGAGCGGTTCTAGGCGCTACAGTCTGGAACCGGGCGACCGCTACGGTCGCAGGTTCGAATCCTGCCTATGGCATGGATGTTTGTGATGTCCTTAGGTTAGTTAGGTTTAAGTAGTTCTAAGTTCTAGGGGACTGATGACCTCAGATGTTAAGTCCCGTAGTGCTCAGAGCCATTTGAACCATTTGAACCACACCTTCTGTCAATATCTTCGTCATAGGATGAGCTTTAAGGCCTATAAATTTCTACTGCTTTGATGGCTGTGTGTTTTGAACCTATTTTATTTACGATAATGTGTTCACTATGTCGTTCGTTGTGACATACCCTCATTCCTATTTTCTTGTTTATTATACTAACTCCTGTATCACCACTATTAGATTTCGTATAGATTATCGTGTACTCACTTGACTAGAACTCATATTCTTCCTCCATTCCCACGTTTCCACTTTTAAATATTCTAATTACTGCTTATAAATTACAAAATTTATATTCTGGAAATTGTATCGGAAATTATTTACTTTGTTTGGTTCTTGATGAAGTTTCGAAATGCCGAGTTCCGTTACTGAACTAACGATCCCGTTCGCCTTTCTGCTCAGAGAGCGTCGATGAGGCCCCTGCCAAGCGGCACCGTGCCGTTGTGAGCTGGCCGCGGCGCGCGCAGTCGGACAGAACGGGCCAGTGGGCGGCGTCGGTATAGCGTGACAGCCAGCCATGCGTCTCTCCAATATGATTTCTGCAGTACTAAACTGAAAGTCCGGCAAATATTGGCTTTGAATTTGAACCACGTAATGACTAGTGCAGCAGTGGTCGTTCCCAGGTGGAGAGTTTCCATTTACATCACATCTCTGCTACTTCTGTAGAGTTCATCTAGTTAAAAAAACAAACGCCAGACTGCTTAGTTAAGTCTTATAGCACAGTTCTGAACATGGCTCCTTGGTTCAGTGACCGTTTATAAATTAAAATTGAAGCAAATGAGCCCTCGTTCACAATTTTTTGGTCTTATTAACCAGGTTTCAACATTTCTAAGAGTGCCTTCATCAGAATTTAGACACTTAAAGTGGTCTATAACATAGTTACAAATTTATGGGAAGAAAAAAAATTTTTATATAAAAAAGTGTAAGTACTGACCAACAATACGAGACAGAGACAGTACTTACATGTCACGTATAAAATAAATAGCAGGCCAGAAAGGCTTTAGTCACAAAATATTTAAAAGAAATGTGTGAAGGCGAGCATCTAAGGCCAGCTCGTACCTGTAGAGCCACAGGTGGCAACGGTCTGAGGTGCCCGCGCTAACAAGTGCGGCAGGTGAACATGACATTGCAGCGAGAGCGCCATCTAGTAGCCGCAGGTACAACTTGGCTACTTAACAATCGAATGTAGACAGGCGAACATTACAATGAATATAGTTCAGTACATAATGTAAAAGGCAATATTTTGTTTAACAGTGACAGATAAAGTAACATTTTGCTTACATCAGATCTTAGAAGTACAGTTTGAAGCATAAAAACGTCAGCATAGAAAATACAGAAAGGGGTGAATGACACAGCTTGTAGTAAACGATACAACATAAAATACAGCCAATAATCCTTTTAATAAATTATGAGATAACTTAGATAGAAAAAAAAAAAACATTTCGGTGAACTGCACGAGGAGATCCGAAATTAAATGTCTAGTAACGGCTTTATACCGTTGAAGAAATTTTTTTTACGCAACTGCATTGAGAATGAGGCTATCATTTCGAGAAATATGTTTAAAAATCTCTAATTTTTCGAGAATATCTAATCAACGCCCTTTCTTCTCGGTGTGCAAGATGTTGATATCGGAAACAGCTTTAGGAACGTGAACTGTAATCAGAAGATGGTCGGCAAAAGACGAATTTTGGGGACTAGTGCCATTTTTTCTTAAAAGGTGTTCTTTATACCTGGTTGTAAAGGCACGTCCTGTTTGTCCTAATTAGTAAGAAGAGCAGGTATCGCAGAAAATCTTATAGATGCCAGAACTTTTTAAAGGGGAACGAATCGATTTTAAATTATAAATGAAGTTTTTTTTCAAGTTATTATTGGCAGAAGAAGCAATGTTGCAATTGTATTTATGACGCGGAATGGTTGTAGCCGAAGCTATATGACGATGTACTTTATAAAGCGTGGAACAAGAGGTGAAGCTGTCGAAGACCGACTTATAACCGTGTTAACATCGCCGGGCATGTGAAAAGCCGATCCCTCCTCTTGCGGCCACCCACGGCGACTTTTGTGGTAGACACTTACAGCATCAATGATCCTCCGCTACTGCTGATACCAGCCAGAGGAGGTACTAAATTACTCCCCATTTCATTCAACACGCAGAGACCGAATGCCTGGTGGTGTTGTGGCCACGTTACATGCCAAGGAAAGTATGCACGTGGATCATAGACAAATGGGGAAACATTCTAGCCGCAAACAGTAAAACCCATTGACATGGCGACTTTGAGAAAGCGCAGATTGTTATGGCCCGGCGACTGGCAGCGAACATCTCTGAAACGGCGAAATGGATCGGCAGTTCGTGTGGTACTGTTTTGAGCGGCTGTTGAACGTGTTTCTAAAACCGTTAAATCACAAGTAGGCAGCAAGATGTTAGATGTCCACATTTCATCGCAGAACATGGAGATATGAAGCATGCTCGCTCTCTGCGGCACCGTATGCGGCAGTCGGTGGCAGATCCGACGACACAGTTCTATTGCAGGAACAAACACCATTCAGTGCGTATTGCGAAACATGGATCTCCGTTTCAAAAGAAATATCTACGTTTCCATGTTGACCCAACAACATCGTCAATTTCGACCTTAGTTTGACAGGGTGTCATCGAGATTGGACCGTGGATCAATAGAAACGTGTCGCATGGTCAAATGTATCACGCTTTCTATTACATCAGACCTTTGGTTGTGTTTGGACAAGTCGTCATCCTGGCGAATGACTGGTAGTCCCCTCGAATGCAGGTCAGTGGAGTCGTTATTATGCTATGGGGGCGACATTCATTCACCTGGGCTTCCGCTGGACCTGTGCTGGAACCTGCAGACACCATGGCAGCTATGAACTACATGAATATTCAATATCATTGCGAACTATAAAGGGGTGTTTCCGTTAGAGCGTGCAAAAATTTAACATAGAGAATGCTCCACTAGGCAATTTGAGGTAGAGAACCTAGGGTCGGTGAAGCCAGTTTAAGGAGATAGCAAGAATTAAATCACATTAGTACGTAATTTTTTATTTACATTAGTTACAGTTGGCTGCAAATACCATGACTGACACAACGAACATACTATATGTATTGTATCTTACAAAATGTGCCGAAACTGACGGCCATCAACCACAATGCAAGCACGACATCGGCGAACAAGATTATGACGCACTCTGACGAATATCCCTGGTGTGTTTCGAGTTACATGACAGGCACCTACAATTCTGGTAACTAATTCCATCTCTGTATTCACTGGAGTTTCATACACCAGTGACTTTAGATATCCCCGTAGGAAATAATCAAGGGGATTCAGGTCAGGTGACCTCACAGACTATGGAATAGGATCTCACCTTCAATCCAGTGACCAGGAAATACAGTATAGAGACGGTTGCGGAAATTCACACTGAAGTGAGGCGGTATGCCGTCATTTTGCATCCACATCTTTTCACGAACAGCCAACGTTACGTTCTCGAACAATTCACGTAGAACGTTTTGCACGAAACTCAAGTACAGTTGGCCATTCAGATGGCCAGATAGAGAGTATGGCCCAATGAGATTGTCACCTACAGTGCCGGCCCATATGTTCACAGCAAAACGTACTTGATGGTGTGACTCCACTACAGCGTGAAGGTTTTCTTCAGCCCACACACCGCCATTCCTGCTGTTCGAAATACCATCATGATGAAATGAGGCTTCACCGGTAAACAGCACGATTTGAAGGAAATCTGGTCAATAAATCCATTGTCGGAGCAGCCACTGACACAATGTGACCCTCGGGGCAAAGTCAGTTACAAGCATTGCATGGACTCGTTGTGGGTGATATGGGTGTAATTCTTGTTCGTGGAGTACTCGCCACACGCTAGTATGTGCAGCGCCCACTTCACGTGCAGTACGAGTAGTACTTGTAGTGGGGTCCGCTGCAACACGTTCCAGCACCTCCTCTTCAAAATCGGGTGTGCGCTTGGTCCTCATGTTGCCAGGTTCCTCCTTTCTTCTTTCCAATGGACAGGTCTCTCTCATTCGTCGATCGACAAAAATAAACATTCGTCGTGGCGGATGATGCCTGTTAGTAAATCGTTCCCTGTACAAGATTACAGCAGCGATAGCATTGCAACGTATTCCACCGTACACAAGGTGCACGTCAGTGAGTTCCGCGAAACGTTACCGGTACTGCTCCAGCGTCGTGCACTGTACATCTCTGAATAGCACTGAGTAATGAATGGGTCTGTCGTTGATTCAAAGCACGTTCTGTTGTGGGACAACGTAAATACGATACAAGAGAGCCACCTTATGGACAAGTAAACAAAACCCGCCTCATAACTTCCTATTAATCAGGCTCGTCCCCCTTGTTTCCTTGCAGGAAATAAAGAATATACATGCAAATAAACAGTACAGTACGTGTAATTTTGTACGTATGTTAGTTGTAAATAAGCTGGAAAACAGTAATGCTAGGCAAGTCGGTAGACAAGTTTACTTCTGTATCTCATTAAGCTGGCTTCTCCCACCCCAGGTTGCCTACCTCAAATTGTTCGTTGGAGCATTCTCTGTGTCCCGTCATATTTTTTCACGCTCTTACGGAAACACCCTGTATGAGTCTCTTCATGCTTGACATCTTTGTCGACGGCGATGACATGATCCAGCATGATAACTGTCCGTGTCACAAGGCCATGATCAGTCTACATTGATTTAGGAGCTTGACGTTAAACCCACATAGATATTATGGCAGCCAGATTCGCCTGATGTGAACCCGATGGAACATATCTGGAACGCTATTGGGTCCAACCCCTGCACCGCAGACAACCTTAATTTAGGTGAAATGTGTGATATGTTTGTAGGCACCTGTTGCCACACATCTGCAGAAACCTCTCAATGACTCGCCGAATCCATGCCATATAGAACAGCTCCTGTATTGCAAAAAATGGTTCAAATGGCTCTGAGCACTGTGGGACTTAACATCTGAGGTCATCAGTCCCCTAGAACTTAAAACTACTTAAACCTAACTAACCTAAGGACATTACACACATCCATGCCCGAGGCAGCATTCGAACCTGCGACCGTAGCGGTCGCGCGGTTCCAGACTGAAGCGCCTAGAACCGCTGGGGCACACCGATCGGCTTCTTGTATTGCATTTAGAAGGTGAACCAACATGCTAATAAGCAAGTGGTTGTGTTGATATGGTTCAGCATTACAATATAAGTTCATGGTTGTCGGAAAATTCCGACAAGGAGATGTTTCAGCCCGGAATACCGCAGTGCACACTACATGATTTGGAAACATTACGAAATACATTCAAAGAGTCCGTTTGGAACTTCTCAGCCCTGCACGTCGTACACCAATGTTGCACCAATTTTTAGGAAGCAGCTTTGTGTAGAAAATACATACACTGAGTGTGACGAGGTTCTGCAAAAAAAAGTTAGTGGTCACTTCTGTGCAGCACGCTCTCTCTCCTTCCGATAACATCTGACAGTTGAACACTAAGTCACCTCGTTCCGCAAAAAAATTTTGCTGATAAATTACTTACAGTTCATAGTAATTGACGGAAAGTCATCGAGTAAAACAAAAGTGATTTGAGGCGTCCCCCAAGGTAGTGTTATAGGCCCTTTGTTGTTCCTTATCTATATAAACGATTTGGGAGACAATCTGAGCAGTCGTCTTCGGTTGCTTGCAGATGACGCTGTCGTTTATCGACTAATAAAGTTATCAGAAGATCAAAACGAACTGCAAAACGATTTAGAAAAAATATCTGAATGGTGCAAAAAGTGGCAGTTGACCCTAAATAACGAAAAGTGTGAGGTCATCCACATGAGTACTAAAAGGAGCTCGTTAAACTTCGGTTACACGATAAATTAGTCTAATCTAAAAGCCGTAAATTCAACTAAATACCTAGGTGTTACAATTACGAACAACTTAAATTGGAAAGAATACATAGAAAATGTTATGGGGAAGGCTAACCAAAGGCTGCATTTTATTGGCAGGGCACTTAGAAAATGCAACGGACCCACTAAGGAGACTGCCTACACTACGATTGTCCGTCCTCTTAGAATATTGCTGCGCGGTGTGGGATCCTTACCAGGTAGGACTGACGGAGTACATCGAAAAACTTCAAAGAAAGGCAGCACGTTTTGTATTATCGCGAAATATGGGAGACAGTGTCACAGAAATGATACAGGATTTGGGCTGGAAATCATTAAAAGAAAGGCGTTTTTCGTTGCGACGGAATCTTCTCACGAAATTCCAATCACCAACTTTCTTCTCAGAACGAGAAAATATTTTGTTGACACCGACCTACATAGGGCGGAAAGATCACCACGATAAAATAAGGGAAATCAGAGCTCGTACGAGACTGGAATAGAAGGGAGAACCGATAGAGGCACTCAAGGTACCCTCCGCCACACACCGTCAGGTGGCTTGCGGAGTATGGATGTAGATGTAGAAGATATAGGTGTTCATTCTTTCCGCGCGCTATACTAGATTGGAATAACAGAGAATTGTGAAGGTGGTTCGATGAACCCTCTGCTAGGCACTTAAATGTGATTTGCAGAGTATCCATGTAGATGTAGATGTAGATGAATTATACCCAGGAACCCTCCTCCAGTTAGTCACGGAATTGCATCTGCTGTGCACCTTTGCGATATGCGGTGACATATTGTGCCACATAGGACATACGAGGACGAGTCGTCGCTCAAGAGCGAGTGCTAACAGCTGAGTTAGAATTCCTTCGGTGAACCAGACAGACAAACTAAGTTTCCTGTCCGGGTAGAAACCAGCGTGATACGTAGCACTGACCTTTGTTCGGCAGAACCGTTACAAGTTGTAGCACCGAATTTGAGGCCAGAGCAGATAACAGATCCCTTTTTCCATTGCAAGCGTGCGACTAATTTTTTTCTCACTGGCGCCTGTGGCTCAAAAAGGGAAAGTGAGCGAGCTGGGGCGGCGTTCGCGGTCGTGGCCACCGACATTTCAGCGCTCCTGCTTAAACAATGCTCGCGAGATGCAATCTCTCTCCTTGAGCCAACGCCGGCCGGAAGATTTGCCCACCAGGAGCGGGCCCGGCGCTTCTGCGTTTCCTGCAGCTGTGCGGCAACTCCGTGCCATTAGCTGGCGAACGAGGCCGCGTGCGGGGTTCTCATTCCGTCCCATTCAGTGGCTGCCTTTAACAGCCCCTGAAACCCAGGAACAGGGAAGTGAGTGAGTGTGAAGCGCTCGAGATGCGATTGAAAGCAACAATCCACCGTGAGAAAATCGAGTGAGAAATGCAGCCGTTCCTGTAATGGAGTGGTCACGTTTTCCAGATACTGATACAGTATTTATTGTTATGCAGCGCACGGAAGTAGTGAGCGATGCCTTGTTCACTCCGTTTTCAGTGACGTCAGTATCGAAGCGAAAGTCTGTGTAATGTAGCTTATAAACGTGTACTTACGTTTAATACAGGGGTTGGACAAAAATATGAAAAAACTACGAGAAATGCATGCTTGAACGTTAATGTAGATGCTAATCAAGCCTGCTCTAGAGCCTTCAGGAAAGCTTGCGTTCTCGTAGGCTTCCATACAAGGAAGAAGTTGGGGGGAATATTACGACATAAGAAAGAAGGGAAAACAGATAAGTTTAAGCAATCCGGTGCATACGGAATTAAATGTGGAGGATATACTGGGACATACATTGTCCAGACGGGTAGGGATTTTGCCACAAGGTTTAGAGAACATAAATATAGTAATAATAGTGTGCTAGGGTGCCATATGAGGGAGACTGGCCATAAGCTGGCCCCGATAGCAGATAATCTAAGGATTCTGCATTTAGAACCAAAAGGGAAGATTTTAGATAACCTTGAAGATCTGGAGACCTATGCGCGTATACAACACGCTGCCCACCCAGTCTTTAATGAACAAGCTTACGGTGGGAACAACTGGTTTCTTGGCTTGTTTGAACGGATACTATTGGTGTCTATTATCCCCTCATAAGAAGTATAATAGTGTATTTTATAGGAGCTGATGGTGTTCTGTGTACGTACTGTTATGATAGCCTAGGTTTTTTGCTGAGTGGTTGGCTAGTTTAACGTCATACGGGGAAAGTTAGATCGGTAGATAGGTTGGCATATACGGATTTGTTCACCACCGTGGTGTACTGGATGGTCCTTGGTGACACAAAGGTTTATTTTATTAATTTTAGACTTCAAAGTTTTAAAACTGCTCTCCGGTATCCGGATAGCATAGGCAGGACTGGGGCAATTGTCGTGCCACTAGTTTACATAAGGAATGTATGAGGTATAGCGCACGTGTGTGTTTTGGGATTTTATGGAAATGTTCTTCCTCTCACCATTAAATTTTTTTCCATGTGGTAGAGGGGTTAAGTTGTTGTTTGAAGGCTTCGATTTGGGCAATCATGGGCGGATGGCTGCCGTCCATGTGGTTGCCGTTGGCTTAACAGATGGCGCCTAAGACGTTTGTGCACGTGAGCTGATCACAGGATTTTAGTTTACGACGGATAATGTTGGTTATACCTAATTTCGTGGTATTCTTTTAGAGATTTGAAAAGCTGAAAGGATTATTCATGAAGGAACCCCTCTCCCCCTATTATTCATTTTATATTGACACATGGTTTGAGTTGTGCTGAGGGCCACTACTGGCTGTAGGTATAGTATGACAAAGTAAAAAAAATCGAGTTTATTCAAACATCTTTTAGTGTTAACGTGTACGGAAGTACTATTCCGGTTGCTAGTCGTATTTACACCGTGTTAGATGTTACATGCTGAGTATATTATTATTAAATTACATGTGAATGCATGGAGCACATGACCATGCTTCGCTTCTAGTTGACTTGTTTAGCGTCAGTATACACTCTACTTCATGACTGCTTGTGTGGCAGTTATTCGACACTTCCTTTGAGTTGTCAAGGCTGTACGCCTGGATGGTTAGGAAGGAGATGAAGTTTGTGGTATGTAGCTGAAGAGGGGCAGCAGCTTTTTCAGTAGTTGCAGGGGCAACAGTCTGGGTGATTGACTGATCTGGCCTTGCAACACTTACCAAAACGGCCTTGCTGTGCTGGTACTGCGAACGGCTGAAAGCAAGGGGAAACTACAGCCGTAATTTTTCCCGAGGGCATGCAGCTTTACTGTATGGTTAAATGATGATGGCGTCCTCTTGGGTAAAATGTTCCGGGGGCAAAATAGTCCCCCATTCGGATCTTCGGGCGGGGACTACTCAAGAGGACGCCGTTATCAGGAGAAAGAAAACTGGCGTTCTACGGATCGGAGCATGGAATGTCAGATCCCTTAATCGGGCAGGTAGGTTAGAAAATTTAAAAGGGGAAATGGATAGGTTAAAGTTAGATATAGTGGGAATTAGTGAAGTTCGGTGGCAGGAGGAACAAGACTTTTGGTCAGGTGAATACAGGGCTATAAATACAAAATCAAATAGGGGTAATGCAGGAGTAGGTTTAATAATGAATAAAAAAAATGGGAGTGCGGGTAAGCTACTACAAACAGCATAGTGAACGCATTATTGTGGCCAAGACAGACACGAAGCCCATGCCTACTACAGTAGTACAAGTTTATATGCCAACTAGCTCTGCAGATGATGAAGAAATTGATGAAATGTATGATGAGATAAAAGAAATTATTCAGGTAGTGAAGGGAGACGAAAATTTAATAGTCATGGGTGACTGGAATTCGAGAGTAGGAAAAGGGAGAGAAGGAAATATAGTGGGTGAATATGGGTTGGGGGAGAAAAAAGAAAGAGGAAGCCGTCTGGTAGAATTTTGCACAGAGCACAACTTAATCATAGCTAACGCTTGGTTCAAGAATCATGAAAGAAGGTTGTATACATGGAAGAGTCCTGGAGATACTAGAAGGTATCAGATAGATTATATAATGGTAAGACAGAGATTTAGGTACCAGGTTTTAAATTGTAAGACATTTCCAGGGGCAGATGTGGACTCTGATCACAATCTATTGGTTATGAACTGTAGATTAAAAATGAAGAAACTGCAAAAAGGTGGGAATTTAAGGAGATGGGACCTGAATAAACTGACTAAACCAGAGGTTATACAGAGTTTCAGGGAGAGCATAAGGGGACAATTGACAGGAATGGGGGAAACAAATACAGTAGAAGAAGAATGGGTAGCTCTGAGGGATGAAGTAGTGAAGGCAGCAGAGGATCGAGTAGGTAAAAAGACGAGGGCAAGTAGAAATCCTTGGGTAACAGAAGAAATATTGAATTTAATTGATGAAAGGAGAAAATATAAAAATGCAGTAAATGAAGCAGGTAAAAGGGAATACAAACGTCTCAAAAATTAGATCGACAGGAAGTGCAAAATGGCTAAGCAGGGATGGCTCGAGGAAAAATGTAAGAATGTAGAGGCTTATCACACTAGGGATAAGATAGATACTGCCTACAGGAAAATTAAAGAGACCTTTGGTGAAAAGAGACCCACTTGTATGAATAGCAAGAGCTCAGATGGAAACCCAGTTCTAAGCAAAGCAGGGAAAGCGGAAAGGTGGAAGGAGTATATAGAGGGTCTATACAAGGGCGATGAACTTCAGGACAATATTATGGAAATGAAAGAGGATGTAGACGAAGATGAAATGGGAGATACGATACTGCGTGAAGAGTTTGACAGAGCACTGAAAGACTGAGTCGAAACAAGGCCCCGGGAGTAGACAACATTCCATTGGAACTACTGACGGCCTTGGGAGAGCCAGTCCTGACACAACTCTACCATCTGGTGAGCAAGATCTATGAGACAGGCGAAATACACTCAGACTTCAAGAAGAATATAATAATTCCAATCCCAAAGAAAGCAGGTGTTGACAGATGTGAAAATTACCGAACAATCAGTTTCATAAGTCACAGATGCAAAATACTAACGCGAATTCTTTACAGACGAATGGAAAAACTGGTAGAAGCCGACGTCGGGGAAGATCAGTTTGGATTCCGCAGAAATAATGGAACACGTGAGGCAATTCTGACCCTACGACTTATGTTAGAAAATAGATTAAGGAAAGGCAAACCTACATTTCTAGCTTTTGTAGACTTAGAGAAAGCTTTTGACAATGTTGACTGGAATACTCTCTTTCATATTATAAAGGTGGCAGGGGTAAAATACAGGGAGCGAAAGGTTATTTACAATTTGTACAGAAACCAGATGGCAGTTATAATGGTCGAGGTGCATGAAAGGGAAGCAGCGGTTGGGAAGGGAGTGAGACAGGGTTGTAGCCTGTCCCCGATGTTATTCAATCTGTATATTGAGCAAGCAGTAAAGGAAATAAAAGAAAAATTCGGAGTAGGTATTAAAGTCCATGGAGAAGAAATAAAAACGTTGAGGTTCGCCGATGACATTGTAATTCTGTCAGAGACAGCAAAGGACTTGGAAGAGCAGTTGAACGGAATTGACAGTGTCTTGAAAGGAGGATACAAGATGAACATCAACAAAAGCAAAACGAGGATAATGGAATGTAGTCGAATTAAGTCGGGTGATGCTGAGGGAATTAGATTAGAAAATGAGACACTTAAAGTAGTAAAGGTGTTTTGCTGTTTAGGGAGCAAAATAACTGATGATGGTCGAAGTAGAGAGGATATAAAATGTAGACTGGCAATAGCAAGGAAAGCGTTTCTGAAGAAGAGAAATTTGTTAACATCGAGTATAGATTTAAGTGTCAGGAAGTCATTTCTGAAAGTATTTGTATGGAGTGTAGCCATGTATGAAAGTGAAACATGGATGATAAATAGTTTGGACAAGAAGAGAATAGAAGCTTTCGAATTGTGGTGCTACAGAAGAATGCTGAATATTAGATGGATAGATCACAAAACTAATGAGGAGGTATTGAATAGAATTGGGGAGAAGAGGAGTTTGTGGCACAACTTGACACGACGAAGGGACCGTTTGGTAGGACATGTTCTGAGGCATCAAGAGATCACAAATTTAGCATTGGAGGGAAGCGTGGAGGGTAAAAATCGTAGAGGGAGACCAAGAGATTAATACACTAAGCAGATTCAGAAGGATGTAGGTTGCAGTAGGTACTGAGAGATGAAGAAGCTTGCACAGTATAGAGTAGCATGGAGAGCTGCATCAAACCAGTCTCAGGACTGAAGACAACAACAACAACAACAACAACTCATATAACCAGATCTCATATTCTTTAACTTTGAGACGTTTTGTGTGCTTTCAGGTATATTTTGTACTTTTTTGTAACATATGTCTGAAGAAGGGTGTAATCCCGAAACGCGTAACATGTTCTAATAAAAGAGTCAACTGAACATCTCATGACTATTGCGATTGTACGCATTGGTTGCCAATTATTAACATAAAAATAATCGCAGGCCTCAGATGGGATTTTATGGTCCAAATGGCTCTGAGCACTATGGGACTTAACAGCGTAGGTCACCAGTCCCCTAGAATTTAGAACTACTTAAACCTAACTAACACTAGGACATCACACACATCCATTCCCGAGGCAGGATTCGAACCAGCGACCGTAGCGGTCGCGCGGTTCCAGACTGAAGCGCCTAGAACCGCTCGGCCACTCTGGTCGGCGAGATTTTATGTCCTGTATATCTTAATACATTTCGACAAGCAAAAGATGCCTGTGTGAATTTCTTTTATGAGAATTTGGAAGCAAATCAAGGGTTGGTATAACAGAAAAGTGACGATTGTGTTTGATGAATACCCTGATGTGACAAGTGACAGGAGTACGAAATCAGCGGAACGGCTGCGCAGACCCACCAAAAGAACTGTACAACTGTCACGTTCAATCAAACAATTTCAGTAGCTACGGCAAAAGATTTGTTTCTCTCGAACGGGCAAAACAAAAAGCGCCAGTTCCTTTAGTGATTCCACAACTTGAGGGTGGGCACTTCCATGTTAAGCTGGCTGCTGAGGACGCCGATACTCTAACTATAGCTACTGCTACTGACGTTGCGGAAGACACCAGCCTTGCTGCGATTCTGTCCTCTTCAGCCACACTGCCCCCTAACTTTTTATAATGTAGCCAAGCAAAGACAAAAAAAGGACGTGGTCTACCGCCCCCTAAGTTGTCGCAAGCACCGAAGGACAAGGTTCTGTTCCTACATGCCTTTTCGGAAAGGCAAACTAAAACTCCTCAAGGCACTGGAGAGGAAAAACGACCTATAGAAAGCAGTAGAGATGTTCAGCCATTCCAGTGTTACTGCTGATGAGATTGATGAGGCTAGACAGAAGTTCATAGCGGCCCTGTACTGCGAAGATGATACAAAGCCATTAAGTGTGCTTCACTGTCAAATATTTGAAAAGTGTATGTCAGAGACATAGTTCAACCTCGCCTCTTTCTCATCTACAGAATCAGATGCTCGACAGCATTCCCTGAGAACGCATTTGCATGAAGAAGTTTGGAAAAATAACTGACAGCAGCCACTGAAATGAGACTGGAAGGCTTCAAAATTCGGCCTTTCCCGCCAATTCCCACTATTAAAGAAACAGAACTTGTACAACTACTGGGAACTTTTCACCACACAAGTGGCAAAGGGTGACATGGAGGATGCACCTGCCATCGTATGCCAACTATGGAAAAGCCAAACCTGCGCCTGTGTTCCGTAATAGCAAAGAGTTTGCAGTAGAAGAGGTGTACAAGGTGATCAAAAAGTCAGTATAAATTTGAAAACTTAATAAACCACGGAATAATGTAGATAGAGAGGTAGAAATTGACACACATGCTTGGAATGACATGGGGTTTTATTAGAACAAAAAAAAAAAAAAAGTTCACAAAATGTCCGACAGATGGCGCTGGACAGCAAAACGTCAGTAACTGCTACCGTGACGGGTGAGAGGTACGCCGATATGTTACAGAATCGCATCATCCCCAGCCTGCTGGAACGTACAATGTTAATGCAGGATGGCGCTCCACCCCATATTGCTAGACGGGTGAAAGATCTCTTGCGCGCGTCGTTTGGTGATGATCGTGTGCTCAGCCGCCCACTTTCGTCATGCTTGGCCTACCAGGACCCCAGACCTCAGTCCGTGCGATTATTGGCTTTGGGGTTACCTGAAGTCGGAAGTGTATCGTGATCGACCGACATCTCTAGGGATGCTGAAAGACAACATCTGACGCCAATGCCTCACCATAGCTCCGGACATGCTTTACAGTGCTGTTCACAGCATTATTCCTCGACTACAGCTACTGTTGAGGAATGATGGTGGACATATTGAACATTTCCTGTAAAGAACATCTTTGCTTTGTCTTACTTTGTTCTGCTAATTATTGCTAATCTGATCAGATGAAGCGTTATCTGTCGGACATTTTTTGAACTTATGTATTTTTTTGGTTCTAATAAAACCCCATGTCATTCCAAGAATGTGTGTCAATTTGTACCTCTCTATCTACATTATTCCGTAATTTATTCAGTTTTCAAATTTATACTGACTTTTTGATCACCCTGTATAATTTTAAAAACAGACGAAAAGGTACACGCAGTCAGGCAACAGCGGTATGCCAACTGTAGTTCCTAGCAGGTTACATTAAGGAATCTGTCATAATGATAATTCAAGAAACGGGGACCGGTAAGAATACTAAATGACAGTCACAAACAACTCTTGCTGTGCGCAGGGCAAGTAACGGCTACTGGTAATTACTCAGTACATAGTTCCAGCGCAGCTGATCACATGCAAATGGTGAAGTTCAAAAGCTTGGCGCGACGGTAATCAATGACACTCCTTAAATTTATGAACCACCAAATACATTAATAAACACATATCAAGATGAAAGCGTTAAATAAACAAATAAACACACCAGAAGGACTTTCCTCGTGAGAAACACAGTTTAACCAAAACGAGAGGACCTGATACACTCTCAATAGTAACAGCTCAGCACCAGAAAGATTCACTCTGCAAACGCGGTAAGGGCGCTCTAGCCAGGAAGCGCAGGCGGAATTGCGCGACATGAAAACAGCACTTGGAAGGACACCGCGTGACAGCTGAGTTCTAGAGAACCACTCTTAAACTTATTCACCCAGTATCTTTACTGGAGACTCGTCGGAAGACTGCTTCCGCCCTCTTGAAGTCAAATGCCATAGCCCCTAGGCTTACTGCAGAATGCGCCCCTTAGGCATCTTGAGTCGTCTCTTGGTTCCGCGCGGTCCCGCCGAACTGATCCCTTAACATGGTCTCCTCCCCGCGCGCCCGATGGATCAGCACAGCGACGAACTCAAGACTACGAGAACGGTCAGCACGACCCCGAGCCACAGGGCACATAGAGCCTTTTTCTCCCTGCTACCACCACCTCACCCCTTCCGACTCGACTTCAAGAAAGTGCGTCCACCAGAGCCTCAGATCACCACGCACGATCACCTCTGGCCAAAGATAAGCCTACTCGCAAGCCGGGCGCGACCTATCGACTCGCGTCACTGTTCGAGGTATTCACAGCACTTTACGAAGGCATTTTAGAGCCCAGTTCACTACACATTTTTGTTTAGTTTCGGTCCATACAACCAACTTCCAAAATGTTGAAACTAACATCCTCTACAGGAAACTTCATTGTGCCTCCGAATTCTGCTCAGTGAACAATTGGATTCAGCTAGTGCTATGATTTATCACTACTCCAACGCCTTAAGCAACTTACTGCGTCTGTTTGAAAAATTTCGAGACTGAATTAATAGAAAAAAGTTACGTTGGTAGTTTTAATGCTTCATATGATCTGTATAGTCTCCCCTCACTTGAATACAACACAGAGATCGTTCATACAACCATGTGAAACAGCCAGAAAATTCCTTCTTCGTCATTTTCGACTCACGTGTCTGAATGTCATGAACGTCTTGTGACCATTCATGCGAAATTCTGCACTTTGTCGTTTTGTGGTATGTTCGTGTTGATAACACGAAGTCTCGTCAGTCATGATTTTTTCCCAGGAAAGGATTGCCCACGTTTTGCATACCAGTCAAGTCGCAGCAGGCGTCGACATTTTTGTTCCGGAGTCAATTGCGCAGGATAGACTTTGCACATACTCTTCTCTTCAGAACATTCTCGATAATGTTTTCAACGTTTGATTTAGAGATGGTACTCCACTACGATTTCGATACAATAACGTCGGCATATTACGATCGCACTTTCACTACCGAACACTGCCTGCTCACAACTGACTGCTCAAATGCACAATTGTTGTTTACAGTCGTTAGTTGAAGCTGCCACCCTGGTTACTGCGCTGACGTCGCCTATATGCCAAGAATAAAATATCTCTTGGAACTTCTTGGACGGACGGTGCGAAGTCAGAACTCAGAAAATCTTAGGTTCTGCTAGAGTTTCCATCGACCTGTGATCTAGAGACTTCTGTTGATACTGTCTCTACAATGTGTGTCAGCATTATTTATGAACAATAGAGTATATAAGTGTATTATATACCGTATTATACACACAACAAACAAATTTCACTACGGGTTATTTAGTTTATTGGGCATTTAATTCCCGATTAATTTTCATGTTCTTCTCGTCTGAATATTACCATTTTATTTTCAAGCTAATAAAAAGCTGGTAACTATTTTCCCCGTTATTCTAATTTGTGAACAGTGATCGAAATGCTCATATCACACCCAATATGCAAATGAATGATCTCTAATAACCGAATATAATATTTTTCTGCGTTCTAATTCATATAATATTCTTGGACAACATTATGGTCTGATTGTTAGCTTTTCTTAACAATCACTTTAATTGCTTACGTACCGATAAATACTGCATGAGAACTCTTTTCGGATTTCTTGAAATACAACAACAGTTTGGACGATGGTAGGAATTACAGCTATTTCCTCATGTGTTCCACAATCCTGTCAAATTCAAGAAGAGCTATAATCTATTGCTGTGATTAGTTCGAAGTTTCTCCCTTATTGCTTGCAGTCGCTCTACGCGATTATTCGAATACCAATTGATAACGTAACAGAAGGATGTATCTAAACATCTCAGGTCCATTTGATCGGGGGAATCGTTTGCCCAGTTCTAGATTTAGCTCTGAAGGAGGCTGCATAATACCTTGAATAGTTGAGTGCAAAATCTCTTCAAATACTGTGCTCTCGCTGTTGATGGCGGTCATTATTAGACGAGAAGGGCCGAAAATAAGAGATAATAATGTGCATTCGGTTACACCATTACCCAGTTGTGTAGTAGTTCCTTTCAGTGGGTAGAGGCTTACTGATTCCTCTACATGTCCAATGGCATGCTGCAAGAGCGACTTAATTGTTAACGAGATTGCAGTCCATAGTTTGGCATAGGTTGGATGGCGATTTGCACTCTATTTAAGACGGTAATTCAAAAAGAGTCGAGTTCCTACTGAATTTCTATTTTCCTTGGCTATTTTACATTTTTTTCTTCGATTTCTCCTTGTCTGAATTTTCAGTTATTTATTTTTATTGGAATTTGAGTGATACGTCAATTCTCTATGATTGTATAGTAATTTTGGTCGGATGCAAATAATTATGCTTACCTGCGCCACAAACCCTAAACAAAACTAAGAGAAACCATCAGTGTTCAGCGGTTCTGGCGAACCACTCTGTCCGTTCGCTACACGGTATCAGGATGCACATAACTTTCTGATAAGAGAGCAGCCTATGGGTCTACTGGTGTTTTTTGTTCTGAATGATAACACGAAACTACTTTTTGTTTGAGTCTTTAGGTAGTATACTATCGCGAAGGAACATCAGACTCGCTTTAATATAAAACCTTGGAATTTTGCAATGTAACATTAGATATAACTGTAAATATTTCTCTGCTCATCATCATTATTAAAATTTTTAGTTTGTTATTAGATTTGCATTTTTGATGATTGAAACTGGCTTTGGAGTTCATTTAATGATTATCGCTAAATCAGAACAGGACTACTAGTGCCAACGCCTATATCAAAATTGCCTTTATCAAATTTTAGGCTGGGAAGTGACTTACATATTGCAGTTTAGACGTCAACCAAGACGAATATTGTGGTTTAGCGTTACGTTATGTCACAGACGCAGTACTACCCCAGTTACATAGGCAAGGATCAAGGAGTTCAAATGGTTCAAATGGCTCTGAGCACTATGCGACTTAACTTCTGAGGCCATCAGTGGCCTAGAACTTAGAACTAATTAAACCTAACTAACCTAAGGACATCACACACATCCATGCCCGAGGCAGGATTCGAACCTGCGACTGTAGCGGTCGCTCGGTTCCAGACTGTAGCGCCTAGAACAGCACGGCCAGTCCGGCCGGCGATCGAGGAGTAATGTTATGCGTGGTCTGTCACAGATGTTAATGCTTTAAGGAATATGGAAAATATATCATTTGCTGCTTAGAACTGCATTAATTTTCACTGCTCGGTAGTCACTGAACTTCTTACACTGACAAGCACAAGCGACCTTGCAGAGTTCTCTGGTACACATGAAATCACTCTCCGTAAGATGTAGTTTCATTCCTAGCTTCATAATGGAATGCTGTTGTTGTTGTTGTGGTCTTCAGTCCTGAGACTGGTTTGATGCAGCTCTCCATGCTACTCTATACTGTGCAAGCTTCTTCATCTTCCAGTACCTACTGCAACCTACATCCTTCTGAATCTGCTTAGTGTATTCATCTCTTGGTCTCCCTCTACGATTTTTACCCTCCACGCTGCCCTCCAATACTAAATTGATGATCCCTTGATGCCTCAGAACATGTCCTACCAACCGATCCCTTCTTCTAGTCAAGTTGTGCCACAAACTTCTCTTCTCCCCAATCCTATTCAATACTTCCTCATTAGTTATGTGATCTACCCATCTAATCTTCAGCATTCTTCTGTAGCACAAAATTTCGAAAGCTTCTATTCTCTTCTTGTCCAAACTATTTATCGTCCATGTTTCACTTCCATACATGGCTACACTCCATACAAATACTTTCAGAAATGACTTCCTGACACTTAAATCTATACTCGATGTTAACAAATTTCTCTTCTTCAGAAACGCTTTCCTTGCCATTGCCAGTCTACATTTTATATCCTCTCTACTTCGACCATCATCAGTTATTTTGCTCCCCAAATAGCAAAACTCCTTTACTATTTTAAGTGTCTCATTTCCTAATATAATTCCCTCAGCATCACCCGACTTAATTCGACTACATTCCATTATCCTTGTTTTGCTTTTGTTGATGTTCGTCTTGTATCCTCCTTTCAAGACACTGTCCATTCCATTCAACTGCTCTTCCAAGTCCTTTGCTGTTTCTGACAGAATTACAATGTCATTGGCGAACCTTAAAGTTTTTATTTCTTCTCCATGGATTTTAATACTTACTCCGAATTTTTCTTTTGTTTCCTTTACTGCTTGCTCAATATACAGATTGAATAACGTCGGGGACAGGCTACAACCCTGTCTCACTCCCTTCCCAACCACTGCTTCCCTTTCATGCACCTCGACTCTTATAACTGCCATCTGGTTTCTGTACAAATTGTAAATAGCCTTGCGCTCCCTGTATTTTACCCCTGCCACCTTTAGAATTTGAAATAGAGTATTCCCGTCAACATTGTGAAAACCTTTCTCTAAGTCTACAAATGCTAGAAACGTAGGTTTGCCTTTCCTTAACTTTTCTTCTAAGATAAGTCGTAGGGTCAGTATTGCCTCACGTGTTCCAGTATTTCTACGGAATCCAAACTGATCGTCCCCGAGGTCGGCTTCTACTAGTTTTTCCATTCGTCTGTAAAGAATTCGTGTTAGTATTTTGCAGCTGTGGCTTATTAAACTGATTGTTCGGTAATTTTCACATCTGTCAACACCTGCTTTCTTTGGGATTGGAATTATTATATTCTTCTTGAAGCCTGAGGGTATTTCGCCTGTTTCATACATCTTGCTCACCAGATGGTAGAGTTTTGTCAGGACTGGCTCTCCCAAGGCCGTCAGTAGTTCCAATGGAATGTTGTCTACTCCGGGGGCCTTGTTTAGACTAAGGTCTTTCAGTGCTCTGTCAAACTCTTCACGCGGTATCGCATCTCCCATTTCATCTTCATCTACACCCTCTTCCATTTCCATAATATTGTCCTCAAGTACATCGCCCTTGTATAGACCCTCTATGTACTCCTTCCACCTTTCTGCTTTTCCTTCTTTGCTTAGAACTGAGGTGGAATGTTAACAAGTACAAATTCCACTGCAGCATAACGAGGAGTGGCAAATGCAAGAGTTCGACACAAACCCTTCAAATAAGTATTCGGCTTCTTTATTGTCATTTCCCGGCGTTTTAGACACGTCACATTTTTAAGTACGATGCGGGCGATAAATTTTCTAAGTTGCCGTGTTAATGACGTGTGAGGACCCACACGAACTACAAAGTTTATTTACAACAGAGTTAGCAGGTGTCACTATGGTCCAATGAGAAGACCGCCTGTCAGCACCTGCCTTCCTTGGAAGTGCTATTATTACACTCTTTATGAAGAGCTGAAATAGTTTTGACATGCCTGACTGACCCAAAGATCTCAATAGTTCTCGCCGGCCGCTGTGGAAGAGCGGTCCTAGGCGCTTCAGTCCGGAACCATGCTGCTGCTACGGTCGCAGTTTCGAATCCTGCCTCGGGCATGGATGTGTGTGATGTCCTTAGGTTAGTTAGGTTTAGATAGTTCTAAGTCTATGGGACTGATGACCTTAGATGTTAAGTCTGATAGTGCTTAGAGCCATTTGCAGCATTTTTTCAGTAGTTTTGAGGAAATTTGTGCTCCAGGTGCCTGGTTTCACCTTAGAAAACAATTCACGTGCCTGATCGACCCTAATACTGCTTGGTGTGCGAAAGGTGGCACATATCAGTGGTTTGCTTTAACATTCAGTAGCCCCACCTACGTGTTAATTTTTTGTGTCTTCAGATTTAAAAAGATGAAGAGGGGTACATCAGGAACGTAGGTCTTCTGTACAGAATTACTTTTACGACGCTAGAGATGTATAGTAGAATCACGATAATCCGATCTCTGATGGTCCGATTCCCCGCTTAGTCCCATCATCTCCTTTCCGGTGTTTATTTACCTATACTGGCCGCTGATACAGTGAGAACTGGGCTTGTCGATGGCTCATTGTCTTCGATATGGATCAGCAGACAGTTGCTAGGTGCGATAGTTCGATCACTTTTAGTTTAAAATATCTTGTTTCTGACTCGATCAAGAAGTGTACAGATTTTTTTTATAAAATTAGTGACAGTGTAAAACTAAATTATGGAACCAACTAAATGTAAACGAGGTACTGGCATAATTAGTGATTTGAAGACGAGTCGTGACTCGTGCTTGGGTAGCTCAGATGGTAGAACACTTGCCCGCGAAAGACAAAGTTCCCGAGTTTGAGTCCCGGTTCGACCCACAGTTTAATCTGCCGGGAAGTTTCTTAAACGTAAACATGTGTCGCAGTCTTTACAACCAGTCGTTGAGCCCAGTGACTTGAGCGAGTGATCAGTTCAGCTGATATTGACGTCACGACTGAAGAAGAATTCGCTGACGACCAACACATTGATGCTGTTATTATATCAACCGATGAGAACGAAAAAGATGATGACAACGAAGACAATGAACCTACGGCTCGAGTATTATATACAGATGCTAAAAATGCATTTTATATGGCCCTACAGTACATCGAACATAGTTTAGTTCTACCCCAATAGACATTTTGTGGATTTGGAAATGGCGGAACATCGAGACAAAATCAAAGATGCCGTCTCGTGTGCTAAACAAAAGAGAATTACAGGCTTTTTTCGTCCTGATTCAGAACAGAACTTTTTTACCGTTTGATTTCCCATATTTTAAACAGTTAAGTGCAGTTCAGTAGCGCTCAGTCAGTACTGTAGTAAAGTATGTAGAGATGTTAAATTTTCCGTCACAGTAAAGATATCTTACCCTACGACACAGACGTATTTTACTGTACAGGTGCTACTGTACATTACACTTTTGTGTCAGATTTTTTAGTGTGTGAACGTTTTCTTTTCGTTTTGTTATTGTTTTAACACGAAACATATTTTCTGCAATATTTCCATTTTAACAATAATATTGTGCTGTACTGTATTGTGATGTTATCGGTCGATAAAATGTTTCTTTGATAATCCCACCTTTTTTTGCTTTCCGACCATGTTCCCAGTCCCATAGGCGACGGATTAGGGAAGTTCTGGTGTATTCAAGTACATGAAAAGGGCATTAAAATTGTAGCGCCATGAAGAATAGAAAATAACTAAATTTTAGATATTGTGTATAGAATATAGAAGGAAGAATTAGTGATTAAATATTCATTGGTTTGCAGTTATACAAAGTGAAAAATTTATTACACAGCGATCTTTCGCAGTAACACTGGATTTAATTCGGCTGGGCTAGTCGACTGATCTTGGATGACAGATATGGAAACGTCATTCCATGCCGCTGAAACTATGCTAAGTTCGTCACACGTAGTGGCTGGCGAGTAGTGACGTACCAGTCTCTCGGCAGCCCATGACCAGGTGAGTTCAGTGGGTGAAAGAGCAGGGCGCACTGGCCAGGGCAATAACTGAACACACTGTGACTGCGAAAGGTCAGGAAAACATGCACAAAATAAAGGTGCCTCCATAATTATACCAGATGATGGGCACGTCTAATGGAGGCGTATGCAAGATGGCAAAGTTCGTTCTCTTGCTTACATAAATCGTGGTACTGTACGAATAACCACGTCTCGTCTGAAAATATGACGTGTGTCCTAAGTTTTCGATGAGTGTGCACACCGTCGACGTGCCCCTCTCTGCTGCCATGTCAAGGGAATCCTCATCGTCGGTCACTGTGGTGACCGTTTGTGGTGCTCCAGACGTCAACGTACTATTCTTGTGGATACTTGTCTTGCTGAAAAGTAGCCCATTTCCTGATTCAAAGTACCTTATTTAGCTGTACCATCCTGCTCAATCTAGCGAACGGTATGATCCTTCTCTCGGGCACTAGTCGCGTGGGAACTTGGATCCCGACCAAATGGGGAAACAGTATCGTGGAATGATAAACTATATTCTGGATAGTCGACGATCCCACCGCAGTCCAGCTTCGACACGTGCTGTTGGGCACGAGTTTCTCTTGAACAGCCAACATTCAGACACGATACCTGAATGAATATCCTACTGTGTAATCGTTCCTTATATACAGAATAGACAGGGTCGTCAGAAACAGCCTCAACAGTTTCCAATGTTGTTGCAGGGTAGGTTGCGCTGAGAAATAATTTTTAATACAAAAATTAGGTGTTTCCACAGTTTCCGAGTTAATTAGCGTTGAAGTTAACCAATCATGCCGTTGCGGGCGCAGATTCAAGCGGTCCACCTGTTATAGCTAGTAGGAAGATGGGATCTGTTCTTTCAGATATGTCCGAAAGAAGAAATGCCATTGGTGACCGTGCAGCTCTCTAGAGTGAAATTACAATTAAATCAAATCAATACCATTAGCTGCTGACGGGCGTTTATATACATCAACGGGGACAGTTGAAAATGTGTGCCCCGACCGGGACTCGAATCCGGGACCTCCTGCTTACATGGCAGACGATCTATCTATCCGAGCCACCGAGGGCACTGAGGATGTATATCAACGCCCATCGGCAGCTGATGGTATTGATTGCACTGTAATTTCAGTCTAGAGGGCTGCACGGTCACCAATGGCATCTGTTCTTTCGGACATGTCCGAAAGAACAGATGCCATCTTCATATCGTCAAGGTTAACCGGCTGATGACCTTCTGCGGTGCGGATGCATATGAAGTGCCTGAACTCTTACGGGACTCGGTGGATTGTCTACCGCGAGTAATGGGTATAATGGCAGGGGCACTACGAATATTGTGTGTGGCGTATAAGTTGAGAATGTGGGTTTCACGGGGAGCGTGCAGGCGATAAGTCCCTGCAGTCGCACTATCCTCTGTGCCATCGGTGGTTCAGATGGATACAGCGTCTGCCATGTAACAGGAGATCCTGGGTTCGAGTCCTGGTCGTGGTACACATTTTCAACTGTCCCCGTTGATATATATCAACGCCCGTCAGCATCTAATAGTATTGATTTAATAGTAATTTCATGTTATAGCTAGTGTCAGTCGTTCTCATAGAGTTGATGATAGCGCACGAGACTGCTCAGCCTTTGGCTCGGGTTCGGTCCATACTACCGTCTCTCCCACAATTTTTGTAGCGCTCTCTTGTATTTACGCGCGCAACGGCCTGATGGGGTAACTTCGGTGCTAATTAACTCAGAAACGGCATGTATCGAATTTCTTTCTTAACAGTTATAACTCAGCAAAATGTACTCTGCAACACCCTTGCAAGCTTTATAGATTGTTTCTGAACACCCAGTATATGATGTTACTCTTGCTTACTTCATGTGGCTGCATTGAAATGTTAATCAGTTACATATTTAAGTATGTTGTGCACTTGATGCTGATTAGTAGTTTGTTGTACGCCTCCTTGATTGTATTGCAGTTTTGATGGCCAATAATTTATATAGTTACGGATATTTCCGTCTGGCCACCTAACTTGAAAAAACCTGTTCCTAAGAATGTCGCGATGGGAGAAAATCGCACACCTCTGATAATTACGGCAAGGACGTTGCAACATGCAAGGACATCTTGTATGCAGAGAGAAGCAAGCTTAAGCAAGAATGGGAGGCAGTTGGCGTCAGCGACGACAAGAATGTAAAGTGTAATCGTGAGCTTGCTTTAACATTGGAGAATCCGTTACAATAATTTTGATCCGCCTCAATGGTTCCCCTCATCCGACTACAGGAATACCAGGCTGGTATTCATGTCCCGTCTCACAAGGGGACCCTCCATACTGTAAATCACGGATTTTGATGCGCTTCACATACATTATAGAGACACTTACCCTGAGTATCTGGCTATCCGGTTTTTTAGCGACGGGCCTTGCTTTTTGAGAAAATCGATTTTGAAGTTCATTGCGCGCTTTGTATACTCGTAACTTTACATATATTCCGAGCAAGTCAGAGTAGCGTAGTGGTAAAGGTTCATGGCTATCGTAATGGAGGTACAGTGTTCGAATCCTACTCGCATACGTTTCTTTATTTATGCAAGAACCGTTCGGAAAATTTGGTCCTAACGTTCAAAAACGAGTAGACGAATTAACTCGGAAACACAGAAATGTAGTCGTGTCCTGCACGAAATCCGGGAAGTTCACGAAACTGGTGTATGAAGAATTTTTGGGTTCTGTAATTCTTCCGTACGTGGGATGAAAATTTTTTTGTACATTATCGGTTCGGGGGGAGGACAAACCGATTCAGCTTTATTCGATCTTCTATTCAGTGATGAAAGGAAAGCGAGCACCTGCACTCTAAAAGTGGTCCCACCAAAGTGTACTCCTTATTGCTAGCCCTGCGATGTTTATTTTTACCGACAGGAGAAAATCTTCACGAAAATTATTCTGAATCCTCCCGACCTGAAAGATAATAGAGAGATCGGTTCTAGGGAAGATTCGATAAAATTATATTCGCTAATCCTACATCAATTCATCGCACCTAGTCTTGAAAGCATGATTAGATACGCATGGTTCGCATCGAAATTAGCGGATGAAAGAGAAATCTTTTTGAATGCAAAAGAATTATGCTTCCCGGTATCGCTCATGAAGAAACCGTGCGCCTCCAAGACGGTTGCTTTGATAAGATGCGTATGGTGGTGCGAAAATTTGTGGTTAGGTTGTTTCTAAACACCTACAATATTGTTCTGGCACATAAAGAAATGTGGACGATGAAAAATGAGATTTTGTAACATTGTATGACAGAAAAAAATTAATAATTGAATATATCTTTATAATTTCGCACGTTACATTGTGTTGATATTCTTTGAAACAAAATTGAAAAATTCGGTCGATTTTTCCAACAAAAAAAAAGAGAAAAGTACACGAGTAGGATTAGAAGACGGTACCTCCAGCGCGGTAGCCGTGAACTTTTACCAATGCGCTACGCTGACTTGCTCGGAATACACTTAATGTTACGCATATACAAATCACGCAATGAATTTCAAAATCGATTTTCTCAAAAACCAAGGCCCGTCGCTAAGTAACCGGATAGCCAAGCACTCAGGGTAAGTGCCTCTACAACATATTTGAAGCGCATCAAAATTCGTGATTTACAGTATGGATGGTCCCCTTGTCAGTCACATGATTCGCGAACATTTAAAAACTTTTCGCTTGCTTTCACATGCAGACTCACTTTCGCGCAGACAGTTAGGGTACACATATTCCGTTCCCGGAGTAACGGAGTGGCGACAGGAAGGGCATCCGATCACATCTTTAAACCAACCACGCCAAATACGTTAATAACAATGCATACCCTGCGCCGATGCGTGACAAAGGCACAAGAAACAGACGTCTTGATCCGCCTCAAGCAGCAACGCTGCATACTCCGTCTGTTAGATGTTTTGGTCGCAGCATACTGCCTCCACGATCAGTTAATTGTTCTGATACGGCTAAAGCTTGACGAGGCTAAAAACGCAGATGCCATCGGATTTACGTTCATAGACCGAGCACAGCATGCTTGGAGACGTTAAATTAGGTTTTATGACGGCAGAGACACTAATCACTTTAAACTCACTTAAGTACGCAGTAAACTGTATTGAGGGCAGAGCTATTGTAATCGATTCCCATAAATCAGTCATGATCGTGAATAAGCATTTTGCTCAGTAATACAACCCTGTCACCTGCGAAAATACGCAATAAGCCAGCCTGTAAAACCAACACAAATACTAATACTAATACTAATCAGGATCATTGGCCACATTGGAAACTACTGCGCTAAAGAAGACGCAGCACCAGACACACTATACCATCCAAAAGTACACCACACTGACTTTCTAAAACGACTTAACAACGACGATACGAATGAAGTAGGGTGAAGAACGGGAAATAAGAACTAGCAGTGAAGGGAAATCTTACACAGGCGTGCGCGCCAAGAGACCTATATAGCATTACTACGCATGCAGTTTAATCACGGACACTTTCTTTTTCTACATGAAGCTTCATATGCGTATATCGACTGAGACTGGTTGACGCTTCTCTTTGCACATTTGGAAATTATGAAGAAATGCTTCACATATTAGCATTTTCTGATAAGAAAGCCAAAATAGATCGAACTACAAAACAGTTCAGTGCTACGGGTACGAAAAGCCTCCACTGCATTAGCAACAACAGACATCAGAGTTGTCGCG
Organism: Schistocerca piceifrons; assembly: GCF_021461385.2. Lineage (NCBI taxonomy): Eukaryota > Metazoa > Arthropoda > Insecta > Orthoptera > Acrididae > Schistocerca > Schistocerca piceifrons. The sequence goes on along the minus strand of NC_060139.1, from coordinate 387,966,626 downwards.
GAGATGGGAGTGTTCTTAAAACGCGGCACTCAAAAGTGTAGATCCTACGAATAAGTAAAGTTCTATTGTTCTCTTGTTAACCTAACTATGAAAACATTTTGGACCGTGCACGATCCGGAGAAAAGCTGCATTTCCGGCTGGCAGCGAGCAACAGAAATGAAGAAATCCATCCCCTGGAGGATTGATTTGAACTATCCAATACGACATAAGATGAAATGGATACTCACCTTACAGTGCATACATATTTTGCATTTTACGGAAATTTTTGAAAATTATGTTCCTTATTTTGTAACAAATGTTACTGTTTCTGTAACAACAGTAATTTTATTGGTGTGAGTTTATTGCTGTACACAGACAACATTCAAAACAGAATTATTAATGTACACTCCTGGAAATTGAAATAAGAACACCGTGAATTCATTGTCCCAGGAAGGGGAAACTTTATTGACACATTCCTGGGGTCAGATACATCACATGATCACACTGACAGAACCACAGGCACATAGACACAGGCAACAGAGCATGCACAATGTCGGCACTAGTACAGTGTATATCCACCTTTCGCAGCAATCCAGGCTGCTATTCTCCCATGGAGACGATCGTAGAGATGCTGGATGTAGTCCTGTGGAACGGCTTGCCATGCCATTTCCACCTGGCGCCTCAGTTGGACCAGCGTTCGTGCTGGACGTGCAGACCGCGTGAGACGACGCTTCATCCAGTCCCAAACATGCTCAATGGGGGAAAGATCCGGAGATCTTGCTGGCCAGGGTAGTTGTCTTACACCTTCTAGAGCACGTTGGGTGGCACGGGATACATGCGGACGTGCATTGTCCTGTTGGAACAGCAAGTTCCCTTGCCGGTCTAGGAATGGTAGAACGATGGGTTCGATGACGGTTTGGATGTACCGTGCACTATTCAGTGTCCCCTCGACGATCACCAGTGGTGTACAGCCAGTGTAGGAGATCGCTCCCCACACCATGATGCTGGGTGTTGGCCCTGTGTGCCTCGGTCGTATGCAGTCCTGATTGTGGCGCTCACCTGCACGGCGCCAAACACGCATACGACCATCATTGGCACCAAGGCAGAAGCGACTCTCATCGCTGAAGACGACACGTCTCCATTCGTCCCTCCATTCACGCCTGTCGCGACACCACTGGAGGCGGGCTGCACGATGTTGGGGCGTGAGCGGAAGACGGCATAACGGTGTGCGGGACCGTAGCCCTGCTTCATGGAGACGGTTGCGAATGGTCCTCGCCGATACCCCAGGAGCAACAGTGTCCCTAATTTGCTGAGAAGTGGCGGTGCGGTCCCCTACGGCACTGCGTAGGATCCTACGGTCTTGGCGTGCATCCGTGCGTCGCTGCGGTCCGGTCCCAGGTCGACGGGCACGTGCACCTTCCGCCGACCACTGGCGACAACATCGATGTACTGTGGAGACCTCACGCCCCACGTGTTGAGCAATTCGGCGGTACGTCCACCCGGCCTCCCGCATGCCCACTATACGCCCTCGCTCAAAGTCCGTCAGCTGCACATACGGTTCACGTCCACGCTGTCGCGGCATGCTACCAGTGTTAAAGACTGCGATGGAGCTCCGTATGCCACGGCAAACTGGCTGACACTGACGGCGGCGGTGCACAAATGCTGCGCAGCTAGCGCCATTCGACGGCCAACACCGCGGTTCCTGGTGTGTCCGCTGTGCCGTGCGTGTGATCATTGCTTGCACAGCCCTCTCGCAGTGTCCGGAGCAAGTATGGTGGGCCTGAAACACCGGTGTCAATGTGTTCTTTTTTCCATTTCCAGGAGTGTATATGATTGCTGAGTGCATAATCCTGAAAAAGTCAATAACACAGAAAAAAAACAAAATTTGTAGTACTTAGTTGAGAGTAGTAAGTGTATTTCGAGGAGCGAGCTTGTCAAATATATATATATATATATATATATATATATATATATATATATATATATATATATATACGTATTTTAAAGATTTGAAATTTTTTAAATCCTTTATCTTTATGTTGGAAAGTCAGCTGTTGTATTAATTCTTCTGTATAATAAAGCAGTCGCAAGCGCATAAAGATGTTTATTTATCGTATTTACTGGTGACTGGTTTTCGACCACTATTCTGGCCATCATCACACCAATTACTCTGTATAGAGACTAACATGAATGTACTTAGAGGAATGTCAGTTGTTAACACAAAAATAAACATGGCACATCATCAAATACGGAAAAGAAATACAACTGTGCCATGGGAGTCTGCTAAAGCTGGCGAGGGGCAGACACCCCTCTAGCGGCCCTATAACTAATGCTGCATGACTTGCAACTAACATCGCTTAAATAGCAGAAGCTCCACCCACCGTCTCCATCTACATCTACATCTACATCCATACTCCGCAAGCCACCTGACGGTGTGTGGCGGAGAGTACCTTGAGTACCTCCATCGGTTCTCCCTTCTATTCCAGTCTCGTATTATTCGTGGAAAGAAGGATTGTCGGTATGCTTCTGTGTGGTCTCTAATCTCTCTGATTTGATCCTCATGGTCTCTTCGCGAGATATACGTAGGAGGGAGCAATATACCGCTTGACTCTTCGGTGAAGGTATGTTCTCGAAACTTTAACAAAAGCCGTACCGAGCTACTGAGCGTCTCTCCTGCAGTCTTCCAATGGAGTTTATCTATCATCTCCGTAACGCTTTCGCGATTACTAAATGATCCTGTAACGAAGCGCGCTGCTCTTCGTTGGATCTTCTCTATCTCTTCTATCAACCCTATCTGGTACGGACCCACACTGCTGAGCAGTATTCAAGCAGTGGGCGAACAAGCGTACTGTAACCTAGTTCCTTTGTCATCATTGTCAGCCAATGGCTGTAAAACACTTTAAATAAAGTCTAAATACATTTTTTTGTGTACAATATTTACGTCCAGCTCATAGTTATATCGAAAATACAAGTACGTTATACCAAATCATGATATCAAACTTAAAATTGAGTAAAAAGAAAGGCAACAAGCTAGTAACGTATAAGAATACTCATAGTTCCCTCTACAGGGCCCTGTGCGTAACAACCATAAGGCAAAGATGTTTAGCAGGGACGCCATTAGTAACCATAGTAACATTCTGAAGATCGATGTATGATGACTAAATATCAAATATGCACCAATATTGGCTTACAATTCTTGGCTCGCCAGTAATCACGATACCATCATCAAGATCGGTATGTTATTACTACCGATCAGAAAACGCAATTGTTATTATACGTTGACAATTATTTCCGTCACAATTATATTCAAAATTAACGTGGCGTTTAACTACTAAATGATTTACAAGCAAACAATATTAAGACATAAAGTTAGTGCCCTCCTGCGGGATTGAGTGCATGGTATATGTCGGGTATGGATGGCCGGGAAATATTATCTATATATAATCATGGTGATCGCATCAAGATCGATATGTTCCTATTCTTAATATTTTGTACAACATTAGATGTGAGACATTAATTATCCCCAGAGTTTACAATTATCTTTCAAATATTAAAACATTAAAGAACCGTATTCTGAAGCGTACTGCAGTTCCTCCACGACTGACGTGGGTCTCACTGCAAACTCAAGGCACGTGACGCAGGCGCAGTAGCCTGCAGACTGGAAACTCTCTCCACACTATTACTTGGTGACACAGGATGACTTATATCTTCCTTAGGTCCTCTTCACAGTAGAAAAACGAAAGGAAAAGCAAACAAACTGTCTAGAGCTTAAACGAGTTTCTCATCCACAGTTGAAAGCAAATATTATGTCGAGAAATAGCAGAGAAACAAAGAAAATAGATCCGAAGTCATCAGACTGTACCACATTCATTCTGTCTGGTGGACCAGTGACAATCTTCAAACGCAACATGCGGGAGCTGATATCTTCTCGCAGAGTGACTAACGCAACTGGGAGTCAAGTGGGAACACAGAGAGCATTATCACCCGTTCTGCAGTGCCTTATATGGGTTCACTAAAACGCCTAACATGTGCCTCTGTGCCTTTGTTTGTTTGGAACACATGCAAAAAATTCTGATGCCCGGCCCAGTATGAAACTGCTCTCATGGAGACTAGAGCCAAATATGGAATGGCCGTATTCATAAACGAACACTCTGCGATTGTCGGCCTTCTTACAACCTACAAAAGGCATTGGATGGAGGTGGTATGCTCCAGATCCCCAGGATGCATGGCAAAAATTGGAAGTGAATTAGTCTACGTGACAACTGATAGTTGCGATGAAATACATTGTGTACACTAGTCTGTTCACTTACATACTACAAACTCGCTGTTATGGGATAGGATAATGCATCAGCGCCAGCAAGAGCTGCTGGAAGAAAGGAACAAGAATCCGTGGACGGTGAAATTCATCACTAGGAGGTGATTTTCATTATTGTGGTGCATCAGATGGTATGAATTATAGATATATAATTAAGGAAAAGGCTTCAAAGCTTTACATCTGCGCAGGCTGATAGATGGCGTAACGTATTTCACAGAAAACACAAACAGTCTAGCCATACAAATAAACAACGTACACTTCAACGTACATTCCACAGTAAAAAAATTACACTCCCAAGAAATAGCCGTCAAAATCATCAACAACTAATATGACTTGCAGGTTTTTTGAAGAAGCCACAGCAAAGACGTCGCAATAAGTATCAAATCAATCTATACTGAAGCCCCAACGAAACTGGCATGGGCATGCGTATTCAAATACAGAGGTATGTAAACAGGCAGAATAAGGCGCAGGGGTCAGCAACGCTATGTCAGGTTATCAAGATTTAAGTGAGTTTGAATCTGGTGTTATAGTCGGCGCACGAGCGATGAGACACAGCATCTTCGAGACAAGTGGGGATTTTCCGGTACGACCATTTCGCGAATGTACCGTGAATATCACGAATCAGGTAAAACATCAGATCTCCGATATCACTGCGGCCGGAAAAAGATCCAACAAGAACGGCACCAACGACGACTGAAGAGAATCGTCCAGCGTGACGGAAGTGCAATCTTTCCGCAAATTGCTGCACATTTCAGAGCTGGGCAATCAACAAGTGTCAGCATGCGAAACATTCAACGAAACATCATCGATATGGGTTTTAGGAGCCGAAGGGCCACTCGTGTGCCCCCGGTGACTGCATGACACAAAGCTATACGCCTTGCGGAGCGTCTGTAATTGGAGTGACAAAGGACCCCTGATACGTCTAGATACGACTCTGACAGGTGACTCGTTTTAAGCATTCGTCTGATCACCTGCATCCAGTCATGTCCATTGTGCATTCCGACGGACCTGGGCAATTCCAGCAGGACAATGCGACCCCCCCACACGTCCAGAATTGCTACAGAGTGGTTTCAGGAGCACTTTTCGGAGTTTAAACACTTCCGCTGGCCACAAAACTTCCCATTATTGAGCAGGTCTGGGATGCCTTGGAACGTGCTGTTCAAGAAAGATCTCCAACCCGTCGTACGCTTACAGATTTCTGGACAGCTCTGCAGGACTCATGCTGTCGGTTCCCTCCAGCACTACTTCAGACATTAGTTGAGTCCATGCCACGTCGTGTTCCGGCACTTGTGCATGGTCGCAGGGCCCCTACACGATATTAGGCAGGTGTACCAGATTCTTTGGCTGTTCTCTGTATAAGGTATAGAATTAACTAGTAGGTATCAGATACGTGTAAAACACTGTTAACTAGTACCACAGAGAACTGAACGCCGTGTACACAACATTAAAGAATGAATAAAACATGAGAAAAATGTACAGACTCCACAGCGGCACAGACAAATGTGCACAAAAATATATTAAAAACGGATATAATATTGATAAAACACGCAAATGCTATCCAAAATAGTGACACACAGTTTCAAATATTTGCTGTAGAACAAGGTAACTGGTACGGCTTGACATAATCTTAGAATCTGATACGCGCAGGAGATAAATGTTTATCATTGCTTCAAAACTAGCGACATTATACCAAAACAAAAAAAAAAAAAAATATTGAGCAGGTTTAAAAAATAAGTCCTCCATTTTTAGAATGTATCAGAACACTTGAAGCAGGGAAGCGAAGATTAAGGTTTAACGTCATGTCGACAGTCGAAGTCATTAAAGACGGAGCACTTACTCACCACTCCGTGGGCAGAACCATTACTCACTGTGCCCGTGTTTTGTTGCTACTGGGCAACCGAACTCACGGTCGAGCGCTGTCGTCGTGACAGCGGTTAGTTCGTTAGAGCAGTGAAAGCACTCCGCAATTTAGGCGCCGGTGACAGTTCTACGGCGAGGAGATCCGCGGCGATAATTTATTCCCGACTGCAACACGTGAAAGTACACCCGAGACCGCAGTCCGCTGTTCCGCTCTCGCCACGCGCACAAGTCAACTTTGACTAACGACCGCGTGTCTTTAAAGTTAAGTGCGGAGTGTAAAGTTGTCTTAAGTGATTCCGTGCGTTCCCTAAACTAGGAAGCCTCTGTAGGATCTACTGTCCTTGTGAACTGAAATGCCGATCCATATAGAAAAGATCCTGCACTAATATTTGCCAGCAACACAGTTTAAATTGCGACCTGGTTATCTTTTCTGTGATGTCCTTGGTCGCCATATAACATTTTAGACGAATGCTGTGGTTGTTGCTCCACCAAGGAGACATATCGTCCAAGTGATATAGTGCTCCGTTTCCAGTAATCACCAATATTCACCTGACATTAAACTTTAGCCTGAAACATAGAAGAGTGTGTCCTTTTAGTAGAGTCTACACCAGAGTCAAACAAACAGTTACACCTGCCTAATATCGTGTAGGGCCCCCGCGAACACGCAAAAGTGCCGGAACACGACTTAGGTGGACTCGACTAATGTCTGAAGTAGTGCTGCAGGGAACTGACACCATGAATCCCGCAGGGCTGTCCAGAAATCAGTAAGAGAACGAGGGGGTGGAGATCTCTTCTGAACAGCACGTGGCAAGACATCCCAGATATGCCCATTAATGTTCATGTCTGGGGAGTGTGGTGGGCAGCGGAAGTGTTTAAACTCAAAAGAGTATTCCTGGAGCCACTCTGTAACAATTTTGGACATCTGGGGTATCGCATTGTCCTGCTGGAATTGTCCAAGTCCGTCGAATGGACAATGGATGTGAATGGACGCAGGTGATCAGACAGGATGCTTACCTCCGTATCACCTGTCGTAATAGTATGTACACGTATCAGGGGTCCCATATCACTCCAACTGCACACTCCTCACACCACTACACATCCTCCACCAGCTTGAACAGTCCCCTGCTGACATGCAGGGTCCCTGGATTGACGTCTCCATACCTGTACACGTCTATTCGCTCGATCACAAATTGAAACGAGACTCGTGCGACCAGGCAACTGTTTCCAGTCATCAACAGTCCAATTTCAGCGTTGACGAACCCAGGTGAGGCGTAAAGCTTTGTGTCATGCGTCATCAAGAGTACACGAGTCGGCCTTCAGCTCCGAAAGCCCATATCAATGATGTTTCGTTGGGTGGTTCACATGGTGACAGTTGTTGATGGCCCAGCAGTGAAATCTGCAGCAATTTGCGAAAGGGTTGCACTTCTGTCACGTTGAACGATTATCTTTAGTCGTCATTGGTTCTTGCAGGATCTTTGTCCTGTCGCAGCGATATAGGAGATTTGATGTTTTACAGGTTTCCTGATATCACGGTACAATCGTGAAATGATCGTACGGGAAAATCCCCACCTCGTCGCTACCTCGGAGATGCCGTACCCCATCGCAAGTGCGTCGACAATAAGACCACGTTCAAACTGACTTAAATCTTCATAACCTGCCATTGTAGCAGCAGTAGCCGATCTAACAACTCCACCAGACACTTGTTGTCTTATATACGCGTTGCCGACCGCAGCGCCGTATTCGTCCTGTTGACATATCTCTTTATTTGAATACGCACGCCTATACCAGTTTCTTGGCGCCTGTGTGTATATGCTTTAAATATTTTAGAAATGCGTGTTCGTGAATGTAAGCTCTATTTTCAGAACTTTATTATCTCTATCAAATCCTAGTATAGTTCTGCCTTTCAGGAAATTGCATTCCCTGTTCTACGGAAAACTGCTGCCTTCAGCAGCTTTCTCCTCTTGTAACACGAGTTATTTTTCTCGAAATATTTGATGATTACATTTTACAGGTTTGTTGCACCATGAGTATTTTTCACAGGATTTCGAATTTTCGTTACGGCTTTCCAGGTGCAATGAGAATGAGGGGATTAGCAAGCTGCTGTCAGTGAAACCGTTTTCTTACCTACTTCCTGCCATTGAAGCGATACGGAAATGACATGATCGGATGGCACTGATGGTCGGGAGTCGCCACCTGGGGAAGTTTGGCAGCCGTGTTGCAAGTCTTTTCATTTGATGCCTCATTGGGTGACTTACGTGTCAATGACGATGAGAAAAACACAACCCTCAGTCCCCGAGGGAAAAAGATCTCGAACTCGGCAGGCAATTGAACCCGGGCCTACTGCACAGCAATCAGACATGTTGAACACTTAACTAAGTGGGCGATTTGAGGCGATAGAACGTGGTGCTTATTCGCCTTCCGGCTTGACAGTGTCATTTGATACATGGATTGCTACTGAGATGGTTGAAGGAACGGTGCACCCAGTCCGACAATGAGACGGAACTCCAAGCATTGAGAGTTAACTGGTTTATCAAACTGATCTAACGATTGCAAAATTGCTGTATAGCTTTTCTTGCTTAGAATTTTCCTTCTTTCATAATTGTAGTAGCTGTTTGTGATTTTAGATTTATTTAACCTAAGCGCTTCTTGCTATGATGTCGTACACCATGACCGAATGACAACGACAAATTTTTATTTACATTAGAGATTCTTTTTGTAGTTTGAATAAAAAACTGGGCGTATAAAAAATACGGGGAAAGTGCGTAGTCTACTGGGATAGTGTAGAGACAACTTCGTTTACATCTTGTGCATTTGTGTTAAACTCTTCCCCAACGCTACTTTTCTTTCAGAAGCCATAACATTTTCATACATGTCGTGAGAAATAAAATAGTGCAATTGTATATAATTCAGATAGAGACAGATGCAGTAATGAGAACAAAATCGTGCAGCCGAAAGAACGATGAAAAATATATCACTTCATCTAACGAAGAGATTTACAACAGAAGACATTTCAGTCATCGTCATCTTCATCATTATGACGTCAGCTTAATAGGAGACGGGGCTCCTCCATGATTCTGTATGCGTTACATCCTCAGCTCTAGTCTTCAACATTGCAATCAGAGAATCACCTTGTAAGCAACTTCGTAGCAGAGTAAAACTGGGTACTAGACCGAGACCCAAACTCGGGACCTTCGCCTCTTGCGGGCAAGAGCTCTACCAACTGCGCTACCCAAACACGACTCGTGAGCCGTCCTCACAGCTTTACTTCCAACAGTACTTCATCTTCTACCTTCCAAGCTCTCCTGCGAATCCTTTCTTCCAGGAGTTCCACTGTTGCAAGGTTACTAGGAGAGATTCTGTGACGTTTGGAATGTAGGAGATGAGATACTGGTGGAAGTAAAGCTGTGAGAAGCGATCTCCAGTCGTGCTTGGGTAGCTCGCGAAAGGCAAAGGTCCCAAATTCGAGTTTTGAACATTTACGGGTACACTTCTTACAGCATCCCATGTAACGACGGTGCCAGTGGAACTGTCATCCTCTTACGCGACAGTATCGAAGCATCTGACATCACATATCTGCCACCTGCACGGGGCCTTGCCATTACCGTGGGAACGGTCCGTATTGTCAATGTATACTCGCTCTCCGGGACATCTCGCCGCGTTGAAAGGAAAACCTTTTATTCCGACGAACTTGTTCCACTCCTGAATGGAACACAGATCATTATGTCATAGGCGGCGATTTTAATAGCGTCCTGGATCAAGCAGACAAAACACCGCACTGCTCTACCTGCCTGGAACTAGGCATGTGGCGTCTGCTTCATGAGGACCGCCGTGGCTATACATACTTCACCGACCACTCCGCCAGCCGCCTAGGCCGGACACACGTCTCCCGAGGACTCCTAGCAGCGAGAAGGGACGCACAACTGTGGCCGACAGCCTTCACCGACCACTTTGCATACGTCTATTCAGTCACACTCCCCCGTCAACGAACATACCGAAGTCGCGGCCCATGGACGCTGAACTTTTCCTACCTGTATGAGGACGTATGTCGGTGGGAGATTCCTGCTACGGGGGGTCGCTGCCTCCTCCCACCTCACTTTGGTGGCTCGATCGCGCCAAGTCGGTCTACCGATAGGCGCTCATGGGATATGGCCGTCGGGCGAAATCGGAAAGTTATTAAACAGCTCTGAGGGAACTAACGACACAGCCACTATCACGAGACCGGCACACAGCGGTTAATCGTCTCAAAACTCGACACCTCCAACTCACCGCGGAACGGCTTAAAGGAGCCCGAATCCGGGAGAGGGCACAGGCTAGCATCCCCACCGAAATGACGTCGCATATCACGTCATCACAGAGAGACACTACTGTAAGCGCCAACTTATCACATCAGTAGAGACAGCAGCGGGTGGACGCCTCGACAAGCAGTGTACAATCGCTGCAGCATTCGTCCAGCATTAGAGGACGTTTTATGTTGAGAACCCGCAGACCGTCCGCGAATATCAAGACGTCCCGCGCACTTTGCCTGTCCCCAAAGTAGTGGCCCAGGACGACACATTGCTGGCTCACATAACTGCTGAAAACTTAACAGCGGCCTTGGCACGCGGCGCCCCGAACAAATCACCGAGACCAGAGGCTTATGGAACGAATTCTACAGCGCCTTCTATCCACTGATGGGAGCTCAGTGGATTCAGATGTTTCAAGACCTCCTCCGCGAAGATTTTACGGTCCTCGTGTATTTCCTCGAAGGCATGATGATACCGATTCCAAAACCGAGCGGTTCTCACCGTTCTCGCGATTATCGTCTTCTTACGCTCCTGAACGCGGATTATAAACTTTTCACCCGAATCCTTCGCACACGTCTTCAGGCCACAATCGGACACATGATTCATCCTGACCAGACATGTTTAGGCGGCGACAACATCCACAGGGCACACGGCGCCTACTGCGACGTCACGGCGCTTGCGGCGGCCTGCCGCCTCCGAGGCGCCCTTGTCACCGTCGATTTTGATCACGCCTTTGATCGTATCGACCACATTTTCCTTCGCGCCGTGCTTGAACACATTGGCCCTTCGCAGGTGTCGGCAAGGGTTATCCTATGTTTAATCCTTAGGGTGCGCTGCCGGATTACGGGAAACGGCCACCACACCGAATACACACTCTTGGACGGTCGGTGCGACAAGGATATTCTTAATCAGAAGTCTTATTCGCAGCAGCCATCGAACCCGCACTGCACAGCCTTCGCCAACGACTGGAAGGCGTCTGCATACATGACGTGACGTTCCATTCCATCCACCTTACGGACGACCCTTTGTGCCCGCACTGAACAGTCGTCGATTCAGACGCGCACCGTTTGACATGTGCAGCGACGGGCAACTGCTCGGATCTTACACAACGTATGCTGTTGTGACGACAGCCAGAGTCTATCACCCAGGACGAACTCCTACGCCACCGCCAGAACGAACGCCATCAACTGAAGGGCATGGTGCTGTTCTACATTGTGCAAGGTGCTCGCAAAACCGCTCTTGACTTGTGGTTCCACATGACGACGACTCATGAGGCATTCCGCCGCCATGCATTGTAACGGACACGACTATCGAATTATTTGGACGCATTATTCGAGGACCCTCCTGCCCATTAGGTCGTTCCGAGTATCAAAAGACTCACTTGAAGACTCCTCCTCCGAAAGAAAACGGTGTAGAGGGGTCCCTCTCCATAAATTTGCCCGAAAACTATTCGGAAATTCTTGTGGCGGTTGTAGGATCCGATTAATCCGGTCACTAAAAAAAAAAAATAAAAAAAATATAAAATAAAAATAATTAAGAAACAAAAAATAAACAAAACTTATATATACGAGGGGCGTTTGGAGTAAACCTTATTTATTTTTCGACATAGTCTCCTTTTGGACTTATACACTTCGTCCAATGCTGTTATAATTTGTTGATCCCTTCCGAATAATAGGAATTGTCGAAGTCTGCAAAATAGCTATTAGTTGCTGCAATCACCTCCTCGTTTGAATAAAATCTTTGTCCCGCCAGCTACTTCTTAAAATTGGGGAACAAATCGTAGTCCGAGGGAGCCAAGTCTGGAGAATAGGAGGGATGTGAAAAGAGCTGCTGTCCTATTTTCCATTAATTTTGCGAACACAACTGCTGAGGTGTGTGCTGGTTCATTGTCGTGATAGAAAAGGACTTTTTTGCGGTCCAATCGACGGTGTTTTTCTTGCAGCTCGGTTTTCAAACGGTCCAATAACGATGAATAATATGCACCTGTAATAGTTTTACCCTTTTCCAGATAGTCAATGAGGATTATCCCTTGCGAATCCCAAAAGACATTCACTATAACATTTTCGGCAGATGGAGTGGTCTTCGCCTTTTTTGGTGCAGATTTTCCCTTGGTGCCCATTATTTAGATTGTTGTTTGGTCTCAGGAGTATAGTTTTGTACTCATGTTTCATCCACAGTGACAAAACGACGCTTAAAGTCCTGCGGACTCTTCCTGAACAGCTGCAACCAACACTTCAGACGATTCCGTTTTTGGTCAAATGTGAGCAATCGCGGAACCCATCTTGCGGATAGCTTTTCATCTCCAAATGTTTATGCAAAACATTATGTACCCGTTTATCCGAGATACCCACAGCACTAGGAATCTCACGCATCTTAACTCTTCAATCATCCATCACCATGTCATGGATTTTATCAATGATTTCTGGAGTCGTAACCTCCACAGGGCGTTCAGAACGTTCAGCTTCACTTGTGCCCATACGGCCACTCCGTAAAGCTTAAAACCACTTATAAACTGTTCTAATCGAAGGTACAAAGTCACCGTAATGTTAACCAAGTTTCTCTTTAGTCTCCTGAGGCGTTTTGCATTTCATAAAGTAATGTTTAATCATCACACGAAATTCTTTTTCGTCCATTTTTTGACACTCACTCGACTTCCTTGACACTCACGAATGCCAAACACAAAGAAATAGACCTATATGGCTGAACCTTGGTGTGCGTTCTTTCCAAAGATGCTACTAACTAAACATGACCTCGATACGCGCCGCTGGTGCCATCTCTCGGACAAAGACCCCGAGTTTGACTCTCTGTCCGGCACATAATTTTAGTCTGCCAGGAAGTTTTGTAGCAGCGCACACTCCGCTGCAGAGTGAAAATTTATTCTGTGAACCATTCTGTAACGCTGCTGACCCTGACGGATAAATAGTAGTTTGTGTTTATCATGAACATTAGCGATCCTATTAAGTCTCCTCTGGGCGTACCTGATAACACTAGCATACATTCGTCACCCGTTACAGCGCACTGGTTTCTGCCAGAAAAGATAAATGGAACAACTTATTATACATGATCGTATCTTGATTACCGTGAGATAATGTCGCATAGCGTCAAACGTCTTTCGGAAATCTTGTCACACAATAATATTTAATTCTTCGTCTGCATCTACTGTTAATAAAGAAACTGTATATCACACGAGTAGTTTCTGCGTAATGCAAATACTTTGACTACTTGATTCGGGATCACTGTATCTGTCACAATTAGTTATCATATTAAGCGTCTAACTCTCGCATTCGATTTATGGTAGTGCTCGCCACAGTATTTGTACAGGACAATTTGTGGTTCATATTAAGTCCAACAGATGGCGGCTTCTTAAAAGTATAAATTTGCACGATACACTGCAGTATTACTGAAATGGCACGCTACGACATTACGGAACGGAAGATTAATGACAGCAAAAAAGATTTTGATGTGCGTTGGTAATAAAACCATAAACCTTACGAGATAGAACTTCTGTAGCTATCTGGAAAAGAAATTAACTGCCGGTATAAAATGGAAAAATTTAATGTTTTCCCGCTGTGCGCCCGGCTCAATTATGTCTGATATCTGGTCTCATGTAAGTTACGCACTCGCCAGAGTGGGCAGTTGGCGGCAGCGGTTGGTGTTCGCGAGTCGTTTAATGTGAGTGGCTGAACGTCGACATATCCGGATGCCTGCGTCAGCTGCAGCCTCCGAGACCAGTGCGGAAGTGCGGTTTGCGGGCTCAGGCTGGCGCAGCAGGCGGCTGAACTGCCTGTCCTCCCTGCAGGACAAGGCTAACATGTCGCGAGCAAGTGGCAAGTGCTGTGCTCCGCCGTGAGGGGCGCACTTTCCAACGAGTCTTTAGTGTGGTTACTCTACTGAAAACTTCCAAACCTTATTTAGCTTTTTATGGTTGTGTAATTCCATATACCACAAAACTGTGATCCCAGCTTCGCACGAATAACGCTAACGTACGAGGAGCGTTCAATAAGTACTGCGACCTGTTTTTCTCCTCGACCCATTCCAGTTGCAAAAAAATACGAAATTTGTTGTGGGACATCGTGGAAAATTTCCACTTCACCCCCTATAGTTTTTTGAAGTTCCGATGGGTGACGGCGCCATTCGTAACTTTCGAAATGGCGTCTGTAACGCAGGCACGATCCAAGCAGAGAGCTGTCACTGAGGTACTTTCGGCGGAAAACCAGAGCATCGAGGATATTCAGAGGCGCTTGCAGAATGTTTACGGAGACCTGGCAGTGAACAAAAGCACGGTGAGTCGTTGGGCGAGGCGAGTGTCATCATGCAAACTAACTTCTCCTTCTCCACGACAACGCAAGGCCTCATACAAGTCAGCGCACCCGAAAGGAACTCAACGAACCTCACTGTGCTGTTCTTCCACATCCACCCTACAGCCTTAATCTTCCACCTTCCGACTTCCATCTGTTCGGCCCAATGAAGAACGTACTCCGCAGGAAGTAGTACGTGGATGATGAGGTGGTTATTGATGCAGCATGACGTTGGCTCCGACGTCGACCAATAGAGTGGTAGAATGCAGGCATAGAAGTCCTCCCAGTAAGGCGGTGTAAGGCCGTCGCATTGAACGGAGATTGTGTTGAACAATAGGGTTTTTTTGCCAAAAGAGTGGGGAATAATGTAGTGTATTAGAGTCCTGAATAAAAACAACCTGCTTCCAGAAAAAAATGCGTTGCAGTACCTATTGAACGCCCCTCGAATAAGGAATGATCAAAAAGTTTCCGTTTGAGGACGTTGCTGCAGCGTATATGCAATCCTTAATCGGCTCCGATGCGGGTATATTAGAACCGACATGTAGGTAAGAAGTTAATATAGCCTTCAAAGCCGGCCGCTGTGGCCGAGCGCTTCTAGGCGTTTCAGTCTGGAACCGCGCGACCGCTACGGTCGCAGGTTTGAATCCTGCCTCGAGCATGGATGTGTGTGATGTCCTTAGGTTAGTTAGGTTTAAGTAGTTCTAAGTCCAGGGGACTGATGACCTCCGATGTTAAGTCCCGTAGTGCTCAGAGCCATTTGAACCATTTTTTTTAGCCTTCAAACAGAAACTTTTTGATTGCCCCTAATATCTACGGCTGGACGACTTGTCTGGGCGCCAGCCGCTGTGGCCGTGCGGTTCTAGGCGCTTCAATCCGGAACCGCGCTGCTGCTACGGTCGCAGGTCCGAATCCTGCCTCGGGCATGGTAAGTGTAGGGGACTGATGACCTCAGATGTTACCGTCCCATAGTGCTTAGAGCCATTTGAACCATCTGAACTTGTCTGGCGTAACGGTAATTTTATTGATGTGGACTGTGCAGAGCTATGATAAAAATTCAGAGAACAATATTAGATAGCTGCATATCATCACTTTCATATAACTGAAATGGTTTCAGCAGGGCACACCAGTAGATTTCTCAGGAGGCTTGAATGTTTGCTATTCTCTGCACGCAACAGCGGTAGGTTACTCCCTCTGCCGCGAAATATTGGTATGCAGCACCCTCTACCATGCAGCATTGTACCCTGCCATCCTACACGGGTACAAAACATCCTAAGCCATGCAACACTGGTATGAACCGCGATCTGCCACCCAACATCAGTGGTACAATTCACCCTTTGTCATCTAACATTGATATGAAGCACCCTCTGCCACGTAACATTGGTGCAGAGCACTGGGTGAGCTACTGTGATTACAAGGGGCTGTGCCACTGTTAGATGGCAATAAAATCGTTGTCACAGCGAAAAGAGACTTTAACTCATCATAGTTAGACTAATTTGCGCGAAATGCTTATAAATTATATACAAAAACCTTCCTCGTAAATCAGTTTTCTACCAGTGAAAACTGTATCAAAATATATGTAATAGTTCCTCAGATTAGTTCTACATACAGGCAGAATCACAGAGCGGGAATTCGATTTATATGTATATGCATACAATAGATAGAAGAAATTAGATAGATTAATACAAAAACTGTGATTGTTGTACAGTAATTCACTCAGGTATTTGACAATGCAGTCGTCAGACAAAACCTGTTATCGCAGAGACAAGAAGATGCTGGAAAGTCATCGGGTGATCAAAACAAAACAAATAGCAAAATGATTTAGACAAGATATATGTATGGTGCAAAAAAAAAAAAAAAAAAAAAGGAAATTGTCTGTAAACAATGAAAAGTGTGAAGTCATTCATATGAGTACCAAAAAAATCCGCTAAATTTCGATTACACGACAAGTCACACAAATCAAAAGGCTGTAAATTCAACTAAATACTTAGAGGATTACAATTACGGGCAAATTAAATTGGAACGATCACATAGATAATGTTGTGAAAACAAACCAAAGGCTGCGATTTATTGGCGTAACAGTTAGAAAGTGTAACAGGTCTACTGAAGAGACTGCTTGCACTACGCTTGCCCACCATCTTCTGGAGCAATGCTGTGCGGTAAAGGATCATTATTTGATGTGACTGATAGAGGATATCGAAAAAGTTCAAAGGGGGCAGCTCGTCTTGTATAACCGCGAAATAGGGGAGAGAATGCTATGGATATGATACGTGAAGTGGGGTGACAATCATTCAAACAGGATCTTTTCGTGAAATTTCAGTCACAAACTTCCTCCTCCGATTGAGAAAATATGCTGTTGGTGCCCACCTACGTAGGAAGAAATGATCATAACGATAAAATAAGAGAAATAAGAGCTCGCACAGAATAGTTCAAGTGCTTGCTTTTTCCCGCTCTCCATTCGAGTTGAACGGCAGAGAAATAGCTTGAAAGTGGTTCGATGAACCCTTTCCCGGGCACTTAATTGTGAACTGCAAAGTAATCATGGAGATTTAGATATAGATGCAGAAAACTGCTTTGTCAAAGGTAAAATTATATGTACTCAGCACTTCAAGAAATAACACAGTGTATTTTTCTAGTATTTTTGCGATACCAAGTAATGTGTCAAATGCACAATTTATATAGTTATGCGTACCCCTCTTTCTTGTATACTGTTCGGTGTTAACCAATGCTCAAGTTAACCCTCGTTTTCCTTCTCACTCCAACCATAGTCGAAAATATTGTTTGGTCTTGGAGCACACAAATTTGGTAAATCGGAAAAATAGTTGCTCATGGACTTTGTAGAGGCAAATGAAAGAAACAGAAGACAAAAAGTGAGCTCTAGTAAGCAGTGGTTAGAACATTTTGATTCATTAATGAGGCAATATTACGTATTTTCGAATATAGTTTTAAAACTGTCAGTGACTAGAACAAGGTAATACCAGAGGAAAGGAGATAGACTGTCCCTTTACTGTTAAAATTTTTATCTCCTTTTACTTTTTATGATAAATCCTTATATGTTTCGTATATTCGTGCTCCACATTGGGCACCAGTTATACTGTCCCTCTACTGTTAAATATCTCTCTCTTTTTACTTTCACGTATATACACTTACGGAAGTACGAGCAATAACAAAAAAAAAAAGAAAAAAGAATCAGAAAGCTTTTGTTATTATTCGTTCTGTTAATTGAGATCATAATCCCCGAATTTAAAATTTATCTTCTTTTAAATGCTTTAGGGCCTCAAATAAGGCCAGTAAATAAAATCCTTACCGAGCTAGTTTGCACAGTGGTTAGTACATTGGACCGGCATTCGGGAGGACGACGGTTCAAAACTGCGTCCGGCCATCCTGATTAAGGTTTCTGTGATTTACCTGAATCGCTTCAGGCAAATGCCGGGATGGTTCCTTTGAAAGGGCATGGCCGACTTCCTTCCCCATCCTTCCCTAATTCCATTGAACCAACCAACCAACCAATAAAATTATTAGTGAAAATACACTCCTGGAAATGGAAAAAAGAACACATTGACACCGGTGTGTCAGACCCACCATACTTGCTCCGGACACTGCGAGAGGGCTGTACAAGCAATGATCACACGCACGGCACAGCAGACACACCAGGAAACGCGGTGTTGGCCGTCGAATGGCGCTAGCTGCGCAGCATTTGTGCACCGCCGCCGTCAGTGTCAGCCAGTTTGCCGTGGCATACGGAGCTCCATCGCAGTCTTTAACACTGGTAGCATGCCGCGACAGCGTGGACGTGAACCGTATGTGCAGTTGACGGACTTTGAGCGAGGGCGTATAGTGGGCATGCGGGAGGCCGGGTGGACGTACCGCCGAATTGCTCAACACGTGGGGCGTGAGGTCTCCACAGTACATCGATGTTGTCGCCAGTGGTCGGCGGAAGGTGCACGTGCCCGTCGACCTGGGACCGGACCGCAGCGACGCACGGATGCACGCCAAGACCGTAGGATCCTACGCAGTGCCGTAGGGGACCGCACCGCCACTTCTCAGCAAATTAGGGACACTGTTGCTCCTGGGGTATCGGCGAGGACCATTCGCAACCGTCTCCATGAAGCAGGGCTACGGTCCCGCACACCGTTATGCCGTCTTCCGCTCACGCCCCAACATCGTGCAGCCCGCCTCCAGTGGTGTCGCGACAGGCGTGAATGGAGGGACGAATGGAGACGTGTCGTCTTCAGCGATGAGAGTCGCTTCTGCCTTGGTGCCAATGATGGTCGTATGCGTGTTTGGCGCCGTGCAGGTGAGCGCCACAATCAGGACTGCATACGACCGAGGCACACAGGGCCAACACCCGGCATCATGGTGTGGGGAGCGATCTCCTACACTGGCCGTACACCACTGGTGATCGTCGAGGGGACACTGAATAGTGCACGATACATCCAAACCGTAATCGAACCCATCGTTCTACCATTCCTAGACCGGCAAGGGAACTTGCTGTTCCAACAGGACAATGCACGTCCGCATGTATCCCGTGCCACCCAACGTGATCTAGAAGGTGTAAGTCAACTACCCTGGCCAGCAAGATCTCCGGATCTGTCCCCCATTGAGCATGTTTGGGACTGGATGAAGCGTCGTCTCACGCGGTCTGCACGTCCAGCACGAACGCTGGTCCAACTGAGGCGCCAGGTGGAAATGGCATGGCAAGCCGTTCCACAGGACTACATCCAGCATCTCTACGATCGTCTCCATGGGAGAATAGCAGCCTGCATCGCTGCGAAAGGTGGACATACACTGTACTAGTGCCGACATTGTGCATGCTCTGTTGCCTGTGTCTATGTGCCTGTGGTTCTGTCAGTGTGATCATGTGATGTATCTGACCCCAGGAATGTGTCAATAAAGTTTCCCCTTTCTGGGACAATGAATTCACGGTGTTCTTATTTCAATTTCCAGGAGTGTATTTATATCGTTACGTAAGTACAGACCACAGCCTTTGCAAAAATACTCATTAAGAAACTGAAAACTGACTTTAAATTATGTTACTTTCATTCAATAATATGCTGAAAATCGGAATATATAATTTATTTGCATGGAACTGCGAGCCTATCTGACAGTTTAAGAAATTTGGATGTGGCGCACAATGGCCGCTTAAGGCTGCGCGGCCAGCAATGTTGTCTCTCGAAGCTGTGGTCTTAAGTAAAATCTCTAGTTTTAAATATTTGACATAGATGGTGTCGTCCGCAGCTCGTGGTCGTGCGGTAGCGTTCTCGCTTCCCGCGTCCGGGTTGCCGGGTTCGATTCCCGGCGGGGTCAGGGATTTTCTCTCCCTCGTGATGACTGGGTGATGTGTAATAAGTCCCATAGTGCTAAGAGCCATAGATGGTGTCATTATTACAAAATAACCACAAAAGTAATGCTTAGCACATATATCATTCTTATTCCTCAGAGTACAGACCTGTATACCACGGGGTACGTAATAAGCGTCTACCTTCGGCTACATCCATAGAAGTGGTTCTTAATGTCCAATCTTGTTCAGATCTCAGAGTTTATTACATAATGTAATATTCACAGACATTACAGCACATTGTTTATTATTTGCCTAGGTAACTGAAATTCTTTTACAGTTATTCTCCCATAAACAGAGTTTATCACATATTCATCGTAACGCGTATTAACAATAATAATCAGATGCCACATGTAATGTTCTTCACTGTGATGGGTCTAATATTTTATATTACTTAATACGTCAATTCATTTGGGGTCTCTTCAGCGACACTTGGACTCTTTGATTGTGTTTCGGGACAATATTGCGACATGTCTGATTCTTGTGATACGAATTGAGAGCGAGGCAGAATTCGTCTTAGTTTTTTTGTTGTTGCTTTTTTTGTTGAATTATAAATTTTGTTCGTGATACTAATTATGATACTTCATTAACCAGCAGCAAGATCCTATTCTTTCACCATCATTACGAAGGCAGTCATATCTGAAAGAGATAAGTTATTTGAATGGAGAAAAAAATAACTTGAATCAAGTAGTTCATGTTTAATACTTTTCTGACCGTTTTAGTGCTTCTACTGAGTCCAATCAGTAACAAAGTAAGGACAGTGTAAATTAAAAATATAATCATATAATTGGCAAAGACAAGTAAATATTCAATTTGTAA
This sequence comes from Schistocerca piceifrons, assembly GCF_021461385.2. Taxonomy (NCBI): domain Eukaryota; kingdom Metazoa; phylum Arthropoda; class Insecta; order Orthoptera; family Acrididae; genus Schistocerca; species Schistocerca piceifrons. The sequence continues at coordinate 387,945,737 of NC_060139.1, read as the reverse complement.
TTTTTGTTGTGTGTTTGTAGATATTCCACGTGTTTGACTTTCGTAACATTGGCATTGCAAAGGCGTTCGTTGTGAATTAATGAATTCATTGCGAACTTTTATGAGGTAACATTTATTACTAAATGATGATTAGTCGTGGGTATTTTGCTTCACTAAACCTGACGACAGAAAGCATTAGTGTGAATGGGGTCATTCAGTACGCCTCGAGTGACGTGTTGCTAGCTAGAGACCATTATTGGTTTTTGTTAATTGCAAATAATTTCAGCGCATTTCAAATTAACTTAAAATAATTTTTTTCATACGATGCTTTTATATTCAAACTCGGGCGTGTGCATTTTTTCCCGCTACTGCCGTCCAACACAATTTTAATTATTTGTGTAATTTAAATTCAGTTGTTCACAAACATCAACATTTGCTCTCTTATGAGCTGACGAACGTAATTTTTTATTTTGAAATCGAAATTTCACATGCTTTCCATTCATTTATTCAAAACTACAGCTAGCTACAGTAAATCATTTAAATTCTTACAAAACTTACTTGTCGACCGTTGTTGTTCACGGTAGGCAGCAGTGCGATAACGTTAGGTTATAAACGTGATTACATAGTTCCGATTAGCACTGTTCTTCGGAGTGTATACCTTTCCTGTTAAATAACGTATTAAATAAGGAACATTACGTAACACGGATCATTAAATCATTAAAATATTGGAGGGTGTAGCCAGGTTAAAAGCGCTCTGAGGAAATTTTGGTAAACTTGCTGCCCATGCCGCCCTTTGCAATAAGTCTAGGTTACTCTCTCGGTGAACGAAAGTCTCCCCTCTTTCTCTCAGTTTTACGCGGTAGTTGCCCTGTTAGACTCAACGAGAGCGTAATGTTTGCTAACGCTTGGAATATTGAGCGCGTGACCTATAATGCACCAAGTACTAGTTGTCTGAACAGCTGCCTTTTCCTTCAGGTCGCAAGAATTTTTCGGCTCTACGACTTCGCTTTAGTTATTATAGTTAGATTCAGTATTGCAACACTTACATATTTGAAGCAGAAGTTAATGAGGAACAAAAAAAAGAAAAAACAACGTTCTCTAGGCTGCCAGCTAGTACTCTCTGTTCGCGTGGCGCTTGGGCTATAAAAGCCGTAGAAAAACTCTCTGTCCATGACAACAGACGATACCGTAGCCTCCTATACTTTCACTCTCCCCAGCCTCCTCCTCTCTTTGTCACATTTCGTCATAGTGAACTCAATGCAAAGTAAACTCTGCTAATTGATACCACTGCTCCGCATTAATGTGAACTCTGAACACAAAGCATGGCCGACAGCGCTGAAAGACGACTCTCGACTTCATGTAAGAACGAAAGTGCACATATACACGAACGACATCAAGTACTTGCGTATTCGCTGGCATTCCTAGACACCCGCGCCTCGCCGCCCTCGATGCTAGAGGTCACGCAGCACTGAGGTCACTACTGCTCCAACAATTCACGTCACAACATGCACGTAGTCTCTGTCCGTAGCAAAATCCTGGCTCAGTTATTCCTGTGGTTTTATCCACGCTCGCCGGAATTCTGCGCTTTTTATAATCGCAGCTTATTCAAAATTATATAATTTATTCAGAATATACACAGTTTTTTTCTGGATTCCTGTGTGCGTAAATTATTTTCACGTGATCAGTACAAATATAATATTGTGGGCACGTATACCTGCTCATATTAAAGCTCTGACGTCATGAACGATCCGAACATTACTGTTCAATCCTGCAAGTAGGATCGAATAGACGCCTTTCTGTCCACAGTATTTCGATTAAAGTGAGCGTTTACTCTTAGTAAGGAATAATCGAGTAACATTAATCCGGTGCACGTACTTTGTTCATTCAACTACAGTCACAGTCTATAGAAGTAATCACTGTGGAACGGGATATTAATTAATCTTAGAAAGAGAGCGATAGGGGTACTACCACAAGTGTCTTTGGTAAAAAAAAATAAGGGTTTGGATACCAATCTTTCGATGTGTCCAAAAAAGGCAAGTTAACCGTCATTGTGTACAAGTATTGCCAATTCTGGTTTACTGTGGTAACAGATAGACTTAAAATGCGGGAGCATCCAAAAACTAAGGGATGTCCGGAGAGTAAGGCAGATGCGTTATGAGAATTGCAAGAACATAGAAGAAGATAAACAAACAAACTGGAATGAAAGAGGTAGCTGCGTAGTTATGACTATAATGAATACGGAATCAGGTGAGCAGGACATGTAGACAGGCAAATGGATGTTGAATTTACAAATAAAATTCAGTTCTGAATTCCAAGAGGTAGGAAGATATGAGAAACGACCAACTGGAAAGAGAGTAGACGATACCAGAAAACATTCAGGATGAAAATGGATGCATATAGTTGCAGATTGCAATGGGTGGAGAACTTCAGAGGAGGGCTTCATCCATTAATACATGCCGAATGGGTTGATAATTATCTCCCCCTTCTTCTTCTGCACCTCAGGGCTTAGGCAATACGCCCTTTCCGACTTTACTTTATTAACGCCATCGGTTTTGGACACCCTACATCTCTACTCCCTGAGGCTTATACTTGTTTATAAGGACTGGAATTCTGTCTTCGGCCATCCGCTTTGAGATGTTCTCTCCTTTCTTCTCCGTGTTCTTCAGTCTTTTTCTTTAAATGAGAACTGTGATGCGCAACAGACACAGTCACTGCTACATCGCAGTCAGTCGACCTAGTCTAACGCCTCAGCACAACACACGACGCTAAAAGAAAAATTCCTGTCCACTAGCATGTAACGACTAACCGAAGTTACTGCAGTACTCCACAGGGTGTTTACGTGATGTGTCTAAAAATTTACTGGAAACCCTGCCAAAATGTCTGTGTTCACAGCTGAAGTGTCCAGTCAATCAGCCGAAATGAAATGATATTGCACCAGATTACGAAATTAACAGATACGATTTTCGTGAACGGACAAAGGAATAGAAACAGTAGGGAAGCTGATGGGTTGCATCGTTTCAAGTACACGTGTAGTACATATTCGAATCACTCTATGTTCTCAAGACTCTTTCGCTGCTTTAGGGAAAGTGAAATGCATCTGCAATGAAGGAAACGAAGTGCGCACCCTCCCGTCTTGGAAAAACTGTTGTCGCTCAAATGGATGCAACAGAGGACCCTTCAGTCAGCTCGCTATCAGTTACACGTGAAATGGCTGTTGCTTATAGCAAAAAAGCAAGAAATACTGGAAATATAATAAAGCTGACTGGAAAAAAAAACCATGTGTGAAGGCGAAAAGTTATGGCTGTAACTCGTGTCGATTACAATTACAACAGAAGATTTCGTTGGCATAGATCTTAACAGCGCTACACTTCTGACTGTGAAGAAATTTCTACAGTCGTGAGTGCAGTACCGAAAAGTCGACATATCGAGAGCACTTTCGTTCTCTGCTCACTGTACGCTCCTTACTAAGCGCTGCATTATTTCTTAAGGTTTTGGGAACAATTGCTGCCTCCTTCGGAGCATTGTTTCGAAAGGGGGAGCCGATTTACGCAAGCAGCCGAGGTTGTGCGATCCGATTTACTGGTGCTCAACTCGTGTGCAATTACCAAGGGAGGTGGGACCTCTTCGTAATGGATCCCGGCAAATGAGGGCGCTCGTGACTTCAACAGCAGGTAGCCAGTAATTGGGTCACAGCCATGACGGAAATCTTCCTGCCGACCGTAGGTCCAACGTCTGACTCCCACGGTCTTTCGTGTATGCTGGCTGGATTGCTGCAACATGGAAACTGGACACGAGATACTGATTCGGTGAACCCAATAACTCCCGAACGGAGACGACAGTCTGTTTGGCCGTTTATTTCAACTGTTGTCCGGGCCAAGACTCGAATAACTACTAACTGGAGGACCGAATCTTAAGAAATTGCATGACAGAATGGGCCAGCTGGTCTTTGTTGGATATTCTGAGCGAAGTGGTGTGGCGATAAGACACTGGCCTTACATTCAGGAGGAGGCACGTTTAGATACCCTTCCCGCCAACCTCATTTTCTTTGTTGTTCGTAAATGGCTTCAAGCTTTCTTAGAAAAGGCGCGGCCGATTTCCTACCCCATCCTTCACCAATCCGAGCTTGTGCTCCGTCTTTAATGACGCCATCGTCGAGGGGACGTTAAATCCTGATCTTCCTTTCCTTCTTTCATCCCTCTGACATACAAGTGATCAGAAGTAGGAGGAATTATTGTGGGAGTTTTTCTTTGTCGAAGATGGTTGACAGCTACATAAACGACGTTGAGTTGTTGCACTTATCTCCTTTGTTTCAGGTGCTGGTATTATATACAGAGTTTACAAACAGCGTCTAGATAAGAAAGAACAGCTGTGTGAAATATACGAGGGACATTCAGTAAGCAATGCAAGAAATTGTTTTCTTAGAGCAGGTTGGTTTTATTCAGGATCCCAATACACCATACTATTCCCCACTCTTTTGCCTACAAAACCATATTTTTCAACATAATCTCCGTTCAATGCGCCATCTAACTGTGAGGGCCTGTATGTCAGCATAGTACCACTCTACTGGCTCGATGTCGGAGCCAACGTCTTGCTGCAACAACAACCTCCTCATCATCCACGTGCTGCTTCCCGCGGAGAGTATCCTTCACTGGGCCAAACAGACGGAAGTCGGAAGGTGCGAGATCCGGATCGATGAGGAAGGACAGCCCAATAAAGTTTTGTGAGCTCCTTTCGGATGCGCAGACTTGAATGCGGCCTTGGTTTGTCTTGGAGAAGTTCGTTCCCATTTTTGTGGCGCCGTACACGCTGGAGTCTTTTCTTCAATTTCCTGTGGGTAGCGCAATACACTTCACAGTTGGTCGTTGCTCCATGAGGGAGGACAAAAAGTCAAATGGCTCTAAGCACTATGGGACTTAACATCTGAGGTCATCAGTCCCACAGACGTAGAACTACTTAAACCTAACCAAATGGCTCAAATGGCTCTGAGCACTATGGGACTTAACATCTATGGTCATCAGTCCTCTAGAACTTAGAACTACTTAAACCTAACTAACCTAAGGACATCACACAACACCCAGTCATCACGAGGCAGAGAAAATCCCTGACCCCGCTGGGAATCGAACTCGGGAACCCGGGCGCGGGAAAACCTAACCAACCTAAGGACATCACACACATGCACGCCCGAGGTAGGATTCGAACCTGCGATCGTAGGAGGGAGGACATCAAACAGAATAACCCGTTCAGAGTTCCAGAAGACTGTCGCCATGAGTTTACCGGCTGAGGATGCGCCTCTGAGCTTTTTATTCGGAGGAGAGGTGGTGCGCCGTTTTGTTTCCAGTTCGAAGTGATGAACTCATGTTTCGTCGCCTGCGCGATTATGTTCGACAAAAAATTATCACGATCAGCCTCGCGCAACGCTCACTGCGCTTTCGTTCACTGCTTGGTCTACGTAGGCGTTCTGCAAGAGCCTGTGAATATCTGCGACGCTCTGGTTTTGCACCAGAAGAAACGCACCTCTGTTTCAGACGCTATTTTGAAGGCAACGTGTATTGCCCCCACTTATCGGATTTTCATGAAACTATATTGGGAATATTCCACGATGTTCCACAACAAATTCTGCGTTTTTCAACCGAAACTAGCAGAGAGAAAAAATTGTTGCATTGCTTCTTGAACCCCCCTCGTACTTTGTTACATTTCAACGTCAATTGAAAAGGAACGACATTAACGTATTTCTGTGCCGAAAAGAATAGTGGAAGCCATAACCATTTGCCTTGAATCCATATAATGTTGAAAGTAATGTAATGTGTTATGATAATTAACAAGTGACTTGTTTGCTTCACTCAACAATGAGATACAGTTAGAAACTACAGCATTATTTTTCTGCCGCCGGAGTCTGCACTTTTACCTTTGAGCTTATCAACCTTTATACTAAAATCGCACAATAAAAATTTGTACTAGACGATTCTTAGCAAACGTTGCTGAATAGTATGCCACAGATTTTGCAATGTTTCATTCGTAAGCAGATATTTTTAAAATAAAGAATTAATTTTCAAGATAATCTAAAGTAAACCGACGCATGTCAACACATGAGAAAATACGATGTTCAAGTTTGTGAACGCCCAAATGAATGTAAACAAAAGATTATTATTTGCCAGGTTATTGACAAACAAAGAGGAATTAATGGATTGTTATTTCAACTTGAAAGAATTTATGCTTACGAGTCAATGTAATTTCAGTATGTATTGTCGGAACAGAATAACGAAACAACTGCCCTACACGTACTCATGTTGAAAGATGTATACAGAACAAAAAGTGGTTATGTAAATCGCTTGTAACTAAAAAAAATGTACTCCTATGACACACGAAATGGAGTGGTGCACTTCATGTGGCGGTAAATCTGAGCGAACATGTGGTTGCCTCAGTAAAATCTTCAAAAAGAAATATCGAACTGAAAACAGAACAAGAGTTTGCATAAGAAATGCACTAAAATTAATTTGATGAATTCCGTCCGAATTCATGATATGCCGTTGAGGCTGCGAATAAATATCATGGTTTGAGAATAAAATGTAGCTGCGACAAAGGAGCAATTTGCATGTTCACTGTAACGTAAGGTCAGTACCGTTTTGACGCTGCTTCTGATGTGGAACACTTCTGGATAATTTATACGGTTTAGGCATTATTACATGTATCTGAAAATCTAATGTGCCATGTACAGAGTACAGCGAAATATGGAAAAATGTTGATTGTGCTAGACTGGATCAGATATACTTTTTATTCTATAGATCTGTGGTGAGAAGGTCCTCAAGAACGTAGAACATGTCATTGATCGAGAGTACATAATACGGAGGGGTCCAAAAAATGTATCCACTGTTTAAAAGTCTATAACTTGCAGTCTAATTGACGGAGTTGCCTCATTTTTGGTGAAAGTGTAGCTCAAAGTCCAACTTAAAGATATCACTGTACGTGTTCGGAATGGTCACCTTTAACATCCACACACAAACGATGCCGCCGAGCTGCAGCACGAACTACTGACTGCAACAGTTTCAGTTGGATATTTGCACATGAATGTAAGATGGATTCTCGAAGTTCATCCAATATACGTGGCTTTTGTCGATAAACGACGTCCTTTAGTGTTCCCCACAGGTAAAAGTCCAGAGGAGTTGGGTCAAGGGAACGTGGTGGATACTCCACAGCACCTCTACGGCCTATCCATCTTCCTGGTAGATTTTCGTCGAGATACGCCCTAACACGGTTTTGGTAGTGAGCTGGGGCACCATCTTGTTGAAAGAAAACTCTTCCGTCTCCGTACAAGTCTCTGATGGTAGGTAAAACGGATGTCTGAAGCTTCTGAAGGTACACCTCACCGGTAACTGCGTCGTCAAAGAAGAATGGCCCAATCAAGCCGCGGTAAGACAACCCACACCACACATTTACTCCTGGCAAATTCACGGCTTTGTCTACGTGGACGTTCGGATTTTCGGCGGCCCAGTAGATGCGGTTGTGGCGACTTACTGTACCATTGAGTTTGAACTGTGTCTCATCAGACCACACAATCATCTCTGCAAACTCTTCATCGTTGCACACCCTGTTAGTAAACCATTCGCAGTACTCCATTCTGCGATCCGGGTCGTCCTCGTTCATTGCGTGTAGCAATTGTGGGATGTAGCACTTCTACTTTGCTGTCTTCAAAATTCGCCGAACACTTGAGCGACTCACTACAGTTTCATGGGCACACTGTCTCACAGACTTCTGTGGTGAGCGAGTGAATTGTTGTAACACACGACGGGAGTTAGCTGGACTTGTTACTGTTACAGGTCGTCCAGATCGTTGTTTGTGTACATCTTGAACACAGCCTTCGGCTTCAAATTTGTCTCGAATGCGACGAATCGTTAAAAATGTCGGTGGCTCTGTTTCGAATGTAAGCCTTGCGCCAGCCATGTTTACTCGAGTAACTAGGTGCAACTAAGAACAAAACACTGACTATCTGGTGACTGTCATCTGACAAAACAAAACAACGTAATACAATGCATGTGTGGCGATTGCCGGAACTACAAAATATTACACTACCAAAGATGAGACAACTCCGTCAATTAGTTTGCCAGTTATGGACTTTTAAACAGTGGATGCATTTTTTTGGACCCCTCTGTATATAATTAAGAAAAGAGATGTATAAAATTCTTTTCAGAGATGCTAAGTGAAATGAACGTCATTGATGAGAAAGAAGTAAAAAAATCATAAAGAAACGTTAATTTAAGAGGAAACAACAGATTTGTCACGGAACATGTAAAAGTACAATACAGTAACGTCCACTACAAACATACATCATCAAGCAGAAGATCAGTTTGCAACACATTTTTGCGTTGTCACGTTACTGCACTGAAGATGTGCAGGAGTCGGATTTTACACATCATTCAAGTTCCCTGATATTATTAGTAATTTACGCATCATATGCATCTGCTAAGAACTTCGTTAATGGAGCGGGAAGTGTCGATTTCCAATAAATGTTTTAGGCTCAACTTAACGCGAACTTTATGGGTAGTTAAACTTTTTATGATAATATGAGAAACAGGAGTTCAGCCACCTTATGGACAGTGAAACAAATAAATGGTGAAGGCTGTAAACTTGTGTCGGACTGGGACTCGATCCAGATGCTCTGCTTCTGCCTTAATCGCCCCAGCCATCCGGAGACACTTCACGGCCGACCCAAATTCACAACCTGTCAAGAGCAAGTAGCGCCCCCTTCCATTAGTCCCACCGCTCGTAGCGTTCACAAAGCTCCGCAGGAGTGCGAATGCACCATGTTTTCCGAACTACTGAGGGACCTAGCGAGTTCTACGAGCAGTGCGGCTAATGGAAGGGGGCGCTACTTGCGCGTGACAGGTTAAGAATTTGGGTCTGACGGAAAGCGTGTCCGGATGGCCGAGGTGGTCAACGCGACCGTTCTAGAGAAGCGAAGCGTCCGGTTTCGCGTTCTCGTCCTTTATTTCAACGTCCATAATGCGACTGAGATAATGTTTCCAATAATATTGTATCTACACGGCTGCTGTATCACCAGGGCGTCCTCACTTTCCGACATCACCTGAGGTGCCTTGTCGCGGTCCGCACGGCTCTCTCCGTCAGAGGTTCGAGTCCTCCCTGGGGCATGGGTGTGTGTGTTGTCCTTAGCGTAAGTTAGTTTAAGTTAGATTCAGTAGTGTGTAAACTTAGGGACCGATGACCTCAGCCGTTGGTCCCATATGATCTTACCACAAATTTACAAAAAAATTTCAAAATTTTTAAAAAGGTAAAATAGGCAAACTTTGTATGCCTTCTGGCAAGTTATCGAAAATGTATATTTCTGAATAACTGACAGCTTTCTGAACCGAAGCAAGTGACTTTAAAACTTAACGAAGATTATTCTCATTTATAGTGCTGATTCCATGAAGGTGGGAGAGATATATTATTTAAGACGAATTTAATCAAGGAAAAAAGACACAGCCTGTCAAAAAAGTGAAGCACCCAGAAAGGCAAGAGAAAGCGAATTGAAACTTCACACGTTGAGAGGATATGTGATGTTGTTTCAGTGATTGCAAAGTCGAGTCATATTCAGTGAGCATTGTCCTGTTGAAAGCTGGCTCCACGATATTGTCGCATACGAGGTAACACCTCAGGACGCAGGACGTCAGTGATATTCCGTTGTGCCGTCAGAGTTCTTTCACTCGCTGCCAGCCGTGACCTGAAGGCGTATCCGATGGATCCCCATACCATGACGTCAGGAGCAACACTGCTGCGGCTCTCCAAAACAATGAAAGAAAGGGACCTCTCCCCAGGTTGCCGTCCTACTCGCCTGAGCGTTCAGAAAGGCGATTCATTGCTAAACACAATGCGATGCCATTCATTAGCAGTCCATTCTTTTCGGTCACAGCCATTTGTGTTCTGCTTTTAATGCCAGCGTACGCAAGGGATGGTAATTCTCTAGTCCAGCTGCTGCTAGTCTTCGGGCAATCGTGGGGAATTGTATAGAATGTTGCAGGGAGTCCAGCACTTGTTTTCGTATGGCAGGCGCAGCTGTGAAGGGTTACGATGTGCTTGGTGCACAATGTGATGGTCCTTCCTTGTTATGGTTAAACGAGGCCGACCGGAACTTTGGCGACGAGTATGCCTGCGCTCATGTTCTGACTCAGTCCAACATCGGTCGACCATCAGATCTGAATGCCTCAAACATCAGGATGCTACACTGACTCGACTAACTGGCCAATTGGAGACCCACAATGAGGTCTCTTTCGAACTATGTTAGATACTAATAACACTGTCTCAAACGATTATATCCGTATCCTTGGTAGTGATCACTGAACAACTGACGCTGTACACGCTCCTACAAGACCTGAACCACTTTGATACACTCTAGTGGCCTTTATACGTGTCACAGATAACTGCAACGCTAGTCATTTGCATACCCTCCGATGGTGCGTGCGTGTACGAAGGTTGTTGTGACTTGGCAAGACAGCCAAGTCACAATGCGAGGATGCCGAAAGACACGCGTTAAGCTCACGCAGACTGGCGTGAGGTCTAGAACAGTTAAGGGAATTTACAGTAGCAAATAAAGTACGTAGATGATGTAATACTTAACTTTAATCCATAATTGGAGAACATCGCTCTTGTTGATACATTAATAACAATCTCAATATAAACTGGTAATGGCGCCTTGTTAGGTCGTAGCAAATGACGTAGCTGAAGGCTATGCTAACTATCGTCTCGGCAAATGAGAGCGTATTTGTCAGTGATCCATTCCTAGCAACGTCGGCTGTACAACTGGGGCGAGTGCTAGGAAGTCTCTTTAGACCTGCCGTGTGGCGGCGCTGGGTCTGCAATCACTGACAGTGGCGACACGCGGATCCGACGTATACTAATGGGCCGCGGCCGATTTAAAGGTTACCACCTAGCAATTGTGGTGTCTGGCGTTGACACCACATTCCTCCCCGCAAATCGGCGTACGGTTGTGTTATAAGGCTTCCGCCCGCCGTGGGGAGGACCCCATGTTGACGTATGCGACGAGGTGGGGAGCCTAACAACAGGCGAGGCTGTGCCACCCGCACTCTGCCATTCGGTCCGATGGGAGTTAGGAAACGCCTGAAAACCTAGTCCAGGGTGCACGCCAACATGCGGTGTAAGCGCCCGCAGAGAGACAGGAGGGGCCGAAGAGTCGACCTCCATCGGGGCTGGGCACACGACGTTCGAAGACGCCATGTGGTCCGGAGCGGGCAAGAGTTCCATGTCGGAGGACAGCTGGTCACGGGAAGCGATCGGCGGCGCGCGACCCAGGGAGGCGCCCGGCGGCTGCAGCCACTCGTCCACTGCGGGCGGCGCCGGCGGGAGGACCGGCGGCGGCGCCGGCGGCGGCGCGTCGCCATGGGGCAAAATGGAAGGCATCGTCGGTAACACCTGGGGATGAGGCGAGCCAGTAGATGGGTCCCCAGGGCGCTGACAGGACGGCACCATCGCTGAAAGCAGACGGGGAGCGGCAGAACCCGTGCGACGACAGAGGCGCAGCTGATTGAGATGCCGACGCACCTCACCAGAGGGCCCCAAAACCAGATACATAGCGCGGCCGAGGCAGTGAAGAATGCGCCCTGCGAGCCAACGCCGTGAACCTCGATAGTTGCGATAGTATACGTCGCCTGGGGCAAAAGCAGGTGGCTGCCGCTGCACAGGAACCTGATGCGGCGGATGTAGCAAAGACATCAAGGTTCGATGAGGACGACCGTGGAGCAACTCAGCCGGCGAGCGACCATCTCGGGGCTGAGAGCGATACGAGGACAAGAAGAGCAATAACGCGCCCTCCCGAGAATGCGACTCCTTCAACTTCAACATCTGTGACTTGAAAGTCCGGACCAATCGTTCAGCGGCACCGTTTGACTGAGGCGAAAACGGCGCGGATGTCAGATGTTGAATACCATTGGCCTTGCAGAATGACTGAAATTCTGCGGACATGAATTGTGGGCCATTGTCGGAAATAATAGTCTGTGGAAGACCTTCAATACAAAAGATAGCGGATAACGCTTGGATGGTGGCAGATGACGTCGTGGAAGACATCTGGACAACAAAAGGAAAATTACTGAATGAATCTACCACAACCAACCATCGAGCATTCCAGAATGGACCAGCAAAATCGATGTGTAAGCGTTGCCAAGGGGAAGTGGCTTTTGGCCATGCAAAGAATTTCCACGGCGGTGCGGATAGTTGTTTGGCACACGCCATGCAAGAAGAGCACATATTCGTAATCGCAGCATCGATTCCGAACCAAGTACAGTGCTGACGAGCAAGTTGTTTCGTTCTCACGGTACCCCAATGTCCTTGATGGAGAAGCCGTAAGACAGAGGACTGTAACGAACGTGGGACCACGACCCGGGACTGATCATTATCAGAACGCAACAGCAAAACACCACGTCGAACAAAAAGTCTCTCCTTGTGAGCAAAAAATCGGCGAACCAACGGATCCTCGATCCGTGACTTTGACAAGGGCCATTGCGTAGCAACAAAACGCAGAACGGTAGCAAGGACAGGGTTGGCAGCTGTGGCTGTAGCTACACGACGAAAATCAATCGGAAACGAGTCGACCACGTCATCGGTTTCCGAATCAATGAACATGCAAGCAAGTTCGGAGGAATCGAATGCTCTATCCTCAGCAACAGGCAAACGGGACAACGCATCGGCGTTTCCGTGCTTAGCAGTGGACCGATACAAGATATCGTAGCGGTACTGCGAGAGGAAAATAGACCAGCGAATGAATTTCTGCGCTGTACGTGGAGGTACAGGCTTATTCGGATGAAAAAGGGATGTCAAAGGTATGTGGTCTGAGATGATTGTAAAGTGACGACCATACAAGAAATCATGAAACTTAGTAACACCAAATACGAGAGCCAAAGATTCTTTCTCTATCTGTGAATAATTTCTTTGCGCAGACGAGAGCAATTTGGACGCAAAGGAAATAGGGCGATCATGCGATCCATCTTTGTGCACAAGCACAGCACCGATCCCGAAATCCGATGCATCTACCATCAACAAAAGGGGTTTCCGGGGATCGAATGGCGTAAGGCAAGTAGTGGAAAGCAACGCCGATTTCAACTGGCGAAAGGCGCGTTCGCATTCCGTCGTCCAGACGAACGGAACACCTTTACGGCGTAAGCGATGAAGCGGAGCTGAAATGGAAGAGGCGTGGCGCACATATCGGTTATAGTAATTGATTTTTCCCAGCACACTCTGTAGCTGCTTCAAATTCTGCGGCGAAGGCAAGTCTTGTATGGCACGGAGGTGCTCTGGACTGGGATGTATGCCTTAGGCATTGATGACATGTCCCAGATATGGTAAGTCACGGGCAAAAAACACACATTTGTCCTTCCGCAAGCGAATACCATTGTGTCGCAAGACCTGAAATGATGTTCTGAGATTGGCTAAATGTTCTTCTTCCGTCTTGCTGGAGATCACAATATCGTCCAGATAGTTTGCTGCAGTAGGGACCGAGGCACAAACAGTTTGCAGATATTGCCGAAATAATGCAGGGGCGGATGCACACCCGAATGGCAGTCTTTTGAATAGATACAAACCAAGACGCGTGATAACCACCAAAATGCGCTGGGATTCTTCGTCCACCGGTATTTGCAAGTACGCATCTGCGAGGTCCAACTTCGAAAAATATTTACCCGGGAACAGTTTGTCAAAAAGATCTTCTGAGCGGGGTAAAGGAAAAGTTGCAGTCACTAGTTGTGGATTCACTGTTGCCTTGAAGTCCACGCAAAGTCTCAATTTTCCGGAAGGCTTTTGCAAAATTACTAAGGGTGATGCCCAGAGAGAAGCCTGCACACGTTCAATCACACCTTGTGATTCCAAATCGAGTAATGTTCTTGCGACCTCATCACGCAAGGCGTGGGGAACAGTGCGCGCCATGAAAAATTTGGGTTGCGCGTTTACTTTCAGTTCCAAATGTGCTTCATAGTTCTTAGTGCAACCAAGGCCCGTTGCAAAAATGTCTGCAAATTGTTCACACGGACGAGAAACACTGGCTGAAGGCACAGTCTGGTTCATTGATAGGACCTGATTGACTATAGACAAGTGAAACAACTGAAATAAATCTAAACCAAACAAGTTCACTGCAGAAGAAGAACGAAGAACGTAAAATGACACAAGTTTTGTTTGTCCCTTGTATGTTGCAAGAAGGCTGCACTGTCCTAACACAGGGATAGTCTGACCGGAATAGCTAGTTAACTTAACATTTGCGGCATGCAATGGAGGTGTGCCCAGCTGTTTGTACGTGTCGTGATTGATCAATGAAACTGCAGCTCCGGTATTGAGCTGGAATGGTATCACGTTGCCATGAATGTCCAAGTCTACAAAACGTTTATTGTCCTGCTGATGACAAGAGCTACTGTCTCGTGCAACGGGAACCGACACTGGTACAGAATCACTTGCGACTTGACGGGATTTCCGTCGACGTCGACGCACACTATTTGTGGGACGAACACAGTCACTGTTAGAGAGAGAGGCACTGGGCGGAGTGGAATTAACTAGATGAATTTCCATGGGCGAAGGTTCACGAGCCTGAGTATTCTTGGTTCGATTCCGATTCCGGCGCAAAGCAAAGGGCCTGGAATGGAATGGGTGGGAGTGTCCGATCTGAGCTTTTTCTGGCAAACGCTTTGAACATGTCCTTTCTTATTACAGAAAAAGCAAATAGCTTGTCGTGACGGGCAATTCTCACACGAATTTCTAGTAGCACACCGTGGGCATGATTTTAGCACTGCATTTGCTTGCTTGCGCGGCACACGTAGCGGAGAGCTTGGCGGCAGCTGCGCGGACGGGCGTGAGGGCTGTTTACTGTTCGGTGCAGCGCGCCCGGCGGGCCGGTTAATGTGACACATGGCTGGCGAAGTTTCAAATGATTCCTGAGCAAAGTCAAGTGTGTCTTGCCTATCCAATATGTCCATCATTTGTTGAAGAGAGGGATTGACTAGTTTCAAAATCTGTTCCCTTATACGAACATCATAAACATTCTGTGCAATTGCATCACGTAACATAGTATCTGAATAAGGGAGTCCACATTCACACTCAAAAGCACAAGCCCTAGTAAGGCCTTGCAAAGTTGCAACCCACTCCCGATTAGTTTGACCGGCTGTACGTTTTGTATGAAAGAACGTATACCTTTTTGCAACTACATTGACTGATTCTTTGAAATATGCATCTAATGCAGACAAAATTTCGTCGTAGGACAGATTTGCTACGTCGCGTCGGGGAAATAATTTCACTATCACTCGGTACGTCTGGACGCCTACACACGATAATAAGAAAGGCTGCCGCTCGTTACCTTGAATTCCTTAGGCGGCGAGATGGAATCCAAATTGGCGTGACCACTCCGTCCAGCTTTCCAGTGCCGCATCAAAAGGACGAAAAGTTGGTGCAACTGCGTGTTGTGGCTGTGGTAGCGGTGGAGCGGCGGCCGCCGCATCGTTTTGCATTGCACGTTGACCCTGGACGAGCTGTCCAAGGGCATCCAATAAGGCCTGCGTCTGCTAATTCTGCAAGCGATAAAATTCGGACAGTACATCTGGAGATTGTGGCGAAGCCATGACACAAGTAAATCAGGGTATCAATGGGTACAAACGCGATTTAGCTCGTCGCCAAACTTATTGTGACTTGGCAAGACAGCCAAGTCACTATGCAAGGATGCCAAAAGGCTCGTGTTAAGCTCACGCAGACTGGCGTGAGGTCTAGAACAGTTAAGGGAACTTATAGTAGCAAATAAAGTACGTAGATGATGTAATACTTAACTTTAATCCATAACTGGAGAACATCGCTCTTGTTGATACATTAATAACAATCTCAATATAAACTGGTAATGGTGCCTTGCTAGGTCGTAGCAAATGAGGTAGCTGAAGGCGATGCTAACTATCGTCTCGGCAAATGAGAGCGTATTTGTCAGTGATCCATTCCTAGCAACGTCGGCTGTACAACTGGGGCGAGTGCTAGGAAGTCTCTTTAGACCTGCCGTGTGGCGGCGCTGGGTCTGCAATCACTGACAGTGGCGACACGCGGATCCGACGTATACTAACGGACCGCGGCCGATTTAAAGGCTACCACCTAGCAAGTGTGGTGTCTGGCAGTGACACCACAAACGTATTTTGACCAAGTCTTCTGGGTGCTTCTCCAGGCAGTGGGCATTGGAAAGCAGTGCTTAATTTCGCCAGTTCTTTCAGCGGGCCTATGGATGCGTGTTTCTGAGTTCACACCAAATATGATTCGTATTATACGATTTTATACGCGAACAAAATCACCTTGGTTGATCAGTTAGCCAAAAAGAATTCCTGCTTGATATTACGGAATGAAAGTAAACACTATTCTTTCTTCCGGGTGTGCTAGTCCCGCTAGCTATGCAGGGGAACTTCTGTGCTTCTGTGAATTTTGGAAAGTAGGAGGCAGGTACTGATGGAAGTAAACCTGTGATGGCGTTGATAGCTCAGTCGGTTGCGTATTCGTCCACGAAAGGCAGTGGTTTGTGGTTCGAGACCCTTTCTGGCACACAGTTTTGATCTCCATGAAGGTTCCGATCTGTGTACACTCTGTCACAGAGTGACAGATTCGTTCTAGAAACCCTATAATCCTGCTCTCATTACACTTACGTTCACCATACTGCAAGTACAACTTCAGTGGACAACTGCTGAACGCCGGCCGCGGTGGTCTCGCGGTTCTAGGCGCGCAGTCCGGAACCGTGCGACTGCTGCGGTCGCAGGTTCGAATCCTGCCTCGGGCATGGATGTGTGTGATGTCCTTAGGTTAGTTAGGTTTAAGTAGTTCTAAGTTCTAGGGGACTGATCACCACAGCAGTTGAGTCCCATAGTGCTCAGAGCCAGCCAACTGCTGAACAAATATGCTCGAGGAAACAAGCAGAAAAGTTTTCTTTTACGGCGGTTGAACGACTGTGCAGTTCCAGTAAGTGATCTGAATCAAGCTTTGGCGTTTTATGAATGATGTCAAACAGGGATGACTAAAATGGTAGAGTAAAAACACTTTATGTAAAACCTTTAACAGAAGAATTTACCATTTGGTGGACATCATCCAAAGTATAGTGAATTAATAGTTGAGGTTGCCGTACAGAAAAAAGTTGCAGCGAACTACAGTCATTGATTTTGGAATGTTACTATACACACTGGCTTCCATAAACGAAAAAAATACATAACCCAAAAAATATGCAACAAATGTGATGAAATTAGCCAAAATTATAGAATGTGCGACACAGCATGATTAGTTTTGTGAACATGCAAGTACAGAAAACGAAATGTCTTTAGAACTTGCAGTTTGTAACCTGGATATGTCTGGTACAGAACAAGTAACGTCAGGAATGAGTATTATTACCTAGAATACATAATGTTCAACAATATATGAAACTATTCATAACGGAATAAATGTGTATTGGTGAACTGTCAGCGTGAATTGCAGTCAATTCGGTAAATGATGTCTGAGCCGCGCGTGGCTCGTGTTCGTGCCATCTATTACTTAACACCCTCTTTTGACCGTTCTGCCACCTCGTTATGTTAATTTCTATTACTGGTGTCACTGAGTTGCTGCCTTGCCTGGCCGTGAGCGACAGCAGCAGCACTTATCGATATAAGCCCTGCCGTATTATCTTTGCTGAACTGCTGTTACTTCCCGGTCGTCGTGTGTCGATCAGTCAGTTGGGACGTGCCAGCAGTTAGTTCGGATCTGGCAGTGTTTGTGTTGACACGCGGCAGAAGTTCAGTCGGGGCGCGGCAGCAAGTGAGGTCCGGACCGCCATGTGTCGCCCGATGGTTGCCGACACTGGCTTCCATAAAGTGGAGACGACTTCGGTTGGTCGTCGGTCGGTCAGCGTGCCGGTGGCCGTGTATTTGGCCGGCGATCGCTTATGGGTTGGCTGTGTTGCCGACTCGTGACTCGTCCCTGTTATTGTACAGCATTGCCTAGTTCTTCGTGCAAGTGTTCGAGAAACTGTGTGTAGTTTGTGTGATTTTGACTGACAACTTATTTTAAATGTCGGCGTACTGGCTCTGAGCAGTCGGTCGGTTGGCGTGGAGCAGCGAGGAATTCTCGGTGGGGCGTAGTTTGACCGGGGACCGCTGGCGGTCTCTACGCGGTGTCGGAGTGTGTGGCGCTGTTCCCATTGCTACGAGGTCCGTGGCTCACCGACCCTGGACACGAAAGTTGAGTTTTGATTTAACCTACCAGCAAGTCAAGACTGTTCACACTGTGTCGTTTGGAGTTCGTTGTCGGCTGTTGGGATATTTCCACGAGCAATAACGTGGTTTCCACGTTGGAAAATTCTAACCACCCTCCGGTGGAGTTTCACTGTCTTTGGTTATTTGAATTGAAGTGCAACAGCGGAATCTTCTGCCTTGTGGCCGTTAACGTTCCGATTACCTGTCCTGGCCGTTGACGTAAATTTCAGGCAGTGTACTTTCCTCATCGTGTTGTTGCTGTCCAGCACGGTATGTAGTTTGACAGCTCCGTGTATGATTGGTTGTGGGAGCCAATATCTTCTACGTTGTTCCACTGAACTCCCTGTTGTGCCCTGGTCGGGTGAAGTGGAAGTTATCTTGTCGGTGGGTCCACTGACTGTCTGTCGGTTGGGTTGTCGTCGGATCGTGAATGGTTGGCCCGACTGCCTGTCTCACCTAAGCGAGCGTTAGTCTTTGAATTACAGGCGGACCCTCGAACATCTGAGGGCCCTTGTGTGTACTGCCCTAATTTGTTTTACTTTGTTCTTATTGTTTGTACTTGTATGGCTTCTAGCCGATTTTTTTTTAAAACTTAGAGTTGTTGTGCTCTTAAGGCCTCCAGCCTAGTCCAAAGAACTGTGTCACATGAGGCCTTTGACATTTTAAAAAATTTTATGTTGTTGAATTTTAAGTCTTGGGCCTTCAACCGATTTTTAGTTTGAGTTGTTTACTCTAAGGCCTTCAGCCTAAATTAAAGAACGCTTTCACGTAAGGCCTTGGGTATTTTTAAAAAATTAATGACATGGAGTTTTAAGTGTTAGGCCTTCAGCCGATTTGGATTTAACCTGTTACTTCAGCCGAACCAAAGAACTGTTTTAAGATAAGGCTTGCCTTTTAAATTTCTGATTATCCTTGCGTTTTAAGTTATCAGCCTTTAGACGTTTTTAAATTAAAGTGGCTTTCAGCCAAAGATTAAAGCTGTGTGTTTAAAAAAAAAAATTTTTTTTGGGATCATGAAATGTTTGATCAAATAATAAAGTTGCATGTTCGAGAGTAACTGACAGCCCCTTATTTTGGCCCCTTTCCACACTCTGTCTTGTCCTGCGGGTTAAGCAGGGCTTTTCGATGTCTCAAAACCATTGGACAGTTTGACCGTTACAGGTGTTTTGGCTCAGTCTAGCAGCACTGCTCTGCATCCACTATAAAGGAAGAGACTTTATTCTATGAAAAAATGACGCAGCGGATAGTTGCGTTGCACATTTGAATCTAACAGTTATGTGCAGCAGAGCTACGAAAAGAACTTAGCGTCTTCGGTGTTCGTTGCTTTATACTTTCCCAAGTTATTGTTTTTACGATTTCCCTAGTTTATATAAACGGGTGTCGTAAAAAATTAGATGTAACAGGTACGCAAAGATCAAACGGTTAGGTCATGCTAACAAGGAAAAGAGAAAAGCATCAAATGCTCGAAGATTAACAACTGCAGTAATGCAATGTACCTGGTGGTTATAATTAAAATTTCCCTATTTAACACGTTGTAACACGGAAACAAATTACCGTACAAATACCAGACTTGGTAGCATTAATGTCCAGAGTACGGGGTGCATAGCTTCCACGCGTCACAGCGCCACCGTCCAGTTCCTACCATGGCCACCAGATGTCGTGATCAGTCATCGTGACTCATAGTCTCACATACCTGACCAGTCGCAGTGCGCTTGTTGACCTGTCAACAAGAGCTTGGTCAAAAGGAGCAGGGCATTATCGGTGAAGCTCTATTATCAGACAACAGTAATGCTGCAGCTGCATTTCGCGAATATCGCCACCTTAAAGGATTACGTAAGGGTCCTCTTGCTCCACCTGCTGCGCGAAGTATGATGAAGCAGTTGAGTCAACTGGAGAATTGGGTGTCGCTCCGGGAAGGGGCCGACGACTGTTTGCACGACAGGTGGTTGATGAAATCGCTGTTGCTATGGCAGACAACGCTGCGCACAATTCCCTTAGGCCGGTATTACACTATCAAATTTCTTTGTCAAAGATTTGATAAAAGATATGATCAAATATTCCGTCAAATATATTTGACAAAGATCTTTGACGTAGTGCTAGAAGGGGTATTACACTGTCATCGTCCGCAGCCCGTGGTTGTGCGGTAGCGTTCTCGCTATCCCACGCCCCGGGTTCCCGGGTTCGATTCCCGGCGGGGTCAGGGATTTTCTCTGCCTCGTGATGACTGGGTGTTGTGTGCTGTCCTTAGGTTAGTTAGGTTTACGTAGTTCTAAGCTCTAGGGGACTGATGACCATAGATGTTAAGTCCCATAGTGCTCAGAGCCATTTGAACCATTTGAACAACTTGCTATTAACCGCAGCAGTTGCATGTACCACAATTGCACTGTGTGCACATGCGGAAGAGAAGCGGGGGAAAAAAAAGGAAACGTACCTGGGTGAAGTCGTGGGTTTTACGACACCAAGATAAAAGCATTCAACAAAATTTGTTACGCGAGCTTATAGTGGAGGACGTCAGGTCGTACATCAATTACTTAGGAATGGATGAGCATACATTTCCGTATATGTTCAGTGAAGTGTATCCTCGTATCATAAAGCATAATATTCACTTAAGAACTCTACATCTGCAGAAGGCAGGCTAACTGTAACACTCCAATTCCTTGCTACAGGAGAGAGTTAGGTTAGGTCTCCAATCTTCTTAATCTATTTTTGTATTCAGGGTGCCTCACGTTGTAAAGCGCCTCATCACCTTTATACATCTCTATTAATTTTGTAGTTGTCGGTACACACCTATTGTATTTACCGGCAATGTTTATAAAAACACTACAGATGACAGAACGCTGCAACGATGCTAGCGCTCCACGTGGTAACATGTCACATTGCAGTGAACAGAAGACAAGCGACTTCTTTGATGAAATCTACAGCGAGGCCCTACATTTGATCAAATATTTGACGACATTTGACGAAGTTCCTTATTACACAATCAAATTTCTTTGACAAAGATATTTGATAAAGAAATTCGATACTGTAATCCCGGGCTTACGTCTGGCAGTGCGCATGTTGTGTCAAGACAGTTGAACATCCAGTGGAACACTGCACAGAAGGTGGTTCGAACCATTCTCACATGGTATCCGTACAAGATCCATAACGTACAACAGCTTGCACCACAGGGCGCACAACGACGTGTTGAGTTCGTTCTCCACTTTCTCGCAAGGACTGACGTTGACGAGGGCCGGCCCTGAACCATTCTATGGACAGACGAAGCTCATTTTTCTCTGACGGGTGACGTGTACACACAGAATCGCTGAGTGTCGGGATTTTCATCTCCAGTCACTATGCGCGAAGTTCCTCTGTATGGTGAACGTGTCACCGTGTGGTGTGGTTTCACAGCTACGTTCATCATTGGCCCATTCTTTTTTTGAACAGGTTGGTGGCGCTCAAGGACCAAAGACTTGCCGTGTGATTGGCCAGCGTTACTGCGATATGCTTCGCCAAATGTCATATCCGCCCTAAAGGAGAGAGAGGCATTGAACTCAGCAGTTTTCATGCGAGATGGGGTCCCAACGCACATCGCTCGTAAAGTTCACCTGCTTCTCCGAAACTCATTTGGAAACGATAGAATTATAAGCCGATCGTTTCCAAATGCTTGGCCGGGACGATCACCTGATCTCAGACCCTGTGATTTCTGGTTGTGGGGATACCTGAAGGACAGGAGAACATTCACACATGTGCTGATTTGAAGCGCAGCATATTAATAGAGGAAGTCAGCATACCTACGGACACGCTTCGTCCTGCTGTGCAGAATTCAATCCTGCGCTTTCAGACTCTTCTGGACACTAATGGGCGCCACATTGAGACCCTTCTGTAGCAGTAATGGTACCGGTATGTTATGGTATGATGTATCGTAGCAGCACATTAAAAGTGTTTCAGTTGAACTGATTCTGCATTATTTCCCTTCCCCATGTCCTTAACAGTAATGCTACCAAGTTTGGCACTCATACAGTAATTAGTTAATGATGCAAAGTTTAATTATAATCACCCGGTATGTTTCGTGTTAACTGTGATGGGTTTAGTTGTCCGCCTCGAGGTACACTGTGTCAGATAAAACAACGAATCTGGTAGTTCAGTTACCACAGCCGATGTCAGACGGCCCGGTTTCCAGTGGTGCCACATCCTCTGATCTGATACTGTTTTCCGTGAGCCAGAAACACAGTATTACTTTCGTAACGAGTAACAGAGCCGCCTCCTTTAAGGAGTCGCACAGTGGCGGTATGGACGTCGGATTTGCAGCGGCTTTCACGCTGACTGCCAGCGGCCAGCGCTCAGCGGTGCGACGTCTGCAGGGTAGAGATCGCCGCACTGACCGGGCGTCGGCGCGAGCGATCGCGCGCCGCAACTTGCGCAGCACGGCCTGCTGAGCCGAGGCTTATCTGAGCGTGGCCCTCTCCTGCGGTATTGGTATTGCTCGTGTATACAAGCGTAAGCCCTGCCGGCTTATGGCGGCTGCGTGGTCCAACGAACACGCTACTTCAGCGTCGAGCTGTTGTCCCCCCATCCACCTCCTACGCACTGTGTGTGTGTGTGTGTGTGTGTGTGTGTGTGTGTGTGTGTGTGTGTGTGTGTGTGTGTGTGAGAGAGAGAGAGAGAGAGAGAGAGAGAGAGAGAGAGAGAGAGGGGGGGGGGGGGGCGTGAAAATACACGCACCTCTCCCCGCTCCCACCTTCCACCCCTCAAAAATACACACCCGTAATTCATTTACTCCAACCAATATACGTTGACGAGCCAAAACGCTACGGGCGATGCCCACCACGAGAAGAAATGGCGTCTGGTGTTGTTGCAGCAAGTGTGGCGGCAAGGAAATTATGCAAACAGATGAAACGATATGGATCCAGAGACCGTTTCAACTCTGACATGTATTATGTATACATGCAGACTGAAGCGATGGATGAAAAGTTGTACCAAGGCCATGATTCAACTTTAGATCCCCCATTTCCTTCGTTGCAGAAGTGCTACTCCAGTACAATGATTTCCCTAGGCATGGCCTGCACATCGGTAGGTATGAGAAGGGGAGGCTGGCAAAGCTTGTAGGTGACAAGTGTAGTGGGTGGTGCCGGGATCACTCGTGGAAACATTCCTGTAGTACTTGGTGTTAGAGCTGCAACTATTTTAGATTGAAGTCAGATGATAGGTACACCTGCTTAGAAGATGTCCCTCTAATTAAGGAATCACCTTCAGAGGAAGTCGGGTATCCAAGTAGAGAAGGAATTAGTATATTTCATCAAAATGTAAGATGTATTAGAGATGAAGTTAGTGAACTGCTTATACATGTTGACTCTGACATTATTGGTATACCGGAGCACCACTTAAATAATTTGACATTTCAGAGACCTCGTTTACCAGGATGCAGATTAGCTGGCTGTTTTTTAAGGAGTTCCTTGAGGAGTGGGGGAGCGGCTATGTACGTAAAAAACAGTATTCCATTTGAGTCCATAGACGTAACACGACACTGCAGTGAACAGGTATTTGAATGTTGGGCAGGGGCAGTTGAATTTAGTGAAACTAAACTTCTAATTGTCGTTGTTTAGAGGTATCCTAACTCCGATTTCAGATCATTTCTGCTCAAGCTAGAGAGGGTTCTTGGTTCACTTTAGAGGAAGTACCAGAAATTAGTTATACGTTGTGACTTCAGTGTTAATTTGTACATGATTGTGCAAGAAAAAGGATGTTGGAAGAGCTCCTAAACACATATGATCTGATACAGACTGTGTTTTTTCCAACTAGGTTGCGGCCATAGACAATATTTTTACTCGTTCTTCATTGCTAGGTAGGCGATCTGCTTGTAAAAGGGTGAATGGCCTTTCAGGCCATGATGCACAAATTTTGACACTAAAAGGCTTTTGTACTCAAACAAATGTCGCATATCATTACAAACTATGTAGGAAAGCTAATCCAACGGTAATAGAGAGTTTTTTAAACGTCGTTAAGGAGCAAGAGTGGCAGGATGTTTATAGTGCCGATAACATAAATGACAAATACAATGCTTTCCTTAACACATTTCTCATGCTCTTTGAGAGTTGATTTCCATTAGAATGTTCTAAACGGGGTACTAGCAGTAAAAGTTAGCCTGTGTGGCTGACTAGTAGAATAAGGATATCATGTAGAACAAAGTGGGAATTATATCAAAATGTTAGAAGTAGTCACAATCAAGCTACAGTAGCCCATTACAAATAGTATTGTAATGTGCTTAAAACGTTGTTAGGAAGGCAAAGAGTATGTGGTATGCAAATAGAATAGCTAATTCACAGAATAAAATTAGAACCATATGCTCAGTCATGAAGGAAGTGTCTGATCAGCAGCTCAAGGTTACATTACCAAGTCAGTTCGTAGTAAAAATATTTCTGTTACTGATAAGTCAGATATATGTACAGTATTTGACAATAACTTTCTGAGCATTGCTGGTGAATTAAATAAAAACTTATTTTCTACAGGGCATCACATAACTCTCTTTGCAAATGTCTTTCCGAGACTGATGTCTGAAATACTCCTCTGTGATACAGACAAGGGGGAGATTGAGTCCATAGTAAAATCACTGAAGGCTAAGGATACGATAGTGCTGCACATGCTGCACATGTTAGCCCTGTCCTTAGCCACATATGCAACTTTTTCCTTTAAGAATGGTCAGTGTTCTGAACGATTAAAGCACTCAGTAGTAAAGCCCCTTATAAAAAAAAGGAGAAACATTCCTCTCAACAGCGAGTATTTCGCCTTCCGTAATGTTCGCACATGCATTGACAATGCGCTGACGCATGTTGTTAGGATTTGTCGGTGGATCACGATAGCAAATATCCTTCAACTTTCCCCACACAAAGAAATTCGGAGATGTCAGATCCGGTGAAGGTGCGGGCCATGGTATGGTGCTTCGGCGACCAATCCACCTGTCATGAAATATGCTATTCAATACCGCTTCAATCGCATGCGAGCTATGTGCCTGACATCCATCATGTTGGAACTTCATCGCCATTCTGTCATGCAGTGAAACATCTTGTAGTAACATCGGTAGAATATCACGTAGGAAATCAGCATACATTGCACCATTTAGATTGCCATCGATAAAATGGGGGCCAATTATTCTTCCTTCCATAATGCCGCACCATACATTAACCCGCCAAGGTCGCTGATGTTCCACTTGTCGCAGCCATCGTAGATTTTTCGTTGCCCATTAGTGCATATTATGCAGGTTTACGTTACCGCTGTTGGTGAATGACGCTTCGTCTCTAAACAGAATGCGTGCAAAAAATCTGTCATCGTTCCGTAATTTCTCTTGTGCCCAGTGGCAGAACTGTACAAGACGTTCAAAGTCGTCGCCATACAATTCCTGGTGCACAGAAATATGGTACGGGTGCATTCGATGTCGATGTAGCATTCTCAACACCGACATTTTTGAGATTCCCAATTTTCGCGCAATTTGTCTGATACTGATGTGCGGGTTACCCGCGACAGCAGCTAAAACACCTACTTGGGCATCATCATTTGTTGCAGGTCGTGGTTGACGTTTCACATGTGGTTAAACACTTCCTGTTTCCTTAAATAACGTAACTACCCGGCGAACGGTCCGGACACTTGGATGATGTCGTCCAGGATACCGAGCAGCATACATAGCACACGCCCGTTGGGCATTTTGATCACAATAGCCATACAGCAATACGATGTCGACCTTTTAAGCAATTGGTAAACCGTCCATTTTAACACGGGTAATGTATCACGAAGCAAATACCGTCCGCACTCGCGGAATGTTACGTGATACCACGTACTTATACGTTTGTGATTATTACAGCGCCATCTATCACAAAGCGAAAAAAGTGGTCCAACTAAAACATTCATATTTCTTTACGCACTACACGAATATGAAATAAAAATGAGGGTTCCTATTTAAAAAAACGCAGTTGATATCCATTTGACCTATGGCAGCGCCATCTAGCGGGCCGACCTTAGCGCCATCTGGTTTCCTCCTTCAAGCTAGACAAGTTTCGTACTTTGTAGTTTTTTAGTTTGACGCCTATTTCGTGAGATATTTTGCCCGGTCACGATCTATGGACCATCCTGTAGTACTGTAGAGAATATAGGCACGGAATTCAATTAGTTCTAAATTTTTCTAGTTCTTCTTTAATTTGGTGAAACACTTTGCGCTGGTCGCGTCGACGAATCCCTCCGAAGTTGGTATTGGTAATTTCACGAAAAACGATTAATTTATGTAAAGGAATTTGCGGTTGTCTTAAAGAGTCTAGCCAGAACTTTGCAGTTGTCTTCGATGTTTCGTTATTTAGATAATCAAATTTCAGCAGCTTGTGTTGGATTCCGTCAGTTTCAGTAAAGTATTGAACAACTAAAGGAAATATCTTTTCAACCTTGTGGTTCGATGCGTCGGTGCCTATGCCGTAAAATGAAACTTTTTGCAAAGGTTTTATGCATTCTGACACGGAGTGTGGGCTGAGCATATTTTGAACAATCGCTGCAGCTTTGGTCCTGGCTGTAGACAGCTCTGCGGTGACTTTGAAGATAACTTAGCGGCATTCAGTTTTACGGTACAGTCAAGAGAATTGAAGGCTTGCTGGTGCTTGACAATTTTATAAGCTGTTGTTAGTTCTGCAGCAGCAACGAGCAATTCTACCTAGGTCGTTTCTTTAATATGAATGTAGTTGATTAGTTGATTTGGAGGAGGGGACAAAACAGCGAGGTCATCGGTCCCACCGGATTAGGGAAGGATGGGAAAGGAAGTCGGCCGTGTCCTTTCAAAGGAACTATCCCGCCATTTGCCTGAAACGATTTAGGAAAATCTCGGAAAAGCTAAATCAGGATGGCCGGACGTGGGTTTGGACCGTCATCCTCCTGAATGCGAATCCAGTGTGCTAACCACCGCGCCACCTCACACACAATATGAATGTAGAAATAGGCTTTGATATCGATGCTACGCAAATTTATTTGTATGAATCTTTGTGGGAATGTGATGCTTCACATCTGCCTTACCTCCATGAGTTGATGGAACAGGTATAATCCGTTCATCGTAAGAATAAACTGATGTAAACATTGCACTATGTATCCTTCGCGTTTGCTGGAACCTCATTGGATTTCCGTTTCCCGTGGGACTGCAGCCAAGCTGTCTCGAGTACTATCAAGTACGATAATAAGGGTAAGTTTTGTGCTGTGCGTTACGCTCACATCCACTTAGCGATAATACGGGACAACAGCTTTATCAGCGCAATTAACTTGGACAGCACTGGCCGGTCAGCTGGTACAGCTAGCCTGCAGTGACGTGGCCAGCTGCAGTTCACACGTAAAAAGTGACGAGCAGAGGAGCAATACATCTTTGAATGTCACTTAATTTTTAAGCAGAGCCGGCCGCTGGTGACCGAGCGGTTCTGGCGCTACAGTCTGGAACCGCGCGACCGCTACGGTCGCAGGTTCGAATCCTGCCTCGGGCATGGATGTGTGTGTTGTCCTTAGGTTAGTTAGGTTTAAGTAGTTCTAAGTTCTAGGGGACTTATGACCTCAGCAGTTGAGTCCCATAGTGCTCAGAGCCATTTGAACCATTTTTTTAAGCAGAATGAAATAATACACCGCAAATCTCCCACAACACGCTGCTTAGACGACTAGACGAAATGCGCAATCAGTTATCGTTTTTGGCTAACATACCATTGTAATTAAAAACAAGAATTATGAAAATTCCTGACTTAACCACAGGGTAATATTTCTGCATGAGCTGTGTGTAACGTAATAGAGTATTGAAGGATTTCATTCTATAGTTAAATATTGAAGCCACTGAAGGTATTACTTAGTCAGTCGTCTCTTATCTCTTAGCTCCTTCCTTATCCGAATCCGAGAAATACACTTTAGTTCCGAAGTGTCACCAGTTCAGTTGATAACGGACCTATCAACAACAGAATCAAATGGCTCTGAGCACTATGAGACTTTACATCTGAGGTACAATAGCGACCGTTAACCAACCATTCCCATGCGAAAATGTATCATTCAGATCAATACTGAAGTTCACTCTGCATCCACAGAAGACAGCGGGTCCATCTAGTAGAGAGTGTGCAGCGACAGATTTGATAGTATTCTTTTTCTTGTCGGCGGCAGATGTCGTCATTTCAACGTCTTCAATAGACATCACACACATCCATGCCCGAGGCAGGATTCGAACCTGCGACCGTAGCAGTCGTGCGGTTCCAAACTGAAGCGCCTAGAACCGCTCGGCCACACCGGCCGGCAACAACAGAATCCATGAAGCCAACCAGAAGCAATATTTTCTCTTCTTTTGTGAGGAGCCGTTCTATACCCCGCCAGCGTTCGGCAGTGACGGGTGAAAGAGATGCGTGTGTTAGTTCCAGTACGTCTGGCAGCTTAACAGTCTTGTTACTTTTCGGGCCAAATCCTGTAGCTTGGCTCAAGACCAGTTCTGTTGGGTTCATATTGTAATGGTATAGTAGAAAATGTAAAAATGCAGCATTTGTATGATGTGCTCAATGCTGCGAAAATGTTTGTTTCTCATGTTTCTGCGATACTTATCTACCTCTGTGGTATAAAACGATGGACATAGTCCAAATAAAGAGAATTTGGTTTTTCATTTTTGCCTTAAAAATTAAATTGTTATGTTTTCTTCATTTAAACAACTTTTATGAACAATCTTTCATAAAACATCGATAGTTAAGAATTTGTATTTGAAATGGAAACAGGAATTTCGCATCCAACATGTAATTAGACACAAGACGAGGAGCATTATTCACAAAAATGATGAGTTTTGTAATTACGAGATGTAGGTATTTCAAATTGAACGAGGAAAAAATGATATTGGGGAGATTTGAATAAACGCACGAATAACAACAATTATTTTACATTCTGTTACGCTACCAACTGTGCTACACTTTCAATATTTGGCTGTTTAACAGCTGCAGGATAAACACCACTGTGAAAATTTCAAAGCTGATTATCTCTGTAAATTTATGTAAAGCATGAAGAACAGCCTATTTTTCGGCACTTTTTAACCGTGTTCCACGCGCGTGTTTCACTAAGGAACAGAAAGCAGCCTCAGCCATTTTCATACTGCGCATTAACGGCGCGACAATCAGAGCACAACGCTGCACAGGCTGTGACTGTACACGATTTTTGAAATAAAAACTACGTACATGAAACGTGATTAAGAAAAACGTTGACGGCTGTTAATACATTTGAATATTTTCAAGTTTAATTTAACGTAACTTAGTAATATCTAATACATAAGTAGGACCTATTTCCAAGAGCGTAACAACACCAGTGTACGTGTGCTACGGATTCTGACCAATCATGTGATTTGTGTTTGTTTACATCAGGTTTATTCTTATGATGAACGGATTATACAAATCTCACACAACGCTTTCTGATCGTATGTCCTTTATTGAGTAAAGACCAGTCTTCTGTGTAATCATCCTAAAAGTGACACTTTCTCTTTCCATCCTTAGGCATTTTCATAAGCTATGAAAAGATGAGTTTATTAGACAGTAAACAGTAGACAAGAACACTTTAGTCACGAAGTACACGTCACAACACAGTTCACGCCCTATATACCTGCAGTAAACTCTTCAAACCTTACTAATCTGCACTTGTTTTTCGTATTAGGTTTAGAAAGAATCGCCTTATCAGACCACTGTTCAGATGGGAACTCCCGATCGTTCCGCTTGGAGCTGCTTAAATACGAGTAGATCCAGCCCCGAAGTACTGGAGAAGTCTGATATTTCCTCGAGTTATGGCGCTTGCTCTAGAAGGTGCTTGCATCATTGATACAGGATACGCCACAGGCAAATCCATCTCTGATACGACTTTGTCAGCATAAAGTTGTGGACATAAATAAAACTAATGGAGACGACATTTACGTGTTACACTAATAGATGACGCTACTTCAGTACGTTGAAAGTCTCGAGCACTATCTTCTTATGTTTTCTACTGAAAATCTCATGTTTGTACTCTTGTTAACTTTACTATTACAGAGATCGCCTAAACTTTATTTTTTTTATTGGTCCTGTGCGCAACAAATAACTTACTTGGTCTTTCTGCTGCCACTGCTTGATCTGCTGCATTCCATTATTTAACAAAAACATAAAAAAACTATTATTCATGCTGAGTGCAATGTGTGTTCTGTATGGCGGCTCCTGCTGTTGCTGCGGCTGCTGCTGCTTACTACAACTACATATAATTCAAGAGAAAGGGTTTGGTCAAATCTAAACTCGATAAATGACAACCAAAACAAGTAATTCCTTTTTAAAAAAAACTATATTCTGAAAGCGATTCTTTCTCATTCAATTAACAAAACGCTAGAAGCTCTTTGAACAATCGCTTCGTATGTAAATCTGCCTCCAGTGGCACTAAAGCAATATTACAAATTAATCGAACTCTTGAGACAGACTGAAGTACTTCTCAATTAAATACATGGTGAAACAATTCCCTGACAATTACAAAAGAAATCAATGACAAAAATCAATACTTAATCTATTCGCCTAACAATGGTTTCCCTTAAGAATTCAACTCCTATCATTATCAAAATTACCGTCTGCTGCTACGCACATACACAAACCCTTATCTTTAAATTAATAAGCGTGCTGCAAATTATAAAAAATATCAACTCAATACCAAATCCTGTGTCGCTGCTGGCGGACACGGCAGTACAGCAGCTCGGCGACGACCCCTCGCCCAACACACGTGCGCACTACAGCAGGCGGGCTCCTACACTGGCTTCCAAACTGCCAGACATTAACCCGTGCGCTGCGAAGCGCGACAACAATATCTTAGATTCCGGAGCTTGTGAATGCACGCTGTAGCCAACCTATAAATCCTAAGAGAGTATTGCCAACTCTCAACGTGTACCAAACTCGTATCAGTATTTTTCAAAATCGGGGCAAAATTGGGTCTTGTCGGTATGTCGAGGCAGGACGGTCCACAACGGTGAAGGATGGCATACGTATGTGGGATGGATATGTTTCTTTCCGCCTCTTGCTGATACACAGAAAATCACGTGGAAGTAGGACGTCTTTTGAAGTTTGCATTTTACAAAGAAGACCCCTGGGTCAGTTGTTATCTTGATTTATACATTTGCTCGTTAATACTGAAGATTTTTGAAAATAAATGAACCAAATATTGCCATGACCTTCCGTTACAACTCACCATCTGCGGTTGTAATAAACCCGTTTATATTAATATCTTTATATTTACGTCCATACTCAGCAAACCAACATGTAGAACATTGTAAGAGGTACTGTGACGAAATGTAGAAATGTAAACACTGGGTAGAAAAGTAAATTTCTTTCAAACAATTGTTTTTTAAAAGCTAAGG
This sequence comes from Schistocerca piceifrons, assembly GCF_021461385.2. Taxonomy (NCBI): domain Eukaryota; kingdom Metazoa; phylum Arthropoda; class Insecta; order Orthoptera; family Acrididae; genus Schistocerca; species Schistocerca piceifrons. Next base: position 387,914,183 of record NC_060139.1, on the reverse strand, counting down.
TCATAAAGAAGTGAGAAATAAGTTGTGAAATGAAAAGTGTGGCAATCAAAAACCGCGTTTGCTTCAATTAGATTTGTGCTAAATATAAGGAATAAGGTCCCTCTGTACTAACCATTCCATTGGTGTTACACGTGGGCATGGAGCAAGCCTAGACTCATTGCTTAAATGCCTCTGTGCACGCTGTAATTAGTCTAATGTTGTCCCTGTGGTCCCTACGAAAGTGATACGTAGTAAGCTGTAGTATATTCCTAGCTTCCTCACGTAATTGTGGTTGTCCAAACTTTGTAAGGCGGCTTTCGTGGGATAGTTGGCGTGTTATATAGTCTGTTAAGGCCGGTAAGCAGTTACGTGTAGTAAATCGCCGAGAGAAGAGAGGAATACAAACTCTTGTAGATAAAAGGAGAATGTGAACTATCGTTTCCGATACAACGGATCAGCTTTGTTTTGGAAAGGGTCCACCTTGAGCAAAACAATTTCTCTTTTTCTTTTTAGCCGGCCGGTGTGGCCGAGCGGTTCTAGGCGCTTCAGTATGGAACCGTGTGACCGCTACGGTCGCAGGTTCGAATCCTTCCTCGGGCATGGATGTGTGTGATGTCCTTAGGTTAGTTAGTTTTAAGTAGTTCTAAGTTCTAGGGGACTGATGACCTAATGAGTTAAGTCCCATAGTGCTCAGAGCCATTTGAACCATTTGAACTAATACTATGTGGAAGAATGTGTGTGTGTTTGCAATATGTTTCACTACTTCTTCTGTCACTGTTTACAAACTACAGAAACAAGATGACGGACAGCTGAAAACAATCTTCCACACAGTGTTAGTTAACGGCAGGCATAACGCGCCCAGTCGTAAACTCACAAAGTAAATAACTGTTGAAACTTCCTGGCAGATTAAAACTGTGTGCCCGACCGAGACTCGAACTCGGGACCTTTGCCTTTCGCGGGCAAGTGCTCTACCATCTGGGCTACCGAAGCACGACTCATGCCCGGTACTCACAGCTTTACTTCTGCCAGTACCTCGTCTCCTACCTTCCAAACTTTACAGAAGCTCTCCTGCGAACCTTGCAGAACTAGCACTCCTGAAAGAAAGGATATTGCGGAGACATGGCTTAGCCACAGCCTGGGGGAGGTTTCCAGAATGAGATTTTCACTCTGCAGCGGAGTGTGCGCTGATATGAAACTTCCTGGCAGATAAAAACTGTGTGCCCGACAGAGACTCGAACTCGGGACCTTTGCCTTTCGCGGGCAAGTGCTCTACCGGGCGTGAGTCGTGCTTCGGTAGCGCAGATGGTAGAGCACTTGCCTGCGAAAGGCAAAGGTCCCGAGTTCGAGTCTCGGTCGGGCACACAGTTTTAATCTGCCAGGAAGTTTCATATCAGCGCACACTCCGCTGCAGAGTGAAAATCTAATTCTAAATAACTGTTCCACGTCAAGTTCTATACGGTTGCAGATACAGACTGTGAAACATAAGAGCTGCATAAAATAACATAAAAATCCAGAAAAACCACAGCTTTCGGTGCCAAGGTGTGTATACAAAACCTTGTATGGTTTTCAAATGTGCAAATACTGTCTCAAAACCTGAAATTTATATGTGTAGAAGTAGTAAAGAACATTTTTCCTCTTTTATAGAAATATAATAAAAAAATTAATTGACGATTCGAAAGCATCAACGAAACATGTCAGGAAAATAATAAGAGTAATAAAATTTGTTTTTGTCAAGACCGACTCTCTCCAAAAACAAATCTGTTTGTAAGAAAACACGGACAGAAGAGCTTCATCCTCGACGAATCCGCGTTAGGTCACAGAATTATTGTTACTTACTTGTGGGAGCACCAAGCACATAGAAGAAACAAAATTGAGTGAAATCAAAAATAGAGTGGCAAAGTCTACAGTTATGGAAAATATACTGGACATATAGGCTGGGCACAGATGGTGACGGCGTGAAGAACTCTGCAACTTCCATGAGCCACAATGCGAAATAATATTGGAGGAAATAAGCGTCGAAGGTGCACCAAAAATAATAAGCCGATTTTTCTGTTGATCATTCGCTGCAAGTCTTGAGCTGGTGTAATGTTTTGCAGAATCAAGTACTGAGCGAATACTCTTACATACGTCATCGTGGAAGGAGATTTAAAGCTGTAAACCAGGGCGAAGTGTCATAGTCGTGAGACTACGGACTCGCAGTCGAGTTTTCCATATTTCTTTTCCTAGATTTCGCTTAATCGCTTAAGGCAAAACCGGGATGGTTTCTTTGAAAAGGATATAACCAGTTTCTATTTATATGGATATGTTGTCTGTTGTTTCGGACATGTCCGAAAGAACCGACACCATTGGTGACCTGCAGCCGCCTAGAACGAAATTAGAATTATATTAATACCGTCAGCTGTCGACGGGCGTTGATATATGTCAACGGGGACAGGTAAAAATGTGTGCCCCGACTGGGACTCGAAAGCGAGATCTCCTGCTTACATGGCAGACGCTCTATCCATCTGAGCCACCGAGGGCATAGAGGAGAGCGCGACTGCAGGGACTATCTCGCGCACGCCTCCAGTGAGGAGGAGGAGGAGATTAGTGTTTAACGTCCCGTCGACAACGAGGTCATTAGAGACGGAGCGCAAGCTCGGGTGAGGGAAGGATGGGGAAGGAAATCGGCCGTGCCCTTTCAAAGGAACCATCCCGGCATTTGCCTGAAGCGATTTAGGGAAGCCTCCAGTGAGACCCACCTTCTCACCTTGTATGTCGACACACTACATTCGTAGTGTCCCACCCCAACACACACATTACTCGTGGAAGACATTCTTACCAAGTCCCGTAAGAGTTTGGGGATGATGTGTGCATCCGCACAGAAGAAGAAGGTCATGGCCGGTATTGCCAGAACTATATACTTATATGGAAATGGTGTTTGTTCTTTCGGGCATCTTTATTTTATGATTAGGTATGTCGCTTCACTGCACGGAGCGGAATACAGTCGCACAAAGTAAAAGCAGAGCCTCATCTGTTTAGAGTAGTTGCATGTCATTGCATTGCAGCGTGCAAGTCCTTTCTTTCCAATTTAGTTTACTTACTGCTGAGCTGCACATTTTATATTCATCATTTCGAGAAGTACCTAGTTTCCGTTGCCACAGGTAAGTCATACGAAATTTGTTATGGCCAGTTACATTACAGTCAAGACAATAAGAATATTTACAGTTAGGCTTCAAAAAATGGTTCAAATGGCTCTGAGCACTATAGGACTTAACATCTGAGGTCATCAGTCCCATAGAACTTAGAACTACTTAAACCTAGCGACATCACACATATCCTTCCCGAGGATGGATTCGAACCTGCGAACGTAGCAGCTGCGCGGTTCCGGACTGAGCGCCTAGAACCGCTCGGCCACCGTGGCCGGCACAATTAGGTTTGCTTTTCAAAATTCATTATGAGAGACAATTTAGGTAAAGCTCATTTCAGTTTCCTTTTCATATACAGACAGCTCTATTTTCATGGTGCATAATTCAGTGTTTAGAAATTTATTGGTCAGTTCTGAGTACGTAAATTTACAGAGTATTTTTGTAGAAACATATTGGTTCGTCAATCTTTCATAATTCGACTGGAATTTTTTTTTTTATATAGTGTTTCCATTCTGTAAATTCGTGTGTTGGAAGTGCAAGTCACATATTGTGAGGTAGCGCATTGTAGCAGTTCATTGTAGTGCAGATTAGAATTTCACAGAACAGCTTATTTAATATACAGTTAAGTTTTCAAATCACCTTGGCAAGCTTATTTAAAAATGCAGCTGTGCAGTTGGTTTTGGCGACTCACATTTTATCAGATAGCATTTCTGTAATTCCACCACTTGTATCGTTCGGGATTACAACATAGAGGTACACGAATATAAGGAACAGCATTTCACTTTATTTCAGTTTCAGTTCACGAAAAATAAACAAGTAGAAATGTTACAAAGTACACTAGTAGTCATTAAAATTGTTACACCAAGAAGAAATGCAGATGATAAACGGGTATTCATTGGACAAATAAATTATACTAGAACTGACATGTGATTACATTTTCACGCAATTTGGGTGCATAGATCCTGAGAAATCAGTACCGCCGGCCGGGGTGGCCCTGCAACTTCAGCACGATTCCACAGTTCATCATGAGTAGTGACTGGCGTATTGTGACGAGCCAGTTGCTCGGCCACCATTGACCAGACGTTTTCAGTTGGTGAGAGATCTGGAAAATGTGCTGGCCAGGGCAGCAGTCGAACATTTTCTGTATCCAGAAAGGCCCGTACAGCACCTGCAACATGCGGTCGTGCATTATCCTGCTGAAATATAGGGTTTCACAGGGATCCAATGAAGGGTAGAGCCACGGGTCGTATCACATCTGAAATGTAACGTCCACTGTTCAAAGTGCCGTCAATGCGAACAAGAGGTGACCGAGACGTGTAACCAATGGTACCCCATTAAATCACGCCGGGTGATACGGCAGTATGGCGATGACGAATACACGCTTCCAATGTGCTTTCACCGCGATGTCGCCAAACACGGATGAGACGATCATAATGCTGTAAACAGAACCTGGATTCATCCGAAAAAATGACGTTTTGCCATTCGTGCACCCAGGTTCGTCGTCGAGTACACCACCACAGGCGCTCGTGTCTGTGACGCAGCGTCAAGGGTAACCGTAGCCATGGTCTCCGAGCTGATAGGCAATGCTGCTGCAAACGCCGTCGAACTGTTCGTGCAGATGGTTGTTGTCTTGCAAACGTCCCCATCTGTTGACTCAGGGATCGAGACGTGGCTGCACGCTCCGTGACAGCCATGCGGATATGATGCCTGTCATCTCGACTGCTAGTAATACGAGGCCGTTGGTATCCAGCATGGCGTTCCGTATTACCCTCCTGAACGCACCGATTCCATATTCTGCTAACAGACATTGGATCTCGACGAACGCGAGCAGCAATGTCGCGATACGATAAGCCGCAATCGCGATAGGCTACAATCCGACCTTTATCAAAGTCGGAAACATGATGGTACGCATTTCTCCTCCTTACACGAGGCATCACAACAGAGTTTCACCAGGCAACGCCGGTCAACTGCTGTTTGTGTATGAGAAATCGGTTGGAAACTTTCCTCATGTCAGCACGTTGTAGGTGTCGCCACCGGCGCCAACCTTGTGTGAATGCTCTGAAAAGCTAATCATTTGCATATCACAGCATCTTCTTCCTGTCGGTTAAATTTCGCGTCTGTAGCACGTCATCTTCGTGGTGTAGCAATTTTAATGGCCAGTAGTGTATTTTCAGAGGTAAATTCGCAATCACGAATTTTTAGGACTATCTGTATGGGGTTATGAATGTGTATGCGGCTAGGAGAAATTATTTTATACTTTTTAGTCTGACTGAAGAACGTGGTACATTGGAAAGGTATTTTCATTTAAATAATGATTTTCTCCCACGAAAGGTAAGTTTCGCTGGGGCCAAAGCGAAATTTACGAGTGAGGTGCACCTGTACGAAAATCCCTGGAGCGTGCTGTGCAGTGCTGTGTGTCCTCGGCTGTCTGGGATGAGCAGCGGCCGCTGGCTGCGTCTTTACGACCCTGCCGCCGCTGCCGCCTGTGTCACCGGCAGCCCTCCGACCTCGACGCAGTGGAACGACGCGGGTCGCCCGTGGCAAGGCAAGCCACATCCCGAGCACGCGGCGCCGGCCTATCACAAAACGCGGCCCCGCATGCATTCCTCAGGGCCACATTCCTTCGTGGGCCTAAGCATTCACCAGCACGTGGCACCTCAAGTTTTCTGTTCTGTTCTTCTTCTGCCCACGCAAAGTCACAGTACGAACTGTAACTGCTCCCCCTTTTCTTACAGAGAGTCTTCCGCGTCTTCCCTGTCTTTTTCCGATTCTCAAAAGGATAGGCATTGTTATATGGGTTTGGCAATGTTACTGACAGCCGGTGCCCGGATACCCCTACTGAACACTCCCCTCGGGACGGAATTTATGTATCCCGTTTTTATGTTTCTACAGTAGATTTCATGATCAAGAGTTAGAACGTTTTATAAATGTTTTCGTGGAAGATATCTAAGGCGGGACGTGGGTACTAGCCTATTTTTTATATAGCTGCACGTGGGAAACCACCCAAAAACGACATAACGCTGACCGGCTCAACAGCCTTCGTTCCTAATCTGCGAGGCGGATTCGATCCACATCAGACTCGTCTATACGAATCCCAGAACTTGAACATTAACACACTCGGCTATCTGGACCGGTCTTTTCTTTCAGGTTTTCCTTAGAAATACTTTTCTTTATCTACGCCTAAGGGTAGGTATGGTAATGTGAATCTACCGAAGAGCCAGAGACTTTCCAACAAAATACCAAACGATGTGGTAGGTATAGAGGGTCCGAAGTTGAAATAGTTTCTGCGGGATTTATACTTAAAGCATTTGCGTTACAGCCAAGGGAAACCTCCTGGAAATCTTGGTCGGAACTGGGGGGGGGGATGGCAATTAGGACGGCTGATGAACAAGGTCTGAGACAGATTTTTACTTGTAGCTTCATTGACATTTTCCTATACACTGAGGTAACAAAAGTCATGGGACAGCGATACGCACATAGGCCGGCCGAGGTGGCCGAGCGGTTCTAGGCGCTACAGTCTGGAACGCGCGACCGAATCCTGCCTCGGGCGTGGGTGTGTGTGAAGTACTTAGGTTAGTTAGGTTTAAGTAGTTCTAAGTTCTAGGGGACTGATGACCTCAGAAGTTAAGTCCTATAGTGCTCAGAGCACCATGTGATACGCACATATACAAATGGTGGTAGTATTGCCAGCAAGAGGTATAATAGACCAGTGCATTAGGGGAGCCATAATTTGTTCTCGAGTGACTGATATAAAAAGGTTTCCGACATGATTATGGCCGCACGACAGGAACCAAGAGAATGGGGTATAGTAGTTGGAGGTAGACACATGGGACAATCGATTTCGGAAATCGTTATAGAATTCAATATTCCGAGATCCAAAGTATCAAGAGTGGGCGAAGATTACATTTCAGCCATTAGCTTTCACCACAAACAAAGCTGTGGTCCACGGCCTTCCCTTAACGACCGAGGGCAGCGGCGTTTGCGTAGGGTCGTCAGTGTTAACAGACAAGCAACACTTCGTGAAATAACCGCAGAAGCAAGTTTGGGATATATGACGAACATATCCATTAGGACAGTGCGACGAAATCTGGCGTTCATGGGCTATGGCAGCAGACGACCGACACGAGTGCCTTTGCTAACAGCACGACATCGCCTGCAGCGCTTCTTCTAGGCTGGCGATCCTATGTGTTGGATGCTAGACGACTGGCAAACCGTGGCCTGGTCAGATGAGTCTCGATTTCAGTTGGTAAGAAGAGCTGATGGTAGGGTTCGAGTGTAATGCAGACCCTACGAAGCCATGATCCCAAGTTATCAACAAGTCACTGTGCAAGCTGATGGTGGCCCCGTAATGATGTGGTCTGTTTTTGCATTGAATGTACCGGGTGCTCTGGTCCAACTGAACCTATCATTGACTGGAAATGATTGTATTCGGCTACTTGGGGACCGTTTTCAGCCATTCATGGACTTCACATTCCCAAACAACGATGTCATGCCACTAGGTCACAATTGTTCGAGACAGGTTTGAAGAACACAGTGGACAATTCGGGCGAATGATTTGACAACCCAGATCGCGCAACATGAATTCCATCGAACATTTATGGGACACAATCAAGAGGTCAGTTCGTGCACAACATCCTCCATCGGCAACACTTTTGCAAACATGGACTGCTGTAGGGGCAGCATGGCTCAGTATTTCTTCAGAGGACTTCCAAGGACTTTTTGAGACTACGCACTACGTCGGGCAAAATGAGGTCCGACACGATATTGGGAGACGTCCCACGATTTTTGTCACCTCAGTGTTTGTACCACGAATATTTGAAGAAAGTAGGTTTCGATGTGTAACTTTTATAGCAGCAGCACTCTCGTATAGGTAGGTTGGTAGTAAACCTCTGTTTTGTTCACGCTCTTTGCATTTCGCATACCAAACATTGGAGGTAGCGAGAGAGGAGCAGTACGACGCAATGAAATTCTGTGTTCGTTTAAACCACACGGCCACTCAAATTTACGGAAAGCTGCAGCAAGCGTACGGAGAGGATGCACTACCTCGTGCAACAATGTTTAGGTAGTTCAAGGACTTCGAAGAAGGCCGACTTGTCTGTATTGAGCAAGATAGAGCCGGTGTTTCGGCTTCTGCCGTGACGACACAGCTCCTGTGATTGTCCGTGAGGATCGACGGATACCATTACGTAACCTGGTGAAGAGAATTTCATATAGCGTAGTGTTTACGATTATGCATGATCATCTCTATATGACCCGTGTTTGTGCCCTTTGAGTGCCACGGCTGTTGACTCCCGAACAACAGGCTGTGCTAATGGAGTCAAGCCGTGAGTTGCTGTGTCTCTTTGCTGACGGAGGGGATTCGTTTCTGGAATCGATCGTCACCGGTGATGAGTCATGGCTGGATCATTACGATCCTGAAGGAAAAGGAGCCAGCACAGTGTGGAAATCTGCAGGTTCTCCAACACCAACAAAGGCGAAACTTGTTCCACTTGCAGGAGAAGTGGTGTTGACCACATTTTTGACTGTCATGGAATGATTTATCGGCAAGCACTTCCGTCTCACACTATTGTTACAGAAGCATACTATACATCAGTATTGTCTAAACTGAGTAAGCGTGTTGAACGGAAACTATCATAAATTTCATCTTGCAAATCAAGTCATACAGTTTCCGGCTCAATTTGGCGTCACCTGTTTACCGCATGCGCCTTATATTATCGATGTCGCACCCTGTGACCTCTTTTTTGTATCACTAAAGGCAAAGCTTCGGGTCATTCGATTTGAGAACTCTGAAACAGTGCTCAAGAAAAATGCGGCTATTAACAAGGACCTGGCAAGGAATGGCATGCCCCATGAGTTCGAGGATTGGCAGAGACGATATAAAATGTACAGTGAAGGAGGAAGGTAGTACTGTGAAAAACATTGCGTAGACATTGAAATGGAGTAATAAACATTTTTGATCTTTGTTGATCAGCCCCAGTATTTTTATTCTACGACAATGTGTCCCAGACAAAAAATTAAAGCCAAATGTGTATAGTTGTATTTGTTTATGCGCATACACGTAAAGTTGATGCCTTGTTCTATGTGCACACTGAATATATGAATGTCACAGCTCATCGAAGAATTTATCATTGATCGCTGGTGTTGACCGCTCGCCAGACAGATTGTGCAGGACCTCGAGCTGGTTTGTAGGCAGGATGGAATCGGTGGTTACGTTACGGACGATTGGGGATCGTAAACACAAAGACTTCTGCACCTATTGCAATTTCGGGGCTCTTAGTGGGACGTCCAAGATATAAGGAGTCAGACGGAGTGGCAGTCTCATGGGCAACAGAACTAAGTGACAAAAGTGAAAAAAAAGAACCTAATATTCGAGACGAACCGAGATACTTTCCAGGGGCGAATGCGGAATGGCAGAGGCAGAAGCGGATTGCCTAAGGCTGACTGTTGTGTACTCGGCTGAATACAAGAGGTGTTCAGGGAGGTGGCGTAACCTATTTTCTGTGAGGCAAAGCCAAATTACCAGAGAGACACAGGCAGATGGCTTAACGCCGTCTCCCTGCAGCAGAGAGAGTCATTGACAAGTGGCAGGCGAATGAGGCAGTCCCACGGCATCTCTGGCACGCCATCTGACTGGATATCTTGTGGCTTCGTACTGGCTCTGTACTGCCTTTCGAATCTGGTCCAGGTTCATGTAGGGGGACATGTTTTTGGTGTTAAGTGTTGAACGAAACATTTTTAGGACAAATGTAAAAATAATAAAAATTATTGATTTAGAGGAGTCCACGTTAAGATCAGCAACAGTAATTTACAGGAGTACAATCATCCGAACATTTTTGTCTTGAATCTTCCATATTTCATATTAAATATCAAATTGTTCGATTGGATGGGTGGATTTGTTGAACGCCATCAACTCAGAGAACTAATAAAACAAGGCTGGTAAGTGCAATAGTTTGTCGAAAAATCACTTGACAGGGTAACTGAGTACTGTAGTGAGTCATGTGGAGACTAATGCACAGCGTGACTATCGTAAAAAATAAATGGTTATTGGGTTGAAACTGGAGCCCGATAGCGTCCAAAATGTGTTGCGTCGGGTTAAGATCAACCGAAATTGCTTGGCAAGACTTCAACGCGAGTTTACTGTCAAGATCCTCGAACGACATAGCATGATTCTGGCCTTTTGAGACGGATATTTATCCTGCTGGAGGATGTCGTCGCCGTCGGGGAACACATAAAAGAGATACAGATGGGTCACAATAGTGTTCACTGTGTTCCTCTGCAGTTTTTACCCTCTGCAGTATCCTCTAGTACCATTGAAGTTATCCGCTTATGCCTCAACAGATGTCCTATCATTCTGTCCCTTCTTCTTGTCAGTGCCCTCCGTATGTTCCTTTGCTCGTGGATTCTGCGGAGCACCTGCCAACCTCCTCACTCCTTACATTATTCGTCCACCTAATTTTCAACATTTTTCTGTAGCACCACATCTAAAGGGCATCGATTCTGTGTTGTTCTGGGTTTCCCACTGTGCGTGTCTCACTACCACACAATTCTGTGCTCTAAACGTACATTCTCAGAAATTTCTTCCTCAGGTTAAGACCAATGTTTGATACTAGGAGATTTCTCTTAGCGAGGAATGCCTTTTTCGCCAGTGTTAGTCTGCTATTTATGTCCTCCTTGCTCCTTCCATCATACGTTATTCTTCTGCCTAGGTATTAGAATTCCTCGACTTCGTAATCACCAATTGTAATGTTAAGTTCCTCGCTGTTCTAATCTCTTCTGCTTCTCATTACTTTGGCCTTTCTTTGATTTACTCTCAATCCATACTGTGGACTCATTAGACTGTTCATTCCACTCAAAACATCCTGCAGTTCTTCTTCACTTTGTCTTAGGATAGCAATGTCATCAGCGAATCTTATACTGATACCGTTTCACCCTGAATTTTAATCCCACTCTTGAACCTTTGTTTTATTCCCGTCATTGCTTCTTCAATGTATAGATTGAACAGAAGCGGCGAAAGACTACATCCCTGTCTTACGCCCATTTTAGTCCGAGCACTTCGTTCTTGGTCTTCCAGTCTTATTGTTCCCTCTTGGTTCTGGTATATTTTGTATATTACCCGTCTTTCCCTATAGCTTACCCACATTTTTCTCAGAATTTTGAAAAATATTGCACTATTTTACATTGTCTAGCGCTTTATCCAGGTCGACAAATCCTATGAACATGTCTCGATTTTTCTTCAGTCTTGCTTTATCAACCGCAACGTCAGAACTGCCCCTCTGGTGCCCTTACTTCTCCTAAAGCCAAACTGATCTTTATCTAACACATCCTCATTATTCTTTTCCGTTCTTCTATATATTATTCTTGGCAGCAACTTGGACGCATGAGCTGTGAAGTTGATTCGGAATTGTGTGGACGATTTTTTTCCGAAAGTGTAGTGGTATGTCGCAAGTCTTGTACATTCTACATACCAACGTAAATAATCATGTTGTCGCCACTCTCCTGAGTGATTTTAGAAATTCCGATGGAATGTTATCTGTCCCTTCCGCCTTATTTAACCTTAAGTCTTCCAACGCTCTTTTAAATTCTGATTCTGATACTGTATTCCTTATCTCTTCCCTGTCGACTCGTGTTTATTCTTCTGTCACGACGTCAGGCAAAACTTTCCCCTCGCAGAGAGCTTCAGTGTACTCTTGCCACCTATCTGCTCTCTCCTCTGCATTTAACAGTGGAATTCCCATTGCACTCTTAATGTTATCGCCCTTGTTTTTAATTTCACCGGAGGTTGTTTTGACTTCTATATATTCTGAATTCGTCCTTCCGACAATCATTTCTATTTCTTCACATTCTTCACGTAGCCATTTTGCCTTAGCTTCACTGTAGTTCCTATTTATTTCGTTCCTAACTGACTTGTATTTCTGTATTCCTGAATTTCTCTGAACATTTTTGTATTTGCTTCTTTCATCAATCAACTGAAGTATTTCGTCTGCTATCTACGGCTTCTTCGCAGTTGCTTTCCTTGTACCTACAGTTTTCTTTCCAACCTCTGTGATTACCCTCTTTAGAGATGTGCATTTATCTTAAACTGTACTGTCTACTGAGTTACTCATTATCGTAGTGTCTACAGCCTCAGAGAACTTGAAGCCTCTTCATTCCGCAGTACTGGGTAGTGATTTTTCCTGACTAGTCTCTTAAACTTCAGCCTACTTTGCATCGTTACTAAATTGTGGTCTGAGTCTATATTTGCCCCTGGGTATTCCTTACAATCCAACAACTGATTTCGGTATCTCTGCATGACCATGACGTAATTCTGTTCGTCCCTGCCGTTTACAAATATACCTCCTCCTCTTGTGATTCTTGAACGGAGTATTCGCTATTTCCAGCTGTTATTTACTGCGAAACTCAGTTTTTCTTCTCTGTCTTTTCTAGTAGCTATCCCATATTTTGCAGTAACCCTTTCTTCTACACCTTCCCCTTCAACCGCATTTCAGTCGCCCATGACTATTAGCTTTTTATCTCCCGTTACGTACTGAATTAGCCGTTCACCATCCGCATATACTTTCTCAACCTCTTCATCTTCAGCTTGCGACGTCGGCATATATACCTGAACTATCGTTGTTGATATGATTTGGTGTCGATTCTGATGAGAACGAACCTGTCACTGAACTGTTCACAGTAACACACTCTCTGCCCTACCTTCCTATTCATAACAAATCCTGCTCCCTTTACATCACTTTCTGATGCTGTGGATATTATCCTATACTCATCTGACCAGAAATCCTTGCCTTCTTTCCATTTCACTTCACTGACCGGTACTATATCTATATTGAACCTTACCATTTCCCTTTTAAGATTTTCTAGTTTCCCTACCACGGTCACACGTCTGACATTTCACGCCCCGCGCAGTAGAATGTTATCCTTTCGTTGGTTAGTCAGTCTTTTCCTCATGGTCACCTCCACGTTGAAAGTCCCCTCTCGGAAGTCCGAATGGAGGACTAGTCCCGAATCTTTTGCTGGTGGAGAGATCATACCTCCGTAGTGCGGTGAATTTGGAGCAGCCGTCCGCATTTATGACGGCGCATCCGGACATGGTCATCGACCTGGTGTAACAAGAAACGTGATTCTTCAGACCAGGCGACACTTTTCCATTGATCCGGCCCCCAGTCTCGACGATCCTGTGTCCACTACGACCGTAACTGGCAACGTCGTTGTGTCAATATGAGAACAAGTAGGGTTTGTCTGCTGCGAAGACCCACGTTTACGTGCGACAACATACTGCCGGCTTGTGGTTTCATCTTCCTTAAACCACTTTCCATAGTTACTCACGACAGTCGCACGCGTAAAGCTGACCAGCTTCTACGTTTCCGAGTTGCTCGTACCTAGGCTCTTGACAATTGTTAGAGTCGCTTATGTCAGTGCATTTTCCCATTTGTTGACCTTATTATCTACAGAAAGGTCCATTTGCCTCTGCTGCATTTATATAATTCACTTACCTCAGGAATTACCCACAACTACAACAGGCGGCACACATTGTCGCTTTGGTCAATGATCAAAATGTTTAGGGCCATATGTGTGACGTAATAGTGTGACCTGGTGGGTAAGTGTGAAAGTGTCAGCTGTTGTTGTTGTTGTGGTCTTCAGTTCTGAGACTGGTTTGATGCAGCTCTCCATGCTACTCTTCCTGTGCAAGCTTCTTCATCTCCCAGTACTTACTGCAACTTACATCCTTCTGAATCTGCTTAGTGTATTCATCTCTTGGTCTCCCTCTACGATTTTTACCCTCCACGCTGCCCTCCAATGCTAAATTTGTCATCCCTTGATGTCTCAGAACATGTCCTACCAACCGGTCCCTTCTTCTTGTCAAGTTGTGTCACAAACTCCTCTTATCCCCAATTCTATTCAATACCTCCTCATTAGTTATGTGATCTACCCATCTAATCTTCAGCATTCTTCTGTAGCACCACATTTCGAAAGCTTCTATTCTCTTCCTGTCCAAACTATTTATCGTCCATGTTTCACTTCCATACATGGCTACACTCCATACAAATACTTTCAGAAACGACTTCCTGACACTTACATCTATACTCGATGCTAACAAATTTCTCTTCTTCAGAAACGCTTTCCTTTCCATTGCCAGTCTACATTTTACATACTCTCTACTTCGGCCATGATCAGTTATTTTGCTCCCCAAATAGCAATATTCATTTACTAATTTAAGCGTCTCATTTCCTAATCTAATTCACGAAGCATCACCCGATTTAATTCGACTACATTCCATTATCCTCGTTTTGCTTTTGTTGATGTTCATCTTATATCCTTCTTTCAAGACCATGTCCATTCCGTTCAACTGCTCTTCCAGGTCCTTTGCTGTCTCTGACAGAATTACAATGTCATCGGCGAACCTCAAAGTTTTTATTTCTTCTCCGTGGATTTTAATTCCTACTCCAAATTTTTCTATTATTTCCTTTACTGTGTAATGGGACGCGAAATTAAAGCGTCACCCATCCACAAGGTTCAGCTCAGTGTGCAGGCAAATTTAAGTTTAATTTAGTGTTTTGTTTATGTATTTGTAATATTTTGTTATGTTTGTAAAATATTTAAAGTTTTGTATTTTTGCTTTGTATGTTTCATGTTTGCAGAGAGCAGCGCAACTCGCGGAAACAGCGTCTTCACTGCCGGAACCAGAAAGGAAATTGCTGGCCACTAGACGTCGCGGGTCAACGGCCGAAGAGCAGCAGGAGATCTTGTGACCGGGTTGTTGCGTCGAACCTCCAACATTCAAATCAATAAAAAAGTGTAATATTCCATTGTAATGACGTCACAGAATGTTTAGTCATGTTGTATTTTGTTCAGTTCTGTTTTGTCGAGTCTGGTGTTCACATCTGTATGTAGCGTATACGAAGACAATAAAACAGTGTATGCTCTAAAGCTTAAATACATGTTCGAGAATTATTTATGAAGAGTTATATTGAGGAAGAATTATTACTGAATATTTTCGAGATATTAACTTTCAGAAGAGTTTGATTTCGATTTTTGAATATTAAATGTTTTACAGTCTGATTTTAATATGGGAAAAATAAGATAACTTGCAAGAATGTAATTTCCAAGAAGAAACAAACGACATCTAAATTTCAGAAGTTTTGCGCATACCAGTTGAAATGAGTGACGTAATTTTGCACAAACGACACAACTGAAGGTGTTTTAATTACAGTTTCTTTCAAGAATCTTTTATAGAGAACTTTAAATGATTTTAAATAATTTTTTGAAGTGTTTTGTAAACGTCGTAGGTGACGAAGTCTGCACATGGTCATATTTCAAACACAAATCATTGAGTCATACGCGTCGTTACACTACAACTGCTTGCTCAATATGCAGATTGAATAACGTCGGGGAGAGGTTACAACCCTATCCCACTCCCTTCCCAACCACTGCTTCCCTTTCATGTCCCTCGACTCTTATAACTGCCATCTGGTTTCTGTACAAATTGTAAATAGCCTTTCGCTCCCTGTATTTCACTCCTGCCACCTTCAGAATTTGAAAGAGAGTATTCCAGTCAACATTGTCAAAAGCTTTCTATAGGTCTACAAATGCTAGAAACTATACCAATTCATTTTGGTACAATTGCGTGTGTGCTTATCTACGGTACAATAAAAGTCATGAACTGCAATCAGCTCTTATAAATACTGTCACAAACATGCCACGGGAAAACGACAGAAATAGAGTCAGCCAGGGTAAGTAGACCGCCCGGATAGGAGTAATTTGTTTTCAAAGGCGGTAGAGATAGGTGACAGTTATCATGCAACGAACGTTCACTTGTTGAAATTTCACTGTCATATAGCCATCAGCGTAACAAATTTCCAACTATAATCTTCTTTAAGCAGTGAGGGAAATGATGTAAACGAAAAAGTGATAACAACTACTACGTTTTGTATAGCTTCTCGGGGTTTTACTTGTTGCTGTTTCCGTTTTTTAGTGACAGACCGCCACGACAAATATCTACAGAAAGCTTCATTGTTTGGTTTCCTGACACACTGGTTAACGAGAGCCGTCGTGACGTGTTCTGTTTCCCTGACGTGCCGGGAAGTTAATGTGTTTCGCTGTTGGAGGTTGTCAGTGGGCGGGAGACAAGCAAGTCGTCAGCAAAACTGTCAGAGGCGAAAATTTACACGCAACATTTACGCGTCCATCCGTTATGCCTGACAGTAATTGCGTGAAGGACGAGATATACTGGACGTAACTTTTATTCTCTTTTGGAAATGTTACGAGTGACGTCAAAACCATTACTCATGAATATGAAATAATTCTTTTGCGGCTACTGGGCTGTTGATTCTTTATTAAGTTGTAGCAAGTGGAGAACGAACAGTTTCGTTCTCAAACGTCCACTGGTGTAAGTTTCAAAATGTGATGGATATATTGCATAATAATTCACAATAAGCTACGGTCCTGAACATTTCGATTAAAAATTGAAAAAATGGCAGAAAAACTTAAAAACGTTTCCGTCCTCGTTTAATCAATATAAAGTGCACAAAAATAGGACGTTAATTTTGTTGATAAAAAAACGTTACTCTGGTAACGACTATGAAGTAATGAGAGCGTGTAAAGGGAAAAAATACTCCAGTGGTAGTCAATATCGTCCCTGCCGCCCACTAGCAGGCGTTCCATGGTGGGTGGTAGGCGGTAGGGACGTTAAAATTTTTTATTATGTTTTCATAAACTTTTCACATAAATATTTGGTAAGAAATTATTGTTATATGCTGAACTAGCCGTAACTCTGCCTTGTAAATTTTATAAAGTAACTTGCTGAGTTTACGAATCGCTATTACTGTGGAACCAGGGGTCCGATAGAAAATTTCACTACTTACAGAGATACAAAGGTGACTGAAAGGTAAGAAAAGGTTGATTAAACCTGTGACGTAACTGTCGTCATTATCGCACAACCTCAGTCATTGAAGAATGTGCCACAATTTTGTCCCTACCGTAACAATTCACAATTTTTTCACAGCTCTTGAAAAGTCCTCATGTTTGAAAACTCATGATAGTGTTATCAACGGCTCCAAAATAATTATTTACTGTTTGTTTGTTGTGGGCTTCTGTCCAAAGGCTGGTTTGATACAGCTTAACACGCTAATCTACTCCGTGCAATCCTCGTTATGTCTGTATAGCTATTGCAACTGTAAGTAGGCTGTTAAGGTTTTTATGTTGCTAATGGCACGTAGTGCTGTGTATGAAAATCGCCGACTGCGCTGTGTGCAGTCTGTGGCTGGTTGGACTCATTGGTGTAATATTCGCTATTGTAGTGTTGGGCAGTTGGATGTGAACAGCGCGTAGCGTTGGGCAGTTGGAGGTGAGCCGCCAGCAGTGTTGGATGTGGAGAGAGAGATGCCAGAGTTATGAGAACGGACGATCTGGACGGGTGTCCGTCAGAAAAAGGAAATTTGTAAGACTGGATGTCATGAACTGATATATACATTATGACTTTTGAACGCTATTAAGGTAAATACATTGTTTGTTCTCTATCAAAATCTTTCATTTGCTAAGTATGCCATCAGTAGTTAGTGCCTTTAGTAGTTAGAATCTTTTATTTAGCTGGCAGGATTGGCGCTCGCTGTATTGCAGTAGTTCGAGTAACGAAGATTTTTGTGAGGTAAGTGATTCATGAAAGGTATAGGTTATTGTTAGTCAGGGCCATTCTTTTGTAGGGATTATTGAAAGTCAGATTGCGTTGCGCTAAAATATTGCGTGTCAGTTTAGTGATGATCAGGATAAGTAAAAAGAGAACTGTCTGAGTAAGTTCAGTTTTGTTCAGCTGTTTCTGTATCAAGTAACGTAAGAGTTTTTCCAGCACTGTCATTCATAATTTTTCTAAGGGGCGTTTCACAACCTACGTGCATTCGCACGTGATTAATCTTAATTTTTCTGCAGCTAGCTTCAGTACCTTTTCAGTAATTATTCGATCTACACACCTAACCTTCAGCATTCCTCTGTAGCACCACATTTCAAAAGCTGCTTCTCTATTCTTAATTGAAAAGTTTGTAATGTTCGCGTGTTTTTGGTCCGCGTGTGCAGAGAGCCGGTGACGTACAGCGGCTCGGCAGTGTAACATGCAAATTCCCTGCCGCACTTAAGTACTCAACACAGAAACGTTACACAAGCTACTGCATCCGTTGTACAACATCAAACCAACAAGCTGCGTAAGTTACAACAACTGAAACTCTCTATAATCTCATCATTAAGTTAAATACAGATGAGCACAAGTCTCATAAATCGTAAGTTGTACAAATGAACTAAATTTCCTACGACACATATTAAATGTTTCAAATAGGGGAAACTGTTTTACAATGGAAAGCTGCCACATTTATAGCGCAGTTTAGCTATACGTAAAAAGCCGGTCGTAGTTTGTTTTTAAATTAGGAGCGCCTGACCAGGACAGCTGTAGGACAAATTACAAAAGCAAATCCGCTCTTAAGTTTTAACGTATAAGTTTATATATCTCATGACTATATCACAACTAAATCATTTACAATTAATTTTCCGAACGATAGTGAATATCGTGTCAGGCGACTGGAGGAGGAGGAGAAGGAGGAGATTAATGTTTGACGTCCTGTCGACAACGAGGTCATTTGAGACGGAGCACAAGCTCGGATTAATGAGGGATGAAGAAGGAAAGCGGCCGTGCCCTTTCGCTGGAACCATCCGAGGATTTGGCTTAAGGGCATTTGAAAAATGCACCAAATCCGCAGTTTTGGAGATATCGCAATGAAATTTTGTACCACGCTTTACATGGAAGTAACACATTTACATGTAAATCCTTTGATTATATATATTCAACTTTTTTTAAATTAAATTTGAAGTTTTATTTTCAAACAGGTAATGTATGTTCCTTTTTTCAGAAAGTATTCAAGAGATTTCTACAAAAATTTCTGTTTCATCTCTTTATATGTTTTAAGCTTCTCTCGTGAGGTTTTTGGAATAGGTCAAACAGGAGAATTTTCATAACTTTTTAATTATAATTCCACAAGTACTATTTTAAATTCATGCAAAATTCCAAGCACTTTGTCCCATATCTCAGCTTGCAATCAGAATTTCAAAATTTGCTCTTGAGACAAAATTTCATAATTCTAGCATTCATAGAATCTGAGGAAAAGGTACATAAACTTTAAAAAACAAACTTTTCAGGAAACGCAATTTAAAGTTCAACCTAGCTTTTTTCAGTATGGCACTTCTTCAGAAAGTACCACATTTGTACTCTGGGTCGTCTTTCCCTTCAAGGCTTCTCTCCTGGTTTCTTCTTGTCTGTCTTCTTTCCTTTACCAGGTCTTCAACTGACTTTTCAGCTGCAGAGACGCACTGTAAATCAATTTTTCTCAATTTTCCTATCTTGAAGCCCATTCTTTCTAATACCTTCATCTTCCTGACGTTCCCAACATTAAAAACAATAACTGCATTATAAGTTGCAATTCTGACAACTGTAGCAGATGCAAATGTGTTTTTAGGGCATCGTTTCCATATGAGTGAATTTAGAGACTCATTTGGATTTTGGGTTTTGTCATGAACACACTTTTTGAGAAGAGCAGGATCGGCCAGAAATCTGTAAGTGGGCTTGACAAGATCCAGGATATAATTTGGAAGCCTCTCCTTGTGAATGTAGGGGTTGTTATCCGTCTAGGCTTGAAGTGCTGCTTCAATATGTGGGCGTGGCTGGGAGGCCGCGTCACACTTTTAATTAATTTTCAGGCACTTCGGATGCGATTTCAACATTGAAACTTTGGGAACTTAGTGTCCATGAGTGGTACTAACAAATAAAAAATAAATCGAAAATTGACATTTTTGGTCACTTTCATCGACGTCCCTCCTTGAGGGATGTAGGGAAATCACGCAAAAACTAAATTAGGAGGGCTGGAAGTGGGTTTGAACCTTTGTACTCCAGAATGCAAGTCCAGTGTGCGAACCACTGCGCTAACTCGCCCGATAATCAAGCCAGTTATGTCAGATGACTGTTTATCTGAAGTTCAAAATATAATGCACCTCAAAATGAGTTGTATACACTCCACATTTTATCTGAATTGGAGTTGACTGATTAAAAACGTCAATTCCATAACGGAATTCACGTTGATGCACGCAAAAGTAGAACAAATGACTACTTGAGTGAAATTCAGTTTGTGCAGAACGTACACATAACAGCTGGTAACTACCTCGGACTGTATGACAGATTGCCACAGAATTGCGATTTGCTTTCCAAATCTGTGCAGCTCGCAAATGGAAGGTAAAGACGGTTCGAAGATGCAAGGAAGTGAAACCACTAAAGAAGCAATACAAGTTATGGATCAGATCTCGCATACTGTGAGCTGCCTAAAGCAAAGGTAGTGCTAACGCTAAAAGTGACACATACTCAAGCCTCAGCAAAGAACGCCAGACTGCGACTGAGTGCCGCTGCATCTCTCTCTCCCTCTCTCTCTAGAAACTGGCACACCTGCCTAATATCGTGTAGGGCCCCACAAACGCGCATAAGGCAGAAGCGCTGCAACACAACGTGACATGGACTCGACTAATGACTGAAGTAGTGCTGGAGGGAACTGACACCATGAATCCTGGAGGGCTGTCCATAAATTCCTAAAAGTACGACGGTGGTGGAGATCTCTTCTGAACTTCACGTTTCAAGGCGTTCCAGATACGCTTAATAATGTTCTTGTCTGAGACGTTTAGTGTCCAGCAAAAATGTTTAAATTCAGAAATATGTTCCTGGAGCCATTCTGTAGAAATTCTGGGCGTGTGGGGCGTCACATTATCTTGCTGGCATTGCCCACGTCCGTTGGAACGCACAAAGGATATAATAGGATGCAAGTGATAAGACAGGATGCTTACTTACGTGTCACCTGTCAGAGTCGTATCTAGACGTATCAGGGGTCCCATATCACTCCAACTGCACATGCCCCACACCGTTACAGAGCCTCCACCAGCTTGG
Source organism: Schistocerca piceifrons (assembly GCF_021461385.2). Lineage (NCBI taxonomy): Eukaryota > Metazoa > Arthropoda > Insecta > Orthoptera > Acrididae > Schistocerca > Schistocerca piceifrons. Next base: position 387,893,123 of record NC_060139.1, on the reverse strand, counting down.
ACAGTCCTCTGCTGACATGAGGTTGTTTCCATATCCTACACAACCATCCGCTCGATACAATTTGAAACGAATCTCGTCCGACCAGGCAACATGTTTCCAGTCATCAACAGTCCAATGTCGGTGTTGACGGGCCCACGCGAGGCGTAAAGCTTTGTGTCGCTTGCAGTCATGAAGGGGACACGAATGTGCCTTCGGCTCCGAAAGCCCATATCGATGATGTTTCATTGAATGGTGCGCATCCTGACAGTTGTTGATGGGGCAGCATTGACATCTGCAGCAATTTCTGGAAGTGGTGCACTTCTGTCACGTTGAAGGATTCTCTTCAGTCATCGTTGACCCTGTTTTTGCAGGATCTTTTTCCGGCCGCAGCCATGTCGGAGATTTCATGTTTTACCGGATTCCTGTTATTCAGGGTGCTCTCGTGAAATGGTCGTATGGGAAAATCCCCACTTCATTGCCACCTCGGAGATGCTGTGTCCCATTGCTCGTGCGCCGACTAAAACACCACGTTCCAACTTACTTAAATCTTGATAATCTGCTATTGTAGCAGCAGTAACCGTTCTAACAACTGCGCCAGACACTTGTCTTACATAGCCGTTGCCGACCGCAGTGCCGTATTCTACCTGTTTACATATCTCTGTATTTGAATACGCAAGCCTATACCAGTTTCTTTGGCGCTAGTGTTTTCTGTGTTGCCACACACTGGCTCAGATTTTCGCGACACAGCACCGATGCTGCTGAGGAATAGGATTGGCTGATATCGTCCGAAACGTAAGATTCAGCAACTATCTCGCACTACAGGCGGCAGAATGATGGTTTCGCGTATTTCCATCAGCCTACAGGATGCTCAGATTCGTCGCTATGATAGAATATCGAAGGCCTGTGATGATGAGGTAACAGGGAAACAAGGCCAACTTTGGACGAGCAGTTCTGCGAACCCACCGCCCTACAGGGGGTTGGAAACCGCTCCAAGCGCCAAGACCACCCAGCATTTTTGCAAAGTATTGACTCTGGCCCACATCAGGGAAATTAGATTTAAAAACTTTACTCCAAAAAACACTTTCTTCATCAAAGTTAAGAAAATAAAGCTACAAAATTTAATTATTTTCTCAAAGCGATATGTGACATTACTGTCACAAGTTTATTGTCCGCGTTTCACTTCCATGCGAGGCTATGCTCCAGCCAAATACCTTAAAGAAAGACTTCCTATCACTTAAATTTATATTCGAAATTAACAAGTTTCTCTTTGTCAGTAATGATTTTCTTGCTATTGCCTGTCTGCATTTTAAATCTCTCTACTTCGGCCGTCATCCAGTTATCTTGCTGTCGAAGTAGAAAAACTCAGCTACTACTTTTAGTGTATACTTCCCATTTTAAGTCCCTCAGCATCGCCTTATTTAATTCTGTTACCTTTCGTTACTTTTGTTTTACTTTTTTTGTCATCTTCTATGCCCTTATCAAGACACTATCTCCTCCATTCAACTGCTCTTCCAAGTCTTTCGCATCTGTGACAGAGTCACTACCTCAAAGTTTTCATTTCTTCTCCCTGGACTTTAATTCTCTTTAGAAACTTCTCCTTTGTTTCCTTTGTTGCTTGCTCAATGTACAGATGTCAGTCTGTGGCCTTAGAGCGAGATGGTCGTGCTGGCTGTGCGAAGAAATGCGAACACAGCGGCGTGCGTAAGCGAGCGGCAGTGCTGAGTCCTGTGTAAGTAGAGCTGCCTCTAAATGCAAGACATGAAGCTCCTACAACAAAACGCATTTGTGACGGTAAACGAAGTTGCACCTGCTGATTGCATTAAAACTGAAACTGAATGGCCGGCCGGGGTGGCCGAGCGGTTCTAGGCGCTACAGTCTGGAACCGCGCGACCGCTACGTCGCAGGTTCGAATCCTGCCTCGGGCATGGATGTGTGTGATGTCCTTAGGTTAGTTAGGTTTGAGTAGTCCTAAGTTCTAGGGGACTGATGACCTGAGAATTTAAGTCCCATAGTGCTCAGAGCCATTTGAACCAATTTTTAGAAACTGAATGGAGCATGGGCAGCAACGGTTCGACCTGTAATGACTCTGGAGGCTCCACTCTTTAGTGAGCTTCCACCGCTAACTTAGGTGGGGAGGGGGGGAGGATGGAGAGGAACAAAACGTATCTTCTGTGGCATAGGGAAATGATCATGTCCTTAGCTGACAGAAGTTCCACATTCTGGAAAGTTTGGAAATTTGTGGTAAGGTCTTATGGGACCAAACTGCTGAGGTCGTGGGTCCCTAAGCTTACACACTATTTAATCTAACTTAAACTTACGCTAAGGACGACACACATACCCATGCCCGACGTAGGAATCGAACCTCTGACAGGGGGAGCCGCGCGGATCGTGACAAGACGATTTAGACCTGGCCGCTGCCCCGCGCTGCTCACATTCTGGCTGAGTACCACTGCCTGAAGAGCGATCCTCACTCTGTTCCTACAGCTCCACGTGGCAGAAGAAGGAAAGAAGGAACCGCGTAGAACTTGAAGAGTTCTTAGCGGCTGTCGCCATTCTCAGTAAAATAACAACCTCTCAAAATACTGCAGCTGAAATCCGTTTCCAGGTTCTGCTTCCTCTGTAATGCAGGAATAATTATTCCCACAATGCGAATTTCGAGACATCAGATATCAACTGAAATGGATATCGGTGTATTACTCGATTGTGACACACAAAAAATTGTGCTGGACTGGGATTCAGACCCACATTTCCTGTTTATCGCGAATGGCCATCTTAACCATATCGGCCATCCATGCACAATTCCTGACCCCCCAGTTGAAATTCACATTCAGAGAATAATTTAGAATAATATTCCACACACCTGCTAGTCTTCGAAACATATGTAAGAATTACTACAATGTCTTGTTTCTCTCTTAATTTTTATGAGGTTAAATCACAATTAAAAGCGAAGGAACTCCAATAAAATTACATAAAAAATAATCGGACAAATGTGAGTAGAACTTAGACTCCGAGAGTTTTATAGAAACTTAATTACATATACAGGGTGTTACAAAAGGGTACTGCCAGATTTCCAGGAAATATTCCTCACACACAAAGAAAGAAAATATGTTATGTTGACATGTGTCCGGAAACGCTTACTTTCCATATTAGAGCTCATTTTATTACTTCTCTTCAAGTCACATTAATCATGGAATGGAAACACACAGCAACAGAACGTACCAGCGTGACTTCAAACACTTTGTTACAGGAAATGTTCAAAATGTCCTTCGTTAGCGAGGATACATGCATCAACCCTCCGTCGCATGGAATCCCTGATGCGCTGATGCAGCCCTGGAGAATGGCGTATTGTATCACAGCCGTCAACAATACGAGCACGAAGAGTCTCTACATTTGGTACCGGGGTTGCGTAGACAAGAGCTTTCAAGTGCCACCAGAAATTAAAGTGAAGAGGGTTGAGGTCAGGAGAGCGTGGAGGCCATGGAATTGGTCCGCCTCTACCAATCCATCGGTCACCGAATCTGTTGTTGAGAAGCATACGAACACTTTGACTGAAATGTACAGGAGCTCCATCGTGCATGAACCACATGTTGAGTCGTACTTGTAAAGGAACATGTTCTAGCAGCACAGGTAGAGTATCCCGTATTAAATCATGATAACGTGCTCCATTGAGCGTAGGTGGAAGAACATGGGGCCCAATCAAGACATCACCAACAATGCCTGCCCAAACGTTCACAGAAAATCTGTGTTGATGACGTAATTGCACAATTGCGTGCGGATTCCCGTCAGCCGACACATGCTGATTGTGAAAGTTTACAATTTGATCACGTTGGAATGAAGCCTCATCCGTAAAGAGAACATTTGCACTGAAATGAGGATTGACACATTGTTGGATGAACCATTCGCAGAAGTGTACCCGTGGAGGCCAATCAGCTGCTGATAGTGCCTGCACACGCTGTGCATGGTACGGAAACAACTGGTTCTCCCGTAGCACTCTCCATACAGTGACGTGGTCAACGTTACCTTGGGTCGCAGGTTCGAATCCTGCCTCGGGCATGGATGTGTGTGATGTCCTTAGGTTAGTTAGGTTTAAGTAGTTCTAAGTTCTAGGGGACTGATGACCACAGATATTAAGTCCCATAGCGCTCAGAGCCATTTGAACCATTTTTTGAACGTTACCTTGTACAGCAGCAACTTCTCTGACGCTGACATTAGGGTTATCGTCAACTGCACGAAGAATTGCCTCGTCCATTGCAGGCGTCCACGTCGTTCTAGGTCTTCCCCAGTCGCGAGTAATAGGCTGGAATGTTCCGTGCTCTCTAAGACGCCGATCAATTGAGTCGAACGTCTTGCTGTCGGGACACCTTCGTTCTGGAAATCTGTCTCGATACAAACGTACCGCGCCACGGATATTGCTCCGTGCTAATCCATACATCAAATGGGCATCTGCCAACTCCGCATTTGTAAACATTGCACTGACTGCAAAACCACGTTCGTGATGAACACTAACCTGTTGATGCTACGTACTGATGTGCTTGATGCTAGTACTGTAGAGCAATGAGTCGCATGTCAACACAAGCACCGAAGTCAACATTACCTTCCTTCAATTGGGCCAACTGGCGGTGAATCGAGGAAGTACAGTACATACTGACGAAACTAAAATGAGCTCTAACATGGAAATTAAGCGTTTCCGGACACATGTCCACATAACATTTTTTCTTTATTTGTGTGTGAGGAATGTTTCCTGAAAGTTTGGCCGTACCTTTTTGTAACACCCTGTATAGACAGCTCATCTATAGGTTTTGGTGAGTGAGTCTGCGAGTATCAGAACATGTGTCATCAATGGCCTTATCTTGCAACTGGATTGACTTAGAAGCTTAAATGTGTTACACCACGAAGAGACTATAGGCCTTAGTACTTGAGGAAAATTTCAACTTGATGCCTGTACTTGTCCATGACAGGAAGGGGGTCTTAACAGACGCGCAGACAGACAGTCACACGGATAACAAACGGTAAAGAATATTTTAATGTGATATAATTACAAATTAACAATTTCGGTATTTTTTTCTTTACGTTTACTGTGAAGCCTTGCATCTTGCCGAATTTTATGATTCTAGTCAACTGGAACTAACATACAGGTACTGAGGAGTGCGTTTGCTAGTACCAGAGTGTCTTACATCAGTGACCTTATCCTTTAACTGTACCACCTTAGAAGCTTAAATGTTTTACACCGCTAAGGGACCATAGATCTCCATACGTAACATAAATTTCAACTTGACATCTCTACCCGTTTCCTAGAAACAGGGATTTTGACAATCTGACAGACAACACAGTGATTCTATAAGAGGTCCGTGTTTACCGACTGAGGTACGGAAAAATAAAAATGAATGCACCGACGCGTTTTTTCTCATCCTGCATCTGTAATAATATTGCATGGTATTCGATTAATAGTATTTTGTCTCTCTGTTTGAGGGTTCTGACGAGCGCATGAGCGCGTCCCGACACTTGGCGTTACAACCACGTCGGCGAACATTAAACTCTTGTCTTTTCTCCTCCTTCTGCATCTTTTACATCTTTATAACTGCAGTTCTTCTTCCTTAGACACGCCATCGCAAGTATTTATCTCTTGATAATTGTAAAACAGTCTTATTTTATATAATCTTCGTTTCCTAGTACAGTACGGTGTATTGTTGGCACTCCATCATCATCAGCTCTGCCAATCCAACTTTCCATTAAAAGACGGTGTCTGCTGCTCTCTTGATAATTATCTCTCAGCATTTAGGATCCTGTCTGTGCCTTGATATGTACCGTGTTTAGTGTCACTCCCGTATTTTTGCCAGTCATGACAAAACACTTAATTTTGAAATGCTTTTGTGTTTGTTGTCACAATAATAAAAGAAGAACTTCAGTCAGTCACACAATTTCTATTGACGCTATGTATTTTTTACAAAACAGTCTTCCCAGTCTCCAGTTCACGCCGGAAAGAGTAAGGACTAGATCCTTACTCATTCATCATATCGCCTTCATCAACCTTTGTTGTTGCAGTTTATCTCCTCATTCAGTTACAACTGCTAAATACATACTGATACACTCTAGTGATATGTATAAAGCAGTAAAAAAATTGATGTCCTTGCTGAGGATTCAATGCAAGGTACTGAATAATTACTACGATATTTGATATGCATGTGACAGTGAAAGCTCCTTGTTTTATCTACGTTCATCCTCTAATATGTGCTTGTCTTTAGCCTATCTATCGTTTCGTTACTAAGTTTCAGAACAGGATTATTGTATTTTATTATTTGTATTTGGGAAGTTACTTGTCAACATGATGAAGATGCCAGAATGAGATTTTCACTCTGCAGTGGAGTGTGCACTGATATGAAACTTCCTGGCAGATTAAAACTGTGTGCTGGACCGAGACTCGAACTCGGGACCTTTACCTTTCGCGGGCAAGCGCTCTACCAACTTTTTTTTTTCATTTTGTTCGTTGTTGATCGTTGTGTTTGGTCGTTGCGGACGTCACATGACATGCGGTCAAGTTTGTTTGCCGGCCGGAGTGGCCGTGCGGTTCTAGGCGCTACAGTCTGGAACCGTGCGACCGCTACGGTCGCAGGTTCGAATCCTGCCTCGGGCATGGACGTTTGTGATGTCCTTAGGTTAGTTAGGTTTAATTAGTTCTAAGTTATAGGCTACTGATGACCTCAGAAGTTAAGTCGCACAGTGCTCAGAGCCATTTGAACCATTTTGAACCAAGTTTGTTTGCTGATATTTCCACTCAGTTTTTTTTATTACAGAGGCCAACCAGCTCTCTGACCGAACACGCTGAGCTACCGTGCCGGCTATGTGCACTGATATGAAACTTCCTGGCAGATTAAAACTGTGTGCCGGACCGAGACTCGAAACTCGGGACCTTTGCCTTTCGCGGGCAAGCGCTCTACCAACTGAGCTACCCAAGCACGACTCACGCCCCGTCCTCACAGCTGGCAGATACTGGCAGAAGTAAAGCTGTGAGGACGGGGCGTGAGTCGTGCTTGGGTAGCTCAGCTGGTAGAGCGCTTGCCCGCGAATGGCAAAGGTCCCGAGTTCGAGTCTCGGTCCGGGACACAGTTTTAATCTGCCAGGTAGTTTCATGATGAAGATGAATTACGTCGTGTAGATTCCGTTCGGGTTACAGGTACCTTCGATGATAATTACGATGATGATCATCGTCATCATCATCATATCATCATCAGCATCGTCGTTACCAGCGTCCATGAGAGGTTGGACTTCAGTCTGCCTTTCCGTTACGTGACACTGTTTACTGCAGTGTAAGCGGGACACAAGTGACGTAGATGCGTGGTGACGACTCTTAGCGCAGCCGGAAGAGGGCCGCACTGGTTCCCCGAACTGACCGCTGGGCCGCAGGCACCGCAGTACCTGGAGAGGCCCCTCCCGTGGACTCGACCGGTCCACCTGCTGGTTGGCTTTCCCTGCTTCTCTTCTACTCCACTCCCCTCTCCTCACGTCATCCACCTCTCGCTTTCTACCAAAGAACACCTTCTCCCGTCTTCACTAACCTGTTACGCACACTCACATAGTCTTGTTAGAACGAAAACATCACGGCGCACTCAGTAGTGTAGAAGTACTACGCAGCTATTGCTAGAACCGGAGAGTAGAAAATCTACTGCAAAAAATTGGTGAAATTCAGTTATTAAAAAATTTAAAAGGACTCAAACAAGGCTGAAACCTGTCCCAAAACTATTTAATTCATACGCAGAAGGTGTATCAAAAAGAATAATCCGATTTGGACGTCTATATTTCTGAAACGAATAAACATATTCAAAGAATTTTGCTTTTTGATGAATGGGAAACTCAAAAAAAAAATTATTTTCTATCAAAAACATCTTGATCACAATTTATTTATCACGGTGACCGGTTTCGACCATTACCGTGGTCACCTTCAGACCAATGAGTAAGGACCTCCTTCTGCTGGGGAATCACTGGGGGTCCTTACTCATTGGTCTGAAGATGACCACAGTAGTGGTCGAAACCGGTCACAGTAACAAATAAATTATGGTGAAGACTGTTTTTGATAGTAAATATTTGTTACACTTCCATCACTGTTCACTACCACAATGCATTCAAAAGTTATAAAAATTTTTTTTTCGTACCTTTTCATTGGTGTTCAATATGCGCAACCCTCCGCCCCCCCCCACACCCCATACACACACCCCTTGAGTTGCATTGCACGGAATATGTCAGCGGTATTCAAGTTGTTTGGCTCTGGCTCTAAGCGTTATGGGACTTAACATATGAGGTCATGAGGTCATCAGCCCCCTAGACTTAGAACTACTTAAACCTAACTAACCTAAGGACATCACACACATCCATGCCCGAGGCAGGATTTGAACCTGCGACCGTAACCGCTCTGTCACAGCGGCCGGCTTCAAGTTGTTCCGACGCTACAGCAAGCATGTCTTGAGTTACAGCTTCCACAGCTGCTGTTATGCGACGTCTCGGTTCATTCTTGTTGTTGGTAACAGAGGAACACAGACAGTCTTTTATAAACCCCGCAAGAAATAATCGCATACAGTCAGCTCCGGTGACCGTGACCTTGGAGGCCAGTAATGTAAGGCTGAATCACCTTGTCCAGTGCAACTGATCCATCGTTCAGTAATCCTTTGATTTAAACATTTCTGATCTTCAAGATACCAGTGTGACGATGACCCATCCTGTTGGTAAATGAAATCGTTCGAATCAGTCTCCAACTATGGGAAAAGAAAGTGCTTAATCATATCGAGACATGTGCTTCCTAAAACAGTGTTCTCGACGAAGAAAAATGGACCACACAACTTTTCCTGTGAAACTACGCAAAACATATTAACTCCTGGAGAGTCCCTCGCATGCTGTACAACGTCGTGTGTTTGTTCCGTACACCATATTCTCATATTATGACGGTTCACCTTTCCATTAAATGGAATGTTGCCTCATCACTAGCGTGGAAGAAAACTTCCATCCCCCATCTTGCCAAGAACGAAGTTACAGAACTCCACACGTTGTTCTTTGTCACCTTCACGAAAAGCTTGCAGTAGCTGTATTTTGTGTTTCATGTGTAAACGTCGACGCAACAGACCACTGACGGTCATGGGGGGGGGGGGGGAGGGGGGAACATGTTGAGCTGTCGCACTGTTCGGGGAACGGGTTTCTGCGGACTCCTTTTGAAACTATGGTGGATGCCTTCGACGTCTGTGACAGACACTCGAGGACGGTGCGGCGATTTACCTTTACGTAAACAACCTGTTTCTATGGATTGTTCATGCCAGCGTCTAATGTTCTGTGCTGTAGGAGAATCCACAACGTATCTAGTTCGGAAGTCACGCGAGAAACGTAGAACACAAAAAGCCTTAAGTTGTTCACACACATATCTCAAATAACATAATATTTATGGTTTTTAAAAATCGAATGATTCTCTTTGAAACACCCTGTACCTTAAAAATGTGTGTGTGTGTGTGTGTGTGTGTGTGTGTGTGTGTGTGTGTGTGTGTATGTGTGTGTGATGTCCACATTCCTCCTAAACAACTGGAGCGATTTCAACTTAGTCGGTACACGTATCCCTCAATGTCATGCAACTATCACTGTGGGGGTAAAAACTATCTACCTATTAAAGTTCAGGAGATAGGACGTCATAAAGTGAGATGCGTGGAAAACTGCCCATCATGAACAACGTTGAAATAAATTACTTCTGTGCTTCTTACTCAGTCCTCAATAAATTCCGCATACCGTATCCATATATTCCACTAAATGCACCTACAAAATTATGTCATGGTAGCACACATAGTTCAAGAGATATGATGTCATAATAGCGTGAAAAACTGCCGCATTGTGTATGCCGTTTAAATTTCTTGCTTCTTTGCTACTAATTCTGTTCGCAGCTTATTACACTAAGGCCGTATACAGACGTTCTACTGCTTTCCTGTTTATACGTCATGTGTGACACTGCAGCAGAGCGACGGCCACTGAATAAGAGGAATTATTTACATTTAATTTCAGTATATACGCCGCGAGTGCCATATGAAAGGGTGTCTATCTCGATGTCGCTTTGCATTTGGTGTCCCTTAAGTGTCGGTCTGCAGTACGCCGCTGTGCAGTTGAGTACGCCATTATTAGATTGTAAGGCTGATCGGCCAAGAGAAATGACTTTATTAACATTGAGATACGCGATCATCTCACACTCAAATGTATCATTGTAAATTACGTAGTCCAAGAGAAATCACGCGTTAAAGACCGAGATACGAAGCCTTCAATACACTTATCTCTTCCCCCGACACCTGTCAGCACTCATGACATCCTTCAACCGCGAAGCGCAAATGGCTGTAGGCGAAACCGATAGCCGTTTATAGTGCTATGAAAAGCCATCATCATAGAAACGTTTGTGGCCGAGCAGTTCTAGGCGCTTCAGTCTGGAACCGCGCGACCTTTACGGTCGCAGGTTCGAATCCTGTCTCTGGCATGGATGTGTGTGATGTCCTTAGGTTAGTTAGGTTTAAGTAGTTCTAAGTTCTAGGGGACTGATGACCTCAGATATAAGTCCCATAGTGCTCAGAGCCATTTCAACCATAGAGACGTTTACAAAAACGCACAGCGTACAGAAACTACTGCGAATCATGTTTCTTAATATGGAACTGTACTTATACTGCTTCGTAATTTCAAAGGTGGTTTCTCGAATACATGGGATGAAATGTTTTCGATTGTTTATTACAAACACAGTTCATTTTTTGTGTTCATTCTAAATTGGTGAAATGAACACCTGGACAATGCATGGCTCGTCAGCTAGTGTATGTAAAAATGGTCTGATTAAAAACTGGAGACAGTAAATACATACGGATATGCAGATTAGTAGAAATAAATATGTTAATATCCTCATGTAAGCAGACGATGTTACCATTTTGAAAGAAAATGAAGGTGAGCTACAAAAAGCAGTCTATAAATTACATCATTTATGGAAAAGAGGATGTTACCTTCGAATACCAATAAAAAAAAAAAAACTAAAATCATAGCTCATCATGGGGAATACCCCATATGCGCGTCTGCAGCTCGTGGTCGTGCGGTAGCGTTCTCGCTTCCCACGCCCGGGTTCCCGGGTTCGATTCCCGGCGGGGTCAGGGATTTTCTCTGCCTCGTGATGACTGGATGTGGTGTGATGTCCTTAGTTTAGTTAGGTTTAAGTAGTTCTAAGTTCTAGGGGACTGATGACCATAGATGTTAAGTCCCATGGTGCGCACAAGGGAACCTCCCCATCGCACCCCCTCAGATTTAGTTATAAGTTGGCACAGTGGATAGGCCTTGAAAAACTGAACACAGATCAATCGAGAAAACAGGAAGAAGTTGTGTGGAACTATGAAAAAATAAGCAGAATATACAAAATGAGTAGTCCATGGGAAACATAGGCAACATCAAGGACGGTGTGAGTTTAGGAGCGCCGTGGTCCCGTGGTTAGCGTGAGCAGCTGCGGAGTGAGAGGTTCTTGGTTCAAGTCTTTCCTCGAGTGAAAAGTTTAATTTTTTATTTTTAGACAATTATCAGAGTTCAGGCGCTCACACATAATCAACTTCGCTCTCCAAAATCCCAGGACATGTTTAGATTTGCTTGGGCATATGCAGGATTTGACGGTCTACACAGGGAAAAATTTGAAAACGTTAAAAACATATGTTTTGACAGAGCACAGAGAAAACTGTGCGACTGTGAAACTGTGACACACTCTTATGTTTTCATCACTTTTTTGGAAGTGATTATCACATCCACAAGAAAACCTAAATCGGGCAAGGTAGAAGAATCTTTTTACCCATTCGCCAAGTGTGCATGTTAGGTGGGTCGACAACATATTCCTGTCATGTGACGCACATGCCGTCACCAATGTCGTATAGAATGTATCAGACGTGTTTTCCTGTGGAGGAATCGGTTGACCTATGACCTTGCGGTCAACTGTTTCCGGTTCCCATTGGAGAGGCCCGTCCTTTCGTCTACTAATCGCACGGCTTTGCGGTTCGGTCGCAACACACAGACACTAATCTTATTACAGTGAACAGAGACGTCAATGAACGAACGGACAGATCATAACTTTGCAAAAATAAAGTAAGTAATCTTTTCACTCGAGGGAAGACTTGAACCTAGGAACTCTCGCTTCGCAGCTGCTCACGCTAACCACGGGACCACGGCGCTCCTGAGCTCACACCCTCCTTGATGTTGCCTATGTTTCCCATGGACTACTCAGTTTGTATATTTTGCTTATTTTTTCATAGTTCCACACAACTTCTTCCTGTTTTCTGGATTGATCTGTGTTCAGTTTTTCAAGGCCTATTCACTGTGCCAACTTGTAACTAAATCTGAGGGGGGTGCGATGGGGAGGTTCCCCTGTCAGAGCCATTTGAACCATTTGATCCCATATGCGCAAAAATAATAATAGGTAATACACCACTTCAGCAAGGCTCTAACATTAACCTTTTAGGATGCGACGGAAGCTATCACATAGACAAGGAAATAAGAACTAACAAAAAAAAGACTAACAAAAATCAATCAATATGCGAAATGGTAAACAAAATAATCCAGAACAAAATACGGAAGGAAAGAAAATTAAAATTTTATAAAACATTGGCTACACCTGTATTGCTATAAGCAAGTGAGTCATCGATCTCTACTAAAAAGCTATAAAAGCAAACTACGAGCAGCAGAAATGAGATTTATTGGGAAAGTAAGACGTGTTATCAGAGATGAAATGAGTATAGTAAGAATAAACTGGATTTTTTTAATATTAATGAAAAGACTGAACAAAATAAAACATTTTGGAACATCATCTACAAAGAATGGGTGGAGAGAGAATCCCATGTCTGACCATGCTGTACTAACCAAGAGGGACGTGGGTAGACCATGAAAAAGGTGGCAGTAAAAAGTGAACACAGAAATGGCACAAGTGCCTGAGCATTGACCTGTAGAAGAAGAAGAAGAACTCGGAATATGCGTAGAACATGACTAATTAAGATTGCACAGAGATACCATGACTCCACTCCATGAGCGAAATCTCTTCTGTGTTTTGCATGGTCTGTGTCATACCACACTCAGTCTGATAAGCTGTTAAACGAAGTTTCAGTATGTCTCGTAGATGTTGTAGAACTCGGCATGAGCATGTGGGTGAGCTATAAACTGGTAGAATGATGTATCACGAAAAACTGGTTAATATTATGAGATATCAGCTGATACTCCCTCGAACTGGAGTGAAACCAGAGAATGGAAATAGGTGGTACCCAAAAAGAAAAGAGGGTAAACGACTATAAAATGTGACCACATCATTGATAGACAGCCACCTAATCAGTAATGGTCGTAACAAATAATGCAACTTCGTCCATAGCACTGGTTCGAGACTAGAGCATTGCAACGACCGTAGGGCTGTCAGCATGGACGTTTCGTTGCTCCAGTTGTGAGCCGGCCGATAGTGGCCGAGCGGTTGTAGGCGCTTCAATCTGGAACCGCGCGACTGCTACGGTCGCAGGTTCGAATCCTGCCTCGGGCATGGATGTGTGTGATGTCCTTAGGTTAGTTAGGTTTAAGTAGTTCTAAGTTCTAGGGGACTGATGACCTGAGATGTTAAGTCCCATAGTGCTCAGAGCCATTTGAACCATTTTTCCAGTTGTGAGCTAGTATCAGCATGAATCACAGTGCGTCGGATTTCATTTACGAGAAATTTTCTGACGAATCCCATTTTAACATTCCATAGAACAATGGTTGGTTCTGTGGTCAGCAGTTATCGTCGCTGGCTTCTAACGCGAAGGTCCTGGGTTCGATTCCTGGTGACTGCATCAGATGGTTCTTTTGTGGAAAGGTCTGGAATGGCGTCCACATAGCACTGTGAGAACAAATGAGAAGCTGCCTGATAAAATAGGCAGTGAGACACACACGTAAGCCGCCACAGTGGTGTGAAATTGAAAGGTTTGTAGCAGTCTGATAACCAGACGAGGGTAATTATTTTGGTTGTATGCTGCCGTGGTGACAATCATGCAGCGCGCACAGTTGAACAGTATAACGAAAAGACTCTGGCACTCCACTGGTTGCAACAATTTAATTTCTTTTGCTGTGTCATACATGAAATGTATTCACAGTTACGAACATGGACAACCATCAGCTGTATAATCGAATAACGACAGTGGAAATTTATGTCAAACCGGGATTCGAATCCACATTGTCCGCTCATTACGAGAGGTCGTCTTAACATTTTTTTTTTGTTCACCGAACAATACAGAACAAAATGAGATATTTTGTTCTATATTGTTCGGTGAATTTGTTATGGGCGGACTTCCGATGAAACCCGTTCAGGTTGTTCGGTGATCCGTTCACTCAGTTTTTTTATTACAGAGGGTAGCTAAGCTTCTGACCGAACACGCTGCCCTACCGTGACGACTCCATTAGGCTATCCGAACACCGCTCACGGCCAACACCAATGCTTAGTGGTAAGACGATCGCTTGTGATAAGCGGGGAATCCGGATTCGAATCTCAGCTCAGTACAAATTTTCATTGATGTCATTCCATTACACAGCTGATGATTGTCCATATTCGCAACTGCGAATAAATTTCAGTAATTCATAACGTCTGCAGTCGCCGCAGTGTCCGTTTATAAAAGAACACTGCATCGCAGATTTGATGGTTCTGAGCACTATGGGACTTAACTGCTAAGGTCTTCAGTTCCCTAGAACTTAGAGCTACTTAAACCTAACTAACCTAAGGACATCACACACATCCATGCCGGAGGCAGAATTCGAACCTCCGACCGTAGCGGTAGCGCGGTTCCAGACTGTAGCGCCTAGAACCGCTCGGCCACTCCTGCCGGCGTACATTTGAACAATACAGTTGTGCCCCTACTTCGACAACTCCCCACGCCACCTTTCAGCAGAGCAATGACCACCAAGAAGGAGGATATTTGTGCAATCCTTCTTCGAAGAACAACAAATACCATTTTCTCAGGCTTCTCTTTCACACAATATGTCATCCACATGTGGTTGGATGACAACTTATTTGTCAGCACCCTCTTTTATTTTCAGACGTTTAATTCCGGAACGTATAATAGTGGAAAATAATAGAATGATCAGCCTGAAGGAATACTCTTACATGAATCAATTTTTATTCAAATTTTGAAATGTATAAGCCAATAATCACATATTCCTACATGTATTTGATTGTGGAACTGGACAATCCGTTCAGTATCCCGTAGCTATAATATAGCCCTGCAGTGGTTCACAGAGCCTATCATAGAGGCGGTGGTGAAAGTATTCCACGCTACTTTCACTTCTTTGCGTGTGTTGTCGAGAGATACTACTGCCGCCACAGACCGGACCATTTGCTGTCCCATCCTGCCACTGCTTAAGGGAGATGACAAACTTCTTCGAGGAACATCTGAAGGAATGTATGCCTGGGAAGTAGCATGTTGGAAGAGCACATGTACCTGTCATCGTACGAGTGGTAACTCAATAGGCTGGACGTTGTCGGAGATATATCCTGCACCATTATATGTTAACGCAACCCTCATGACAGTTGAGCGCAATGAGCATAACTGACGGCAAGGTATAATTTGTTGTAGACACGAAAAAAATGAAGAAACAGACAGAAAAGAGAAGGAAAAGAAAAACAAAAGTGGCAGCGAACGCGTATGGCAATAGTGAAGTCACTGGTTGTGGTTTTGTTAGTAGCAACAATTCTATATTTCTGTGTTTAGTTCATAAATATTACATTAAATTTTTTAATACAAATAACATCTTTCATTTTTTATTACTAATCGTCTTATTGATAAATGAAAAATTATATTCATAAATAATACGTTGCATTCTCTAGCGATATATAGAACTGTTTCATTTTTTATTTGATGTTTCGCATTATTGCACCACATTTCAGTTTATCGTGAATAATCGCGTTGCTGAAATTGCGTATTATTTTGAACGAGTGGGTGGCGTTATTCTATCAGCTCATACGCCCGAGAACCACGTCGCTCGGATTTGTGGATGACGGCCCTGGAACTTAATCTGCTATTTAAGGCTACAGAATTCACGGGCAACGTGAAAAGTACTGAATCTGAAGCTATGGTTTCCGTTGTACTTGCTTCGTGAGCACGATAATGTTTAGACTGTGTGAACTTTCGGAGGTACCCACTGGATTGTAGCGATCAAGATAGTACGTGTTTTAGGTGTAATTAATTTGATTTTAAGTACAAGGTTTATCGGTGGCCAGCTTCGCTGCTCAAGGTTTATCTGTTCACGTCACAGTCATTTTTGGTTAGCGGATTTGAGACTGGTTTGTAATTAAATAACACTCTTGCTTTGTGTGATTTATTTTTGTACACAGGATTAATTACCTTTTTAATTTTTTTAAGTGGAAGTTTTGTGGACGTTGATGTTTAAATCTACTTCTACGTTCTTTTATGTAACCAGACTGAGTCATTTCCATTTTACCTAAACCATTTTGCCCAAAGAGTTTAAGTAATATTCCCTTCTTTGCACTGAGTGAAGTGGCGCAGTGGTTAGCACACTGGACTCGTATTCGGGAGGACGACGATTCTAACCTGCGTACGGCCATCCTGATTTAAGTTTTTCATGTCTTCCCTAAATCGCTCCAAATAAATGGCGGCCGATTTCCTTCCCCATCCGTCCGTAATCAGAGCTTGTACTTCATCTCTAATAACCTCGTTGTCGACGGGACGTTAACCAGTAGTCTCTTCCTTATTAATACTTCACGATTGCTTATTTCTTTTTTTCATTTGCTGGGCTTACGGATCTCAGATGATGTGTTAGCTACTAATGTATTTCTTTCTTTGGAACATGTATTAACTGAAACACCTTTGTCTGTTTTAGTAAGGTCATAATTTCGTACCGTGCCATTTGAAATTATTTTGATGGAAAGTCCTCATTGTCTAGTGCTTTCAAATAGAAACTGAAAGTTTCTCAATTTTGAATTATTAATTTTTTGCTTGTTTCCTTACATTTAATCGAAACTGATGAAGTGCATTCAAACATCAACTGAAAGCTTCTGAATTTTCATTTATTAAATTTTTTTTTCTTACATTTAATTGCAGTTGTTAAAGTTCGCGTATTTATCGCGTATTTAAAAAGGAAACAGGAAATACAAATTTTTAACTAGATAAAGTCTCTTCTGGATGAAGCGTTATATATTTGTGGCCCGGTACCTGAGCAATTGCAGCTCCTTGCTTGCTACAGTATCTCAGTATACAATAATACAAATCCTCCAAGAAACTCGAAGAGGGCCAGTCCTCTAAGCCCCGTCGCCAGTGGTGCTTCCGTCGACAGTGGACGCTCGTCTGATATTGCGGACCACCCATTAACCTAAACTAAATACAGTTTCCGTCCGAAACCATGACGAAATAAAGGCAGAGAGATCAGGGTCTGAATTCCCCTCGGCGACGAGCTTGCTGCAGATTGAGCAGAAACTCAGATTTGGGGAAGGATGGGAAAGGAAAACGTCCGCATCCTTCGGAAATAAAAGCCACAATTTAGCGTAAGCGATCTACAAGAAGCATGAAGAACGTGAATCTGGATGGCAGGTCTAGTGCCTTACGCTGCGTCACATCACTCGAGCGTGTGCGTCTTCTTGGACGGTTGAAAATGTGTGCCCCGACCGGGACGAACCCGGGATCTCCTACTTACATGGCAGACGCTCTATCCGTATGAACCATCGAGAGCACAGAGGATAGTGCGCCTGCAGGGACTTATCCCTAGCACGCTCCCCGTGAGACCCCCATTCCCAACTTAATGTGTACACACCACATTTGCAGTGCCCCTACCCATTACACTGATTACTCGTGGAAGACATTCTTACCAAGTCCCGTAAGAGTTCGGATAATATTGAAACGTCCCCTTAGAAAAATTATACAGGACTGTGCTTAACCTGACACACAATATTTTTAGCGCAACGCAATCTGTCTTTCAAAAATCCCTACAAAAGAATGGCCCTGACTAACATTAACCTATACCTTTCACAAATCACTTACCTCACCAAAAATCTTCGTTACTCGAACTACTGCAAAACAGCGAGCGCCACTACTGCCAGCTAAATAAAAGATTCAAACTACGGAGGGCACTAACTACTGATAGGCATAGTTAGGAAATGAAAGATTTTAGTAGAGAACAAACGATGTATTTACCTTAATAGTGTTGAAAAATCATAATATACATAACAGATCATGACATCCAGTCTTACAAATTTCCAAACTCCGCCATCTCTCTCCCCACATCCACCACTGCTGGCGGCTCACCTCCAACTGCGCAACGCTACGCGCTGTTAACGTCCAGCTGCCGCTGCCCAACACTACAATGGCAGACAACAATGCAAACTAGCCACAGACTGCACACAGCACAGCCAGTGATTTTCATACAGAGCGCTATGTAACGTTGCCAATAAGAAAGCATACACAGCCTACTTGCAATATGTGTGAATCGAGACAGAAGGTCAACTGTCCCCGTTGATGTATCTCAACGCCTCTCGGCAGCTTTCGGTCTTGGTTTAGTTATCATTTCATTTTAGAGAGCTGCACGGTCACCGATGGTATCTGTTCTTTCGGACATGTGGGAAAGAACAGATACCATCTTCATATAGTTAAGGCTAACCGGTCATTGACCTTCTCCTGTGCCGATGTACACGCATTGCCCGAATTCTTACGGGACTCGGTAAGGTTGTCTGCCTCGAGTAATGAGTGTAATGGGCAGGGGCACTACGAATGTAGTGTGTGGACATTTAAGTTGGAAATGTGGGTCTCATGGAGAGCGTGCAAGGGATAAATCCCTGCAGTCGCCCCATCCTCTGTGCCCTCAATGGTTCAGATGGATAGAGCGTCTGCCATGTAAGAAGGAGATCCCGGGCTCGAGTCCCGGTCCAGGCACACATTTTCAACTGTCCCCGTTGATATATATCAACACCTGTCGGCAGCTCAGGGTCTTGATTTAGCCTAATTATCATTTCATAATATACAATTGTCTCACGCTCAAGCTGCCGGGCAATTATTCGGAAACTTGGGTGATGTTTTATAAATTTTCCTCATACGAGAATCCGAAAGCACTGCAGTAACGATGATATGTGTCTACATTATAACAGCCTGTGTTTCAGAGCGGTTATGTTTCACTTTCTTCCATCGAATCTCCCGTCGGATGTGTGCTTATTTATCTCTTCCCTCTAATTAACTCTGAATGCTGTTTCTGAGTAATACGCCCGTAGCAAAACGATAAAACCACCCCACATCGCTACGTTATTTATTCTCGCTGACCACCTTACAGCTTCCTAATGTGAGTGGAATAGATTTACGTTGACCTGTGTCTGCAGTACCATCGTTGTGCAGGTAGGTGGGGCCATTCTCAGATTAGGCACTCTTTACATGTCAAGCAAGTCACAGACTTTCCTTAGTATACAAGAGAACTAATGCATAGTCACATGTACTAGGTTTCATCTTTATTATGGGACATATCGTCCTAAAATTAAATTATAAATAGTTCTCAGGTCCTAGTTCTGATCAAGATTTTCGCGAGGTTTCTGTTGGTGGCAAGGCAAATGCTGGAAACGGAAATCCATTCCCAAATGTTCCCAACTAGATATTCCCGCTGTCCCACTACCAGCCCCCGTGACAGGTATCTCGCTCTTCAGTGGGTCTGTGCTCGAAAAGACCGTTCCATTTTTAGTGATGGGAAATGAAAAATAATAAAATATACAGTACGAGAACAATCTCAGTCTCTCACTCATTCACTCCATCTATCACTCACTCACTCACTCAGTCTCACACTCATTCACTCAACGTCTCACTCACTCAGACTATCTCTCACTCACAATCTCTCTCTCTCTCTCTCTCTCTCTCTCTCTCTATCTCTCTCTCTCTCTCTCTCTCTCACTCTCTCTCTCTCTCTACCATGAGATTGAATGCCACCCGGTTTTACTGCGTGCACATGATGCGGTAAGGAATACAAATGAGGAGAGCAGAGACGACATAGGGCCATTCTAGCGATGATTCGAGTTGCAAGGGGAAAAGCCACTGACCTAAGTGACTTTGACATAGGGTAGATGGTTATGGCCCGGCGCCTGCAAAAAGCATCACGATAATCGACTAAGCTGGTCAGATGCTCGCAATCTGCTGTCACGAGCGTCTATGGAAAGTGCTTGAAGGAGGATGAAACTATGAGCAAGTGACAAGCCATTGCTGTCGAATCCTCCATCGCAGACATGGAGGTCTGAAGCTTATTGCTTTAAAAGCATAAAAGGTGGCATATCCGGTGACAGAGTATGGCACTTGTGCAGGTACAAGTGTTTCACAACACACTGTTCAGCACACACTGTTAAACGTGGCACTCCGCAGCAGGTGACCTCTAAAACGTTCTCATACTGACCCAATAACATCTTCATTTATGATTGTAATGGGCACAGGATCATCGATACCGGAACGAGGATTAGTGGGAAAACGTCGCCTAACTGACTGAATCACGTTTCTTGCACACCACGTCGATGGTCATGACTGGATACGCCACCATCCGAGTTGCAATATGAGCTGCACCATGTACGCAAGCTGGTAGAAAGTGTTGTGGTACGGTATGAGGAACATCCACCTGAGCTTCCAGGGAACTGTGGTCGTAACCAAAGGCATCATGATGGCTGTGAAGTACATCAGCAATATTGTGAAGCACGTGCGTCCCTTCATGGTCTTCTGAGGGTGATGACGTCTTCCAGTGAGGTGTTCACTTTCTTTCTTTCTTTCTCTCTCTACATTTAATCTGACATCAACATGAATTTAATTTATGACACGGTCACCAAAGCATATAAAACACATCGGCACTTAACATTTACAACTATATTCAATTCTTTTTGAGTAATTCTATGACATATTTAAAATAATTAACAAACAAATTAAACTGGATCATCACTGTGTTACACATTTAAATAAACCAATGGGAGAATCTTGCTTGCAAATATTATATTATGGAATCGCTAACGCCAATCCTTGTAAGATGCTCATTATAGTTCAACTGTGGTTTCTATAAGTATTATTCTCACATTAATCTTGCGTCTGCCTGTCTTTAAATGGAACGACTTTTATGTAATCTTTTGTATACCTGAGGCCAAAATTACTCAAACCAGGCAAGATATATAACTAATTTCAGTTGTTCACAAGCAGTTTTTTTTTACCACGTGCACAACAACAGATCTGTTGCTTCGAGTCACTGTCCTGCTAGTCTGAACCGATGCTCCAAGTACGTGCGCCAGTCTTAGCTCGTCATCCTAACTAAGAGTTCCCCACTGGACGATGTTCAACCTCTGCCAAACAATGCCCATCTAAAGTGCGACCAGAAATCTTACAGGTTTGATCTTCATGATTTTGTGTTCATATTTTGTAAAGAGAGAAACAGAGGGAAAATAAACTGCACAAGGTGGATGACTGTGTAGTGACTGCACAACATGGCATAGCGCTGTTACATGCTTTCAACAAATTAATATCTTATATCTGTGCTGTTATTAAACTAAAATACGTAATTTACTCAGATAATTTTGGCTATCTCTGCGTTATCGTAAATACAGTAAAATCTCTAAAAATGGAATCTGAACAACGTAATGATGTAGAACCATATGCAGGAACTAATGAATTCCCTGATAAAGATATCAAAAGTATTAACACTTCAGCATGCGAAATGGAGTCGCATGAAGGAGGTGATCTGTTGTCTAATCTGACAAAACTGTCAACATGTCTAGCAAGCTCCTTATTGCAACAGGGCGCAACATTCGAAATTTCGGAATTGAAAACCACATACAAGGACATTCATGGCGCTGTACAAAAATTAACAGACAGACAAAGGAATCCGTTCAGAAGCTAAGCGAAAAAGTAGATAATTTTACTGAGAAACAGGAGATTAAGTTGAAGGAACAATTTGACGCACAGAGCGAAAGTTTTTCAGAGGATTTTTCAGAGTAAATTTTGCGTAACGACAAATCAATAAAAAATTAGAGTCAGCATTACAGTTTGTGATGCACCAGTCTGTTAGTGAAGTGTTATCTGAGAAAGGTACTTCAGAGGAATCACTTAAATTGCAGTTAAATCAGATCAAACTAATCTAAGTACAGATTTGCCTAAATGACGTGACAATGTCACTTCTCAGATAAGTAAAATGCAACAAGAAATGTCAGCTATCAAAGAAATGGTGCATGACGATGGCGGCTTACGTGTCTGTCTCTTTGCCTGTTTTGTCAAGCAGCTTCTCATTTGTTCTCATAATGGTATGTGGTCCCTGTTCCAGACCTTTCCATTACAGAATCACCTGATGCAGTCACTAGGAAAAGACCGCGGTACCTACCACTAGACCACAAATATCTATCATTGTATGATTTTTACATCGGGACTTGTCCGAAAATTTCTGGTAAAGAAATCCTACCCACTGTTATTCACGCTGGTCAGTTCACAACTGGCAGCGACAAAACGTCCATGCTCACAGTCCCACAGCCATTACAATTCTCTAGTCTCGAACCATTGTTATGAAGACTATAATACTCTGGCACAATATGACAGAATGACTAGAGCTTAAATATATCATACTAGTCTGTCACATAACCCTTCTTTACAATCTGTTTTACTAGAAAGTTTATTGAAACAATAATTACAGTTCTTGGTCTTCACTCCTAAGAGAAATCTCCATACTCTTGTGTTCATATAATCTTCTAATAGAGTATCGCCTGGATCTTGGTCAGAACAACAGCAAATAAGTTTCACTAACGGATTCATCCAGGGGGAGGTTGCGCTTTGGTCGACTGAAATGCCCATAAGTTGCCAGACCTATTAGCTATCTGAGAAAGCCTACTTGTCAAAGTATTGGTCAAATTGCGTCCAGGAAAGAATCTACAAGAGAGTGTTAACTCCAGAAACATTCCATGGTAGACAAAACAGTCCTCGAAAATATTTCCAAAATATATAAAATTAGATATTGGGATGAACCTATTTCACAGAGAGATGTGTTAAAAATGCTTTAAGGGAAGTCGCCTCTGGAGGTAAGAGAAAGTTAATCCACGATCAAGACACAAACTTACAACACTTCACGTCCATACTAGATCCTATTAATTTAATACATGGGGATTAGAAAGTGAGTAATGACAATAATAATGGTGGCATGGGTCAGTCCACCCCGCTGCACACCTAGCAGATCAGACACGGCAGATGAAACACCTGTCCCGTTAACTCTGTGATGTAGTCGGTGGTGCCTTGTTGCGTCGTAACTGAGGTCGTCCAACTTCTGAGAAAAGAAGAAGAGCAGGTGGTAGGTACCACTCTGGATATTATAGTAACGGAGTAAGTCAGTGCTATTGAAACAACAATAATTTGTGGAGTTCCAACACAGGAAACCACAGTCAGCTAAATATAAATGGCAATGACTAGCAAAGTGGTCCTGTACAAAATTATACTATTGACACGAGCTACCGAGCACAGAATCCAACAGACAATGTTACTGAGTTGATCTGCGCCCGACTATGACTCATTCAACAAACTAGAACTACCACATTGTGCTCTCCAATGACGGTCGTGGGATGGGTGCAGCAAAACACAGTTTAGTGAACATGTTAAGATATAATGCATACACAGACATTAGCGATGAGTTGAGTATTGACCATCATAACACTTGTGTTGACACAGGCGCTTCTGTAAATGTGATGCAAACTAGTCTATTTGATAAGATTAGTGAGGTTATCCGCTACAAAACTGAAAAATTATTGAAGCAGCCGGTACAGGGTCACAACGTGTCAAGGTCCAATGCGGCTTGGGGTAACTATAGGAAATGCAGCCACAGTTTGCCCGTTTCTCACTGTACACCTGTTAATAATGGAATGCAATTTTGGCATGGGATTCATGAGGGAGAGGGATGCGAAAATAGACTTCTCCTCAAACAAGTTCTAGCTTAGTATCGATGATGAAGATGCTGTTCTAAAGACGAAAGCCAAACCGAAGAATGACGAAGATCACATAAGTGACAAGGTGATTGAATCTTGAACTGTTCACTCACAACAGGCCATACGAAAAAAAATTTTATTGAAGTATGTACACGTTTTTAATAAGAAGCGAAGTATCATACGTGCTTATCAATATCATATAGAAGTAATTCACACGAAACTTGTTGCCAAAATTCGTACCCCATGCAATGGATCTTACGTAATACATGCATTAGTGATTTATCTTGTCTCTCTTTCACTAACGTATGTGAACACATGAGTAATTACTTTTAAATTAGTAATTAGCTTAACATACTTGGAGAAAACCTTGGGAATAATATTTATACATAAGATCCTCTAGGATTGGGACAAATTTCTGTCAGAAGTAGTGTTTGTACTTAATTATGTATCGCATGTCGATAACATTGATGACTAGTGCATAGAATAAGCAATGATTGTCACAATATTTACTTACTTCAAATGAACAGAATACTGGGCACTGCCATGGCCGGCTAGTAAGAAAATAAAGCAAAAGAACATTCTTATCTTTGGTGTGTGTCTCGTATGGACTATAATCTATGGTACTGAAGGCACCTGATTTAGTAATCCACAAGGTTAATCACTACTTGAACAAAGAAATTGCAGTACCTTTGTTAGTCTCGTTGAATTACTTTGATGATATCTGGTTTAAAATTACTGTACCTGTGTTGTTAAAAAATGATGCATTTTTATATAAATCTAAATTTTTCCCTGTGTAGGTAATTAGCACTAGCGTTTTTGATAATATTGAGTATTTATTTGTTTATCTTTCCTAATTCCTGTGAAATAATTCGTAAATGTGTTCTTGATTCCTGGTCAGATTGTGCGTATGAAATATAACTTGTTACTATAATATGAAGATGAAATTTTGAATTTGTATTAATGACGTTCAAGGTTCTATTATTATTAAATGTATGCAGGTTTTGACAGTTACATTTTGACTTGGCATTTCGCGAATACTAAGTAAATATTTTGCTCTGATTGGAGCTAACATATTGACCTTTCATGTGCAATGGATGAAATTTCGTACATAAATTTAAAATTAGTTCGAAATAGGCAAAGGTTAAATGTTCTATGAATAAACAAATAATGTCCTGGCCTTCATGAAAAGTGACATACTAAAGAATATCGACGTTCCACTGGTTCAGGCCAATGCCTTCTAAATCTATGCTACTTCATAGAAGCCTATTTCTTGATGTAGAATATGTATACCTTTCTCACAGAAATGTGTATATATCTAGCCTGTAAATACTTTACTTTTACTCTATTTCACCGGAATATTTCGCTCCATTGGGGTGACATTAATGAATGTGTTTGTAAGAAATCAGTACTGCAGATCTGCTGTCCAGTGAACACGATTTTAAACACGTTCTTGCATTTGTGACTGCGCAGGTAAATTGTAAGACACTGGTAAACAAAGTATGGCGCTTGTTGAAACGGACAACCAGACTAGTACACCAACGAAAACCCTGTAAAGATATTCTAGCTTACCTGTGTCGAGATCAGCTCGTGGTGCTGTATGGAAGATTAGAATCCTTCCCGAATGTCGTGAGAAAGTTTTGTCAGTACTGGAGCTCACTAAGCATCTCTGTGAACACGTAATGACAACTTTGCTCCAGCGGGCAGTGACTGACAATAACGCCCGACTCTAGAAGAAGGTGATTGTCAACGTGAAGTACTGTGCCCGTGGTCATTATTGACTTAAACTGTGGACATTGAAAATAAAATGATCGTATGGCACTGATGGACCAGAGCCCCCCACCTGAGAAAGCTCGGCCGCCGAGTAGCAAGTCTGTTGAAGCTGACGCCACATTGGGCGACTTTTGTGTCGATGATGAATGATGATGCAGTGATAATAAGGACAACATATCGCCCAGTTCCCTATCTCCTTGTGTAACTAAGTTTAATCTCCAAAAGTAAAAGTAACGAAAATTAAATCCACCTCTTCTTGGCATCGCCACTTTAATCCTACTATAAAAATAGAAATAAACTATGCGTTGCCCCTAACTATTCCCAAAACTTCTCCCAGGGCTATAGGCTACACGGGTTTGTAATTTGTTTTTTTATTTATTTGTTTTAATTACCTGATTATAATTAGTAAATGAGTACAAATGAAATAAACTATAAAACAGAATGTTACAGTAAAAATGTAATTCAAAGCATAAACTAAAATAGCTTTGTATATTGTTAACATTACTTCAGGCAAAAGAATCTTTCTTCAAGAAATGGGGTAACTGGAGTTTTCTTGTCCACTGGCACTGGCGTTTACTATTTCCAACAATGTCGTCTAAAATATCTACAATAGTCTCATGCTAATGCTTTAATGAATGGAGCGTTCCTCGAATCAGCCAGTCGCTTTCCTTTCTCACTGCTTGCAATTCAGGGCATTCTGTCTTCAATGTGATGCTGCACGGCATGTTGCACTGAAAGTGTGGCACTCCCCAACTAGGGGAGAAGGAGGTGGGGAGGGGAGGGTTTACGAAAACACTACCTAAATAATTTACAAAGGGCTTACGGTACATAGGTGTACGTTCAAGAGCGTTGTGAGTGTTTTGCAGGTACCACCAGTAATCAAGCTCCGTTTTCTATCCTTCGTCGAAGATGTTGTCGATTGTCATTCCCTTGAAAGATGTAAGCGCATGATACTTGGTGAGAGGAAAGTCATCCGGACACAGAAGGGACCGAGGCTCGATCACGTGAGGTGTGACACGGAGGTAGCAAGTTAAGATCTTTTGTGTCAGCCGCCAAACACCGGAAGACGATATGTTCATCGGTGTCCAAGAGACGACAGTCGGGGAAAAGTGAAGAGTCCGTTAATTCAATAGCCTGGAGCCGGTACCTCGTCGCATATTTTTTGTTGATGACTTGATATCACGTCGCGGGCACAATGGTTGGCAGAAAGTGGTGATGTACCGTTTTCCACACTCGTGGCCATCTGACAGTTGGGTATTTGGTCTCTACGACGTTACGCGGAACTGCCCACAGAAGGGAGATGTAAAAATATTTGCCGGCCGGAGTGGCCGAGGGGTTCTAGGCGCTACAGTCTGGAACCACGCGATCGCTACCGTCGCAGGTTCGAATCCTGTCTCGGGCATAGATGTGTGTGATGTCCTTAGGTTAGTTAGGTTTACGTAGTTCTAAGGTCTAGGAGACTGGTGACCTCAGAAGTTAAGTCCCATAGTGCTCAGAGCCATTTTTAAAAATATTTCGTCTTCGGCGGGCTCATTGTGGGGTGATCCGAGGCCACATAGCTGTATTCCAGGACGAATGTCGACACATGGGAGAGCTGTGACGCGACGTGCGCCAACGAGACCGGCAGGACGTGACAGACTAGCATCAGACCTCTAATAGACGACCTGTGAAGGAGGCATTTTTCATCGTTTCCACATATTCCTCATAAAAAGGGCTCGGACGTTAACCAGTCGTAGCCCTCCATCAGATAAGCGGAGGCTGGGAGTGTCATATCGTACTTTAAATATGTATCCTTTTGCTAGGAAATACCTGAAGGCCGCCTGAAATCTGGATATATCGCCCCTGGTAGGGGGAGGGCCTGTGCCACGTGACTGAGTTTTGATGCCAGGTAAATGTTCAGGTATTAGACAAGTTACAGTTGGTTCAAGTCCTGAAGCAGGTTCTGGCACACCTTGACGCATACAGTGTGTATTAATCGTCGATAGCTTGCCGCGGCCGTTCCTTGCACATCCTTTATAAACGTGAGTCCCAAATATCTCAGTTCAGTAACTGGTGGGAAGTTGGGCGACAGCTGTCGGGCCGAGACGGTTTCCGATATCCAGCGCTGCCGACTTGTTGATGTTCAGAAGACTGCCTGCAGCCTGTCCACATCGCTCGATCCAGTTTAGTATGCTGCGAATTTCATCGGTGGAACGGACCAGCAGTAGCATGTCGTCGGTGTATGTCCTATAGCTGAAGGTCATGTACTGCTGGGTGATGCCAAATACACTGTGAGACCCCCGAGGAGTGGCTCGAGCGCGATTGCATAAAGGTAGGTAGAAAGGGGGCAATGTTGTCGTAGAAACTTCTTGAGGGGTGTTGGGCCCACCGGCCGTCCATTGACCTGGACCTGGAAGCTGGATGCTACCAGAAGGCGCAGCAAGGTGCTGATGAGCTTCGGAGAGGGGCGGGAGGAGAGGAGGGGAATTCCGTACGGTCCATCACATGTAGGAGGAAGGTATGGTGCCCTCTATCGAAGGCCCACCTGAAATCGATGGAGACGATAAACGCTGGCAGGCGGCATGCCAGTAGCCATTTGTATGTTGGAATCTCCACTAAGCGACATCTGTTTTGGGGAAGTGGTCGATAGTTATTGACCGGTTGCCTACTTACTGGCTTGCCTAATGGAATGAGAAGTCCTTCGACGAAAGAAGGCGGTGATGCGCTGACCGGAGACGTGAGCTCTCGTAATCCAGCGGGCCCTGTAGACTTACTGACGGCACCTTTGTCCAAGTAGTCCCACACCTCCTCTGACGAGATTTCCTCCATTAATACTGTCGCCGTTGTCCTGTCGATAGTGTTGTAACGCTTCTGCAGTGACCTCGTCGTCTACGGCTCGTACCTAATAAAGATGAAGAAAATGATCCTCGACAGCTTTCAGGATGGTAGCTTGGGTCGCTCGGAAATGGCCTTCATGTGTAGTAAGGCGTGAAGTTAACTATTGGAGATATCGGAGCATGTCTGCCTCAGTGTGGCGCATGGTTGGGACCTCTGCAGCTGTTCGGTCGTATCGTCGCGGGCGGATACGGCGTTTTCTAAGCGGCACTTCGTCAACGATAATACGTGAACTTTGATTCGATATCGTTCTCATTGTCTGTCCGGCGGTAGGGGTAGAGCGTCGAGGTCCCTGAGCACCGCACAGCAAAAGTCCTGGGTCTGCCGGTGCCACGCAGCCGTTTCTTTGGCAAAACGCACAAGTCCCTTGCGGACAGCTGGTCTGTCGCAGACAAGCCACCACGCCAAAGTCGAGCGGCGTCGGGAGTGGCGTCGTTCACAGTTCCCCCACGTTGCTGCGACTTGTCGGCGCCAGTCGGGTGCTGGAGGTGTGTTACATTTACCT
The DNA here is from genome assembly GCF_021461385.2 of Schistocerca piceifrons. NCBI lineage: Eukaryota > Metazoa > Arthropoda > Insecta > Orthoptera > Acrididae > Schistocerca > Schistocerca piceifrons. The sequence goes on along the minus strand of NC_060139.1, from coordinate 387,864,066 downwards.
TCCAATGGCTGTTAATATGTAAGATTTGTTGAGAGTGCAGATTTTGTGACATATATATATACGATCCAGTGGGATCGCCAAATGACTGGTAAAATATCTGTGTCCGCGGCTGTCGCCATGTATCGTCTCCCGCCTGTCGCACAAGTGAAAATATGTGTGAAATCTTATGGGACTTAACTGCTAAGGTCGTCAGTCCCTAAGCTTACACACTTCTTCAGGACTCGAACCTCCGCCGGGACCAGCCGCACAGTCCATGACTGCAGCGCTTAAAGGTACGTTGTCCAAGACGCGACGCACACTAGCGACTGCGACGGGTCGCTACGTGACGTCAGAAGTTGTCCGCTGGCGCATGCGCAGTTCGAGTTTGGGATGCGACGCGCGACTGTTGCGGCAGCTGTCGCAGCACTGCACCAGTGAGCAGTGTTGCGACGGAAGTCGCACGACACAAAGACGTACGGCTGCGAGAAAGATGTCGAGCCAGTCAAGGAAAACTGAAATGAGCCACTCACAGGGTGTGATGCTCTGTAAGCTGGTGTCGCAACAGCCTTGCCTTTACGATTTGAAGAACCCTAAATATAGAGACACTATGTTCAGAGACAGAATTTGGGAAGAAATTGGTGCACAGTTGAAACTGGCAGGTGAGTGAAATATATAATATTTTCCCATTAATGCAAATTTTTCAGGCCTGTTATGAAAATCAGTATAATCCATGCAGATGTAGAATTAGAATGATGAAAATGAACTTGAAGGTCAATTTTCGCATTACTCTTTTTTGTGACGATAAAAATTGAAAACGGCAAATACATTACAAAATGAACAATCTAAAGTACAACGAGAAAGTTACATTTTACAATACCTTCACTTTGAAAGTAAACGGTAGATTGGCGTCTTGATGATACCTTCTAGTTGTGAAAAACCACCGCCAGATTGTTGTACAGCTTTCTGTAATCAATAGATGTTCGTTTTTGAGGAAAGCGCTTCTCAACAGATTGCGCAAACAGTATGCTGCAATAAGTAATTTGTCACATTCACTTCAATTCATTGGTAGAAGATGGTGCTCAAAAAACTTGTGCCAAAAGTGCACTACTGTTTTACAAGGCCCTTCTGGTCTGACACAGTTCACAATTGAAATTCGTCTTTTGTAAATCCTGGAGTCATCTTTTGAGTGCAGCTTGGCAAGATTAAATGTTGATGTCATCCATAACGATGTATGCTGTCAGAATACAAGAATATGGAAGTTCATTTCGATGGGAATAAAGATTCAGTCGGCTATGAAAGTTGCCTTAGCTTGTTCCAAAAGTTTCTGCATGGGAGAAACTGACAAGTATAATTTCGGGAAATTTTGTGAACAAGCACAGACATTATTTCTTCCACGTTTCTGCCAGTGTATACTGTAGACGTTCAGAATCAAAATTCTAGAGATGTTTAAGGTGTAACCCTATCTTGTTGTCAAGAACTTGAAACAATGCAATGAAGCTAGCGTGCGCTTATTGTTAATAAACTTATCTTTCATTGGAATTTTAGGTGAAATGTGCAAAAACAGATGGAGGAATATTCGGGACTCGTATCAGAGAAATAAACGAGAAAGAAAACTTGGAACAGGTTCAGATGCCTCAGCAAAACCAAGAAAATGGGTTCTGCTTGATCACTTGGCTTTAAGAAACCTACGTTTCGTGGCATTTTAAATGAAATTGTCAAGAGCATATGGAGAAATATTAGTAACTCATACCGGAGGAATATGACATAAAATGGTTTCGTTAGGTCCAAATGTGTCAGCGAAACAAAACAAATGCATTCTCTATCGTGTGATGACCACACGATTCTCGTTGCGCGTCGACAGAACTGGCGGCTAGTCGCGACGCTCCCGGAGATATATGAGCCCAAATCTCGGAAACGGAGATCGATATCAATCTGATCTCAACTTAAAAAATAATTTCGATATGTTAGCTTCTTTTCATCGGCAACGATGTATGACCTAACGTAAACCATACGTAAAGTAGCCAGCGACCACATTTTTCACTGTACACAATTCAAATTTTATGGAGTAGGTTACTTGTAAATTAAGTATCCGGATAACTGTGACGAATATCGGAAAAATAGACACCTCATTATCAAGCTGTGATGTGAAACTGTAAGATACGCAAACATCAATTTTTTGTGCCTTTTACTTTCCTCACAATTGATAGAGAAGTAATATACAGCGAATAAAACACGCAAAACCGGAAGAGATACTTTTCAATTTTTTAAAGTAAAAGGAGAATCTGTATCGAAAAACTAACTCTGGGAGCCGATGTAACTTTGTTGCATTAACATACAGTATTTTTTACAGCAAGAAAATCGGAATTCTAATTTTTCTTATGTATTTGAATCCGCCGCCGCCGACCGGAGCTTGGGAAACGGCGACGACTCCAGTCGTGTTGCGGCCGTGTCGCCGTCTGCCAGGGTGGGGAAAAAGGAGGGGGCAGCGTCGCAGTCGCAGCCAACTGTCGCGTCTTGCACAACGTAACTTAAGACCACTCAGATAATCCCGTGCGGCGCACAAGTGACGATCGTGAGTGTCCACACTCAGTTCCGGACAAGATGAGGGCAGTGGGATTATGTCCTTGGATGAATGACGCAATTAAAATTGCCAGCGAAGATGGCCTCCCAGAAAAAGGGGAAGAATGTCAGTGGAGTAGAACCTGTCCAAATCACGACGTTTGGTGGTGCCTAAGGGTTCCTAAATATTAATGAATCAGGTGTCAGGTGCCGTGACCACTAATCCTCCTGTGTCGGTGGCTTCGATACCGTCGGGCACTAAAATCACCACGTCACTGTCTATGGGACCGACAGGTCTCACATACGCTGTATAACCATAAACGTTCATGAGTGCGGTCGTTCGCACTTCTTGCAGGAATGCAGAGTCGGCTGCTGTGGCTCGTATTGGTTCTCTCAGAAGTTGTATCTTGGCAGGAGAGCTAACCACGTTGATATTCATCGTGGTCATGCAGTAAGCCTGGCGATGCGGTAGCTGGACAGGGTTATCCATGGTGATGGTGGAGAGAAGTGGACGTCGCGAGTGACGTCACATCCCACCGACCGCGGCCCTCCCGGTGTTGTTCAGACTTCAGTGGGCCCCGAATTGGTATCCTGCTGGGTCTCCACGTCCTGAGCCCACGACGTGGGCGCGGACGTCTGTTCTTGTTCCATGAGGTCATAGTGGTTGAAAGGGAGGAACCGAGAGGCTTCGCAGCCTGCACTGGAACTTTCCTGTTGATCACTGTTCGCCGCTGAAGATGGAAGACGGATTCCGCCCGCCCCGCCGTTCGCTCTGCTGGAGTGTAGTGAGCGGCAAACGTGTCAGCCTCATGGTCGGCGTCCTGCAGGATCAGTTCTTCTTGCTTCTGCGAGTGGGAACTGCCGTGTTTTGACGAGGTTCTACGGCGCCGTTATTGGCGTTTCGGACAGCGCTGTTTCCGTTTTGTGGCCTTCCGTGTCGGACGATGGCATTGACTCTCACCACGCAGGCACAAAGGCTTCTGGTGGTACGATAAGTGCATCGATTGCCATCCTGCTGACGGTGGTGCCTGCAGTGTCCTGTGGTATCGAGGGCTTGGACAGACTGACTGATCGGTCCAGTGTTGGTCTGCGGAGGGTGGTTCTGGTGCTGCAACGTCCGTCTGTTGCGTCTGAACAGACGGATACATCGTGAGCGCTGCCGCTTAATTTACGGGGAGGATTGTTGGCCTCGGTCAAGGTGCCACGTCCTGCGGTAGAAGTCGTGTGGTTTGATATTGGAAGCACTCGGAACCTAAGTGACCTTCCTTGTCGCATCCGGATTAAGTTTTAGGCTGTCCGTCATAAATAATTATGGCCCAACAGCCTCCTATTTGGAGGTATGATGGTGCGTGCCGTCGGAGTTCAGTGAGCACCTGACGTAATCCGTTGAGAACAAGATGGGTCTTAAATTGAGCCCACTTTTCCTCCACGTGTTCGTTTACTGTACCTCAGGGGCGGAGCGCCGCCACGACATTTGCATCAATGATCTGGAAGGGTAGTTCGAATATGCGTAAAGCCCGCAATCTCAATCTGACATGGGCAACCTCAACATTGCCATCATTTTCGTCGGCGTGCCAGAAGGGTAGTCCTTGTTTCACGTCGCGAAGAACACTGTCACGTGTAGCGTCGTTAATAAGTTTCACATAGACCGTGTTACACACCATCGAAAAGTGGATGCAGCTGAGATCTTAGCCTTCAGCGAGGTCGTTTCTAAAAGGGTATCTCAGTGTTGATTTTCGGTATTGATTCCCCATGATCTTGTCGTGCTATGGCAGTAAACAAGGCGAGCTCCACTTATACTGCGCTGTCAGCAAATTGAATGTAAAGCGACGAAACACACAGTGCGTCCGCTGTGCTGGGCCGCTAAAGCCGTAGTGTCCACTCAGCTAAGGAAGCAGACGCCGTGGACATTAATTTTACAAGCTTGTTATTGAGCTCATCTGGTGACTCAAAGCAATAAATGACAATTTCAGTAGTAGCGCGATAGACATTAAGCAAGTCCATCCAAGGTAAACATGGATCCATTTCGTAGTTTAAGTCATTCTCCGTTATTCATACTTATGAGAGAAAATTACTTGCGTGTTAACAAAATTTTTACTTTCAGCATAAATTATGCAAATCGTGGATTACGTGTTTCTTATTTCTTTGTACAACTGTTGCATGCAACCTGATTGCAATGGACTACTTGATGCCTCTTTGACGTGGAAACAAACTACACTGAGGCATCTTACCTGCTGCTCCGGTCATCAACCACACGTGCGGATCCTGTCCTTCACGATGAATCTTTCTGCAGCTGGCAAACGTTGCTTACATTCCATGTCGCCTTTCGTCAGCTGGACCATCTGACCACCATCACAATCCATCATCCTGTAAGTTCTGATATCCATTGTCATAAAAACGTGAACCTAAATCATTTGGTTATTATACTGTATTATGCACCCGCCAGAGTAGCCGAGAGCACTAATGCCTGCCGCGGATCGAATCCGTCTGGAGGATTAACGACGAGGGCCAGTATACTGGCCAGCCTGCATGTGGTTTTTAGGTGGTTTTCCACATCCTAATAGGTGAATACTGGGCTGGTCCCCACGTTCTGCCCCAGTTACACGCGTCGCGGACATTTGATCACGTTCGCGCTATTACATGGCTTACACTAAGCAGACAGCTAGGGTAAACTAATTCCGTCCTTGGGGGTTCGGGGTGGCGACAGGAAGGGCATCTGGCAACCCTCTGCAACTAACACTGCTACAATCCATAGTTACTCCCCAGCCCCAGCGGTAGCTGGAGCGGGATCCGAATACAACAACTATATTATGCATCGTATGTCACTTATACTATGCTAAATGTCAGCAAATGAATGTAGAATCACGAACAATATCTAAAAATGCACTAATGAGCCAAAATATTATGACCACCTGCTTAATAACTTGTTTGTCCGTCTTTGGAACGAAATACATTACTGACACTGCGTATCAGGGTTTCTTGGAAGGTCTATTGAGGTATTATCCTACTTTACCGAGCAGACAAGCCTCCGAACCCCACGTTCTGTGAAGAGTCGCGGTCGTAAAACCATTTAGCCCCTAGTGGTAATTTCACTGTTCTGCTACCTCTTTTCGTAGATTCTCATGACAGTAAAACGCGAACGTTCGACCAGCTTCGCCGTTTTCGAGATACTCGTTGACAGGCTCTGCGTAATAATAATCGGCCCTTTGTCAGAGTCGCTTATCTCAATGGATTTCCCCATTTGCAGCCCATGTCTTCACTAGGGTGATCCCCATCCGTGTCTGCTCCACTTACAGACTTTTGTTATCGCATCACTTTCCCGCAATGCCACCAGGAGGTAATATATTTTGTTAAATTTCGTTGCCAAGAATGATAACTAAGAGATTTAGCACTTGTTCTACGTTTCGTTCCGAATTTTGAATGAACATGAATTTGTTTTACGATGACCGGTAATGTCTTTAATCATGTAAACTTTTAAGGTTTGATGGGCCCGTCATAGTTTTACTCAGGTTTTATGCTGACCGTGTAAGTAGGCTGTTTAGGTTTTTTCATTGGTAACGCCACCTCTGTATGAAAATCACTGGCTGTACTGTGTGCAGTCTGTGGCTGCTTTGCATTGTTGTAATACTCGCCATTGTAGTGTTAGGCAGCTGTGTAAGTAGGCTGTTTAGGTTTTTTCATTGGTAACGCCACCTCTGTATGAAAATCACTGGCTGTACTGTGTGCAGTCTGTGGCTGCTTTGCATTGTTGTAATACTCGCCATTGTAGTGTTAGGCAGCTGGCTGTGAACAGCGCGTAGCGTTGCGCAGTTGGAGGTGAGCCGCCAGCAGTGGTGAATGTGGGGAGAGAGATGGCGGAGATTTGTAATTTGTCATGAACTGATATATATATTAAGACTTGTGATGATATTAAGGTAAATACATTGTTTGTTCTCGATTAATATCTTTCATTTGCTAACTATCCCTATCAGTAGTTAGTGCCTTCCATAGTTTGAATCTTTTATTTAGCTGGCAGTAGTGGCGCTCGCTGTATTGCAGTAGCTTGAGCAGCGAAGATTTTTGTGAGGTAAGTGATTTGTGAGAGGTATAGTTTAATGTTAGTCAGGGCCATTCTTTTGCAGGGATCTTTGATAGTCAGATTGCGTTGCGCTAAAAATATTGTGTGTCAGTTTAAGCACAGTCATGCATAAATAGTACAAAAAGGGGACGTTTCATATGTCGACCCTTAGCCTAGGATACCTCACTGGAATCTTCTGATTTTTTTCTTGTAGTTTGTGCAATTAGTGTAGATTTTGTTTATTGCTAGCGCGTAATTATAGAGAGAATTTCCTTTGTAGTTGCAGTCTTTCATTGTGGTACAGTAAAACAGTTGTAGCATGCATGCAGTTTTACACCAAGTATTTCTCAGCAGCGCGTGCAATTAACTAGATATTTTTTCAGTGTTATGTTAATGTGTTCTCTTATTTTTGCTCTTCAAATTGTGCTTTTCTGTGTTGTCGTGTGAAATATTGTGACAATAATGGCGTGTGAAAAACGTAATACTAGGCTCCAAAGTAAACTGAGAAATGACAGTGAAGATGAAAGCAGTGTGTTAGCGCCGCAGAGTAATGAATTAACAGACATTCAAAGTAGTAATTTGGTAACTGTGCATAGGGAAATGGAGCGGGCGGCAAACAATGGCGTGGACAGTGAAACAATTAGTGAAGAGGGACGCATTATCGAACGATCGGTCGGCAACAGCTCGCCTCAGGAATCCGAAATGACAGGAAACAATCTCGCAAATACTGTAGATTCAGGTTTTGGTTCCTCACCGTTTTCTCAAATAAGTCAAGACACATTTTCTGCTTGTCAAAATGTGAATGTTGCCGGTGCAAATTCACTGCCGAAAAACACTGAGGAACATGTTCCAGACACCAGTGCATTGTTATTACAATTAATACAGCAAATGGGACAAACACAGCAAAAGCTTCAAAAGTTAGACACAATGGAACAAAATCTTCGAAAGTTAGACACAGTGGAACAAAATCTTAAAAAGTTAGACTCATTGGAACAAACTCTTGAACAAACACGTGAAGACTTAACTACTGAGTTACATAACATTGAATCGAAATGTCAAAAAGTCTGTAATGACGTAAAAACACAAATTTGTGAGCATTTTCAACCTATTTTTTCGCGGCATGAAAATGCATTACAGAATCACGAAGCAGCCATAAAAGAACTGCAAATTATTGTTCATGAAAATCATGAGACCTTGCAAGCTAAATTTGACTCAGTTGCATCTACCGATTCGGTTACGCAACTTGCAAAAACTCAGGATAACTTAAAGGACACAGTAGATTCGATTTCAACACAAATGGACACTCTGAAACTTGGTTCAGAAAAACACACTGAGGAAATGTGTTCATTATCAGAGAAAGTAGTTCAACTTTCGGATCAGCTAAATAATTTATCTGCGAAGGTAGATGATAATCTGAATGACGCAAAACCGGTAGTCTTTAATGACACAGAACAGAGCGAACAAATTAGGAAACTGAAACAAAATCTGAATCAAATTGATACGCAACACCAAAGAGAAATCCGGGAAGTACAAGATCAGCTGACACAGGTAATACAAGAATTACGTATTTCAGAAGACACTCGCTCTCCAACACGGGAAGAGGAACTTAGAAATACGCAAAAGCCACAAAATAATAACACAGGGCATTTCGGTAATTGTGAAAGAAATTGGCAAGGTACACCGAATTTTGAGATGGAACCGCCGACACGACGTAACTATGACCGAGATGCTACTCGCAGACACGATGATTTTGACTATAAGCTGTTCATTACTACACGTAAATTCAAAACGTTTAAGAATTCTGCCAACGACATTCATCCACAAGCGTGGCTCCATCAATTCTCTCATTGTTTCCCTCCCAACTGGTCATTGGAGCACAGGTTAGAATTTATGTGTGGCTACTTAGAGAATGAACCAGCTGTAAGAATGCGATCGGTCATTCACGATTGCCACAGTGAAGGAGAATTTTACCATGCCTTCCTCTCAGCGTATTGGTCTCAAGCTACACAAGACCGTGTAAAACATAGCATCATGATGATGAAACACTTTGAACAATCTGAATTTTCCAGTCTTGTCAAATATTTTGAAGACATGTTGCATAAGAATCAATATCTATCAAACCCATACAGCCCCTCAGAACTCATCCGTATTTGCTTACTCAAATTGCCTGAACATTTACGACATATTATTTTAGCAGGACGCTGCAAAGATGACATTGAAGCATTTCAGGGTCTGTTACAAGAACTGGAAATTGACACTGACAATCGGGGAACGCGGAAACAGGAGCACAACAATTACAGGTCACATCTGTCACAATTCCACGATGAAGGAAATAATAACTGGACACGACAAGGCTATTCTCACAACACATATCGTGACCAAAACAGACACCACCCGTATGACAACCGTTGGCAGAGTAGTAATAATTACAGGGAAAGATCACCTCTCCGCAGTAATGACTATCACAGAGACAATCAGAGAAACAGACAATATGGGAACCAAAATAATTATTATCAAGGGAGACAGAATAACTTCAGACGCAACGGTCCAGCACGCAGTTACGATTCAGGGAGAAATTCTCCACCACGTGACCGACAAGAAAGATACTATCAAATCTACCGACATGACGACAGACGATATGATCGTAACGACAGACCTGAATTGCATCAGAACTGGCGAGATTTAAACAGAGCAGGGCCCTCTCGAGGAGGTGAATTTGTAGAAGTTAGGTCTCCAAATCCCAATAACGACGCGCGCCAACAAAGAGACAATAGGCAATGACTCACACCGCTGGCAGCCACAAAACATACTTATGAACCTGACGACGCAGCTGCCGTAGCTAGTAATTACGTAAAAATGGAAGACATTAGGGACATCTTACTCCAGGAACACGACATAAAACATAACAACATTGCATATCCTGTGATTCACATTACAGTAAATGACATAAAATTTACGGCAGTACTTGACTCTGGCAGTCCCATTTCAGTAATCAGTGAAACAGCCTTTAGCAAATGCAACAAATCGAACGATTGCCCCACACTTCCGTTACGTAAGATTAAATTACAAGGTGCAATCTTTGGAAAAAGTGTAGATGTACGCCAACAAACCAACTTAGAATTCTTTTGTCAAAGCCACAGCTTCTCTATGAATTTTCTTATTGTTCCATTATTGTCGACGGAAATTATACTGGGAGTAGACTTTTTAAATGAATACAAAGCAATCTTAAGCTTTCACGATGCTGAAATAAGTTTAGAAAAAGAAGGTAAGTCAGTAGCTTTGAAATTTGAAGATTGGCTCTCAAACCATGACGAGGAAATTAATCGGCTTTACCTTCTGTTAGACAACAGTTCGGAATTTTCGACGGAACTTGACACTAACAATAACTCTGCAAGTACTGACAGGGATGACATCGACGGCATATTTGAAATTAATGAGTTAATTCAGAATAAAATTCAAGCAATTGAGAATTGTAATGACACTGATAGGCAGGACCTTTTTGAAATTTTACAAGCACATTCCACAGTTTTTACTCACAAAACAGGAACAATCAAGGGATTTCAATACCAATTTCGTGTTCGTGAGCATACTAAATTTTGTGTTAGACCATACGTAATTCCAGCACATTATAGGGACCGTGTTAGAACAGAAATACAATCTATGCTTGACGAGGGCATTATTGAGCCTGCAGTAAGCTCATACAACAATCCGTTACATGTTGTTGAGAAGAAAAATGGATCGATCAGACTTGTCTTAGATTCGAGACAAATCAATACTATCATTATTCCTGAAACAGACAGGCCGCAGACGATGGAAGAACTTCTTCAAAATTTTAATGGTGTAAAAGTGTTGTCTTCCATTGATCTCAGATCCAGCTTTTATCAGATCGAACTTCATCCAGAATGCAGAAAATACACAGCTTTCCTTTGTTTCGGCGTTTGTTATCAGTTTCGGAAACTTCCCTTTGGTTTGAACATTTCTTCGGCAGCATTCATTCGTGGGTTAAATTCCATATTACCTGAGTTCTTAAAACGTCACATCACCTTATATGTGGACGATATTCTGATAGCAGAAGCTTCATGGGAACAACATAATCGCATTCTCAACAGTTTGTTACATATTTTTGCAGAATCTGGAATTACAGTTAACTTGGAAAAGTCTGAATTCGGTAGGACAAAAGTGAAGTTTTTGGGACATATTATTTCTTCTGAAGGCATTCAGCCGGATCCTGAAAAGTTAGAAGCAATCAGAGCCATTCCAGTTCCATCTACAAAAAGACAAGTCCGCAGTTTTCTAGGTCTCGTAAATTTTTACCGTCGTTTTCTGAATATGCAAATTCTTGTTACACCAAAACTTTGTTCTCTCACTGGAAAAAATACTATTTGGAACTGGGACGAACAAGCACAATTGGAATTCAATTCTTTGAAAGAAGCGTTACTTCACGCGCCAATCTTAGCTCATCCAGATCTGTCACAAGATTTCTGCCTTAGCACGGATTCTTCTAAAGTCGGTCTTGGTGCCCATTTATTTCAAGAAGCCATAGAAAATGACACTACCGTTCAGAAAACCATTGCTTTTGCTAGCCGAGTGCTAACAAAATCTGAAAAAAATTATTCCGTTACTGAATTAGAAGCTTTAGCTATCGTTTGGGCATTTAACAAATTCCGTTTCTTTCTTTCTGGTAAGCACGTAAAAGTATACAGTGATCATCGTGCATTACAATTTCTTATGTCCTCAAAATTAAATCATGACAGGTTAAAACGTTGGGCATTGTTTCTGCAAGAATTCCGCTTCACAATAGTCTACATTCCCGGCAAGGAGAACATTGTTGCGGACGCACTGTCACGCGCACCGGCTGGGCTTGAGAAAAGTAACACAGAAGGCAACCTCGAGAAAAATTTCAGTATTCTTTACATTCAGAAAGTCGCCTTTGAAAACTTCATCACCACATCTTTAAAGGACATTGCTCATGAACAAGATAAAGATCCGATTTGGAAAGACATCAAGAGCAAATGGCATGAAAAGACACACACACAGATTCGGCATTATTATCTGGTTAGAAACAACATACTGTTCAAACGCTGCACTGTTGATGACAAGCTATGGGTACTTTGCATTCCTGACGATTTTGTTAATAAGCTCATTTGGTACATTCATTTCAGCTACGCACATTTTGGTCCACGAAAATGTTATCATATTCTTCGAACGACTTGTTATTTTAACAATATGGAAAAAAGAATTCGAAGAGTCTTGTCTATTTGTAAACTTTGTCAAAAGGCGAAACCATCTACTGTCTCACATCGTGCTCCGTTGTTTCCTATCATTCCTTCTAAATTAAAAGAATTTGCTGCTGTTGATCTCTTGGGACCGCTTGTCAGAACATCTAATGGATTTTCGTACGTTCTAGTCGCTGTTGAACTTACTTCAAAATTTGTTTCTTTCACACCGTTACGTAAAGCCACTGGACGGTCTGTATCCAACGCCTTTGTTAAAAATTTCTTACGTGAAGTTGGACACGTTAGTAAAGTCATTTCAGATAACGGACCGCAATTCAGATCTGCTGTTTGGTCACGCATGCTTCGCAACCATAAAATCAAACCTGTTTTTATTTCATTGTACTCACCACATTGTAACCCGTCTGAACGGATTATGAAAGAAATCAATAAGCTTTGCAGACTTTATTGTCACAGAAAGCATCAGCATTGGGACAGATATTTACACTTATTTCAAAATGTGCTGAATGAAATGCCTCATGATTCCACTGCTTTACCACCTACTCTTGTACTAAAGAATGAAGAACCACCGAACAGAATCAGAGAGCTTGTACCTTTCCCAAATACACGTAAACTTCGACACAAAGACATAATTGATTTGGCTCTTAAAAATATAAAATCTGCAGCAGACAAAAGGAGAAAACTACACGGTAAAGCAAATGCAAAGAAATTGTATATTGGTCAGAAAGTTCTCATTAAAGCTCATTCATTGTCACATAAGAAGAAACACTTGAGTCACAAATTCTTTCTAGTTTACAATGGACCTTACAGAATCCGACGTATACCACATGATAATTGTGTTGAAGTTGAAACTCTGCGTACTAGGAAGAGTAAAGGTTTACACCACATTTCACATGTAAAACCATTTATTGACAGATAATCTGTCTTTTAACTTTGTCTTTGCCATAAAGCGTTTCACTTCACGTTACTAGTATGCTTTAGAAACTGTTACCATGCAACAATGTTTGAAGTTAAATATCCAGCCAAGAACCAAGAGAAATTATTTAAACAGAAATTACGAATGCATTGTTATTGTGGACAGACGACACAGTGTTATTGTGTGTGTACATTCTTGCTTGTTTGTTGCACGATTACGTAACGACTATAAGGCTCACATACTTAGAACATTTACCAGTACTGCTAATGAGATTTTAATGCAACATTTTGGTTTACTTGAAAATACATTCCGGATTTAAAGTACTTTCTGTGAGATACCAGATGAGACAATAGTTAGTTTATGTGACAGCTACACGATTTTATCACGACGCTACTAATGAGTGACAATTTACAATGTTGATTTTGCGGTGTTTCTGTTTTATATCTGCACAGTTTTTCTGTATTATTCTGGAAAGTAAAACATGTTTTAGTAGTAACTTTTATGGTATAGCAACAATGAGACAGCCTTTTTCGTGGCACAACATTACGTTACTGTACAGTACTTTCTTCATCACGCCAATAAGCATAATAACTACGATATCTATACGCAAAGCATTTCACTTTTGTTTATCATGAGGTAAGTACATTGGCTTCTGCAGAACGTAGCTTTCGGAGGAAAATAACTACGACACTTCCACAGAGATTATCTTACAACAAGATGCACATTTAGCGCTACAGGACACGCATTTTAGTGATCAATTTTATACTTAAAACATTTATTTTTAAAGATTTTTGAATTACAAAGAAAGTTTTCCGTGATATATTTCATTCCATTGCAATAATCTGTAGCACCTGAGGGTATAATTACATTAATCCTCAGGGGGGTACATGCTTACTTTGTGTACCATGTGTGTGGCAACCACAAGGAACCCTAGCTAATATGGTATTTGCTTATACAACTTTACACATCGGTACCATATTTCTCTAACACACAATTTACACAGCTATCTGATCATTTAACTGAGAGAGACAAACATTTATTTTTACTACATCAGTGACACATGTTTACGTAATTACACCGTTGGATAACTTCACACTTACGAAATTGTATTTTGTCTGTACTGTGTGAACTCTTCATATTTTTTTGGAACCATTGTGATACTATGAGAGCTTTGAATGATGTATTTGGTAAAGGGATTATGATTTTTAAAGTACGTTTGAGGCAGATGACACTTTTGACATGAGCAGAGAATTTTTTTAATTATTGGAGGAAGCTACGACGATTTTGAGATTTGACCGAGGTGTTATGATGTTATTTTTACGACGACGATGTGTATTATGCTGCTGAGGTATGTTTACGATTAATAGGCTGAGGCTATATGAGTTATTTGATTATGCTTCATATTTATAATGACGAAATATTGACGAGTGTCGATGGATACGTATATGTGTAATAAGGTAAGGAGTAATGAATAGTGGGTAGGGACTCTTGACTTGTGAAAAAGGATGTTGGAAACCAAGAATCGTACTTTAAGAGTTATGACATGTGTGAATCATGTGTGAATGTATCACAATGCCACTGATCATTTTTTGGACACTGTTATATTCATAGGATTTTGTTTCTACAGATTTGCAACGCTAATTCTTGACCTGTGAAATATTTTTATGTGAGGCTGTCACTGTAGCGGTAAATATTTCCGTAAGAAAGTTAAGTGACCACCTGCACGTAATGCGTCGCGGGCACCCAGCTGTGTCAGACGCCTGGAGAAAAAGCCATTATTGCGAGCCCTTTTCAGCGGCACAGGTAGAAAAAAAAGGGGACGTGGGACGTGTCAAACACCTGGAGAACAAGCCATTAGGGTGTGCCTTTCATCGCTAATGCGACACCCTCGTTACTTGAAAACATATGATTACTCGCACTTTGTGCTAATTACTGAAATGCTTATGAATTGATGGGAAATATTCGTACATCTGCACACCTGATTACGACAAGCGTCTTTCTACGAGAGTTGAGAGAATTTCTACTAACTTATGAAATGTCACATGACTATTGAATGATATTTTTATGCTTTGGTTTGCGTAACTGCTTATTTCATTTGATACCTGTTTTTCAGCTGTGTTGCAGCATTGCTTTTATAAAATGAAATGCATTTGCTAATGTGAACACTTTCTGTCAACAGATCTATTAAATAATTATTTTATGATCCACATTCTTTAAAAAAAAGGAGCACTTGGAAAGGAAAGAACAATAAGAAGGAACTAATAACAGTAACACATAATTTTCTTTTCAAGTACTTGGTAATTTCTTTTGTAGAATAAATTGTGATGCATCACTCTAATGTTAAGATGTGACATAGGTATTAGACATGGCCATTTTAGTGTAATATTTTTTCTGCTTGCGCTATGTCATGTTTAGGTATAAGTTGCTGCTGTTTGCCAGGCATAGTGTTATTGAATTTGACTTTTGCTCATTTATGCTGCTAGCTTTGCCAATTTGCATTTTTTGCATTGCTGTTTATAATAATTGTTTTACGTGCTGCTGCATTGCCTCGTCCCTTAGTTTAGCATCTGAGCTCAGTAGATTTAAGTTAGCTTAAGAGGGGGTAGACTATATAAGAACCTAACTATGGAGAATAGGGAAAGAATGCTTTGAAAGTTATATGAAAACGATTTGGGCCTAAATGAGTATTGCACAATGAGCCATATTTCTTTTGAAAGAAATATGGTTAGAATACAGAAAACAGGTTTAGGTAGGATTTTCTTGGAAATAAATGTTGAGGTGAGAAATGTGTGAACATATAAATACAGAAAGCATGCTTAGATAGAATTTTTTTGGTGGAAACAAAGGATGAAATAAGAGGAAAGATATATGAAGTTTTGGGTTGGACTGCAGTACCAAATGTGACACTGAAAACGAACCCTGTCCTTTCCTATTGGTGTTATCCCACTATGTGTTTGTGTACCCTTGTGTATTTGTTTTCTTCCTGTCTCTGTGTAGTTTCATAGAATTTTTTCTTCTTTTAATATTAAGCTACATTCACTATGATGAGGAATACTGTTATCATCAAATATAATTGGCATTAATAATATGTTATTTACTTTGTAAAGATATTAGACATTATTCATTCTGTTTAAATGCTTATGTGTGAAGTTGATGTTTCGAAAGTTATTCTGATCTTTTATGTACGTACTCATGTCATAATTCCTGTAACACTGATGTCTATGTTAGTTCGATTCTTTTGTAAAGCCTGTACTACAAATGTTATCTGTATTGTTATGTTCTTTAATGATGTATTTTGTACCTTTGTTATTGTATTCTTCTGTTATAAAATTGTAATTGTCACCAGTTCATGATATTATTAACTTGTAAGTTACATTTCACTGCACACGTTTCTGTTGGTCATAGTATATGGACAATATGTGAGAAGTTGGGACTGTTAGTGTTTGCACATGTGTTAATAATTCCGCAAGGGACTGGATAACAGCATTGCTGGTTCTAAGGACATGTCAAACAAATTTTTTGTGAGTGGACAAGGGGTGGTTTATGGACTTGCTATATTCTCCGCAAGACTCTTCGATGGTGATTGTGCACCTGCACAGTCGCAACAGATGGCTGCTGGCCGTGTCTACAAGAACTACAGTAGGTCTACATCTTTGATGATTCATCAATACCATTATTTCTACAAGGACTGCAGTGGGGTCTGCACCTCTGGTGGCCCACCAATACCGTAATCTCTACCAGGACTACAGTGGGTCTGCTCTGTGATGACCTACCTACCAATATTCATCAAAACTTCGACTGACTCTGCAGTGGGTTTGCTCTGTTGTGGCCCATTACCTGTCAGCATGTCGAGAGTCAGCACTGACTTTCCGTTGGAAGGACAACACTACTTCTTCAAGACTGCATGGAAATCCACTACTTCCGTGTGCATTTTCTTCTACTGCTCAGACTTTGAGAAAAACACTATTTTACTGTGATGAACAATGTGGACTGTCTTTATGGACTGTGAGAAATTTTTAGCTTTTGACCAACGTTGTATCAATAAGTGTGTGCATTTGATTTCTTTGTTATTGTAATTATGAAAAATTTTTTTTCAAATCTGTATTGGCCACTGCCCAATCCTATTTGTAAAAATTTTTGTGGGGAGCATGGGGGCTATGTAAGTAGGCTGTTTAGGTTTTTTCATTGGTAACGCCACCTCTGTATGAAAATCACTGGCTGTACTGTGTGCAGTCTGTGGCTGCTTTGCATTGTTGTAATACTCGCCATTGTAGTGTTAGGCAGCTGTGTAAGTAGGCTGTTTAGGTTTTTTCATTGGTAACGCCACCTCTGTATGAAAATCACTGGCTGTACTGTGTGCAGTCTGTGGCTGCTTTGCATTGTTGTAATACTCGCCATTGTAGTGTTAGGCAGCTGGCTGTGAACAGCGCGTAGCGTTGCGCAGTTGGAGGTGAGCCGCCAGCAGTGGTGAATGTGGGGAGAGAGATGGCGGAGATTTGTAATTTGTCATGAACTGATATATATATTAAGACTTGTGATGATATTAAGGTAAATACATTGTTTGTTCTCGATTAATATCTTTCATTTGCTAACTATCCCTATCAGTAGTTAGTGCCTTCCATAGTTTGAATCTTTTATTTAGCTGGCAGTAGTGGCGCTCGCTGTATTGCAGTAGCTTGAGCAGCGAAGATTTTTGTGAGGTAAGTGATTTGTGAGAGGTATAGTTTAATGTTAGTCAGGGCCATTCTTTTGCAGGGATCTTTGATAGTCAGATTGCGTTGCGCTAAAAATATTGTGTGTCAGTTTAAGCACAGTCATGCATAAATAGTACAAAAAGGGGACGTTTCAACCGTACCAAAATTCGGGGCGGGTGGGTGTGGGGGAGGGTGGGCGGATGGGGGAGGCTAATTTACTTAAATATATTCCTGGGCGTAGAAATAAATCCGGACTTTAGCTCTTAAGCATGATACATAGTGTTCTATTGCAATATTTTATCAAATCTGTAGCTCGTAAATCACTTCCATGAATGTCACGACAGAGAGATCATTCCTTACCACACCGATTTATTGAATTGCTTTCAAGAAACCATTGTAATTCTCTAATAAAACAAATGTTTTTAACAAAATACTCCATGTTCCTTTTACAATTTGTGTTCTTATACGGCGACTGTTCAACTCTTCAAACTCCTGAGTGAAGAAGAAGAAGTGACGTTGAGTGGGGCATCGAAGTGCTGTGATAGATATTGTCTCCGCCAGTGAAGTGGGCATCGGTTATATGAAGTTGTATCGTTCCTGTAACTTGCATTCTGTGTTAGATAATAACGATGGAACGGAACCCTGCGTTGCAGTACAAATAGTTTGTTTTGTATAATCGTTGGCCTATAAATTAGTTTGAAGTAGTCATTTCGGCGTTATTGTTTTCCAATTTCAACATTTCTAAGTCGAACCTGCAGCCGGCGTTTTATACGAAGTCTCTCTTTTTAATAGCATACAAAATCTATCCCAAAGATTTTATTTTCGCTAAATTGTACAAAGTCTTTCTCGAAGATTTTATTATCGCTAAATTCTTGGCGAAAGATTTTGTACAACTAGCTAAAAAGAGTATTTCTATGAAGCTAGGCGAACTGACGTACAGCAGCGACGTATGGCGTGCCACTGTGCAAGTACGTCACTCGTCGCTTCCCGGCAGTATACCTTATGTCTTTAAAATGTCAAAATGTCTCGCGTAGTAGTGCCCATGATATTCAAAATTTTTTTTTATTTTGTGGTTAAGCTTGCATGACTGATTAATGCGACCGTTCCACCGAAATACGCAGTGACACGAATTATATAATGTACTGGATTCGCTCAGGTACGCATATGCTGTCATGTTTCCTAAAATTGATTTCTATGTTTGGAGACATTGTACATAAAGATATCTTTGTATGTTATTTTTTACGCCTGAAGAAGGTCGTATCAGACTGAAATTAATCACCTCATTAATACATTGTTGTTATCCGTGAGTCGATTTGTAACAAAACAAATATTTCCTAATTGTTGTGGAACCTTATTGCGAATATGTCGCCACTTGTAACTTTGTTCTCTGTCTATTTTCGGGTGCTGTATGTAAGTTCCGATGATCACTGTCATTTGCATTCAGAGATTCCTCGCCGTCTTTATTTACATATTGGTTCAAATGGCTCTGAGCACTATGGTACTCAACTTCTGAGGTCATTAGTTCCCTAGAACTTAGAACTAGTTAAACCTAACTAACCTAAGGACATCACACACATCCATGCCCGAGGCAGGATTCGAACCTGCGACCGTAGCGTTCTCGCGGTTCCAGACTGCACCGCCTAGAACCGCACGGCCACTTCGGCCGGCTTTACTTACATATTCTGCTTATTTTATTCTACATCTGCATATGTAATTCATAAGCCAACCTGCAGTGCAGGGTGCGTCGTACTAATGATATGAAACTTATTTCATAATCCATTCGTCATTTTGAGCGAGGGAAAGATCAGTGCCATTATGCCACTACACGCAGCCCAAACTATCTCATATTATTCTCACATTCCTTATAGGAGATTTACGTAGGTGCAGTATAATGGTCGCGCCATCATCTTCGAACACAGGTTCTCTAAATTTACCGGGCAGGGCGTCGCGATAACTACGTCATGTTTCATCCAAGGATTCCCACTTAAGTTCCCCGAACATCGGTATGACACTTTCATATGAGATCACCCACCTATTACGATCATAGCAACGCGTTCCAGATTTTGTTCTCATTATCTGAAAAATTTTTAGATCGCTGTCGCAGTTCTCTAATATCTCAATTAGGTTGTGGGTACAAAACAATTGCTCGTCGTGTGTCCCTGTGTTTTACTGCTTTGAGGTGGGCGAGAATCCTGCTTTCAATTTAAAGCGTGTCTATTTATTAACAAAATCCATAACCAGGAACCCACGAAGAGGATCCTTAAAGCAAAACGTTCATGTCTACGAGTCGATTACCAATGCCATACGTAGCTATGCACTCTACCAAGATTAGATTCTCGGAAAATTTATCTTTGTGGAAGCACTGGCCCAAGGACGTACCAAGGTGACGCTTTAAACCGATAGTTAAATGCCGAGATCCTACTGAAGCTTAGAAAAGAATTGTCAATTAAGACTCCGTGTCAACAGAACATAATTTTTGTTGTTGATTCCTTGTATTCTGACCAAATTAATTAAAATTTAACATATGTTCTATAGACAAAAAAAAAAAAAGAAAGCTTGGGCGGGATAATTATGGTGCCTCCTGCCCTCAGATAAGTAACCAGAAAATTAAAGGACTTCTACTTGAGCTATCTACTTAAATACTGAATTATATGGTAGAAAGCACAAAAAAGAAAAATCTACTTTTATAACTATTAGACTGTATATATGCTGTTTTATCGATAGGACTACTAGAGAGAACTCAAAATGAGCACATGCTTCTCTAATTTTGTGTCATATTGGATTATAGATTAGACCTGCGATCCGTTAATGACAAAATATACTAGGCGATACACATTCTCTGAGTGACTTTAAACAGTATGTTTTATTTGTGTATGCCATACTTGTTACAAGGTTAAACTATAGTACGTACGTAATTTAAATATTGTGTTGGTATCGGGATCAGCAGCTTCATATATCTGTAATTTATTAATTAAGTTTTCTGCCAGAGCTGGTTCTGGCCATAATTTACGAAGCAAAAAACATACACTGGGTGGCATTGACAGTGATATGAAAATTTTACGCTTGGCATCTAAGCAACTTGGCATATTTTAAGAATGGGAAGTACACTGAGGTGTAAAAGTCATGGGATAGCGATATGTACGTATACAGATGGCAGTAGTATCGCGTACACAGGGTATAAAAGGGCAGTCTATTGACAGAGCTGTCATTTGTGCGCAGCTGATTCATGTGAAAAGGTTTACGACGCGATTATGGCCGCAGACTTTGAACGCGGAACGTTAGTTGGAGTTAAATACATAGGACATTCCATTTCGGTAATCGTTAGGTAATTCAATATTACGAAACCCATAATGCCAAAAGTCTGCCGAGAATATAAATTTCAGGCATAACCCCTCACTGTGGACAACGCAATGGCCGATGGCCTTCACTTATAGAACGAGAGCAGTAGTGTTTGCGTAGAGTTGTCAGTGCTAACAGACAAGAAACAATACGTGAAATAACTGCAGAAATTAATAGGGGGACGTACGACAACCGTATCAGTTAGGGTGATGCTGCCGAATTTGGCGTTAGTGGACTATGGTAGCAGACGACCTTTGCGAGTGCTTTTGCTATCAGGATGACATTGCCTGCGGAGTCTCCTTAGGTCTCGTGACCATGTCAGTTGGATGTTCAAATGGCCCTAAGCACTGTGGATCTTAACATCGGAGCTCATCAGTCCCCTACACTTAGAACTACTTAAACCTAATTAACCTAAGGACATCACACACATCCATGCCCGAGGCAGGATTCGAATCTGCGACCGTAGCAGCAGCGTGGTTTCGGACTGAAGCGCCTAAAACCGTTCGGTCACCATGTCAGTTGGACCCCAGACGACTAGAAAATCGTGGTCAGATGAGCCACAGTTTCAGTTGGTAAGGGCTAATGGAAGGTTCGAGTGTGGCACAGATGCCACGAAGCCATGGGCCCATGTTGGCAACAAGACTCTGTACAAGCTGTTGGACTGTATCCTCTGGAACAACTGAACCGATCATTGGCTGAAAATGGCTACGTTCGGCTACTTGGAGACCATTTGAGGCCATTCATGGACTTCATGTTTCCCGTGGATGACTGCGCCATGTCACCGGGCCATTATTGTTCGCGACTGGTTTGAAGAAAGTTTTGGAAAATTCGAACAAATGATTTGGCCACCCAGATCACCTGGCATGAATCCGTTCGAAATTTACGGGACATAATCGAGGTCAGATCGTGCACAAAATCGTGCACTAGCAGAGTTACTGACGGCTACTCAGGCAGCATGGATCGATTCCATGCCACGTCGAGTCGTTGCACTACGCCGAGCAAAAGGAGGCCTCAAACGATATTAGAAGGTAAACCATGATTTTTGTCGCCTCAGTGTATATAAATGAAAGATTAAGTAGACGAGCAAATGGGTGAACGAACAGTCCGATTACAAATACAATAATTTTTTGGACTTTTTAAAAATGACTCATCATTCACTAAAGCAGTTACCTTATGATATTAGCAATTTATAAAACAGTTCAATAATGTCTGAGACCTTTATCAACAAAGTATGTGTTTACTTAGTGGTAACATTATGATCTCTGAGAGAGCAAATGAACACACAATAAACAACTGAATGTACCTGTCAAATTTTCGTGGGTCAACTAGGGACGTCTATCGAATTTTAAATGTATCAAGACAACCGTAATACAGTCAAGTAACATTTATTGTATTGATTTGATGTAAAACAAGATGTGTTATGCACAGTGAAACATTTCAAATGCAGGTATTTCACCGAAGATTTGTTGCACTGCTGTGATCTCTGCACACAAAATGTTTGAAGGCGTCGTATTTTATTTTTTGTCAATAACATTGTAACTTGTAAGATACATAACAGTTTAAGAATGAACGAGAAGTCCGAAACTAGACATAAATAAAAATATTATTATGAACTCTACGAGATAACTTAATTAAGAATTAACTGTATAGTTTTTAATTATGATATCAAAATATCAACATAACAAGATTCTGCGGAGAGGTGAGCTTTAGCTCACTGTTGCTATGGAAATGTGGTGATCAGAAACTGTACGTCACCCCTGGCGGCGCGTGGTAGCCGTGCGGTCTGAAGGCTTTTTGTCACGGTTCGCTCTGTTCCACCCGTCGGAGGTTCGAGTCCTCCCTCGGGCATGTGTGTGTGTGTGTGTGTGTGTGTGTGTGTGTGTGTGTGTGTGTGTATGTGTGTGTGTGTGTGTGTGTGTGTGTGTTTTCCTTAGCGTAATTTTTAAGTTAGGTAAATAGTGCGTAAGCCTAGGGACCGATGATCTCAGCAGTTTGGTCCCATAGTTCTTACCAAAACTTACCAACTTTCCGCCACCTCTGGATAGATTGTTTGGAGAGCTGTGTCACCATGTTACTGGCGCACTGCGCACATAGGCCGGTTATTTTTCAAAACTTTCATGTGTCCAACATATCTCATTCCATCTTTTGGTAGATTAATTCTGGGAAACAGCGATCAAAAATTGGAATAGAAGTTTTTAAATGGAAACAGTCTAGAATCGTATCAAAGTTGTTAAAAATTTAAAATTTACTAATCAGGTGACCGGTTTCGACCGTAATAAGATCATCATCAGACCACTAAAACTCTATGATAACGTCTGGAGAGAGTGGCGAGGAGCAGTCCGCTATGTAGCGACGATAACACGGCAGTGTTTAACAACTTAGATGCAATCCTTTCATTCTGTTCAATTTGGCGGTTTTGACGTTTGCTCCGACGATAATAATTTTTAAATTTTGCTGTTACATTCACAACAGCGCATCAGCTGAGGAGCTGTTGATATCTAACAATGACAAGGTCTGCCCCCGGAGACGAGTAGAAAAAGTGTTGGATAACACTAGCGGCTACTGCCTATAGCGCAGAATGGAATCCCAGCTGAACTAAATAATTCAGTACGTCTACTGTGAAACAAACTAAAGCAAACTCTCTATTGCCACAAAAGGAGTAAGCACACAAAATTATTAGAGAACATACAGTATGACAACGGAACAAATGGAAAAATACATATTACAGACAGCAAAAAATATAGAAATATATTTCGTAGTTACAAAAACAGAAATATATTTGTGTCTGTCCTGAAGAGTGACTTTCAGTAACTGTTTCTTCATTGTTCGAAAACAAATGTAGCTCTGAAATGTAGATTATACATTGGGAAAGAAGTTCCATAATGGAAAAGAAATCCAAAAAGGCTTTAGCAGCACGTTTATTTCGCTGTTGCTTTCCAGATGGTGAACTGTAACACAATGTCGGCTTTATACCACTTGTCAATTCCGGTCGCCAGTTTAAATTGAAGAAAGCTGTACTCTCACCGGATGACATTTGTCTACATCCTACGGAACGAATCAAAAAGTTGCCTATTAACCCAACACAACGACGTGGTAATAGCAACCTAACACTGTGAAACTTTCCATTTAATGTCATTACTTTTGGAAACAACGAGAAAGTTTCGTAAGTAATTCATAATGAATACTGAAGCGAATAAAGAGTACACAGTGCAGTGTCTCAAATCACATTTTATTGCTATGTCTGCATTAAATGAAGGTGTCAGCTTATTTGTTGATAATTTTGTGCGATTTTTATTAACGAAACCAGTTAAAGCTTTATTTCCGTACGAAGCACAGATCTGCATGATTTTACAGAATAAATCCCAGCGGATGGTCGATACTCGAATATTTGGCCAGCAACAAGGTCGTCTTAGAACTAAATCAAAATTTAAGATTTTAGCTATAACGAATTACAATGCCGATGTTTGTAACTGACATAATATCCATTGATGTCATTACATTGTTATTGATTTTTGTGTTACATAATGTATGTACCAGGGTAGATGTATGAAGGACACAAGTAATTACTAAGCCTTGGACTAGAAGTCGGAGTCACTGCCGGCTAGTTCTCTGCCAAGTTTTATTAGTTTGAGCTCAGCGAGACCTTCATTGCTCTCCGTAGGAACAGAGAGAAAGTTAACGAACAGGACCGCCTGCGCCAGTTAATTACTCGTTCCCTTCATCACACACAGTCAGCCGCGTCCACTCACTGGGGAACTGCCACACAGGAGAGAGGACGGATCTCTCCAGACCAGCTGGAAAGTCAGTACCACCGAACGCCGATCTGTACCTTTTTACCTGTCGGACTGGTCACGCAGATAGCAACCAAATAAATCCTCTCCAAAATGAAGGGGACTCAACTGTGAAGGCAGGTTTACGAGGTGTTTCAGACTGGTTTGACAGTTAAACGCATCACTACTTCATCCGATTGCACCGACATCGGTCAAAAAGCAAGATAACCAAGGTCCCGTGATCGTGGTTAAAAGTAAACCGCGTTTAAAATGTGTCTTTGGTGCACCAACGCTAATCGCTGGTCAGCAAACGGTCTTCAGCTGACGTTGCATTTCAACACAATTGACTCTGTCTATTGGGATGGAAGGCGCCCTGGAAATGCAAAGATGTTAATATATGAATCTGCATACGGCCACCTATATATGTAAGTTTTCTAGACAATCTCTGGTGAGTGATGTCATTGTCATATGCTCTCACATTCTTCAAGAAGCAGAAGTGTGTTAATACCTCGTTCCTAATCCGTTCACTTATGTTTGGCGAAATGGAAAACAAAAGAAGAACACCAAATGTTCCAAAGTACGAAATGAGATCTCGAACTGGTCAGGGCAAATGAATCAATGAGTTCTTGAATATAGAAGAAGTAACGGCTGCAGTGTAAAGGAGGAAATGTACAAAGACTGGTTTAAGTTATTATTTTTTTAGTTTTTTGTTTGTTAGAATGCTTACATCATTTAAGCATAAAATTCATGAAATACATGCTAATTAACACATATGATTGTCATTTTTATGGAAAATGAACGTGTTTCTAGCTACGCACTACCCACAAAAATCCAGTTTCCATTGCAAACAAAAATGCTTAATTACCAGTCCTTTATAAAAGATTGTTAATCCAGACTGTTTGGTTAAAAATAACAATTAAAAGTTTTTATATCGTTCAGTGTTTTAAGCTTCACATAAATTCTCGTAGATAATGTACCTTTGTTTAAAAATTTGAACCCTCATGGAATCGAACTCAGCGGGCAAGCAATCTACTACAGATCCACCCTGCTTGTCGGAAAAATTTTACCATATTAAAAATCGTTGAAAAACTTAGAAATCAATTTTCTTGAGAACTTTTGAGAGTTTCATCGAACTGCATTGGGAGAGGTATATTTCAGTTCTGATCTTCATGTATCAAATATAACAAAAATCCGAATGCCATGTGATCCCCTTGTTAGAAAGAAAGGAAAAAAAAAAAACAGTGTGGTCAAATGTGGAAGCACAATTTAATTCTTCTTCTAACAAGTTTGATTCATAAATTGTTAGAGTTTCTGGGTTCGTGTTAAGTGTAGAGTACAGTATACGATGCCTTGAGTCTTTCTTAGTATATCGAAACACGCTGCCATCTTAATACTACACGCCTCTAAAACCCTGGTCATCTTGTCAGAACTGGGCACGAGTTACGGTCAGATTTTACTCCGGTAAACTCCTTCGTTTAACTCTGATCGGGGTCGGTGCACTGGAATTTTGCGTTGAACAGGGTTAAATGCCAACTTTACGGCAGTTAACTTTTAATCAAGGTTGGTGCACTCGACCGTTGATGTTTGTTGTTTTTGGGGAGGCTTCTTGAGTGATAAAAGGCTGATCTTATTCTTGTCGATGTACTTGCTAGCGAGATATTTGGGAGCTTTTTTGTCATTCGTAAACAGAAACTAATAGAGTTGCATGTAATATACGGAAGCGTAACTAAACGTTTTTCTTATTCGTTGATGAAATTGGTTCACAGGATGAGCAGAGTCTTATCAGTAGCTCATTTCAGTACAAATTATCCGAAACTGAACATAGCAAATGAAACAGAGTTCACCGTAAATACTATGACATATCTGTCATAGTACATCAACCAGCTACTTTATTCATGTAGAGAGTTGTGTCAGGATTTCACTCATCTTCAGTTGCATCGTATGTTATTATACATCATTATTGTTATGTTGACTGCATTTTGAATGCTGCAGCTATTGTGGGCAAAATCGTAATTTTCTACAAATCGTGCCATTTGTACTGCTGACCATTAGAACTATAGCACCGAGATGGATAGCAAATAACTACATTTTGTTGATTGTGAGTATGCCGTGTAGTATAAAGAATACACAATTAAATTTGTAGGTTATTTGGGGGTACACAGGATGAGAAAATGAGTAGACTGAGCTACTACTATTTAAACTCTATGCCAAAATTCACCAATCGTTGTGGCTGGTGAGTGGTGTTGTACCAGTGTCTCAGCAATACATGACTACATGTTTTCAGTGGGTATGAGATCTAGAGAACACGCTGGCCAGGGTAACAGCCGAACAGCTATATTGAGATAAGTCAAGAGAGCAGAGCACGGGCGACATATAATCCTGTGTTATCTCGTTGAAAGATAAAGAAACGGAGACCTGTAACATAGGAAACTACAGAAATATAACGGATGCTAACAAACTGCCGACTACGCGAATCAGAAATCATCGTTTTGTATACGTAGCAGCATCCCATACCATCACGCCAAGTGCAGGTAACACACATTGAGATGCTGTATACCGACGGTGCTGCAGAAGCTGTTACTCTGTGTTTGGCTCTTGTCTTGGCGTAAACAAGTCCATTCCCTGATACAAGTTACCTGACATAATTATACGCAGCTGCTCGGCCAAGTCAACAATATCGCCACACGGACAACTGACATGCTGAATGCGATTGACTTGGACCCTTCTAAGTCTATCAGTGGAAATGCAGAGGATTTCTGGACCAAATATCACGCGACTAATACCCAAGAACACACACACACACACACACACACACACACACACACTCACACGCCCCCTCGTCCACCTTTCTTTTCGTTTACACAGTTCAGAGAACCGAGAAGAAGATAAGTTAAAAATGGTTCAAATGGCTCTGAGCACTATGGGACTTAACATCTGAGGTCACAAGTCCCCTAGACTTAGAATTACTTAAACCTAACTAACCTAAGGACATCACACACATCCATACCCGAGACAGGATTCGAACCTCCGATTGTAGCAGCAGCGCGGTTCCGGCCTGAAGCGTCTAGAACCGCTCGGCCACAGAGGCCGGCAGAAGGTAAGTACACTCCTGGAAATGGAAAAAAGAACACATTGACACCGGTGTGTCAGACACACCATACTTGCTCCGGACACTGCGAGAGGGCTGTACAAGCAATGATCACACGCACGGCACAGCGGACACGCCAGGAACCGCGGTGTTGGCCGTCGAATGGCGCTAGCTGCGCAGCATTTGTGCACCGCCGCCGTCAGTGTCAGCCAGTTTGCCGTGGCATACGGAGCTCCATCGCAGTCTTTAACACTGGTAGCATGCCGCGACAGCGTGGACGTGAACCGTATGTGCAGTTGACGGACTTTGAGCGAGGGCGTATAGTGGGCATGCGGGAGGCCGGGTGGACGTACCGCCGAATTGCTCAACACGTGGGGCGTGAGGTCTCCACAGTACATCGATGTTGTCGCCAGTGGTCGGCGGAAGGTGCACGTGCCCGTCGACCTGGGACCGGACCGCAGCGACGCACGGATGCACGCCAAGACCGTAGGATCCTACGCAGTGCCGTAGGGGACCGCACCGCCACTTCCCAGGGACACTGTTGCTCCTGGGGTATCGGCGAGGACCATTCGCAACCGTCTCCATGAAGCTGGGCTACGGTCCCGCACACCGTTAGGCCGTCTTCCGCTCACGCCCCAACATCGTGCAGCCCGCCTCCAGTGGTGTCGCGACAGGCGTGAATGGGGGGACGAATGGAGACGTGTCGTCTTCAGCGATGAGAGTCGCTTCTGCCTTGGTGCCAATGATGGTCGTATGCGTGTTTGGCGCCGTGCAGGTGAGCGCCACAATCAGGACTGCATACGACCGAGGCACACAGGGCCAACACCCGGCATCATGGTGTGGGGAGCGATCTCCTACACTGGCCGTACACCACTGGTGATCGTCGACGGGACACTGAATAGTGCACGGTACATCCAAACCGTCATCGAACCCATCGTTCTACCATTCCTAGACCGGCAAGGGAACTTGCTGTTCCAACGGGACAATGCACATCCGCATGTATCCCGTGCCATCCAACGTGCTCTAGAAGGTGTAAGTCAACTACCCTGGCCAGCAAGATCTCCGGATCTGTCCCCCATTGAGCATGTTTGGGACTGGAGGAAGCGTCGTCTCACGCGGTCTGCACGTCCAGCACGAACGCTGGTCCAACTGAGGCGCCAGGTGGAAATGGCATGGCAAGCCGTTCCACAGGTCTACATCCAGCATCTCTACGATCGTCTCCATGGGAGAATAGCAGCCTGCATTGCTGCGAAAGGTGGATATACACTGTACTAGTGCCGACATTGTGCATGCTCTGTTGCCTGTGTCTATGTGCCTGTGGTTCTGTCAGTGTGATCATGTGATGTATCTGACCCCAGGAATGTGTCAATAAAGTTTCCCCTTCCTGGGACAATGAAATCACGGTGTTCTTATTTCAATTTCCAGGAGTGTATTTGAAGTGAATGTTATGGTTTAGTAACCCATTTAAGTATTCTTTTACTTTATTTTCGTCATCAGCTGATGAAGACAGATTCCGAAAACAATGCTTTTTTGCTTGCTCGTACTGATTCTTACTCATTATATTTTCAACTTTCAAATTTTGTACACAACCTGTTTACTGTTCGCGTTTCAAACATCTTATCTACGTTTTCTTTGTCATCCATAAATGTGTGCAGTAAGGAAATAAGTAAGCAAGGGATTCTATTACGACGGGTGGATGTCAACAAAATGAGAAATTCTTGAAATGTCGAAGGTACGTAACTGCATGAGGAGAGACCTCCAGGCAGAACTGAGTTCTTGTATTGTTCGACTTTCAGTACGTCAGAGTCATTGTAGTTTACACATCTTGTCCTTTTATAACGATCAAAATTCATCAAAATTTAAAATTTAGTTCATAGTGTCAAGTTACAGAGAACTGGGAGGATTGTTTTTGTAAAAAAGATCAAGATGCACGAAAATATTTGCTAAAATTTTGACGTCCTTTAAAGAAACAATCAAGGTCAACTCAGTGCTGAGGAAGAACGATAAAGACCCATTTTATAGTCAGAATTTTTTCTTCTTCTTTTATGTTTCACCTTATAAAGCTGTAGCTTCATGTTACTGGCGTTACAATAATAGTTGCGTCACTCATATATTTAAACGAAATTCGAACTGTTACATAATTTAGTAATAAAGCAAAAACCGATATAAAATTGCGTCGTATCGTGCAGCTACAGCAGCCCGGAAATGGAGTTTCTCTTGGGAAGTTGAGCAGAAATACTCATGTGTTACTGTTACCGATACTATGCATAAAGTTATTTCTTAAGAGAAATGAAGGCATCAGAAACGTCGGAGAATGAAGATGAAACATTCCACTCCTGTGCAGAACACAAGTACAAGGAAAAGAACATTGCTGAGGTGTATTTATAATCCGCCAAAAAGATTACTATCCATGAGTCACAGTACAGGTGCTGATTGAAAGTGCTGACGGACTCAGATGTTTTCAGAATTCTCCGTTTATAGAAAGGAATACAGTAATGAAGGAATACAGTCGAATGACTTCCTATGATACACAAATCTCACCTGTCTGGGCTTATCAGTGTAAATCCTGGATGCAAAGAAAAGCAAAGGGAAGTCCAGCTGAAGCAGCATGTCATGATTTTTCCTGTGCCTACAACGTAAGTATGTATAGAGACAGACAAACACAGGGTGTTTAGGTATGTCAGCCAGCATTCTTGGCAGTGGATGCCATCGCTAACAGACATCTTATTACTCTTAAAAAGGTATTGCTACTGCAGGGAAAGCACATGTGATGATCAGAGGAAAACAAAACAGTAGACGAAACACTCAGAGGACTCAAGATACAGCGAGTTTTTCCCTACTCTTAAAAATCTGAAAAAAATAAGTGGGCACCTTTTAGCGTGGACAGATAACTAATATTTTACTGCCGTGTCTCTGGATGAAATAAGCTAATCTTACATTTCTTTCACAACAGCGTACCTGAATCCTGACAAACCTATAAAAATGTACTCCTGATACCAGTAACCACAGGGAGCTTGCTTTGCGTGTTGGTGTCGTCCACAATCCCCCCAAATACATTTTCTGCAGGAAGCTGAGCCAACATATCTTTCATTGTCTTATTTAGGTATAGTCCATGTTTAGAACATTCGCATATTCCAGTTGTAGCAACAAGCACTGTTCTCATACGGAATTTCATTTCATTCAGTAGTAGTCTGCTCAGCTTCATATCGACACAGTTCACAGCAGTGTCGATCCGCGGCTGGTCATGGTGCAGCAGGACACCCATAAAAATCATATTAACGCCTGCAGTAGCTACTCTTATTCAATCCAGTGTACCCATAATGCTTTAATACCTATCTTTAGCTAAACTGTTCCCTGTTCCAGCTCCCAAGATCAGCTGCGCCTCGTTATCAAAATCCTTACATACCTCCCCTATGCCTCCTGCCACCTAGCTAAGGCTAACACGTCGCTCCTCAATACTGGTACCCTCTCCCTAATTTACACTCTTAACATGGCTATCACCTAGAAGCAAGGCTATTTTCTTCGTGCTGCTTTTGTTACCGATCTACCCTCAGTTTATTTGCTGCAAGTTTGCTGCGTCCTACTTCGACCTACTCCTGGATGAGGCCTTCCTCTGCTACTTCTAACAATGAAACTTATTGGATACTGGAAGCTCAGATGTACCTGAAGTCGGAGAGCTGTTCATCTGTGTTCTGCTAGTTGTTACCTTTATCCAGTTATCACGATATTTTCTCGCCTCCAGCCTACCTAGTCCTACGACGCAATGCAACTCCCACGTAACACTTAAAAGCAGAAATATAAGTAGTCAGATGCCACTTGTTAACTGCCAACAAAGAAACTGAACTTGTACAGTCTGAAAAGCTTGTAAGGGGGTTGCAGGCGAGACTGTGCTGAGAAATAACTGTTAAGAAAAAAACTCGATACGTTGCACCGTTTCCGATTTAACCTGTTCGCCGCGATATATGGGCCAAACCCTACGTCGGCTGGCAAGGTCTTCGGATGACCCCCCCCCCCCCCCCCTACCCCAGTTGAGAACGATTGGAGCATTAACGTCAGGGCACTCCAACCAGTTCGGGTTTTGACGATATAACACGCCAGTTGGATAGAATTTGACACGATATGTCTCAGGAGGACAACGTACAACGCTCTCAGTCAACGCCTTAACTGCTTGCACAAGTGTCAGAGGTGGGCCAACGCGCTACTCATTTCCTCTATTTGTGAAGCTCCTTTTCTTGAATAAATCATCCACTTTTTCCGAAACTGAAGTCATTTGTTTGTCCGTACATTTACATCACAACTACCTATTCCCGTCCTATTCGGATAATTCCTTCCTGGAGCGTCGTTTTCTTGATCTTAGAGTGTATTTCGAATGTTGACTCTTTCTTGAACGTCTCCTTGTTTACGCTGAAACTGTTCCTCCTCATTTGCGAGGAACGGCGTCACCTAAAATTGCCTGCTGCAAAGACTGCCCTTCATTAATCAAACTATTTAATCTACATATTACAGGGTATCGTTTTCTGTAATTAGTGTATTTTCTCCACCACAACGTACTGTACCAATCAGTGCCAAACTGGCTCTCTTATTGTAAATGGCTATAACATTTTCTCTCGTATCCGTTTTCAAAACTCATCTCTAACAAGAGTTGACGTTTTTCCACATTCATTTTTTCTGAGGAATTAAGTATTCTTACGAATTATACTGTCGCGCTCCATAGAAGTTACAACAATTTGGGTCGTCACAGTTGAGGTCGGTTAGGCGCCTTACTTTTGGTAGGACTTTATACTGTATGCAATCTTAGCGAATGCAGGCGTCTGTCGCCCTTCCGACCAACATATAAAGCTTATGTCAGCTTTCAGGCGGACACAATGGAACATACTGGCGAGTTGCTTGTCTCTCACCCTAACCGATGACTTATTTTGACGAGTTTTACGACCTTTCCTACCTATCAAATTTCCCAGTAATTCATCTGTCAGAGATGTAGGTTAAACCAGAAACCTTCTCCGACTTTGTCTTGCAGGATACTCTTTCCTAAAGGTTGGTCGTATAGCTCATCATGGGGGCAGTGCTGCTGCATGTGTCCGGTATGATCTAAAACAGAAGATATATCGGATGGTATATTGGATGCAAACTGTGAAAGAGAAGTAAATGTATCTTATCCGAAATTTTATATCGGAGTAATCTACAAACTAGGGAAAATCAGTGCCTTATTATCCTTCCAGTCTGTCTCGTCCTCGCTGGCATCACGGTACGAGCGTATATTTATTTGAGAGGTACGAATATAGAACAGCAGTTAAAATCACGCTCTGCAGAGAATTTAAGGAGACTGTTCCTCTTTCACAATACGAGTATTATACCTCTGGATCAACCAGCATGCGCCACACGCTTATAATAGCAATGAAGAGAACCCATAAAATAAAAAAGCACCACTCAGACTTCAGCTCCGGGCATTTCTGTCCATGATGTGATATTTTTAATGTAGTCAGTGCAGACCACCAGAGAAAAACCTCACCTAATTACCTACAGAAACGTAAAACATGTTAATCATGGTGCCCTACAAGAGGACTGTTAGATATTTCATGGCAGCATATAAGCAACGAGGCGACAGTAGGCGTTAAATTCCGAGAATTAAGCCTCAGGCTTATTACACCGTAGGACAAACACGACTCCAAACGTGCTTTCAAAGTAAAGCGAGCTACTCTCCCATGGCTGACTACAGAACTATGCCAGGTAATGAATAAATGAAATTCTACACATTGAAGAGTCAAATGAAATCTACATCAAGTACACAGGAAGGTAAGGAACAAAGCAAAAATTAGGTATGCCTTGTCTGCTGTATATAGCAACTGAATCCTGCAGCACTGTGAAAAAACAGGAGTTCCAACACGCGAAAGACAAAATCTGTTACTATTCTACAGTCCCCTGCAGACAAATTAAACGACTTTTTCTCAACAGCAGTCAGCTCTCAAGTGCGATAAACTATCAGTCACAAGATAATATCCCCACGAGAGACATCTTTTTCTTAAAACATGTTTCTAGACGCACAGTCAGGAAAACCGTCATGGAAATGTCTTATGAGGCAGTAGCTAATGATAGAGTGACTATAATTATGAATAAAAATGTTGCCGATTCTATTATTCTAGTTCTTAAAGATGTTTTAAGTTTTCACATGTTAGTGACACATATGCTACTGAGTGAAAGAAATATTTGATTAGACTGTTACCCAAGTATGATGGCACAATATCACCTGGCGACTAGAGATCGATCAGCATATTACTTATAATATCTAAAGTGGACTACATTATTCACGAAATGCTGTAAAATTGCCATAACACTACTAAAATCCACGATAAATATGAATCAAGATTCCATAAACACCACAGCAGAGCATCAGCCTTAATAAAAGCGACTAACGACATTAAACATGCTATGGACAAGCGCGAAGCAACCGTTTTAACATGACCATTTTAACAAGATTTGACTTCTTCGAGGCTTTTAATGCTGTTGATTTCTATATATTATTTCTGAAAAGAAAACAGCTCATTTTCTCAAGCAGCGTAGTATGAATGACGATCGTCGTTCAGTATCACGATCGGTAAAAAAACTGGGTCTTAAACTGAATCCCAAGAAATTATAGGTCACTCTCATATCACACCGAAAGTTGATCATTGGCAATTTTTGTGAAACAGTTCCCCCAGAAAGTTTTGGTGGTACCTAATTACCCTACCAAAAAACGAATGAAAGATCTTGGGTGAGTTCTACACTGGGATGAACACGCTGTTACAAGATACAAGAAATCTCTATCTTGCTTACATGGAATCAACAAATTTATAAAAATATTTCTATCTCATACTACGAAAAAACTAACCCAGTTTTCATTTTGCCAGGTATTTGGTACGGCGAGGTTGTTTGCCCAGACAGTGAAATCTTCAGATGCCTCGAGGTAGTGATTAACGCTACCGTACGATAAGTGAGTAACACTCTAATGTTTGAGTACTTCAGTCATTCCTAAAATGAGTCAGGATGGCTGTGACCTGAGAGACTACGTGATTCACAGAAGATCTTTTTCCCTTGTCAGCATCTTAGTCACTGGCGTCCTCAATAACTTTTCACACAAATCAAAAGCTCATCGTCATTTCACAATTCCATCAGATACTTCCAGCGTCTATAGTATTACTTTCAATTAGAGAAAAATATATATTCCTCATAACCAAAGTGAATTTGGAAGCGGAGCTACATATTGCACGTTTTTATGGTAAAAGACTTGTCTGTAAGCTTTATTTCGGGGATAGATATCTTATGAGGGAGGAACGCAATGATCAACTTTCCTAGTGCGAAAAGTTATTTGATGATTAATTATTTATTAAAAACTGAGACTCAGCATGCAGATTTTGCCAAAAATGAAACTTAAAATGTTGAGAGCTCAGGTTATTTATGCTGAGTGTATTCAGTCTCCTTCCTCACAAGTAATTTCACACCAATCTGTCAGTGTAAAAAATTGCTCGGCTATAATTCACAAGAAAACTCTAGAATCTGGGTCTTTAAATGAAGTGCAGTGTGTTCGAACCAGCCAGTTTGTTATCGAAGTATGCACAAGTTTCCTCTGAAAAGCCAGGAATTATTAAATGATATGAGAATCATATGAAAGTGATGGCTCACAAAACATATTTTTGCGCAACATATTCCTTCCTCTAGGCGAAGAAGGAAGTGGTAAAACAAGCAATACAAAGAATGTTACATTGGGAAATTATAGAAACATCTTTGTCACCATATAGCAGCTCACTCCTAGCGGTACCCAAACCTGCAGGAGATATAAACTTAGTATTCGATACTAGAGCCATAAATAAAATTATTGTCCCAGTTGAGACTAGCATTCAGGTTCTAGAACAGCTGTTGCAAAAGTTCAATGAGGTACTATGTCTAACAAGTATTGATCTCTGGACTTTCTCCCGGCAAGTGCCACTCACAGAAAGCGCAGGTAAATACACAGCATTTATTTTTTCAGGCAGTCCTTACCATTGTAAAGAGCTACCTGTTGAATTAAATGTGAGTTCTGGGGTCTTTATAATAGCTCTGGTTACTATTGTACATGGCCCAGAGTGCAAGACTGTGTCACGTTATATGTGGATGTCTTACTGTTTGCTACTTCCACATCGGAAGAGCATTCAGAATTGCAGGACAAAGTGCTGAGAAGCTTTTTAGACTCAGGAATAACTGCAAGTTTTTTAAAATCAAAATTTGGCAAATATTGACTACAGTATTTAGGCCACATCAGTTCAGAAACCGCTCTCTTACCTGGCTCAGAGAATAAAAAGGCAATCTTCCTATCATTTTGAGGCTAGATTCATTTTTTCAGTACTTTGTGCCTAATCATCTCTTGAACAGTGACACATTGTTAAGTTTGATATGTAAGAATACCATCTGCTTCTAGTCTTTACATTGTCAATCACAATTTTATTAAATTAAGCATGCTCTACGCACATCAAAGAACTTACACCGCCCAGACATGACGCAACATTTTTGTGTTGCTACAGATACAGCCTGCTCTGGACTTCGTGCATGTCTACTTCAGGTAGTGAAGAATGATGATAAAACCGACATTAACGTTATGAGTTTTGCCAGGCAAGTACTCACAGAGTGTGAAAAAGCTTATACAGTCACTGACTGGAGGCATCAGCAGAGGTATGCTCATTTAGCAAGTTACATTATTATGTCTACCGTAAGAACTACAAAGTGAAGTGTGACCACCAATCATTAATATTTTTTAAAGTTGTAAATTATTCCCACCAAGTCTAGCAAGATGGCCACTGTCCCCACGGGCATACAATTTCGAGATACTCCATGTAAATGGTAAAGGCAGTGAAACCATAAATGCGCTATCGCAATTGCCACAGGGGTTACCTGAGTTCTCTGAGCTTGTTGACTAAGAGACAAGTTTTATTGATAAAGGACTAATCACATAGACAGTACTATTTAAAGATGTACCGTAACATGAAAGCATTGCGAGATACAGACCAAAAATGGAGCAAGGTGAAACAACCCTTATCGCAGCAACCACTTTATATACTGTCATAATATTATAAGATATATAATAATGTTTTATTTGTTAGGCGCACTGTCTAGAGTTGGAAGAGAAAGCTTGCTCTACATTGCTACTTACCCAACATGCACTGGCGTGAGCATAAATTATTACATACTTATACTGTTTGTCAAAAGTATAAACCTTTAACTAAATCTAGTCAGACAGGATTACACTTTATTTTATCAACAAGGCCAAGTGCAGTCCCTAAAATTGATACTTCAGGACCATTGCCAGAGGAGCAGTCAATTACTAATTGGTGTGTATGATCCTTTCTCAAAATATGTAACATTGTATGCTGTGAAAACCGAAAGAGTTCCTCCGGTTATAAAAAGAATATTGAATAATTATAAACCTAGGTTCAGTAAGTCAGAGGCAATACTGTCAGTCAACACATCTAATTTCACATGTAAAAAAAAAAAAAAAAAGGAAATCTTTTCTACAGCAACAAAAAATAAGACAGATTCTGGTAAGTAAATTTCATCCAAAATAAAACCAAACATTTTGTTATGCTTCAAACTTACGAAAAAAGGATGTTATAAACAGATTTACTGAGTCCATGGGATCATATTTTCAAAAAAAATTGTAAAATAAATCATTCTAACTTTAAAACTAACTACAATCTTATTCCATTTGTCAGTAAACAGATGCAAAATGGCTCTGAGCACTATGGGACTTAACTTCTGAGGTCATCAGTCCCCTATAACTTAGAACTACTTAAACCTAACTAACCTGAGGGCATCACACACATACATGCCCGAGGCAGGATTCGAACCTGCGACCGTAGCGGTCGCGTGGTTCCAGACTGTAGCGCCTAGAACTGCTCTGCCACTATGGCCCGATAAACAGATGCAAATACTTTTGTTCTGTACACTATAAGATTAATAATTTTCATCATATATGATTACAGAATGACTACTCCATTTGTTTTACTTGATATGATGATTAAATGTCATAGTACGATGTTAATATGGGACATGGATAGTCTAGTGTGTACTTATCCGTAATTAGTTCAAGCAGCTTTCTTCTTTGCCTTTGGAAGCATTTTTTTGCCACATATGCGGTGTTACTGTTTCTGGGTTACTTTCTGATAAGTAGGGGCATTTCAGGATTCATTATTCTGAAGGCGAGACAATGATGTCCTCAATTTCTACATATATGTCTAATCATTTATCTGTAAATATCAGGCCAATGTGATATATACATAGCCCAAAACGACCACGCAGAGAACAAAATAAAAAAAATTAAAGGAAGAAAAGATATATACTTAGATTTGCATATTGTAAATATCTAAAATGTTAGTGGAACTGCTTGTAAAGAAAAATTTACGATGTGCGTGTATAAAAGAGAAAAAAGTCTGTTAATGTATAGGGAAGAATGTTAAATGAATATGTAAATGACAGCGTGTAAGAAATATAAGCTTCAATATGGAAATATGGTCGAACTCTATGCTTATGTAAAATCAGTGCAACCAATAAGTGGACTTCTTTACTAAAACTTACGATATAGGGCGCTCAAATGAGTGATTTTTAAAGTTGAACTGAATGACAAAAGACTTTCAAAACATAAGAGGGTGTACGGTGAAATTTAGTTACTTTGGCGTGTTGTCGTGAAGTAAATAGAAAGATGATCAGCGCCTGGTGAAAATTCTTCCTGAAATAAAGAGCACTTGCATTTCCGAGCACCAACGTGAACACGAATATGGCGGTTACTACTGAGCGGCTTTTTGGTGGTACACTTGAACTTCGAGGGTGATATTTCTAATTGTCGACTCGTGTAACTTTGTGCTGCCTACTATGGAAACTTCAAATGTTTCGAGTAATAACTATGCCCCACAAAGACACCTGACAATAATCGTCTTGATGTTGAGGCTGTTTTGTCTGTGTTTGCTTTAGCAATAACATATGTTTTTGAGTGGGGACCACTTTTAGCAAAACACAGTTTTGTTTTTTGTTCCAGACATGTTTCACTTCAGCTGCAGCATCATCAGTGTTTTTTATTATTATTATGGCTGTTAGACATAAGGAATGTCAAAACTCGAACTCGGGACCTTTGCCTTTCGCGGGCAAGTGCTCTACCATCTGAGCTACCGAAGCACGACTCACGCCCGGTACTCACAGCTTTACTTCTGCCAGTATCTCGTCTCCTACCTTCCAAACTTTACAGAAGCTCTCCTGTAAAGTTTGGAAGGTAGGAGACGAGATACTGGCAGAAGTAAAGCTGTGAGTACCGGGCGTGAGTCGTGCTTCGGTAGCTCAGATGGTAGAGCACTTGCCCGCGAAAGGCAAAGGTCCCGAGTTCGAGTCTCGGTCGGGCACACAGTTTTAATCTGCCAGGAAGTTTCATATCAGCGCACACTCCGCTGCAGAGTGAAAATCTCATTCTGATAAGGAATGTCGTTTACTGTTCAAATACATATAAATATTAGTTTCTAAATCGTAATTACACCTGACAATGCTTGTTGTGGTCACTCGTGTAAACAGAATCACATCAGCGAACTGTATTACAACTTATGAACTAACAGGAACTGTTGAACTTGTAAAATAAACCGGTAGGTAATTACCAGAAAGTAAGTTTACTAAAAACGAATCATAGGGAAAAGTCCCCAATATACACGGATCACATAAATGTTTTCCTAGACAACTAATAATTTTGTTAATATAACTGTATTAATAAGAGCTTTATTTCAGGGCAACTTAGAACAATTTTGTTATTATTTAACACTGATACTGCCCAATCACTGTTTCATGTTGACACTTGATGAGCTGCACAACTACTCGTTGGGAAGGTCAACAAGTCCGACGTGACGTCTATGACGGTCGGCTGTTTCGACGACTTGCCCGTCCCTGTTTCTGCCGATACGTCGAGAGTCACGGGCTAAGCGACAGACATCCTATCCCGTCAGTACTCCGTCGTTCCTCAGCGCAAAACGCATTAGCGGCCATCAATCATACAATAACAACTATGTCAACACTATGCACAAACAAATTGATTGTAAAAAAAAAATATTCTCCTTCCTGTCAAAAGACTAAATCATTGATAAGTATACTGTGTAATTAATAAACAAACTGAATGCAGTATGTAAATCAAGAACATTTGTAAGAGGTTATATGACAATAATTCTTAAAAGGCAGGAAATCCTTTAACACAGACTCACAATTCAAGATACGTTTGTTACTTATATGGTGTCCGCCCCCGGTAGCTGTGTGGTCAGCGCGACAGAATGTCAATTCCAAGGGCTCGGGTTCGATTCCCGGCTGGGTCGGAGATTTTCTCCGCTCAGAGACTGGGTGTTGTGTTGTCCTAAAAATCATTATTTCATCCCCATCGACGCGCAAGTCGCCGAAGTGGCGTCAAATCGAAAGGCTTGCACCAGGCAAACAGTCTACCCGACGGGAGGCCGTCGTCACACGACTTATATGGTAAGTTGTCATCTTTCATACTAGCAAATCTTCGAATTTCAAAACGAATAATGAGATGGGATTTGAAGGCCCCCACTTGATTTTAGGCGCGGTTTTCCGTGACCCTTACCCAAATGGAGAGGCAAAATATGTACACACACACGCACACACACAAGTGCAAACTTTTTCCTGCACGTAACTTCTAGCATTCAAAGGAGCAGTATAACATCAATTTTAAGCCAAGAAACTCCTCACACCAAAAATGTATAAAAATCTTCTTTAACCAATGATTTCTTTTGCATACTGAGAAGCTGCTCATAAGATTTTTCATTTACTTTGCAACAAGAAACCACTATTGTACGTCTTTTGTTTCATGGAAATTTTCTGCCACCCTCGGATTTGTTATTCAACCGCAGAATACCAAAATATCAGAAAAGCAAGGCCTGTGTTACGACACTGAAACAAAGAACGGCAGTAGCGCTCCAAATGGCGCGGAAATCCATGTTATTGTTTCTGGAAATGCTAGTACTAAATGGAAGGCAGCGGTGACGTGTATTTATTTATGAAACCCAGTATTGCAAATTCGACCGTGTGGCTGTTATCAAGTAGACATTATATTCCTGATTACTATCATCTTGTGCATATTACAGTCTCTGAATTGCAACGTAAAGATGTTGCTCGTATTCTGTCTAATTTTTGTATTTTTGCTGTCATCCGTAATAATGGGCACAGTAAATGATTCATTTGAAGCAGAAACTGGTTTCCAAATGGGTTTCTGTGGACACATGTCTATTTGTTACCGCTTACGAATTCGTGTATGTACTGTTCGATTTAAATGCACTGTTCAAATGGTTCAAATGGCTCTGAGCACTATGGGACTCAACATCTATGGTCATCAGTCCCCTAGAACTTAGAACTACTTAAATCTAACTAACCTAAGGACAGCACACAACACCCAGTCATCACGAGGCAGAGAAAATCCCTGACCCCGCCGGGAATCGAACCCGGGAACCCGGGCGCGGGAAGCGAGAACGCTACCGAAATGCACTGTTAGTATATTGCTCGTGTTCTACGTTATTTTTGGTACCATTCGTTTTACATACTCTCGCAGTTAATGGAAGTCACCGAAATTTTCATTGACTTCTGCTAAAATGTACTGTTTGTAGTACCTGTTAATAACGTGTGAAAACATTTGCGTAGCTACTGCCACATTCGTAGCGTTTGCAAGGAAGAATACTCTTGTCATCAAGACAACAAGGTATACAACATACTCATCTATATCTACATCCATACTCTGCAAGACGCAGTGGCACACAATGGCGTGAAGTAACATCATTCAGAGCAGAATTACGTATTCATTCGGTGGCAAGATATAATAAAGCTGAGTGCCAATACTGTCGAAACCTGGCAACATGGAGTTCTCCATTAAATGCGACAAAGTAAGGAAAACGGATGCAAACAAAAATAATGTATAATACGAGCAATATATACGTACAATGCATTTAAATCTAGCACTTCACACACAGATTCATAAGCAATAACAGATGCTCATTAGTCGGCAGAACACCGTGCAACGAAAGAAGCTTCTCTTTCATGAGAAACAAAAACAAATTTGGAATAATTCACCCAACTCAGAATTATGGATGTTCAAAAAATGTGTGTGAAATTTTATGGGACTTAACTGCTAAGGTCATCAGTCCCTAAGCTTACACACTACTTAAACTAAATTATCCTAAGGACAAACACACACACCCGTGCCTGAGGGAGGACTCGAACCTCCGCCGGGACCAGCCGCACAGTCCATGACTGCAGCGTCTAAGAACGCTCGGCTAATCCTGCGCGGCTATTATGGATGTGAGAAGAACGCAATGAGAATACGAGCAACATATTTACAATGCAAATTATAGAGTAAAATACACACGAGAAGTCGTAATTAGAAGCATAATGTGATGAAACCAACTTCTATTAACTATGAAACCTGCAGCGCTTCAGGTGGCTTGGCAGCGAAACA
Organism: Schistocerca piceifrons; assembly: GCF_021461385.2. Classification (NCBI taxonomy): domain Eukaryota; kingdom Metazoa; phylum Arthropoda; class Insecta; order Orthoptera; family Acrididae; genus Schistocerca; species Schistocerca piceifrons. The sequence goes on along the minus strand of NC_060139.1, from coordinate 387,821,942 downwards.
AGGGCGTGTTACCTGAAATCCCTAAATGAGTTCCACTGTTCACGAGCTCTGTTGAGCGGGAGCATGACTAAGTTCTTATTTCTACGATGTTTTCTGAATAATGTCGACATAGTTTATGAAACAGTGTTTAATATATTAGAATTATTTGAAATACCGTATTATGTTATTATTTACATTATTCAGTTCAAATGGTGCAAATGGCTCTGAGCACTATGCGACTTAACTTCTGAGGTCATAAATCGCCTAGAACTTAAAACTAATTAAACCTAACTAACCTAAGGACGTCACACACATCCATGCCCGAGGCAGGACTCGAACTTGCGACCGTAGCGGTCTCTCGGCTCCAGACTGTAGCGCCTAGAACCGCACGCATTATTCAGTAATCAGAAGTCTAAAGTGATATTTTCGCAGGAGGCTGTGTTAAATTGGATTGCTCAATGACAAAACGATCTGAGCATCATGTCTGCTCTTTTGTTCATCATTCTCGTATTAGAGAACGAACCTATCTTTTTCAGAACCGAAATCCGATTGTATTAATCTTACATATTTTACGATGTAAGAATTCTATGGCAGTGTCACGGTCAAAAGTCACTGAAAAATGACGGAAGCTCTCATAATGCATTGGCCTGCACATCTATCATATATACTGTATATAAAGGGTGAAATGAAACTCATGAAAAAGTTTTAATGTTCAAAGAATTTAATGTTATTACAATAGCTGGCCAGGAAAACTGTAAGAATGTGGAATAAGAATGTCACTGTTCGAATGTGCTATCTTGACGGGGCTAAGCACGTACGTGAATAATTAAACATATTCGCATCTACAAATGTCGGTTAAATGGAAGATTTTTCCTTTGCGTAATTTTCTTTAACAAGAAGGCATATTTCGCTTCTTAGCTGTACCTTTGCGTGACACTAAATTTCTGCATCTCTTTTCAGTTTCAGCCGTTCGATTCCGGAATAATTTATTCTATAACTCATGTCTTATTTCATATCACTTTGATTTCAAGACGAGATTAAAGCTTCATCTGTTATCATCGGCGGAGCTTCCTGTCGGCGTATCCCAGCTATTTACCTTCTGTCCAATAGTGAAGCAATATCTTTATCACAATGCAAACTATACATGTTTTCCTATCTATTTCTGTTTTTTTTTTCTTCTATCTCGTGTGCTAATCTTACGTTATTAGTTTTTGTTCTTGCTCTGATAAGTAAATTTCTTTTTCACATTTGATTTCTTCGGTACGGCTGCCGTACATTTGTGTTAGATGCCATTGCTAGTATTCAACAAGAACGTAATGAAGAAATTTCTTAATACAATTAAGACTGGTATATCTTAAATTCACTACAGTCTTTCTTCGTTTGGGTCATCTAAGGACCACGCACCAATTTCAATGTTTCCTTCTTTGTTGTTCTTTCTTTTTCCTCCAGTATTCTTTCATCTTTTCACTCTGTATCCTTTTTCTCTCCTCGGACCATTTTTACCCTGTCTTCTTCTCCCTCATGCCTTGGAATCCTTCCATATTTAACACTTTCTACTTGAAAATCTCCCTTTCTGTTGCACCTTTTTCACTTATGTTGTTTCTTTCCAAATCTTTTTCTAACTTATTGAATCCAGGATATTGTTGACTTCTTGTCCCAAAGATATTTAAAAATCTGTTTGGTTAACCTGTTGCTGTTCGTTCTATATAAGTGTCCAAAAAATAGCAGTCGCCTATTTCGCAGTGTTTCATTAATGTTTTCTATGTTGCTATAAACTTCTTCATTGCTTCTTAATTTCCACATTTCGGTGGTTCGAGTATTTTTCGAATGATTTTTCTTCCCAGGACTTCAAGTTTGTGTAAACATTCATTTGCATAAAGAAATTCTGGTTTTATTATTATTTTTATTATTGAATTGTTTAATAATAATAATAACAATAACGGCACTTGTTGTAATAGTTATCGAAGCATATTGTATTTTTGACTAACTAAGCATGTTTGGTTAGATTTAGGTCCTAATCTTACCAGCTGAAATAAATGCACAAATAAATAAATAAATAAATGGATTACGTAGTTATCCGACATTAACCCTGTCAACAATAACTCTAGGAAAAAATCCACTTCACTGATATATTTATGGTACAAGATGCTAGAGCGGCTTATTCGAGAATAATGCTATAGCATTTAGAGTCTTTATCAAGTAGGCAATTCGGCAGACGTCGACTGAATTAAGAGAGAGCTGCTAGGAGCGAAACAGGTTAGCATATTATAAGAGTCAACGGATATTCTCACCGAACTGGAAAAGTATACGACGTTGTTCTCGCGGAAACCTGTTGAATATATATGTAGAGAACCTGCATTCGAGGAAGATTGTGGCACAACCTTGCTGCCTTCCTCTTACAATGATCGTAGGAACCACAAGGATAATCTAAGAAAGATTAGGACCTATGTCTTCGCAGTGAGACTCGTCACATGCTCGATTGGAAAAGCACATAAAATCGCGAATATTAGTACCAAGAACATCCCGTTGGAGACTGTATCATGCTAGTGGAATATACACGTAGATGTAGATGTGAAAGTCCCCGATGACCACACTGACAGAAACTAATGTATGTTATCATTTCTGTTGTGTTTGCTGTCGGAAAATTTTATATCCGCTGAATAATGGTTTAATATTCACCAAAATTTTGTTGATATGATTGCTTATAAGATAAGTATCTGCTATTCTCCACTGAATGTTACAAGCAGTAATAGTAATTCCATAAGAAAAATTGAAAATTGTTACGTTGGAATCTCAACATGACTGTAGATGTTCGCTGTCCACTAAATTCTTGTGCTACTGTTGATATTCAGTTTCAAACTTGTCCCTTACGGTTACTAGTATGCGATGTATGGATTTATGGATTTGGCGCTGAGTTTCCATGACATACCACATGTATTTCATGTGTTTAAAATCTGTCAAAATTGACTATCGAATACATTCTGTAATTCATCATGTGGTACTTCGGCACTGATAGGACGATTCTGGAGTGAGGTATGAAAACTGATCTAAGCAAAATGCCATATGTGGTGGGGAAGAATCATAGACTCCTGGAAATTGAAATAAGAACACCGTGAATTCATTGTCCCAGGAAGGGGAAACTTTATTGACACATTCCTGGGGTCAGATACATCACATGATCACACTGACAGAACCACAGGCACATAGACACAGGCAACAGAGCATGCACAATGTCGGCGCTAGTACAGTGTATATCCACCTTTCGCAGCAATGCAGGCTGCTATTCTCCCATGGAGACGATCGTAGAGATGCTGGATGTAGTCCTGTGGAACGGCTTGCCATGCCATTTCCACCTGGCGCCTCAGTTGGACCAGCGTTCGTGCTGGACGTGCAGACCGCGTCAAACGACGCTTCATCCAGTCCCAAACATGCTCAATGGGGGACAGATCCGGAGATCTTGCTGGCCAGGGTAGTTGACTTACACCTTCTAGATCACGTTGGGTGGCACGGGATACATGCGGACGTGCATCGTCCTGTTGGAACAGCAAGTTCCCTTGCCGGTCTAGGAATGGTAGAACGATGGGTTCGATGACGGTTTGGATGTACCGTGCACTATTCAGTGTCCCCTCGACGATCACCAGTGGTGTACGGCCAGTGTAGGAGATCGCTCCCCACACCATGATGCCGGGTGTTGGCCCTGTGTGCCTCGGTCGTATGCAGTCCTGATTGTGGCGCTCACCTGCATGGCGCCAAACACGCATACGACCATCATTGGCACCAAGGCAGAAGCGACTCTCATCGCTGAAGACGACACGTCTCCATTCGTCCCTCCATTCACGCCTGTCGCGACACCACTGGAGGCGGGCTGCACGATGTTGGGGCGTGAGCGGAAGACGGCCTAACGGTGTGCGGGACCGTAGCCCAGCTTCATGGAGACGGTTGCGAATGGTCCTCGCCGATACCCCAGGAGCAACAGTGTCCCTAATTTGCTGGGAAGTGGCGGTGCGGTCCCCTAGGGCACTGCGTAGGATCCTACGGTCTTGGCGTGCATCCGTGCGTCGCTGCGGTCCGGTCCCAGGTTGACGGGCACGTGCACATTCCGCCGACCACTGGCGACAACATCGATGTACTGTGGAGACCTCACGCCCCACGTATTGAGCAATTCGGCGTACGTCCACCCGGCCTCCCGCATGCCCACTATACGCCCTCGCTCAAAGTCCGTCAACTGCACATACGGTTCGCGTCCACGCTGTCGCGGCATGCTACCAGTGTTAAAGACTGCGATGGAGCTCCGTATGCCACGGCAAACTGGCTGACACTGACGGCGGCGGTGCACAAATGCTGCGCAGCTAGCGCCATTCGACGGCCAACACCGCGGTTCCTGGTGTGTCCGCTGTGCCGTGCGTGTGATCATTGCTTGTACAGCCCTCTCGCAGTGTCCGGAGCAAGTATGGTGGGTCTGACACATCGGTGTCAATGTGTTCTTTTTTCCATTTCCAGGAGTGTATATGAAGACTAAAAATGGTTAGAGGGAGCATAATGTAGTCCAAGCCTCCATGTTTACATCGAGAACTACAACTCTTTTAAATTTTAAGCGCGCGTAGCTGTGTCCCAGTGCCACAGTAAATCTACCATCGGTAGAGTGGATGGGGTGCGCCAGGAAATGTCATCGTACATTAACCGACGTAGCGCCACAGCAACTCAGTTTTATGTCTCTGTGGTCCATGCATTACGTTTCGTGCCCCCGTCAAACGAAACTGGAGATGTAAAGGTACCGTCCGATTTGGTGCTTGTTTCTCAGCAACGTGCAATGAACAGCGCGCAATCTTACGTTTGTCCTTTCCTTAGTACTGCACTGTGCTGCTAGTTTTGCGGAAGCTGCTTTAGAAATCATGGGGGGAGACGAACATCCTCGCTTGTGGGCGAGAAATAGAGATCAAACAACCTTCTTGTCACTTACTAGCAGTTGCCATTCTCCTGCTTTCGACATGGTCAAATGACAATAGCACAAACACATCCGATGACCTTTCCCGTTTCTGAGATATTAGTTTACGGCAGTTTGTATTTATTCAAAGCCTTTCAGTATTAGAACATTACCACATTCTCTGCAAATCTGAGTTGAACTAATTATTTACCCGCCACCACTTACGTGATATATACACGCCTTCTACACCACTTTTCGGAGAACAAAAATTTCTCTACGAAAATCAACATGAATTAGGCCACGGTACTGCGAAACTGCACTCACTCTGCTCGTTCACAAATCCAGAGCCCAGTTTGATACTATCATTTACTGACCAAAATAGGACCTTATAAACGATCAGACTAGATATTTGATTGGGTTCAGGATTCCTTTGCAGATAGAACTCAGTTCGTAGTTAATAACGTGTCGATATTGACAGATATAAAGGTAATTGAGAGAGTACTCCAAATGAGTGTCACAGGACCTTTACTGGTTACAATATACAGAATGTCCCCGTTAGGTTCAAGATCACAGTTAAAGAGTAAATCAACAGTTTTAGATAAGCTCACGAATGAGTACTATCTTATTGCTTTCCCGCTTGCGGTGCCACAGACGCCATATAGGCAAACTGGCAACTCCTGAACGTAAGGCGTTTTGCTTTATCCAGTTTGCTAACTGTGGATCTGTAACTTCATTTCAACGTGTGTTTCGTTTAAAGTTTAAATGTGAGCCAACAAGTGGCAAAAACATCCACCGACAACATTATCAATTCGAAACGACTGGATATGTGTGTAAATGGAAAAGCACGGGACGACCAAAAGTATCTGAAGAGGATGTTGATCATGTCACAGCATCTTACTTTTGTAGTCATAAGAAGTCTATTCGAAAATCAAATACTGAACTTTAGTTGTCAAAGGTGACATTGCGGAAGGTTTTAAGAAAACAATACCGGCCACAGTGGCCGAGCGGTTCTAGGCGCTTCGGTCGGGATCCGCGCGACTGCTACGCTCGCAGGTTCGAATCTTGCCTCGGATATGGATGTGTATGATGTCCTTAGGTTAGTTAGGTTTAAGTAGTTCTAAGTTCTAGGAGACTGATGACCTCAGATGTTAAGTCCCGTAGTGCTCAGAGCCATTTGAACCAAGGAAACACTTACACATGTGTCCGTAAAGGTTACAGGTGGTCCTTGCTTTAACGTCAGATGTCTGTGGTGTACGTTAGCATTTTGCAAGTTAAATGTTGCGACGAGAAGCTGAGGTTTTTGATCGTGTGGTGTTCAGTGATGGGATAACTTTTCAACTAAGTGGGAAGATAAAGTACCCGTAATGTTCGTTTCGATGGGTCAGAACATCCTCATGAGCTTGTACAATATCAAAGATATTGTTCAAAATAAAACGTTTGCTGTACCGTGTCCTGACGTCAAGAGCACTGACCATCAGTTTCCGTTGAAGCTACCGTAGTAGAGGAGGCTTTCCTCAGTTACAAGGTGAACCCGAAAAACTTTTTTTTAGAAAACATATGAAGCCTCTCACCATTGGCATCTCTTTGTACGAGAGTGGTTGAACGTCAAATTCCCTGACCGTTGGATTGGTCGTAATGCTCAGTACTTCAGAGCTCTTTTCCGCTGACCTCCTCGCTAACCTCAGCTCACGCCACGCGGCTTTTTCCTTTGGGGATTTATAAAAGATAGTGTCTATGTTCCGTCACACCTAATGATTTTCCAAAACTGAGACACAGAATTTAAGAGGTCATTGCTCCTATTACACTGAACTTGTTACCCAGAGTGTAGGAAGAATTCGATTTTAGGTTGACGTGTGTCATATAACTAAACATGCGGATATTGAACATTTGTGAGAAGGCCTCGTCAGCTTGATGTACGACTTCTTGTAAATAACTTAAACCTAACTGTTACATTGTAACATTGAAACTGGGGTATTCTTTTATGGACATATTGTACGTAAATGATGTAGCCGTTAACGTCTAGAGTCTCGCGAGACATTTTGCGGACGAATTAGTTGCCTATGCGAATGATGCAATACAGGAGGCATGCTGGAAGATCTCTAGAGCAACGACTGCTGGTGCAAGGATTGGCACTGAATGTAAATAAATGTGTATTATTTCTCGTAAGTAGGCGAAGAGATCGACTACTATACGGTTACATTATTGGCGATAAATCATTGGAAAAGTAACAAATGTAAAATATCTCGGAGAAAACATCCGAAGAACCGTAAACTGGAATGAACACACAAAACTATTTCTAGAAAAATCAAAATCCAGGTTGACGTAGATTGAATGAATCTTAACCAAATGTAATTCATCCATGAAGGAAGTGACTTACGTAACAGTTGTTAGACTGAACCTCGATTATTGCCTATGAGTCTGGCACCCATATCAGGTTCGGTTAGTAAAAGATAGATACATAGATAGGTAGATAAAGATAAATAGATAGATAGATAGAGAGAAAGAGACAGAGAGAGAGAGAGAAAGAGAGAGAGAGAGAGAGAAGTGATCCAACAAAGAATGATGCTATTTATATTATCGTTCAGCAGGCGCAAAGCTTAACTGAGAAGTTCAACAACACCCGGTGGCAAACGTCACGAGAATGCATCTGAGCATCACGAGGAGATTTACTGTTGAAATCCCGACAATGTTCGTTTGAAGAAGAGTTGGGCCTCGTATATACATTCAGCTTAATTATCACAATGAGAAAAACAGAGACATCAGAACTCATACAGACTGTACAGACTGTCGTCCCGCCCCCAAATCATTCACGAATGGAACAGCGAGGGAGGAAAATGGTAGTTATAGGAGAAGCAACACCCGCCACAAACCGCAACATGTAGACACAACCATATTCATTCCAGAACACTCTGGTGACCGTAATAATGAGGCTGACTGCTGTATACACTGATGAGCCAAAACACTATGACCGCTTGCTTAATAACGTGTTGGTCCACCTTTGATATGCAATACAGAAGCTATTCAGTGTGTCATGGAATCAAGAAGTCTTTGGTAGCTTTGCGGATATGTGTAAAACTAGATGTCTACACAGTCGTCTCGCAATTCCCGTAAATTACGGGCCAATGGTTTGCGAGCGAGAAGTTGGAGCCGGTAACTCCACAAATATGTTCCTTCGGACTCACATCAGCCAAATTTGCTGGTGAAGACATCAACTTGAGTTGAGCGTGAGGGGATGCAGGTGATCGGCAATAATTTCCACGAAGTCCATTGATGTCACGGTGCCTTCGATTACTGCCATAGTTCCCATAGGAGCCCAAATGTGTGTTCCCCATACTTTAGTTCTGTCACCACAGGGCTGCGTCTTACGCTGTGTGTGTTTCGAGCACGTGTTCGCCTGGGTGAGGGCGTAGCAGGACACGACCATCGGCTTGGCGCCACAGGAAACGCGATTAATCCTACCAGGCGACATGTTTGCCCTGAACCACATTCCAATAAGGATAATCCTGTGTTCACTGCAAACCTTAATTGAGGTTCAGTATGGGAACAGGCAGGTGCGGTCTGCTGCGGAGCTTCATGTTCCAATGTTCGCTCAACGGAGTGCCGCTATACACTTGGGCCTGCACCAGCATTGGACCCTGTCAGCAGATCTGCTACAGATTGCCGCCTGTTCTGACCTACAGAACGGGCAAGCCTTCGACCTGCACCTTCTGTGATGAGGCGTGGAAGTCCGACAGCTTGTCACCTACTCGCCGTTTCATCGTCCTTCAACAACTTTCCATAGACGCTCCCCACAGTAAACCGTGAACAGCCAACCAGATTCGCCGTTTCCGAGATTCTCATTTCCAAGCACCGGGCTCTATCGATCAGAGTCATTATTTCTGCAGATTCCCATTAGCAGCCCGTATCATCGCTAGAAATAGTTCCTTCACCACTTATCTAATTTACTTGCAGCGTCACGTGTCCACAACGCCATCATGTGATAGTCAGTCTCTTGGTTGACAGTGGTCATAATGTTTGGCTCATCAGTGTAGAACAGGGGTGTGCAACATTTTACCGCAACTGGGCCACATTGGAAGAAGACAAGTATTTTTGGGAGGCACAAAATATACTCAACACTAACTGTTTCAGCCCAGGGGGGAAGAAAGGGATGGAGGTGGACCAATGAGAGAACTGCATCGTGTGACGAGAATTTCAAACAGAATATATTCAGAGTTTCTTAATGTTACATAAACGAAATTTTATGTAATTGTTTTTTCTTTACCGATCGTGTGATACATGCCCAGGTCTTGGGCGGCAGTGGCCGGCCGCAGTGGCCGGCTGCTGTGGCCGAGCGGTTCTCGGCGCTTCAGTCCGGAACCACGCGACCGCTACGGTCGCAGGTTCGAATCCTTCCTCGGGCATGGATGTGTGTGATGTCCTTAGGTTAGTTAGGTTTAATTAGTTCTAAGTTCTAGAGGACTGATGACCACAGATGTTGAGTCCCATAGTGCTCAGAGCCATATGAACCATTTTTTTCAGTCCTCAGTAATGCTTGCTTTGACAGCGTGCTGCCAGCGTGCCGCGTATTGACATCGCTGGTGTTGAGTATCTTTACCAGAAATACAAGTCACGTCTTCTTTTTTAAAAATATTATCTATAAATGAAAATACTTAATATTGTTTTTCAAACATTTTCTCTTCGTGTAACGTGTGCTTTAGTTATTGTAGTGAACTGCTGAGCAATACTGACTCGGTTGGCCCTGTGTTGCACGTGTGAACAGTGTGGTGAAACAAACCTTATACTTGGTGAAACACTGATTTCAAATAATGAAAACTAATGTAACTAAATTTTAAAAATAACTGCTTGAGTACTCAGAGAAAATTATTCAACAGAAACTTAGTACTGAAGTACATTGTGGAAGCTCCTTGACATGCTGTTTTGCGTCTGATGTACTGACGTTCTCGAAAGCAAACAGAAATCAGGAGATGCAGCAACTAAAGAAAAAATAAACTGCTCACTACAATATTTGTTTTCTTCTTGTCAGAAACAGTCTGTGGCTTAGTGTGGCGTAGGGTGCAATGCAAGCACGACAAAATATTCATAAACCCACTAAGGATGATTGAGGAGGGTTTTGCCTTAAGGAAAGTCGTTCTCGAAAAATTAAACTCAAATTGTTGCGAAAAGGACTGTACAACACAAGAAGACCCTAATGATTACGAAATTCTCAATACAAAAATAATAGACATTCGAACCAATTGCGTTACGAAAGATAATGAAAACAAATAGATCAGATTAACATTAACCACAAATTTTATTAGTTATATGAGGACAAATATTTCCTTCAATGAGTAGTTCTGACATACAGACATTTCATTCTTGCGCGTGCATTGCTTACCTTGAAAAATTCCTCCAAAGCCTTTTCCATCAATAGAATCAGTAAAGTGTGTTTACTAACAAGCTTCTATCTCCAAAATAAAGTATTCCAGATAAATTCTCTCAGATTGACAAATATCAAATCTCCGTCTCTAAGAACTCAATGCCTCAAATAAGGGCGTCGCAGCGTTACACAACTGACAGGCGAGCAAGCGTACACAGGGTCAAGGATCTTATTCACTACTCGTGCAGTGAGCTCACTCATCTTTGTCCCAGTACAGTAGAGGTGAATTATTTAGAATTGCAGAAAACGAGTGGAATTCTTACATTGTGTATAAATGAGCGAAGAAATTAGTACCGTGTTGTCCCACTGGCGCTGCACTTTATTCGGGGATCGTGCAGCTGTTCCTCAAGAAAATGGTTCACTACTCGTGCAGTGAGCTCACTCATCTTTGTCCCAGTACAGTAGAGGTGAATTATTTAGAATTGCAGAAAACGAGTGGAATTCTTACATTGTGTATAAATGAGCGAAGAAATTAGTACCGTGTTGTCCCACTGGCGCTGCACTTTATTCGGGGATCGTGCAGCTGTTCCTCAAGAAAATGGTTCAAATGGCTCTGAACACTATGGGATTTAACATCTATGGTCATCAGTCCCCTAGAACTTAAAACAACTTAAACCAAACTAACGTAAGGACATCACACAACATCCAGTCATCACGAGGCAGAGAAAATCCCTGACCCCGCCGGGAATCGAACCTGGGAACCCGGGCGCGGGAAGCGAGAACGCTACCGCACGACCACGAACTGCGGACGCTGTTCCTCAGAAACGGACCCTGGACCCGGTTGGTCCTGAGCTGTCAGTCTCATTTGCACTCTGCCCGCGGAGCCGGTCTGCGGAGCTTTCTAAGTGGTTTCTCTCTTAATTCTCGCGGTGGCCAGCAATGGCAGATTCCATCCACGGGAATGGTGGAATGTCTGTGACGGGAGAGGCTGGGGCCTCTCCGACGAAGCTGCAGCTAGCACCAGAGAAACGGCGCACTACTTTCTCGTTTCGGAGAAACTGGAAGTCAGAGCTTGGTCACAACCTAATCACTGGTCGAGTTTCTTTATTTCACATCCATAGGGAAACCACTTTCTTCATATACACGGTGTTAGCCAGCTTGAACTTTCCGAGGTCATCGAAGAACGATCTGCCACGCTAAGAGAGTGGCGAAGCAGTTTATTTGGTGGGGAACGTACCTTGCATTTATCCCTTAAAAGTGTCAGCCGTTACCATACCTTATACGCGCATTAACTTTTGTAAGTTATCAATAGCATAACCAGCTAGTAACTACAGAAGTACCTTACTTTCAGTATCTGGAAACTAACAGGTAATTTTTATCTAAACTAATAGCTATTATTAATTATTCGGTTACAGAGGCGGTTTGTCTCATACAGTCCGTTATATCACAATTTAAGAAACGATTTGTTTGGATATCCTTAGTGTCTGTTTTCGACACCAGTACTGTCACTTTTCAAAAGACAGAAATTCTGTTTTATAAGTACATAAACATATTTCAACATGCAAATGTCATTAGAGGTAACAAATTCTTAACATCAGAATTATAGCACGAAATCTTCAGTGTAGCTCCACCGTCTTAATCAACTTGACATCTTCCACGTTTTTGGTCGATTTTTCGATTTGCGTGGAGTACGTTATATGCGTTTCGGCAGTTGGCACAGCTGAATGCCTGTTAAACATTACTGTGCTTCCACGCACAGTCCAGTAATCTAGTACTATACAAGCAGCCATCGCAAAAAGTAAAGAAAGTCACATTCATAGAAGAAATTTTCGATCGTGGAAACTAAGACATAGATGATACTGTATGGAAAAGACAACAGTCAGGCGAAATTTTCATGTACATATAGCTGAGGAAGTGCTACGAACGACGAAATCAAGTAAAACTGTGTCTGAATCGACCAAACAAATCGCTGAGGTACATGACCAAATGTTGAAGAAATGGGAAATTTGTGGCCGGGCGCGGTGGCCGAGCGGTTCTAGGTGCTTCAGTCCGGGATCGCGCGACCGCTACGGTCGCAGGTCCGAATCCTGTCTTTGGGCATGGATGTGTGTGATGTTCTTAGGTTAGTTACGTTTACGTAGTTCTAAGTTCTATGGGACTGATGACCTCAGAAGTTAAGTCCCATAGTGCTCAGAGCCACTTCAACCATTTTTTTTGAAGCGACCCCGAGATTACTCTTATAGACTCTGCTTTTTTTAAGTACTAGGGTATGATGGATGGAACACTTCATAGTAATCTTGAACTGCTCTCGGGTATTCAACCCGGTGGCGGCGTTCAGAGCATGACATCCAGTAGGTTCCATATTTCGGTAAAGCTGACCGTTTGCCAACTTCAGACAGTCCTGACGCCTAGAAATTTCCTATGGGTGCCCTTTTATATGTCCATGCTATTCTGCTACCGAACCCAGGACCTACGTGACAGAGAACAGTTCATCATGATACGTAAGGAGAGTCAAAGATCGTATGCTTCAGAATAAGTTATAAGGCAGCTTTATGAAAGACAAGTGCCAGCAGTTTAACCATGGCGCAAAACAGACAAATTTTGAGAAACTTAAAATGATTATGATTTATTTTAATTACGTTCATACAGCTGACGCACCTAATTAGCGTTTTTATTGAGCGCAAATAACGCATTCGAATGCGAACGTGATAAATACACCATGTAAATACAGGGTGTAAACGATAACTGTTTCAAAAATGGTTCAAATGGCTCTGAGCACTATGGCACATAACTTCTGAGGTCATCAGTCCCCTAGAACTTAGAACTACGTAAACCTAACTAACCTAAGGACATCACACACATCCATGCCGGAGGCAGGATTCGAACCAGCGACTGTAGCGGTCGCGCGGTTCCAGACTGAAGCGCCTAGAACCGCTCGGCCACTCCGGCCGGCGATAACTGTTTACATACACAATGTACCACATTGGCGTGGGGGAAAACTTGACATAGGACATTTGTGATCGATCAAGGCGGGGAATAACTTCAAACTAGCCTACGAAAAGTACGTAAGATATAGCGCATGAGAGCAGCGCAATATTTTGAATATCATCTCGCTCTCTTACGCCATCGGATTAGTCTGTTAGATTTTTGTCGTTTTTTAATTCCGTTACCATTACTAGATTAAAGTTTCCCTTGAGAGTAATTAAAGAAAAATGAATATTGTAAGTTTTTGGCAAAAATTAATTACGTTTGCAACTAGATACAAACTTAACATTGACAAGTATAGTAGTCTCGTAGTAAGAAGGCCAGATAAACGGAACGACTTAATTCTTAATTTTACGATGTAAAAATTCTTAAGAATTTTGATAAAATTTGCACAAACGTCAATTTACTATGTGTAAGTGTAAACACAATATGTACATAATATTCAAGACTGATTTCAGTCAGACAAAGAAATGAGCTTCAAATAGTTATGACAGCATAAGCTGGTGGCGTAAGAGTGCGATAAAATGTTCAAAATACCGCTCGGCGAACATACGCTTTAGCTTAGGGGGCTTTTGTAGGGCAGTTTCAGGCCGAATCGAAGAAATGTATCGGGAACTGTGAATACTATTAGCCTTCAGCTACGCAATTTTTTTGTGACAAATGTAAACTTGTGCAGGACCGCGACTCGAAACCAGATTTTCCTCTTTATGCGAGCGGCCGGCTTTACAACTTCGGCTACCCGAGCACGCTTCCAGGTCGGACTCGAACCTGTGTATGTCACTGAGTGTTCACGTCCTACATCGCGCAGTTGCTATGATTCCCGCGCAGGGAGCAAGTTCATTAACATCGTCACAGCCTGTCTAGACATGTAATAGTATTTGCAGCATCGGTGTTTTATGGTGCACTACGCACTGCTACGATCTACAGCTATACGACATGGAAGAAGCGTATTCGGAATTGTGAATAGAGTTTTGATTAGGCTACAGAATTGTGATTAGACTTCAGCAGCACAATTTATTAGTGTCAAATGAACACTTGTGCCTGACCAAGACTAGAACACGGAGTTCCTTCTTCATGCAAGCAATAGCCTTAACAACTTCGGCTATGCGAGCAGTGTTCCAGAGTGACCCAAACATCCACATGCCATTGCGCGTCCATGTCATGCACTCGCACAACTGATGTGAGTCACATTTGGCGAGTGACACTATTACTGTCACGTTCTGTCTAGGTATGTAATAGTATTCGCAGTGTCTTTGTTTTATGGTGTACTATGCAACGTCTTTCAGTCATGCATGCATGGCTGATGGAACAGACCCTTGTACAGTTCACAGCAATGTGAAGTTGAAGATATGTATGTGGAACTGAAAATACGATTAGACTTTATCTGCACAATTTATTAGTGTCAAATGAAAACATGTGCCAGATGGGGATCGAACCCAGATTTCCCGCTTTACACCAGTGGTCGCCCTAACAACTTTGGCTGTCGGAGGATGTTAGCAGGACCGACCGAAACCTCTACAGGTCAGTGCGTGTCAGCATCCTATACTCGCACCACTGCTGTGGCTCCCGCCCAGAGACAGTCTTTATTATTAGTCTTGCGGCCTGTCCATTGTATTATGAAAATCCCTTCGGAGCACTGCTTCGATCTACAGCTATACGAAACATAAGAAATGTATTGGAATTGTGAATACAATTCAATTTAATCTGCACAATTTATTACTGAATAATGAAAATTTGTGCCGGACCGGGACTTGTACACGGATTTCTAACCTTAAGTGAGCAGTCGTGTTGACAACTCGGCTATTCGAGCATGCTTCCACGACCGAACCCGACCTCCACATGTCAATGAGTGTGCACGTCCTGCACTAGCACAAGTGCTGTGATTCCCACATAGGGAGAGACTTTATTGTAGTTGTTGTGGCATGTCTAGGCTGGTAATACTGTTTGCTGTCCTTCAGGCATAGTACATCGTGAAACACAGACACTGCAAATAGTATTACATACCTCTAGATAGGCCGCGACAATAATAATAGACTCTGTACCTCTGCGGGAATCGTAGCAGTTGTACTAGTGCAGGATGTGGAGGCTCAGGATTTTTGGATCGGTCCTGGAAGCGTTCTCTTATAGTCTAAGTGGTTACGGTGGTTGTTCACGTAAAGCTGTGTTCAAGTCCTGCTCCAGCACAAATCTTTATTTGTCAATAATAAATTGTGCAGATGAAGTCTAACCACATTCGCATTTCCGAATAAAAAAAAAAAAAAGAAATGTTCAAATGTGTGTGAAATCTTATGGGACTTAACTGCTAAGGTCATCAGTCCCTAAGCTTACACACTACTTAACCTAAATTATCCTAAGGACAAACACACACACCCATCCCCGAGGGAGGACTCGAACCTCCGGCGGGAGGGGCCGAGCAGTCCATGACTGCAGCGCCTAGACCGTTCGGCTAATCCCACGCGGCTTTCCGAATACCTTTTTCCCGTTTCATAAAGCGCAGATCGCAGCAGTGTCAGGACATTGTGTAGTACTCCGGAAAATACAGACACTGCGAGTATTTTCCCCGCTTGATATAGTACTATATCAAATTGTTCACCTCGGGTATATTGTTAAAAGTTATTGAGCCGTGCGCGGCTCGCGTTCATGCCGTTTATTGCTCGTCATCTTGTTTTCATGGTTCTGTCGCCTCGTTTTTCTTTTAATTCGATTTACTGCAGTTACTAGGTAGCTGGTTTACCTGCCCCTGAGTGGCAGCAGCAGCGCTTATCGATAATTGTTCCGTCGTACTATCTCTGGGGCGACCGCTAGTATTTCGGGGTCGTCGTGTGTCTGTAGTCAGTCCGAACGTAGTACCAATGAAGTCGGGTACGTGAGTGAAGTCGGGGACGGAGCAGCAGCAGTTAGGTGCGGACAGCCAGTACTTGCCGAACGCTGGCGACACATCTGAACTGTCCGACGGATGGAGATTGGAGCGGGACGACCGTTGGTTGGTCGTTTGGTTGGTCGTCTCATCGGGCGACGTGTATTTGGTCTTTGGACAGTTTCTGGGCCTCTTCAGTTGGTCATGTTGGCGGACTTGGGTCGGTCCCTTCCTTCTGCAGAGATGTCGTGGCCAATGGGCAAGAGTTTCCTCTGCATGGATGGGTCCGAGCCAGGGTGCCCGGGTCGCCGTGTCTCCGAATTCCGAACGACATCGAGTAGAGTCGGGTTGGAGCTGCAGTCAGCTTCGGACAGCCAAAGCTCACATGACCGTTGCCGACACACTTAACTTCAGAAGGAACGACCTGGGATGGTTTTTCGGTCGGTCGTCTCATCGGACGACACGTATTTGTTCGCCGACCGCTTGTGGAAACCCTTAGTGTGTCCAATTGACTCGTCCTTATTGTTCCACAGTGATTGATTGTACGATTGTTCGTGTTCTTGTGCAAGTGTGTTTACGTGGAACTGTGTGTAGCTTCTGTGATTTCCACTGAGCAGATGAATGCTGTCTGCGGACTGGAGTGGGCAGTTGGTCGGTTGCGACAGAGGGAATTAATAAGGTTGTTGGATGGTTCTTCAGCCGTCCCTAGGTCGTGTTGCCACCTGATTATTTAGTGTTACGCTTGGCTTCCTGTCTCACCTAAACTGTTGTTAGTTTCCTCCCCAGGTCGACCCTTGGAACATTCCTGAGCACCACTGTTTGTTGTTTGTGATTGTCATTTTATTTGGTCGCAGGTACTGTGCCAGGCCTTCAGCCGTGTATTAATGTTGTCTGTTTTGCAGTATCGATAGCTGCGATATTGCGCCTGCCACGAGAAGAAACGCAGGTTGGCAGCAAAGTTGCTGCGGGCCACCACGCGGCAGCCAATAGAAGAAGAGCAGCGACTCTTCCTGCTGAGAAGACGACGAGCCATACAGCAGACGTACACCAGCTAGCCAGCGGAGGAGAAAAAATTATCTATGAACATTGTATCCTGTACTTTGCTTCGCTCAACATATCAGAAGTTATGTAATATCTTTATTTTTCTTAATACAAGTTATTACTAATTGTTTGCTTTGTGTTCCATATCCTCACATCCTGGAAAACTTCCTCGAATTGAACCCACACTTTTGCTCTGCTTATCCACTAAGGATACAGCATGTTTTATGTTTAGCATATGGCATTCAACCGACTTCATGACAACTACTTTAAGTTTAGGCCTTCAGCCGTGTTTTATTTAAAATTTTTGATGCTCTATATGTAGGCCTTCAGCCGTGTTTGTTTCAGAATCTGTGGCTTTAGTACGTAAATCCTTGTCTGTAAGGTTTTACTTTCTTTATCTTCAATTCTAGAAACGGCCTTCTGCCGTGTTCCGTAAATGTTTATTTTAAGGTGGTGTTTAATTATTCTTGAGTAATTTCTTTGGTCCTTCAGCCGACAAGATACTTCAAGTTTTCTTAAGATGACTTTGTTGTACTGAGTAAAAGCTTATCTTTAAATCCTCTCTTTTATAATGTAAAAAAAATTATTGGGCTTTCAGTCGAAGAATTCGGCCTTTAGCCGAAAATTTTAAATGCTTGGCTTCTAAAGAATTTCTTTAGCTGATCTGAAATATTATTTCGGCGTTTAGCCGAGAAGATATTGCAATTTTACTTAAGTAAGGCCTTCAGTCGTTACTCTAAATCCTGGTGTTTTAAAAGGAATCACTTAAACTTATTCTGGAGAAGTTACTTGGACCCTCAGCCGTGAATTGATCTTTGTTATTTTAAAGAGAAAACTGTGCATTGGTTTGGGCAATAAAGTTGTGTGTGTTCTTGTATAACTAACAGTAATTTACCTTGGCCCCTTTCCACAACCTGATCCACTCTGTCCTGCGATAGCAGATTTCAGTTATCATGTACACCGTTTGAGTCCCAAATTACACTTAAAAATATGTCATTGCAATCTGCATGCCTTTTACGTATATATATACTGAGGAACGAGGTACGGAAGGTTTGGATTTTTACGCAGTAGCCTGCGATCAGTTGCGCTGTGACACTTTGGACTGAAGTACGAACAGGCTTGCGTTCAGAGGTGTTCATAATTGCCGACTGCACTGTTGTGCTAGAAGGCGCCCGCCACAGGTAGCAGTAATTCCAGTCACGCGTTCCACAGTGGCCAGTGGTGAGAGGATGGTCCTCCCGTGCTCCTCCGCTGCTGACACTGCCCTCACTTACAGCCAGCCGGGGCTTCCTGTCCCCACGTGCGCCTCTACCGCCAACACACTGTTACGTCCACTTGAGTTGGGCGGGACCTGTGTCAGTTCACCTGTGGCATAGCCGACGATGACGCGCGTTTTGCATTATGCAGACTGAATCAGGAAGTCGAGTCACGTCGCGAGGAAAGCGCCCTTTTGTTCCGCAAACTCACAGCTGGAAGTGACAGGGCTCGAAGCACAAAGCGGGCATCGCCGCAGCAGAGCGCGAGTGAAAGTTGTGTAGGGAATCTGTGAAGGAAAATTTATTACGAACGATAATGTTCTGTCTCTCCCGGTTCTGCACCATTCTGGCCAGAAAAGTCCAAAATGTTGTCATTCAACGCTTATTCGAAACTTGTCCTCATCTAATGCGAGAAGTACCGATACACGAGGTGTATTCACAAAATAACGGGAATTTTATAATTCTGTTTATTATATTAGTTCAGTTCATGCGATTTTTACGTTATTGTCTTGGTAAACATGTCTAAACTGTATCTATACAATGGTAGTCATATAGGATATTTAGTCTGTTATCAACTGTCAAAAAGAATGAGATTTTCACTCTGTAACGGAGTGTCCGCTGATATGAAACTTCCTGGTAGATTAAAACTGTGTGCACGGACCGAGAGTCGAACTCGGAACCTTCTTACAGATCTTCTGTAAAGTTTGGAAGGTAGGAGACGAGGTACTGGTAGAAGTAAAGCTGTGAGGACGGGGCGTGAGTCGTGCTTGGATAGCTCAGATGCTCTGCTCTCTGTAATAAAAGAACTGAGTTAAGGAATCAACGATAAACTTGAAGGGATGTCATGTGACGTCCGCCGGAACCAAATGCAACGAACTATATCGAAGAAAACGAAAAAAAAAAGATGGTAGAGCACTTGCCCGCGAAAGGCAAAGGTCCCGAGTTCGAGTCTCGGTCCGTGCACACAGTTTTAATCTACCAGGAAGTTTCAACTGTCACAAAGGTTACACGTATTCATGTACTATCTACGATTATTTATTTTGTATTTATATGCGTCAGAAAATTTGTGTTAAATTTAATGGAATAAAGTGCATCAAAGTTTTAGAAGTGTCACACATTGCTTTTGGTGAGTATGCTGTGAGTAAAGCATTGAGAAGGAGGCAGTGAAGACATTGAAAATGACGAGTACACTAGATGTTCCAGTACGAAGCCGACCGATGAAATCGTGGATAAAGTAAAAGAAACTTTTATGAACGATCGCCGAATCACAATCAGAGAAGTCGTCGATGATGTTGACACACAAACTAGCTCATGTCACAATTTTTTGCCTGGCGATTAGAGTATAAAACGAGTGAGAACAAAATCTGTTCTAGGCGCTGCAGTCTGGAGCCGGGCGACCACTACGGTCGAAGTTCGAATCTTGCCTCGGGCATGGATGTGTGTGACGTCCTTAGGTTAGTTAGGTTTAATTAGTTCTAAGTTCTAGGCGACTGATGACCTCAGAGCCATTTGAACCATGTTGGAAAATCTGTTCCAAAATAATTGAATTTTTAAGGAAAACAACGACCACCGCAAGGTGCTCAGGAGTCATTAAATGAAGTCAACAACGACGTAAAAGCACTGAAACGTCTCACAGCCGATGATGAAGCATGAGTTTAAGGAAATGAATTCAAAATTAAGGGTGAATAGTACGACGGCACTTAACGCTTGCTGCTACGTAGTTGATCCTCCCAACAGCATCCCGTACGAGCAAAGCAGTATCGACATTGCCCGATATTTCTCATACCTATGTACTTGAGCTATGTACGGCTCTGTTTAAAAAGAATGTCGATGCAATCATGAGGTCGAACCGCGCACGTCTGCTTTCACGCCCCGCAGCTAATTCACTGCAAATAATAACCATTAGCTGTGATCCCACAGCGAAATCGTCTGTGGATTGGCTAGAGTTGCGAGGGTATAAAGTACACAGAAATATAAAAGATAAATGAATAATTTAACCAAAGGATTCTATTCTATCCTCTGTAATTGATGTAGAATACAGAGAATTACGTTAAATATTATTTATTCAAGGACATCTCAAATAAAGGGGAAGTGGTCCTACGATATTCATTTAAAATACAGACAGAAAATACGCTTTTCAAATGCGGTAAAAGTTCGGTTGAGAGCGTTACGAGAATTGTAGCAAAATCCCCAAACTAAATAGCCATCCATTTCGTGATCATAATACACGAAAGATTCTCCAACTCAAAATAGTTCAAAGTTCAATATGATGATTCAAAAATTAACACACGTGACAAGAAGAATAGTATCTTATATCCTGTCTACTCTCAGTTCCGTAAATCAAGCGACAAAAGTTATAGTCCTAATTGCGCACATTCAAAACTCTCGAAACATAAAGTCCCTTCAAAAGTATTGTAGCGGCCGTTCATCGCCTAGACTCAATCACCTATACACTGAATCACGCGCGTTACCGTAGGCAGGTCTGTCTTCTTCAGACTTTGACATAAAGTGTCCAGAATCGTTCCCTTGAGCTCTTCACTCGAAAAACCCGTCTTCACTTGACCCTCGTAGTGTTCCGCTACCTTTGCTTTTCCATTGCCTCGCCGTCGCCACCAAAAATACATCTTTCTTAAGTTCTGTAGACGTGCTTTGACTCAACATGACCAGTTCATCACACTAAAGTAATATATTGCAACAATATTTGTATAAAAGAAGTGTTACAAACATTCCGTCTTACTCAGACCACGTACAATGATCATTAATAAAGATTTATTGATAAATAAATAAGCTAGTATTCTTGCGCAAGTGCACTCATGTTACAATGACAACGAATTGTCGTTAAATATTATCCAAACAATTGTTGTCTTCTTTCACAGAAGCGTTTTTTGGTTCCCTTTTCAGTAGCGGAGTCCGTTAACACACGCCGTTGACCACTTTTAAATTTGTAGTGTTTTTTAATTGCATTTGCTGTCAATATTTGAATCAAGTTAGTGCCAAAATAGTAAACTGTTTATTAAATAAAAACGCAAGTATGACAACATGTGAGGAATTCATGCTGTACTCATTAGTTGTGTGAATGTGAAGAATACTATATTCTGACAAACATTTGCACAATGAAAATAATAGCCAGCCCTAATTTTAGGTTTTGTATTGGTTTGATCGCATTAACAAATTCCTATTTTGAAATTACGATGGAGTGGCGAATTGACACTGTGCCCAAAAAAAAAAAAAAAAAAAAAAAAAAAAAAAAAAAAAAAAAAAAAAAAAAAAAAACGAATGTGTAACTACTACATGGCAAAAAATTTGCGTCCTATAGGGATGAAATATTTCCGTTTTCACTTTCTTGCGCGGTACCTTTTTTATCTTCGTTCACCCTTCGGGGAACTGAGACATTAATTTCACATATATTTCTCCAAGCCATACTTGCTATTGACAGAACTTTCTATTTTAATTACTTTCAAATTAGCACAATGGTTCCGCAATCTCTGTAATACGGAGAAAAGAACTCAGCCATAGATAAATTTTATCTGCACTTGAGCTTTGCTTGAAATGCGAGTACATTCGACGGATTGGCTGGCAACATACTACTGAATTTATCTAGCAATAATCTTATAAATATACGGAAATGCAGTCACAAAAACTTGCACTTTGAGCTTATGTCTTCATAACTTTGTCTCGATATTAATAAACATATAAAGTGCTTCTCATTACTATAATAATCGTTGTCGTACTTAATTATGTAAAGTAGGTTTTTCTCATTTGAAATATTTAAGCTTGTATCCGTATCAGCAACAATTTAGGCCACACTACGACTATTACTAATAAATAAAAAAATGTGAAAGCAAGGCAAACAAGTGTGATATTAAAGTTTCGTTCTTAGCGCAAAACGTAAAGCATTATAACAACTTCGTTTGATAATCCCAGTTTGATGCTGACAACATGCGAGGTACGTTATCCTTACTCTAGATGGCCAAAGATATTTTATGCATACTGCAAGCAACAACATCGCAGATTTTCAGAACATATGAAGATTAATGGTGTGTTGACTTCTGCAATACATGATCGCAAGGGAGTGAAATGTTTTCGCTACTAACTGGCTCTGTGATACGATGTCCAGAATGATCTTCGTTGAGGATTGCTGCTGTAACGAAGTCACCTGCTTGAGATCGAATGTTGACAGAGCGATCGCAGTCTCAGTGAGTAAATTTTATGTGCATGTAAACCTTATCGTTACATATTATTAAGTACTTATATAGTAACTACGAAAGATTTACAGACGAATGGTACGTCAGTCCATTGGTTTATGGCTGTTATTAATGCATTCATTGGTTATTATCATCTCATTGCCATGCTGTTTTGTAACGTACACTGCAATGACCCACACAGCCGTACACAACAATAATCTTGCTTAGGGAAACATGTGCACACTTTACGGGTAATTATCTATTTTGATTGATATTTCCACTGTATACGACAATGATTAAATTAAAAATCTCTAAACGCGTTTTATGAATTAACTTTACTTCAACAAGTCTCCGATTTTGAAGGTTCCGAAGAACTGTAGCCGTTGATTATCCATTCAAATAGCAATGAGTAATTTTTGTCTGATGTGCCAGAATTCAGAATGATTTGCAGCTGCTAGTAGTATTTGGCGTCAATCATATATTTCTTTTCCCTAGCCAGTCATTATATCAGGAATGAATAAGATTTTTTGGGTATTTGCAGTTATGTCTGTCGTTTGTCGCCAGTGCAGTGAACACGGTTATTTCAGTAGTGGCGCGCATAACCAGTCATATATTAATTACGAAACGTAGTGGATTGTTTAACAGAGTTATTTGCTGTTGTGTGTCCTCTCATGTGTAATAGGTTTATGCTTAATCGTGCATCATACGCAAATTTGTATTTACTTTCTGATGTATGCTCTATATTTCCTGAAATTTGATGAAGTGGTAGACGAATTTTCCCACGGTAGATATATACCTAGTAGTTGCATGTCCTAATCTGGAGAGGTTTAGTCTCTAACAGCCCACTTGCTGGGGTAGCAATGATTAAAAAAGGAAATTATACTCTTCACTCTAGTTCCACCTCAAAGGGAACTGGATGAAAAAAACCCTAGAACGGGCTAGATTTCAAAAAAGCCGCCGTATCGTTTGGTGAAAGAGAATAAACTATACAAAAAAAGTTTGTCTGGAAGTAAGTGCCAACCTGCGTTCGTAGTTCCGGCTGATTAGTCACACGTAGAATTATGTAACATAACTGTGCGTAGTCACTGGCCGGTCACCCAGAGTAACTGCAAGAGAGCATGCTGCTGTCATTATTTGCAAAGGCCCTTCTAGTCACATGTTAAGTGGAGCTATTGCATGCATGTAAATCCGCACGCGAACCCGAACATAGAGTAAACCAAACTGAAGCGACAGTGGACGAAAGTTATTTGAAGCTTAAAATTTATTTTAAATTGTTTGAAATGCGAGGGATGCTGCCCATTTGAAATTGTTTAATGTTTGTTTGATAGTGTAATACAGCAATCCCGTGGGTAAAGATTTGTCAATTGTCTTGTTTCGATATTCTGGAAAGCTATTGTAGATTGGTGTAACAATCTCGTCTGGCGAATAATTAGTTACTGCTAATCGGAAACGGGATGTGCATGAAAAGAGGAAAGTATTTTTCCCTACGTGTACTAGCATCACATATCACGGTTTCTATTTCGTCTCCATTCTATTCAGCCCTTTTCTACTTTTTATGATAGCTGACCAGACTATAAAATTCCCCTCTAAGCTGGTTTGCTACATTCTTAGCACACTGGTTTCCCGTAACCTGAGAGTGTTTTAAGCGGTAACACTCGTTCAAACATGCAGAAGAGTTACGGCATCCTAAATAATATATTTTTTAATTTATTTACTGATTCAGTTAACCTGGGAAGATTAGGGCAATTATGACCGCTCTTCCACCTAAACATGCAGTCTACACATTTCATATCATCTTCATCAAGACAAGCATATTGTTACATCTAATATACAACATTATAAAACATTTAGTAATTATTATGATGCACAAAGAGAAAAGAAACAGTTTATGTTCATTTATGAGAAGTACAACAATTGTGGCAAGTAACGGGAAGGTAGATTACGTGTGCCTAGTGGCAATGGACGCGACAGGAGGGTGGATGAGGGCGGAGAGAGAAACTGAAGATAGTGTAAAGGAAGCTGACGTGAGTGACTGAGACATGAAAAGAGAAAGAAACGTAAATGTGAGAAAATAGGTGCAGTAGTAAGACAGCAGATGCATTAAAATTTTATTGGTTTGCCAACTGGTTGCCCCTCCGACGGTGGTGGTACCGTTAGTCTGAGAGCCGCATTCTGGATAGTTTTCTTCCTTGCTGTTTAACCTAAAGTCATCGATGCGCATAGTTTGCTTCCATTTCAGGACCTTTTTTCGAATTTCTACCAAGTTAGCTTGACGAGGAACACATCATATGTGTATAACATTGAACTGCTATGTGATGTATAGAAATATGATTTCGTCGTGCCCATATTTGAGATGTATTGATTAGCACAGTCCCAGCATTGACCAGACAAGAAGGCCGAATAATTGAATACACCTTTTAATGGAATGTCATGCACAGAGGTGATTTCCAGATGAGCTAATGCGGCATTCTGACTGAAGGGGCTGACAGAGTTTAATTTTAACAGGCCAGTTTATCGCGTGTGAATTCATGTTTTAGTCATAACCTGTACGAATGCCGGCAACAACAGCGCAGATCAGGAAAATAATTCGCTTTTGTGACGATAAACTGTGAAGCTTCCGGGAATCTCTCGGTGTAGTCGTCGCCTGTCACCTGAATCTCAAACTGTTGCCATCATCACCTTCATGAGAAAATACGATACTACAGGAATCTTCTTGAACTTAGGGATATAGAATGTGCTTCATATTCCAGTCGTATAAATAAGTGCCAGCGTACGATGTATTAAAACACACATCAAAAAAAGTTTTGCATCACCTCGGTTCCGAGAGTTCTGGAACCTGTACAGAAAACTGGAATAAAGACCCACATAAACATCATTTCTTCCCTTTTTATTGCTCATGAAAACCACACATTGCATATTGTGCCACCATACAGCGAGACCTTCAGAGGCGGTGCAAAAGACTGCTATACACACTGGTACCTCTAATACCCAGTAGCACGTCCTCTCCCATTAATGCTTGCCTGTATTCGTCGTGGCATACTATCCACAAGTTCATCAAGCCACTGTTGGTCCAGCTTGTCCCACTCCTCAACAGTGATTAGGCGTAGATCCCTCAGAGTGGTTGGTGGGTTTGAAAATGGTCCAAATGGCTCTATGGGACTTAACATCTGAGGTCATCAGTCCCCTAAAACTTAGAACTACTTAAACCTAACTAACCTAAGGACATCACACACATCCATGCCCGAGACAGGATTCGAACCTGCGACCGTAGCAGTCTCGCTGTTCCGGACTGAAGCGTCTAGAACCGCACGGCCACCGCGGCCGGCCAGTTGGCGGGTCATGTCGTCCATAAACAGCTCTTTTCAATCTTTCCCAGTCATGTTCGATGGGGTTCATGTCTGGAGAACGTGGTGGCCACTCTAGTCGAGCGATGTCTTTATCCTGAAGGAAGTTATTCACAAGATGTGCACGATGGGGGCGCGAATTGTCGTCCATGAAGACGAGTGACTAGCCAATACGCTGCCGATATAGTTGCACTATCGGTCGGAGGATGGCATTAACGTATCGTACAGCCGTTAAGGCGCCTTCCATGACCACCAACGGCGTACGTTGTCCCACATAATGCCGCACCAAAACGTCAGGGAACCTCCATCTTGCTGCATTCCTTGGACAGTGAGTCTAAGGCGTTCAGCCTGACCGGGTTGCCTCCAAACAAGTCTCCGACGATTGTCTGGTTGAAGGAATGTGCGACACTCATAGGTGAAGAGAACTTGATGTCAATCCTGAGCGGTCCATTCGGCAGGTTTTGGGCCCATCTATACCGCGCTACATGGTGTCGTGGTTGCAAAGATGGACGTCGGCACTGAGGTTGCGTATTATGGAGCCTGTTGTGCACAATTGGAGTCGTAACACGACGTCCTGTGGCTGCACGAAAAGCATTATTCAATACGGTAGCGTTACTGTCTGGGTTCCTCCGAGCCATAATCCGTAGGTAGCGGTCATCTACTGCAGTAGTAGCCTCTGGGTGCCCTTTGCGAGGCATGTCACTACAGTTCCTGTCTCTTTGTATCTCCTCCATGTCCGAACAACACCGCTTTGGTTTACTCCGAGACGCCTGGACACTGCCCTTGCTGAAGGCCCTTCCTGGCACAAAGTAACTTTGCGGACGCGATTGAACCGCGGTATTGACCGTCTAGGCATGGTTTAGCTACAGACATCACGAGCCGTGAACCTCCTTCCTGGTGGAATGACTGGAACTGATGGGCTGTCGGACCCCCTCCGTGTAATAGGCGCTGCTCATGCATGGTTGTTTACATCTTTGGGTGGGTTTAGTGACATTTCTGAACAGTTAAAGGGACTGTATCTATGACACATTATACAAAGTCAACGTCTATCTCCAGGATTTCTTGGAACCAGGGTGATGCAATTCTTTTTTGATGTGTGTAGAAAAAAATGAAACTTCTGGTTTCTGTCGCGACGTGTGATAGTGTCGTGCGTAACATAAACAACCTTTGATCCTCTTACCGGAAAGAAAGAAGCGAGAAAGCTGCAACTGCACAATAAACTGCGGCTCTCCTCTGTCGCCGACTGTAGCTTTTCGTCACGAACACTGCACGGAAGTCCAGCACAGGTACGCAGGAGAACGTCTGGGAAGTTTGTAAAATAGGAGATGGGGTAATAGCGGAAGTGAAGCTATCAGGGCGGATCATGGGCCGTGCCAGACTAACCCTCAGTTTGTAGAGCATTTACGCGTGGAAGGTGAAGGTCCCGGTTTCGAGTCGCTTACCAGCACAGTTTTCACCTCTGAGGAAGTTACAAATCAGTGGATACCTCGAGCGACAGTGAAGATTCATTCTGGAAAGTCGTCTCCATTTCAGACAACTGTAAAGATTTTGACTTCGATTAATAATTGCACATGCAAACAGACGTTGTGTAGGCCCTTTAACACGTTCTCCAGATACAGAATTCTGCAGTAAAATACCAGTTCTTTTCTTGGCGTTTCTCTACTAATAGACGAGTTGCGTGAATTGATTTTGTGCTAAGGCTCTTGACAAAGCCACAGTGACTCTGTGCAAAAGCCACCGCTCATTAGCGGCAAATGCCTCGCGACTATCGTTACTGGGCCAGGTTAATGACAATATTCTGACGAAAATTTTCTTGAAACGCACCTGAAAAAGATGAAAATCAAGTCACATACTCGCTCGCTAATTAAGACTCATAGATGATTCGTAAATGAATTTTCTGAGGTACTCACCAGAGTTGGACTTTAGATCTGCCGCAGAGCTTGGCGAAGGAGGGAGGCGGGGACTCTGCTTTGTAGGAGTCCTCTACTGTATCTCAATAACCCATGCTCTGCATCCGGGGCGCAGAGAGAATTGTTGGTAACAGCATTGCGAAGTCGTGGTAACTGTGCTGGCGGCTGTGACGTCAGCGCCAAGAACTGGCAGCCACTCGCGGACGCTGTGGGCGCCGCGGCTCGGGGGCCGCGGAGAGGGCAGGCGGCCGCGGCTGCTCGTGCTGCAGCGCGCGGGGCTTTGTTCTTGGCGGCCAAGTTGTTACCAGCCAGTTCCGGAAGTCCATTCGGATGAGCGACGGCGCCTCCGGCAACGGGGAGGCGGCTGACGTAAATCTCGGCGCCTCGGGGGTCCCGGCCGACGCAGCGGAGCACACCGGGCTGGAGCCGCTACACCTCAGGGGGCTGCAAGCCCCCAAGAGCTCCCGCACGTTGTCTTCTGTCGGGTTGTAAGGAATGCAGCGAGATCGTTACGAAACGCAACATACAGGTTGCTGAAATGGAAATTACGAGACGCACGAAAGTCTGCGGCTGAAGGATCAAGTATTTACGTCTACGTACATACTACGCGCTCCGTCGTAAGTTGTGTGGCGGAGGGTAAAGTGTACCACTACTTGCCTCTGAATGAGCGCTAATTTATCGGATCTTATCTTCGTGATTCTTACGCGAAATATATGTTGGCGCCAGTAGAATCGTGCTGCAATCTGCTACAAATGCCGATTCTCTAAATTTTCTCAATAGTGTTTCTCGAAAAGAACGTCGCCATCCCTCCAGGGATTCCCATTTGAGTGCCTGAAGCATCTCCGTAAT